>NC_040913.2:47579217-48213392 GCF_004126475.2 Phyllostomus discolor | reverse complement strand
GCGTCAACACTAGGAATTCTGTGTGTAATGGTACATATTTGGAGAACACACGGATGTTTCAACATTATGTAGTAGTTCATAACAATACTACATGGATCTCTTTCAGTACAAGGGGAAATATGTTGTTTTTACAGTCATGCATTCAGTTTTCACAGTTGTGTAACAGTGTTTCACATAAATGCTGCATTTGCTCCAGTTTTCATGTGAACTGACTTCTAACAACAAGTAAGAATTTTGGGTAAAAACTGCATTTGTCTAAGAATGAACAATAAATAGCTGCCTCAAGACTAGTAATTCTCTGTGAATTGTTACATATTTGGAGAGCAGAGGGTACTTCATCATTTTGTAGTAATTCATAACAGTGCTACATGGATCTCTTTCAGTACAAGTGGAAATATGTTATTTTTACAGTAATGCATTCAGTTTTCACAGATGTGTAACAGTGATTCCCAAAAATGCCGCATTTGCTCCAGTGTGTATGTGAACTAAGTGATAAGAACAAGTATGAATTTTGGGTGAAAACTGCATTTCTCTAATTATGAACAGTAATGAACTGCGTCAACACTTGTAGTTCTCTGTGTGATGTGACATATTTGGAAAACACATGGATATTTCAACATTATGTAGTAGTTCAAAACATTACTACACGGGTCTCTTGCAGTACAAGTTGTAGTATGTTATTTTTACAGTAATGCGTTCAGCTTTCACAGTTGTGTAACAGTGATTCACACAAAGGCTGCATTTGCGCTAGTTTGCATGTGAACTAATTTGTACGAACAAGCATGAATTTTGTGTAAAAACTACATTTCTCTAAGAATGAACAGTAATGAGCTGCCCCAACACTATTAATTCTCTGTGAAATGTTACATATTTGGAGAGCAGAGGGTACTTCAACATTTTGTAGTAATTCATAACATTGCTACATGGATCTCTTTCAGTACAAGTGGAAATATGTTACTTTTACAGTAATGCATTCAGTTTTCACAGATGTGTGACAGTGACAGTGATTCACATAAATGCTGCATTTGCTCCAGTTTGTGTGTGAACTCAGTTCTAAGAACAATGATGAATTTTGTAGTAGTTCATAACATTGCTACATGGATCTCTTTCAGTACAAGTGGAAATAGGTTGTTTTTACAGTAATGTGTTCAGTTTTCACAGCTGTGTACCAGTGATTCACATAAATGCTGCATTTGTTCCAGTTTTTATGTGAACTAACTGGTCAGAACAAGTTGGAATTTGGGTAAGAACTGCATTTCTCTAATTATGAACCCTAATGAACTGCGTCAACACTAGGAATTCTGTGTGCAATGGTACATATTTGGAGAACACACGGATGTTTCAACATTATGTAGTAGTTCATAACATTACTACATGGATCTCTTTCAGTACAAGTTGGAATATGTTGTTTTTACAGTAATGCATTCAGTTTTCACAGTTGTGTAACACTGATTCACGGAAATGCTGCATTTGCTCCAGTTTTCATGTGAACTAGCTTCTAACAACAAGTAAGAATGTTGGGTAAAAACTGTATTTCTCTAAGAATGAACAATAATGAGCTGCCTCAAGACTAGTAATTCTCTGTGAAATGTTACATATTTGGAGAGCACAGGTACTTCAACATTTTGTAGTAGTTCATAACCTTACTATATGGATCTCTTTCAGTACAAGGGGAAATATGTTACTTTTACAGTAATGCATTCAGTTTTCACAGATGTGTGACAGTGACAGTGATTCACATAAATGCTGCATTTCCTCCAGTTTGTATGTGAACTAAGTTCTAAGAACAATGATGAATTTTGTAGTAGTTCATAAGATTGCTACATGGATCTCTTAAAGTACAAGTGGAAATACGTTATTTTTACTGTAATACATTCAGTGTTCACAGCTGTGTACCAGTGATTCACATAAATGCTGCATTTGTTCCAGTTTTTATGTGAACTAACTGGTCAGAACAAGTTGGAATTTGGGTAAGAACTGCATTTCTCTAATTATGAACCCTAATGAACTGCGTCAACACTAGGAATTCTGTGTGTAATTGTACATATTTGGCGAACACACAGATGTTTCAACATTATGTAGTAGTTCATAACAATACTACATGGATCTCTTTCAGTACAAGTGGAAATATGTTGTTTTTACAGTAATGCATTCAGTTTTCACAGTTGTGTAACAGCGATTCACAGAAATGCTGCATTTGCTCCAGTTTGCATGTGAACTGAATTCTAACAACAAGTAAGAATTTTGGGTAAAAACTGTATTTCTCTAAGAATGAACAATAATGAGCTGCCTCAACACTATTAATTCTCCGTGAAATGTTACATATTTGGAGAGCAGAGGGTACTTCGGCATTTTGTAGTAATTCATAACACTGCTACATGGATCTCTTTCAGTACAAGTGGAAATATGTTATTTTTACAGGAATGCATTCACTTTTCACAGATGTGTAACAGTGATTCCCATAATTGCTGCATTTGCTCCAGTGTGTATGTGAACTAAGTGATAAGAACAAGTATGAGTATTGGGTAAAAACTGCATTTCTCTAATTATGAACAGTAATGAACTGCGTCAACACTTGTAGTTCTCTGTGTAATGTGACATATTTGGAGGACACATGGATATTTCAACATTATGTAGTAGTTCAAAACATTACTACACGGGTCTCTTGCAGTACAAGTTGTAGTATGTTATTTTTACAGTAATGCGTTCAGCTTTCACAGTTGTGTAACTTGATTCACAGAAATGCTGCATTTGCGGTAGTTTACATGTGATCTAACTTGTACGAAGAAGCATGAATTTTGGGTAAAAACTGCATTTCTCTAAGAATGAACAGTAATGAGCTGCCTCAACACTATTAATTCTCTGTGAAATGTTACATATTTGGAGAGTAGAGGGTACTTCAACATTTTGTTGTAATTCAAAACATTGCTACATGGATCTCTTTCAGTACAAGTGGAAATACGTTATTTTTACTGTAATACATTCAGTGTTCACAGATGTGTAACAGTGATTCACATAAATGCTGCATTTGTTCCAGTTTTTATGTGAACTAACTGGTCAGAACAAGTTGGAATTTGGGTAAGAACTGCATTTCTCTAATTATGAATCCTAATGAACTGCGTCAACACTAGGAATTCTGTGTGTAATGGTACATATTTGGAGAACACACGGATGTTTCAACATTATGTAGTAGTTCATAACAATACTACATGGATCTCTTTCAGTACAAGGGGAAATATGTTGTTTTTACAGTCATGCATTCAGTTTTCACAGTTGTGTAACAGTGTTTCACATAAATGCTGCATTTGCTCCAGTTTTCATGTGAACTGACTTCTAACAACAAGTAAGAATTTTGGGTAAAAACTGCATTTGTCTAAGAATGAACAATAAATAGCTGCCTCAAGACTAGTAATTCTCTGTGAATTGTTACATATTTGGAGAGCAGAGGGTACTTCATCATTTTGTAGTAATTCATAACAGTGCTACATGGATCTCTTTCAGTACAAGTGGAAATATGTTATTTTTACAGTAATGCATTCAGTTTTCACAGATGTGTAACAGTGATTCCCATAAATGCCGCATTTGCTCCAGTGTGTATGTGAACTAAGTGATAAGAACAAGTATGAATTTTGGGTGAAAACTGCATTTCTCTAATTATGAACAGTAATGAACTGCGTCAACACTTGTAGTTCTCTGTGTGATGTGACATATTTGCAGAACACATGGATATTTCAACATTATGTAGTAGTTCAAAACATTACTACACGGGTCTCTTGCAGTACAAGTTGTAGTATGTTATTTTTACAGTAATGCGTTCAGCTTTCACAGTTGTGTAACAGTGATTCACACAAAGGCTGCATTTGCGCTAGTTTGCATGTGAACTAATTTGTACGAACAAGCATGAATTTTGTGTAAAAACTACATTTCTCTAAGAATGAACAGTAATGAGCTGCCCCAACACTATTAATTCTCTGTGAAATGTTACATATTTGGAGAGCAGAGGGTACTTCAACATTTTGTAGAAGTTCATAACATTACTACATGGATCTCTTTCAGTACAAGTGGAAATATGTTACTTTTACAGTAATGCATTCAGTTTTCACAGATGTGTGACAGTGACAGTGATTCACATAAATGCTGCATTTGCTCCAGTTTGTGTGTGAACTCAGTTCTAAGAACAATGATGAATTTTGTAGTAGTTCATAACATTGCTAAATGGATCTCTTTCAGTACAAGTGGAAATATGTTGTTTTTACAGTAATGTGTTCAGTTTTCACAGCTGTGTACCAGTGATTTACAGAAATGCTGCATTTGTTCCCGTTTGCCTGTGAACTAACTTCTAAGGACAAGTATGAATCTTGGGTAAAAACTGCATTTCTCTACAACACGATTATAGTGGAGGATTTTAAAACCCCAGTGTCAAAAATGGACAGATCTTCCAAACAAAATATCAACCAAAATATTTTGGCATTGAACAATGCCCTCGAGGAAATGGACTTAACTGATATATATCGAGCCCTTCATCCCAAAGAAGGTAAATACACATTCTTTTCCAACGCACATGGAACATTTTCAAGAATAGACCACAGGATACGACACAAAGCATGTCTCAAAAAATTTAAGAAATTGAAATTATACCAAGCATTTTCTCTGACCACAAAGGACTGAAACTAGAAACCAACCTCAAGGGAAGAAACCCAAAGCACTCAAAATCATGGAAATGAAATAGCATGCTATTAAACCATGAATGGGTCAAGAATGAAATAATGGAAGTAATTAGAAAGTTTCTGGAAACAAATGAAAATGAACTCACAACAACCCCAAATTTATGGGACACAGCCAAAGCAGTCCTGAGAGGGAAGTTCATAGTGATACAGTTATATAACATTTCAAATAAACAGTTAGAAACATTTCAAATAAACAACCTAACCCTACATCTACAAGAACTCAAAGAAAAACAACAAAAACAGCCCAGAGCAAGCAGAAGGAAGGAAATAACCAAGATCAGAGCAGGATTAAATGACATAGACACTAAAAGCACAATTCTAAGGATCAATGAATCCAGGAGCTGGTCCTTTGAAAAGATAAACAAAATCATCAAGCCTTTAAGGAGGCTCATCAAAAAAAAGAGAAAGAATCTAAATAAACACAATCAGAAATGAAAGAGGAGAGATTACCACTGACACCTCAGAGATACAAAGGATTGTAAGAAATTACTATGAAGAACTGTATGCCAACAAATTTGAAAACCTAGGTGAAATGGACAAATTTCTAGAAAAATATCATTTTCCAAAACTCAATTAAAAAGAAGCAGAAAGCCTGAACAGACCAATAACAGCAGAGGAAGCAGTACTCAAATAACTCCTGAAACAGAAAAGTCTTGGTCCAGATGGTTTCACAGGTGAATTCTACGTGGCATTTAAGGAAGAGGTAATCCCTATCCTTCACAGACTATTCAAAAAAATTCAGAATGATGGAAGACTCCCAAACTCTTTTTATGAAGCCAGCATCATCCTATTCCCAAAAACCAGAAAAAGACACAACAAAGAAAGAAAACTTCAGGCCAATATCACTGATGAACATAGACACTAAAATCCTCAACAAAATATTGGCAAACCGCATCCAACAATACATTAGAAAGATCATACACCATGACCAAGTGGGATTCATCCCAGGGATGCAAGGATGGTTCAATATTCGCAAATCAGTAAATGTAATACATCACAAATACAAAAGCAATGATGAAAATCACATGATCATATCAATATATGTGGAAAAAGCATTTGATAAGATACAGCACCCATTTTTGATAAAAACACTCAGCAAAGTGTGAAGAGGGGAGCATTCCTCAACATAATAAAGGCCATATATGAGACACCTACAGCCAACATCATTCTCAATGGGCACAAACTTAAATTTTTTCCACTAAGATCAGGAACAAGACAAGGCTGTCCACTTTCACCACTTCCATTCAATATAATACTGGAAGTTTTAGCCACAGTGATCAGACAGGAAAAAGAAATAAAAGGCATCCAAATTGGAAAGGAGGAAACAAAACTGTCACTGTTTGCAGATGACATGATAGTGTACATAGAAAATCCTATAGACTCTGCTAAAAATTTCCTTGACCTAATAAATGAATTTGGCAAAACTGCAGGATACAAAGTCAATATACAGAAATCAAAGGCATTTTTGTATACCAAAAATGAAACAGCAGAAACAGAAATCAGAAAAAAAAATCCCATTTGACATAGCAAAATAAAAAATAAAATACCTAGGAATAAATCTAACCAAGGAAATAAAAGACCTGTATACAGAAAACTACACAAAACTGAAGAAAGAAATTAAGGAAGACACAAACAAGTGGAAACATATACCATGTTCATGGATTGGAAGAATTAACATCATCAAAATGTCTGTTCTACCCAAAGCAATTTACACATTCAATGCAATACCTATTAAAGTACCAATGGAATATTTCACAGACATAGAACAAACACTTCAAAAATTTATATGGAACCATAAATGACTCTGAATAGCTGCTGAAATTTTGAGAAAGAAAAACAAAGTGGGAGAGAACACAATACCTGATACCAAACTGTATTACAAAGCCACTGTAATCAAAACAGTCTGGTACTGGCATAAAAACAGGCACATGGACCAATGGAACAGAACAGAGAGCCCAGAAATAAGCCCAAGTCTCTATGGTCAATTAATATTTGACAAAGTGGGGAGCAACATAAAATGGAGTTAAAAACAGTCTCTTCAACAAATGGTGTTGGGAAAACTGGGCAGCTATGTGCAAAAAAAAAAAAATGAAACTTGAGCACCAGCTTACACCATACACAGAAATAAATTCAAGGTGGATAAAAGACTTAAATATGAGCCATGTCACCATTAAAGTCCTAGAGGAAAACATAGGCAGGAAAATCGCAGATATTTCGCTCAGAAACATTTTTACTGATACATCCCCCAGAGCAAGAGACATAAAGGAAAGAATAAACAAATGGGACCTCATCAAAATAAAAAGCTTTTGCACAGCTAAACAGTATTAAAATAAAAAAAGAATCAACTGTACGGGAAAACATACTTGCCAATGATACCTCAGACAAGGGTTTAATCTCCAAAGTATATAAATAACTTACACAACTCCACTCTAAGAAGGCAAGCAACCCAATTAAAAAATGGGCAAAGGACTGACACTTCTCCAAGGAAGACATAAAGAGGATCCAGAGACACATGAAAAGATGCTCAATATCACTAGCTATCAGAGAGATGCAAATTAAAACTACGGTGAGACACCACTTTACACCAGTCAGAATGGCCATCATACACAAAACAACAAACAACAAGTGTTGGAGGGGTTGTAGTGAAAAGGGGACCCTAGTGCACTGTTGGTAGAATTGCAGACTGGTACAACCACTATGGAAAACAGTATGGAATTTTCTCAGAAAACTAAAAATGGATCTGCCTTTTGACCCAACAATTCCACTGCTGGGACTATATCCTAAGAACCCTAAAACACCAATCAAAAAGAACCTATACACCCCAATGTTCATTGTAGCACAATTTACAATAGCCAAGTGTTAAAAGCAACCTAGATGCCCATCAGTAAATGAATGGATCAAAAAACTATGGTACATTTACACAATGGAATTCTATGCAGCAGAAAGAAAGAAGGAGCTCCTACCCTTTCGGACAGCATGGATGGAACTGGAAAGCATTATGCTAAGTGAAATAAGCCAGGCAGTGAAAGACAAATACCATATGATCTCACCTTTAACAGGAACCTAAACAACAAAACAAAGAAACAAGCAAAATATAACCAAAGACGCTGAAATAAAGAACAGACTGACAGAGCTCAGAGGGGAGAGGAGAGGGAATTTCAGGGGAATTTCAGGGTAAAAGGGGAAGGTTTTACAGGACCAAGTATAAAGGACACATGTATAAAAACTAGGGGTGGGTGGATATCGGAGGGAGGAGAAAAGGGCTGGGTGGGTGGGCTGGTATGGGAGTAAAAGATAGAATATTGTACTGCAACAATTAAAATAAAAATTTTAAAAAGTGGCATTTCAAAGCAACATTCCTGCAGAAGTGTGAGAACATCATGTATTACTGGAGACACCAGACATTTCATCATTTACTGAATGAAATTCATGGAGTAATGTTGTGAACTCTGTACATGATGTTTAATTAAACCTGTTTTATTCAAGAGATTCACATTTCATGGTGAATTAGTAGGGTTTAAAGAGTTCATTACTGTTCATTCTGAGAGAAATGCACTTTTTACAGAAAATGGACAGTTAGATCATATTCAGTTTCATAATCACAAAACCATCTTCTGCCTCTCTGTACTACTCAGAACACTGATGTCTTAACTTCCCCATACTTTTTACATGCAAGAATACTTTGCCGCATTTTGTACCTTAGAGTTTCTTTCTACTTAAATAATTCAATGAGTTAGGCCTCTGTCCACGTGATTGTGTCACAAACTTGATATTATAAGCTATTTCTTTATGAAAATTACTACAAAAGTGGCATTTCAGAGGAACATAATTACAGCTGTTTTGAAACATTATGTATTACTGGAGTCTCCATACATTTCATCATCTACTGACAGAAATACATAATGTTATAAACGCTGTACATGATGTTTTGTTCAAGGGAGTCACTTTTCAATGTGAATTTCTAGCATTGAAAGAGTTCATTACTGTTCATTCTGAGAGAAATGCACTTTTTGCGGAAAATGGACAGTTAGATTCATACTCAGTTTCATATTCACAAAACTGTCTTCTACCAGTTTGTACTACACCATACACAGATATCTTAACTTCCCTGTACTTTTTACATGAAAAACTACTTTTCAGCATTTTCTACCTTAGAGTTTTTTCTACTTAAGGAAGTCAATGTGTTGTTAGGACTGTGTTCTCTCAATTGTAACAGAAAGTTGATATTAGAAGCTATTTCTTTATGAATATTACTACAAAAGTGGCATTTCAGACCAACACTACTACAGAAGTGTCAAAACAATATGTATTACTAGAAACACCATACATTTCAACTTCTACTGAAACAAATACATTTTATAATGTTATAAAATCTGAAGATCTTATACGTGTTTTGTTCAAGAGAGTCACATTTCATCATGATTTAGTAGCACTGAAAGAGTTCATCACTGTTCAATCAGAGAAATGCAATTTTACAGAAAATGGATGGTTAGATTCATGCTCAGTTTCATATTCACACAACCATCTTCTGCCAATCTGTGCTACACCATACACAGATATCTTAACTTCCCTATACTTTTTACATGAAAGAATAAATTGGAGGATTTTGTACCTTATAGTTTTATTACTTAAGGAAGACAATGAGTTATGCCTGTTTTCATGCAATTGTAACAGAGAGTTAATGTTAGAAGCTATTTCTTTATGAAAATTGCTACAAAAGCGGAATTTCAGACCACACTACTACAGAAATGTTAAAACGGTATGTATTACTGGAGGCACCATACATTTCAAATTCTGCTGAACAAAATACATTGAATAATGTTATAAACTCTGAACAAGATGTTTAATTAAACCTGTTTTGTTCAACAGAGTTACATTTCAGTGTGATTTAGTAGCATTAAAATAGTTCAGTATTTCTCATTCTGAGAGAAATTCACTTTTTTTTTAAAAATGGGTGGTCAGTTCATACTCAGTTTTATATTCACAAAACCTTCTTCTCCCATTCATATATTACACCATACAGAGGTGTATTAATGTCTGTATACTTATAAATGAAAGGATACTTTGGAGGATTTTGTACCTTAGACTTTCTTTGTATTTAAGGAAGACAATTACTAGAACATTTGTTCAGGCATTTTTAACAGAAAGTTGATCTTAGAAGTTTTTCTTCATGAAAACTACTACAAAAGTGGTATTTCAGAGAAACACTCCCACAGAAGTGTTAAAATAGTATATATTACTGGAGACACCACACATTTCAACATCTTCTGAAAGAAATACATTGAGTAATGTTATGAACTGTGAACAAGATGTTTTATTAAACAAGTTTTGTTCAAGAGAGTTTCATTTTGGCTTTATTCAGTAGCATTGAAAGAGTTCAGTACTGTACAGTCTGAGAGAAATGTACTTTTTACACAAAATGGAATGATAAATTTTTACTAGTTTCACATTCACAAAACCATCATCTCCCAGTCAGATACTACACTGAACACAGATCTCTTATCTGTCCTATGCTTTTTACTTGAAAGAATACTTTTTTTTTGGAGAATTTAGTACATTAGAGTTTTTTCCACTTAAGGGGGACAATTAGTTAGGCATCTGCTCATGCAATTGTAACACAAACTTCATACTAGAAGCTATTTCTTTTTGAAAATAACTAAAAAAGTCGCATTCAGAGCAATGCAACTACAGAAGTGTTAAAACAATATGCATCACTAGAGACTCCATACATTTCCACTTCTACTGAGATAAATACATTGAGTAATGTTATAAAAATCTGCACAAGGTGTTAAGTTAAACTTGTTTTGTTCAAGAAATTCACATTTCAGAGTGATTTATTAGCACTAGTAGAGTTCATTACTGTTCAATCTAAGATAAATGCACTTTTTATAGAAATGGACGGTTAGATTGATACTCAGTTTCATATTTACAAAACTTCTTCCAGTCTGTGCTACACTACACAGATATCTTAACTTCCCTATACTGTTTACATGAAAGGATAGTTTGGAGGATCTTGTACCCTATACTTTCTTCTACTTAAGGAATACAATGAGTTAGGCCTCTATTCACACAATTGTAACCGAAGGTTGATTTTAGTACCTATTTCTTTATCAAAATTACTACAAAAGTGGTATTTCAGAGCAATACTACTATAGAAGTGTTAAAACAATATATATTACTGGGGACACCATACATTTCAAATTCTAGTGAAAGAAATACATAGAGTAATGTTATGAACTCTGTACAACATGTTTAATTAAACCTGTTTTGTTCCAAGGAGTCATATTTCATTGTGAATTACTAGTGTTGAAAGAGCTCATTAATGTTCATTCTTAGAGAAATGTACTTTTTACAGAAGCTGAATGGTTAGATTCATACTCAGCTTCATACTCACAACACTGTCTTCTCCCACTCTATATTACACCGTGCACAGATGTCTTAACTTCCCTATGCTTTTTACATGAAAGAACACTTTTAGGATTTTGTACGTTAGATTTTTTCTACTTAAGGAAAACAATGCATTAGGCCTGTCTTCACACAATTTTAACAGGAAGTTGATCTTAGAAGCTATTTCTTTATGAAAATTGCTACAAAATTGTCATGTCAGAGCAGCTCTACTTCAGAAGTGTTAAAATAATTTATATTACCTGAGACACCATACATTACAAATTCTACTGAAATGCATTGGGTAATGTTATAAGCACTGAACAAGATGTTTTATTAAAAGTCTTTTGTCTCTTCAAAAGAGTCACATTTCAGCGTGACTTAGTAGCACTGAAAGAGTTCAGTAGTGTTCAATGTGAGACAAATGCACTTTTTAAAGAAAATGGATGGTTAAATTCATACTAGTTTCACATTCACAAATACTTGATCTCCCAGTCATATACTACACTGTACACAGATGTCTCAACTTCCCTATAGTTTTTACATGAAAGGATAGTTTGGAGGATCTTGTACCTTAGAGTATCTTTCTACTTAAGGGAGACAATGAATTAGGTGTCTGTTCAGGCATTTGTAACAGAAAGTTGATCTTAGAGGCTATTTCTTTGTGAAAATTACTACAAAAGTGCCACATCAGACCAACACTACAGAAGTGTTAAAACAGTATGTATTACTGGAGACACCACGTATTTCATCTTCTACTGAAAGAAATACATTGATTAATGTTAAAAACTTTGTACAAGATGTTTTATTTAACCTGTTTTGTTCAAGAGAATTGTATTTCACCTGTTTTAGTAATGTTGAAAGAGTTCATTACTGTTCATTCTGAGAGAATGCACTTTTTACAGAAAATGGGTGGTTAGATTCATTCTCAGTTTCACATTCACAAAACTGTCTTCTGCCACTCTGTACTACACCATACACCAATATCTTAACTTCCCTATACTTTTTCTGTGAGAGTATACTTTGGGGCATTTTGTACCTTAAAGTTATTTTCTACTTAAGGAAGACAATGAGGTAGGCATCTGTTCACACAGTTTTAACAGAAAGTTGATCTTAGAAACTACTTTTTTATCAAAATTACTTCAGAAGTGGGATTTCAGACCAATACTACTACAGAAGTGTTAAAGCAGTATATACTACCTGAGATACCATACATTTCAACTTATACGGAATGAAATTAATTGAACAATGTTATGAGCTCTTGAAAAAGATGTTTTATTAAACCTTTTTTTGTTCAAGATGTTTTATTAAACCTTTTTTTTATTCAAGCATTTCATTGTTATTAGTAGCATTGAAAGAGGTTCAATATGAGTGAAATGCACTTTTTATGGAAAGTGGGCTCTTACATTCATACTCACATTCACTTTCACAAAACCATCTTCACAGAGACAGATACTGCTCCATACACACATTTCTTAACTTCTCTATTCTTTTTATAGGAAAGAGTACATTCAATGAATCTGTACTAAGGATGTTTATTCTACTGAAAAATGACTTTATATTCTGTGTCTGTGCTCTCAATTATAACAGAAATTTGAACTTAGAAGCTGTTTTTAAGAAAATTACCACAGAAGTGGCATTTCAGAGCAGTACTTTTACAGAATCTTAAAACACAATGTATTAAGGAGACATTATTTATTTCACTTCTAGTGAAAGGAGTATTGTGAGTGAGCTCTATAAACACTGAAGAACTTACTTTCTTAAACCTATTTTTTCTAACCCTAACCTTAACCATAACCCTAACCATAACCCTAACCATAACGCTAACCCAAACCCTATTTCTAACCCTAACTCTATCCCTAACCCTAACCTTATCCTTAACGCTAAACCTAACACTAATCCTAATCCTAATCTTATCCCTAACCTTAACCCTAACCCTAACCTTAACCCTGGTTACAGAAAAAGACTATTAGATTTATATTCAGTTTTGCACTCACAAAACCATCTTGTCCAAGTCAGATACTGTTCCATACACACATTTCTTACATTCCCTATTCTTTTTACATGAAAGTATAGTTTTGATGAATCTGTACTAAACATGTATATTCTACTTAAATATGACTTACTATCATGTGTCTGTACTCTAAATTTTAACAGAAAGTTGATATTAGATGCTCTGTTTTAACAAAATTACCACAAAACAGGCATTTCAGAGCAATACTTCTACCGAATTGTTAAAAGAGTGTGTATTCATGAAGTCACCATTCATTTCATTTCTACTAAAAAGAGTACATTGATTGAGCTCTATAAACACTGAAGAAGTTACTTTCCTAAACCAGTTTTTTTTCTAAAAAGTATGATTTCCAAGTGACTTGGATGCATTGACATAGGTTATTAACGTTCAATCAGAGAAAAATGCACTTGTTTACAGAAATTAGATTCTTAGATTCATACTCAGTTTCACATTGGCAAAACTGTTTCCTCAAAACCAAGTTCCACACAGTACATGAATGTCTTATGTTCAGTATTCTTTTTACATGAAAAATACTTAAGAGCAAACTGTACTGATGTGTTTTACTCTACTTAAAGAAGACATTGAGGTAGGCCTCTGTTCATTTAATTGTAACAGAAAGTTAATCTAAGAGGCTCTTTCACTATCAAAATTACCATAAAAGTGGCATTTCAGAGCAATACATCCACAGAAGTGTTAAAACAGTATGTTTTACTGGAGACTACATTTATTTCAACTTCTACTGAAAGGAGTACATTGAGTGAGCTCTATAAACACTGAAGTAGTTACTTTCTTAAACCTGTTTTTTTCTAAACCTAACCCTACCCTTAACCCTAACCCTACCCCTAACCCTAAAGTTATCCCAAACCCTAACCCTAACCTTAGCCCTAACATTATCCCTAATGTAAACCCTAACCCTAACCTTATGCCTAATTCTAACCCTAACATTACCCCTGGTTACAGAAAGTGACTGTTAGATTCATGTGCAGTTTCTCATTCACAAAACCATTTACACCAAGTCAAGTTCTCTACATAGTACATGCATGTCTTATCTTCAGTATTCTTTTTACATGAAAAATACTTAAGAGCAAACTGTATTGATGTTTTTTACTCTACTTAAAGAAGACATTGAGGTAGGCCTCTGTTCACTCAATTATAAGAGAAAGTTGATCTAAGGCTCTTTCATTATCAAAATTACCACAAAACTGGCATTTCAGAGCAATACATCCACAGAAGTGTTAAAACAGTATGTGTTACTGGAGATTCCATTCATTTCAGCTTCTACTGAAAGGAGTACATTGAGTAATGTTATAGAAACTGTACAAGGTGTTTCTTTAACCTGTTGTGTTCAATACCGTCTCATTATTGAGTGATTTGTAAGCATGGAAACAGTTCATTACTGTTCAATACAAGAGAAATGCACTTGGTTACAGAAAATGGACAGTTACATTCATACTCAGATTCACATTCACAAACCCATCTTCTCCAAGTCAGATACTATCCATACACACATTTCTTAATTTCCCTATTCTTTTTACCAGAAAGAGTACTCTGGATGAATTTGTACTAAACATGTTTATTCTACTTAAACATGACTTAATAGTATTTGTCTGTGCTCTCACTTGTAACAGAAAGTTGAATGTGGAAGCTCTTTTTTAACAAAATTACCACAGAAGTGTCATTTCAGAGCAGTACTTCTACAGAAATGTTAAAGCACTATGTATTTCTGGAGACAATTCATTTCACTTCTACTGAAAGGAGTACATTGAGTGAGCTCTATAAACACTAAAGTAGTTACTTTCTTAAACCTCTTTTTTTCTAACCCTACCCCTAACCCTAATGTTATCCCAAACCTTAATCCTAACCCTAGCCCTAACCTTATCCCTAACCCTAACCTTAACCCTAACCTTGACCCTGGTTATACAATATGAGTGTTAGATTCATACTCAGCTTTACATTCACAAAACCATCTTATCCAAATCAAATACTGCTCCATACACACATTTCTTCACTTCCCCATTCTTTTTACAGGAAAGAGTACTTCAGATGATTCAGTACTAAATATGTTTATTCTACTTAAACATGACTTACTATCATGTGTCTGTGCTCTCAAAGGTAACAGAAAGTTGATCTTAGACACTCTTTTTAACAAAATTACCACAAAACAGGCATTTCAGAGCAATACTTCTACAGAAGTGTTAAAAAAGTATGTATTACTAGAGTCACCATTCATTACACTTCTACTGAAAGGAGTACATTGAATGAGCTCTATAAACACTGAAGAAGTTACTTTCCTAAACCACTTTTTTCTAAACAGTGGTATTTCCAAGTGACTTGGATGTGATGACATAGGTCATTACCATTCAATGAGACACAAATGCACTTGTTTACAGAAATTAGATTCTTAGATTCATACTCAGTTTCACATTTGCAAAACTGTTTCCTCCAGGTCAAGTACTACATAGTACATGCATGTCTTTTCTTCAGTATTCTTTTTACATGAAAAATACTTAAGAGCAAACTGTACTGATGTGTTTTACTTTACTTAAAGAAGACATTGAGGTAGGCCTCTGTTCATTCAATTGTAAGAGAAAGTTGATCTAAGCGGCTCTTTCACTATCAAAATTACCACAAAAGTGGCATCTCAGAGCAATACATCCAGAGAAGTGTTAAAACAGTATGTATTTCTGGAGACACCATTCATTTCACTTCTACTGAAAGGAGTACATTGAGTGAGCTCTATAAACACTAAAGAAGTTACTTTCTTAAACCTGTTTTTTTCTAACCCTAACCCTAAACCTAACCCTAACCCTAACCCTAACCCCAACAACTCCTTGGTTCCCCACAATGTTCAATGGCTGAACTCTAAAAACTGGTTCAATGGACTGAACTTATGGGTTTGCGTCATGGTTGCCCTTGGATGCCTCCTTATCTTGTCTTAATCCTTATTTGTGTTTTATGATATATAGAGAGGATGTTTTCTTAAGAGTGCATTTAGGAACAGCAAACAGGTGTCACAGGCTTAACAGCTACAATAGCATTTACAAACAAAAAAGCGGGGAGATTAGATTTTGGGAACCACCCTGCCTATTTTAAGAAGCTGTAACCCCCCATGGTTAAGGCTGAGTTAGAAACCTTGGGACCATAAGCCAATGAGGGGACAAAGCTTATCTCCTTGTCAGGAGCACCACCTCTGCTCCTTTTACTTCATCCTGCCTGGCCCCCTGTGCTTGGTTGGTTAGCCAATGATAGGTAAGATTCCTCATGGGAGGATTGACAGGCATACTCATGAGGAGGCCCTCAGGGAAGGATGTGAGGGGCTGTAGAAAAAGAGGGTGATCGACCCTTGCCCCTCGACTTTGACATAGACTGAGTCCTCATTCTGTCTGCTAGAAGGCTCCTAATCTCTCAGCTGCCTTACTTTCCCTGCTGAACCTAAGCCTAAAACAATGCTGGAGGTGGGTGTGGCCCTATGCTGGAAAGGGTAGGTTCCCTGGGGCAATCAGGCCTAAAAAAGAGAGCATAAAATTCTATGAAACCTACTTTGCTAATACCCTCAATTTAAATGATAAGTGTCTAAACCTGAAATTATTCTGTTTCCTCAAAGTTTTGTGGCACTTTAGCTATTTGACCCTGACTCAAAATAGGCCCTCAAGGTTCTTTGAATGTTATCTATTTGATCATTACTGTCTGACAGTGATTGATGGGCTGAATCTGAGGATGTGGGTCTTTGGAACGCTGATTGCTTATTGATTATAATAATGTTCTATGTACTTTGACGCATTTGTGAATTATTTTCCCAGGGTCATGTGAGAGACCACCAAGTGCCAAGCTTTGTGGGATCTATAGTGGTCCTAACTAAAAACAAGGGAGGAAATGGAAGAGACTATTCTTCATGGTGTGGGCCCAGCTCCCACTCAGAGATGCACGTGGCTCATGCCCAGGGACAGGTTCTCCCATGGGGAATCAGGCCTGCAATGTACCTAGGCCGATTTGAGACTTGCTTTTGCTAAAACTCCTTCACTCTGAATTGAGAAATGTTTACTGCAAAGTAACTTCCTAAAATCCATGCTAAACCTTCCAAGGACAAGTGTAACTGGTTCAACTACTTTTCCCTTTTTATTTGCAAATATCCTTCTTCTGTGATGTGATTAACAGCATCAGCTCCTTTGTTTTCTGTAAAAGGTAACCACCTAAAACGAACCTGTGCATAGTAAATAGGACCATCATGTAATCTGCCAAGAAACCCGATAAATGTCAGCCACAGCAAGGGCCGTGGCTTTTGCCCCCTTGAGAGGAAAGGCATGCTCCCCCATTTCCTCCACAGGACTGGGTAGTCTGTGTGAATGTCTTGTATCTCATCCATAATGTGGCAGACCCCATGAGCCGGGGTCCGCATCAAATATGCACGTATCCTATGAAATGGTTTTTTCCAAACTCTGTCTGCCTTGTTGATAACAGTAGGTCAATGTACTCATTTCAGTTGAAGTTGTAATGAATAGTGACTCTGTTAAATGTACTTTTTCAGCACTTCTATTCAAGTATTTTTCTGAAATATCACTGTCTTGGTAAGTTTGAGGAAAAAGAGTCTGAGAATCACTTTTCTGTCAGCTCATCAGGGAATGCATGCACAGGACTATGGTATGGGTGAAATAGAGTAAGCTTCTATACCACAGTTGTCTCCAATGCATTGTTCCTAGGTTAAAAGCATAGCCTCAGCAGGAAATGCACCTATGCTGTGCTACTGAACTTGGACTCTACAGCTTTGTGAATGTCTAAGTGAGTATAAGCCTCAAAGTACAAGCTTGGGGTTCCAAGTGATTTCCACTCTGATCATACAGTGGTAAAGAGTTTGCACTACTCTAAATCGCTCAGGAATGAAAATATTTCAAAGGGTGTTTTCAACAAATGCCAAATACACTGTTGTATGCCTGATCAATGTATTCATTAGAGTAGAAGGTGAAATGATAGGGGTTATTATAGTGTGTACTTGTTTCAGTGTTCAGTTGAAGTATCTTTCTGAAATATAAATTCCAGGGTGTGTGTGATACCATAAGAGCTGCTGAAATGATTTTCCATCACCAAATGAGTGAACACTAGCACAGGGCTAGGTGATCCTTGAAGGAGAATAAACTTCTATACTAGAGTTGTCTCCTATGTAGTTTTCCTGCAGAAAAGTGTAGTGCAAGTAAATAGGCATGTATGGCACACAGCATGACTTGGACAAGACAGTTTTCTGGATGTGGAAAAGAACATGATGCAAACAGGGTACCTCCTGGCACTGAGTAATTTCTCTCTGAGAAAAGGGTAGTGAATTGTCTGAACCCTTCCATATCATTCAGGAATGGACATGTTTTGTGCAAAGCTCTTCTTAAGCAGTCACCTTTTGCAATGTTTATTCCCAAGGTCAATGTACTCATCTCAGCAGAAGGTGAAATGAATGGGGTACCCTATGACACGTATTGTTTTTTGCACCTTGGTTGAAATATTTTTCTGCAATATCACTTACATAAAAAGTTTGATAATGAAAGAGATACTGAAATCACTTTTCTGTACTCAATTGAGTGAATGTTTGCATAAGCATCTTTAATTTTAAATTAGAATAAGCTTCTGCTGTATGGTCTCCTCTAAAATATTCTCTCTTCTACAAAAGCTTAGGGGAGCTACAATAAGCGTCTATTCTGCAGTAATGGAATTGGACCAAACAGTTTTGTGTAACTCAAAGGAATATGAAACTAACTATCCACATTCCAAAAAAAGTGCTTTTCACACTGAGAAAACAGTGATAAATTGTTGGACCTTTCCAAATGACTGGAGAATGAGCATGTATCCTATGAAATGGTTTTTTGCAAACTCTGTCTGCCTTGTTTATGACAGTAGATCAAGGTGCTCAATTCAGTTCAAGTTGAAATGAATGGTGTCTTCGGTAAAATGTACTTTTTCAGTACTTCTATTCAAGTATTTTTTCTGAAATATCACTGTCCTGGTATGTTTATGAACAAAAGAGCTTGAGAATCACTTTTCTGTCAGCTAATCAGTGAATGTATGCACAGGACTATGTCATCTATAAAATAGACTAAGCTTCTACATCACAGTTTTCTCCAATGTATTTTCAAGGAGAAATGTGTAGCCTCAGCAGGAAATGCACATATGCTGTGCTACTTCACTTGGATTCTACAGGTGTGTGAATGTCTAAATAAGCACAAGCCTCAAAGTGCACTTTTGGAGTTCCAAGTGCTATCCATTCTGATAATACAGTAGTGAAGAGTCTGTGCTCCTCTAAATCACATGGGAATGAAAATATTGCATATGGAGGGGTTTTCAACAAACACCAAATAAACTGTTCCATGCCTGACCAATGTATTTATTTGAGTAGAAGATGAAATGAGTGGCATCCATAGAGTACATACTTGCTTCAGCATTCAGTTGAAGTATCTTTCTGAAGTACAAATTCCAGGGTGTGTGTGATAGCATAAGAGGTATTGAAATGATTTTCCATCAGCAAATGAGTGAATGCTAGCACAAGGTTAGATGATCTTTGAAGGAGAATAAGCTTCTATAGTAGAGTTGTCTTTTATGTAGTTTTCCTGCAGAAAAGTGTAGCCCAACTGAAACAGGCATGTACAGCATACAACATGACTTAGACAATAAAGTTTTGTGACTGTTGAAATGAACATGATGCTAACAGGACACTTCCTGGCACTGAGTGCATTTCTCTCTGAGAAAAGGGTAATGAACTATTTGAACTCCTCTTAATCTTTGGGAATTTAACACGTTTTATACAAAGCTATTTCTAAGCAGTCGTCTTTTGCCATGTTTATACCCAAGGTCAGAGTACTCATCTCAGTAGAAGATGAAGTGAATCTTGTACCCTGTGATACGTATTGTGTTTTGCACCTTGGTTGAAGTATTTTTCTGAAATATCGCCTACGTAGAAAGTTTGATAATGAAAGAGATACTGAAATCACTTTTCTGTACTCAGTTGAGTGAATGTTTGCATAAGCATCTTTAATTTTAAATTAGAATAAGCTTCTGCTGTATGGTGTCCTCTAAAATATTCTTTTTTGTTGAAAGGCTTAGGGAAGCTAAGACAAGCATGTACTCTGTAGTAACGGAATTGGACCAGTTTTCTTTGGATGTATGGTTTTCTTCATGTGTCCTTTATGGATGTATCTGAAAACCTTTCCCCATTTGTCCCCCCATTATCCCCTCCTACCTCCCCTGTCGTTACTGTCAGATTGTTCATAATTTCAGTGTCTCTGGTCATATTTTGCTTGCTTGTATTTTTGTTGATTAGTTTCCATTTATAGATGAGATCACATGGTGTTTGCCTTTCACCTACTGGCTTATTTCACTTAGCTTAATTCTCTCCATTTCCATCCATCCGTGCTGTTGTAAAGTGTAGGAGCTTCTTCTTTTTTTCTGCTGTGTAGTATTCCATTGTGTAAATGTACAATAGTTTGATCCATTCATTTACTGATGGGCACTTGGGTTGCTTCCAGCACTTGGCTATTATGAATTGTGCTGTAATGAACATTGGGGTGCATAGGTTCTCTTGAACTGATGTTTCAACGTTCTTAGGATATAATCCCAGAAGTAGAATTGCTGGGTCAAAAGACCATTCCATTTTTATTCTTCTGAGGAAATTCCATACTGTTTTCCTCAGTGGCTGTACCAGTCTTCACTCCCACCATAGTGCACTAGGGTTTCCTTTTCTCCACATCCTCTTCAACACTTGTTGTTTGTTGCTTTGTTTATGATAGCCATCCTGGCTAATGTGAAGTGGTATCTCATTGTGGTTTTAATTTGCATCTCTCTGAAGGCTGGTGATGCTAAGCATGTCCTCATACATCTCTGGGCCCTCTGTATGTCCCCCTGGAGAAGTATCTGTTCAAGTCCTTTTCTCATTTTTTAATTTGGATGTATGTCTTCCTGTCATGGAGTCATATAAGTTCCTTATATTTTTGGGAGATCAAACTCTTGTCTGAGGTATCATTGGTAATATGTTGTCCCATGTAGTTGGTTCCCTTTTCATTTCAGTGCTGTTTTCTTTAGATGTGGAGAAGCTTTTTATTTTGATGAGATCTCATTTGTGTATTCTTTCCTTGCTCTAGGGGACATATATAGGTGAAAATAAGGCTGTGTGAAATATCTGAGATTTTCTAGCCTAAGTTTTCCTCTAGGCCTTTTATGGTGCCATTACTTACATTTAAGTCTTCTATCCACCATGAACTTATTTTTGTAGATGTTGTAAGTTGGTGATTGTGTTTCCATTTTATCCATGTAGCTTTCCAGCTCTCCTAACACCATTTGTTGAAGACATTCTTTTTTTTTTTCTTTTTTCTTTTTTTTTTATTTCAATCATTGTTCAAGTACAGTTTTCTCCCCTCTACTCCCGTTCCAGCCCCTCCACCCATCCCTCCCCCCTTCCCCCCATTACCCCCCACCCTTAGTTTTTGTCCATGTGTCCTCCAAATTTGTTCCTGTAATCCCTACCCATTCCCCCCCTGAAATTCCCTCTTCTCTCCCCTCTGGCCACTGTCAGACTATCCCCTATTTCAGTGTCTTTGGTTATATTTTGCTAGTTTTTGTTTTGTTTTGTTTTGTTGTTTAGATTCCTGTTAAAGGTGATATCATGTGGTATTTGTCTTTCACTGCCTGGCTTGTTTCACTTAGCATAATGCTTTCCAGCTCCATCCATGCTGTTGCAAAGGGTATGAGCTCCTTCTTTCTTTCTGCTGTATAGAATTCCATTGTGTAAATGTACCATAGTTTCTTGATCCATTCATTTACTGATGGGCATCTTGGTTGCTTCCAGCACCTAGCTATTGTAAATTGTGCTGCTATGAACATCGGGGTGCAAAGGTTCTTTTGTATTGGTGTTTTAGTGTTCTTAGGATAGAGTCCCAGCAATGGAATTGCTGGGTCAAAAGGCAGATCCATTTTTAGTTTTCTGAAGAAGTTCCAAACTGCTTTCCATAATGGTTGTACCAGTCTGCAGTCCCACCAACAGTGCACTAGGGACCCTGTTTCTCCACATCCTCTCCAACACTTGTTGTTTGTTGCTTTGTTTATGATGGCCATTCTGACTGGTGTGAAGTGGTATCTCATTGTGGTTTTAATCTGCATCTCTCTGATGGCTAGCGATATTGAACATCGCTTCATGTGTCTTTGGATTTTCTGTATGTCCTCCTTGGAGAATTGTCTGTTCAAGTCCTTTGCCCATTTTTTAATTGGGTTACTTGTCTTCTTAGAGTGGAGTCGCGTAAGTTCTTTATATATTTTGGAGATTAAACCCTTGTCTGAGGTATCATTAGCAAATATGTTTTCCCATACAGTTGGTTCTCTTTTTATTTTGATACTGTTTTCCTTAGCTGTGCAAAAGCTTTTAATTTTGATGAGGTCCCATTTGTTTATTCTTTCCTTTATGTCCCTTGCTCTAGGAGACAAGTCAGTAAAAAAGTTTCTGCGTGAAATATCTGAGATTTTCCTACCTACATTCTCTTCTAGGACTTTAATGGTGTCACGCTTTATATTTAAGTCTTTTATCCACCTTGAATCTATTTTTGTATAAGGTGTAAGTTGGTGCTCGAGTTTCATTTTTTTGCACGTAGCTGTCCAGTTCTCCCAACACCATTTGTTGAAGAGGCTATTTTTATTCCATTTTATGTTGCTGCTTCCTTTGTCAAATATTAATTGACCGTAGAGGCTTGGGTTTATTTCTGGGCTCTCTGTTCTGTTCCATTGGTCCATGTGCCTGTTTTTATGCCACTACCAGGCTGTTTTGATTACAGTGGCCTTGTAGTATAGATTAATGTCAGGTATTGTGATTCCTCCTACTTTACTCTTCTTTCTCAAAATTGCAGCAGCTATTCGGGGGCGTTTATGGTTCCATATAAATTGTTGAAGTGTTTGTTCTATGTCTGTGAAATATGCCATTGGTACTTTAATCGGTATTGCATTGAATGTGTAGATTGCTTTTGGTAGTATGGACATTTTAATGATATTAATTCTTCCAATCCATGAACACGGTATATGTTTCCATTTGTTTGTGTCCTCCTTGATTTCTCTCCTCAGTGTTATGTAGTTTTCTGAATACAGGTCTTTTACCTCTTTGGTTAGGTTTATTCCTAGGTATTTTATTTTCCTTTTTGCTATTTCAAATGGGATTTTTTTCTTGATTTCTGCTTCTGCTGTTTCATTGTTGGTGTACAGAAATGCCTTTGATTTCTGGATATTGACTTTGTATCCCGCTGTTTTACCAAATTCATTTATTAGGTCAAGCAGTTTTTTGGTGGAGTCTATAGGATTTTCTATGTACACTATCATGTCATCTGCAAACAGTGACAGTTTTGTTTCCTCCTTTCCGATTTGGATTCCTTTTATTTCTTTTTCTTGTCTGATTGCTGTGGCTAGAACCTCCAGTACTATATTGAATAGAAGTGGTGAAAGTGGACATCCTTGTCTTGTTCCTGTTCTTAGTGGAAAAGATTTTAATTTTTACCCATTGAGTATAATGTTGGCTGTAGGTTTCTCATATATGGCCTTTATTATGTTGAGGAATGCTCCCTCTATTCCCACTTGACTGAGTGTTTTTATCATAAATGGGTGCTGTACCTTATCAAATGCTTTTTCTGCATCTATTGATATGATCATGTGGTTTTTGTCTTTGCTTTTGTTTATGTGATGTATTACATTTACTGATTTGCGTATATTGTACCATCCTTGCATACCTGGAATGAATCCAACTTGGTCATGGTGTATGATCTTCTTAATGTACTGTTGGATGCGGTTTGCCAGTATCTTGTTGAGGATTTTAGCGTCAATGTTCATCAGCGATATTGGCCTGTAGTTTTCTTTCTTTGTTGTGTCTTTATCTGGTTTTGGAATTAAGATGATGTTGGCCTCATAAAAAGAGTTTGGGAGTCTCCATCTTTTGGATTTTTTGAAATAGTCTGTGAAGGATAGGTGTTAGTTCTTCCTTAAATGCTTTGTAGAATTCTCCTGTGAAACCATCTGGTCCAGGGCTTTTGTGTGTTGGGAGTTTTTTGATTACTGCTTCGATTTCTTTTGCTGTTATTGGTTTGTTCAGGCTTTCTGCTTCCATTTTATTGAGTTTTGGAAGGTTATATTTTTCTAGAAATTTGTCCATTTCATCTAGGTTTTCAAATTTCTTGGCATACAGCTCTTTGTAGTAATTTGTTACAATCCTTTGTATTTCTGTGGTATCTGTTGTAATCTCTCCTCTTTCATTTCTGATTGTGTTTATTTGGGTTTTCTCTCTTTTTTTCTTGATGAGTCTGCTTAAAGGCTTGTCGATTTTGTTTATCTTTTCAAAGAACCAACTCTTGGATTCATTGATCTTTAGAATTGTGCTTTTAGTCTCTATGTCATTTAATTCTGCTCTGATCTTGGTTATTTCCTTCCTTCTGCTTACTCTGGGCTGTCTTTGTTGTTGTTCCTTGAGTTCTTGTAGACGTAGGGTTAGGTTGTTTGTTTGAAATGTTTCTAGCTTTTTTAGGTGGGCCTGTATCGCTATGATCTTCCCTCTCAGGACTGCCTTGGCTGTGTCCCATAAGTTTTGGGTTGTTGTGAGTTCGTTTTCATTTGTTTCCAAAAACCGTTTGATTTCTTCCCTAATATCATTCTTGACCCATTCATTGTTTAATAGCATGCTGTTTAGTCTCCATGAATTTGAGTGTTTTGGGTTTTTTTCCTTGTGCTTGGTTTCTAGTTTCAGTCCCTTGTGATCCGAGAAATTGCTTGGTATGATTTCAATTTTTTTGAAATTGTTGAGGCTTGTTTTGTGTCCTATCATGTGGTCAATCTTTGAAACTGTTCCATGTACATTTGAAAAAAATGTGTATTTAGCTTCTTTGGGATGGAGGGTTCTGTAAATATCAGTAAAGCCCAGCTCGTCTAGGGTATTGTTCAATGCCACAATATCTTTGTTGATATTTTGTTTGGAAGGTCTGTCTATTTTTGATAGTGGGGTGTTAAAATCCCCCACTATGATTGTGTTGCTGTCCATATCTTTCTTGAAACCTCTAAGATTTTCTTTATGTATTTGGGTGCTCCTATGTTGGGTGCATATATATTTACAATATTTATGTCTTCTTGGTGAATTCTTCCCTTGAGTATTATGAAATGACCTTCTGGGTCTCTCTTTATGGACCTTCTTTGGAAGTCTATTTTGTCAGATATGAGTATTGCTACCCCGGCTTTTTTTTCCTGTCCATTTGCTCGGAAAATTTGTTTCCAGCCCTTCACTTTCAACCTGTGTAGGTCTTTTATCCTGAGGTGGGTCTCTTGTAGACAGCATATGTGTGGGTCATGTTTTCTTATCCAATCAGCTATTCTATGTCTTTTGATTGGAGCGTTTAATCCATTTACGTTTAAGGTTATTATTGATAGGTACTTATTCATTGCCTTTTATGTACGTGTGATCCTCTCTCACTCTCTCTTTTCCTTTCTTTCCTTAAAGCAGTCCCTTCAGCATCTCTTGCAGAGCTGGTTTAGTGGAGGTGTATTCTTTTAGACTTCTTTTGTCTGAGAAACTTCTTATTTGGCCTTCTATCTTGATTGAGAGCCTTGCTGGGTAAAGTAGTTGTGGTTGCAGGCCTCTGGTTCTCATTACTTGGATTATTTCTTGCCATTCTCTTCTGGCTTGGAGTGTTTCCATTGAGAAGTCAGCTGTTAGCCTTATTGGGGCCCCCTTGTATGTTACTTCCTTCTTCTCCCTTGCTGCCTTTAAGATTCTCTCTTTGTCTTGAAATTTTGCCATTTTAATTATGATGTGTCTTGAGGTGGGCCTCTTTGGGTTCCTCTTGATTGGGACTCTCTGTGTTTCCTGTATTTGTGTGACTTTTTGTCTCATCAAATTAGGGAAGTTTTCCATCATCACTTGTTCAACTAGGTTTTCTATCCCTTGTTCTTCTTCTTCTCCTTCTGGTATCCCTATTATACGGATATTATTACGTTTCATATTGTCTTGCATTTCTCTTAATCCCTCTTCATTCTTTCTGAGCCTCTTTTCCCTTTCTTGCTCTTTCTGGGTGTTTTCTTCTATTTTGTCCTCTAGCTCGCTGATCCGATCTTCTGCTTCATCGATCCTGCTTTTCATTCCTTCTACTGTGTTCTTCATTTCAGAGATTGTATTCTTCATTTCCTCTTGCCCTTGTTGAGAGTTTCTATTTCCTTTTTTATGCTGATGTAGTTTTCATTGAGTTCATTGTAGCTTCCCTGTAGTTTCTCGTAGCTCATTGTGAGCTCATTGAGCTTCCTGACAATCACTGCTTTGAATTCAATATCTGATAGTTGAATTGCCTCTGTTTCATTTAGCATTCTTTTTGAGGCTTCCTCCTTTCCTTTCATTTGGGGAGTATTTCTTTGTCTTCCCATTGTTTGTGAGACTCTTCTTGTTCACCTCAGCTTCTTATATTGATCTGTTCTGGCTCCCTCGGTTTATGATGTGAACTTCTTTAGTAGAGTAGCCGTGAGTTTCAGTGGTACTGTTTCCTTGACCCCCCAAGCTCGCTGGTCTTGGGCTGTTGTTTAAGTTGGCTTTGTGTTTGCCTTTGGGTTCTGATTGTTGTTGAGCCTTTCTTTGGTGGTTCCTTCCCGCCAGCTGGTTAAATGTGGGTCACTCTGTCCACCACCTTCTGTATTTTGTT
This sequence comes from Phyllostomus discolor, assembly GCF_004126475.2. Lineage (NCBI taxonomy): Eukaryota > Metazoa > Chordata > Mammalia > Chiroptera > Phyllostomidae > Phyllostomus > Phyllostomus discolor. The sequence goes on along the minus strand of NC_040913.2, from coordinate 48,186,597 downwards.
GTGCTGGTGAGGGCAGGTTGTGTTGAGGCTGGTTCTTCTTGATGCAGCGATCTGTTCTTTGTTCTTTTGGTTCTGCCACAATCCTTGGTCCTCCGTTCTCAAAAATGCTGAAATATGTTGGTTGCTTGCCTTTCCACTCCAAAGATTGGTCAGGACTCTCTCCCCTGAGCAGAGGAAAGCCAAATCTGCTCCTTCCTACTCCGACGCCATCTTAGATCCCTGAAGACATTCTTTTTATTCCATTTTATGCTTCTTCCCACTTAGTCAAATATTAATTGACCATAGAGACTTGGGTTTATTTCCGGTTTTCTAATCTGTTCCATTGGTTTATGTGTCTGTTTTTATGCCCATACCAGAGTGTTTCGATTATAGTGATCATGTAACAGTTTCATATCAAGTATTGTGACCTCCTACTTTGTACTTCCTTCTCTAAATTGCTGTGGCTATTCAGGGTTATTTATGGTTCCATATAAATTTTGGAAATGTTTGTTCTACATCTGTGAGATATGTCATTGTCACTTTAGTAGGGATTGTATCGAGTCTATAAATTGCTTTTGCCCAGGGAGCAAACTCATCTCCACAAAAATACCTCCTTCCACAATCTCAGTATCAATGGCAAAGGAACAAGTATTAATGTGGATGTAATGAGATCAAGGTTATTTTAAGAAAGAAGCTAAATAAACTATAATATAAATTCCAGTGGCTTATTATGCACAAACTTGCTGGATAAGCAATGAACATTGAAGAGCTATGCAGGAAATGAAATATCACTAGTCATGAATAAGTCCAGAGTCAACTCTTTCTCGGTAAACTTTAGTATTTAGCATTGTTTTTCTCTTTCTTGATTTGCCTGTAGTGGTGTCACATGTTGACCCTGTCTTACTTTAGGCTGCCTTCGGTGTAACTGCCAGAGTTCTGCTGACTATGGTTTTCTGTTTTGATTGTTAGTTACTTTGCATGGGTCATGTTTAAGACCCATAGGGCAGGGCAGAATTTCTCCAGGAGTTGGTGCTATTGTCTCTCCCTCAGCTGCTGCTACTCAGAGGGGAGAGGTCTCCCTGAATATTATGGCTGCTGCAGCATGGGAGATGACTCAGCACTGGGATCCCAGCAGCTGGTCTCTTAGCTCTCTCTTCCACGCCTGCATCTCCACTCTCTCCTCAAGAGTCTCTAGTCCATTCTTCCCCGAGCTCCACTTGCCATGCATTTATGTCTGTGGCTGTCTCCTTTAGTTGATAATTTAATCTCTCTGTACTCCACAGTCAGGCGTAAGCAACAGAGAGCCAGGGCAGAGTTTCTTTTGGGGGCCGGGTTGTTGTTTCCCCTCAGGCTGCTGCCACTCAGAGGGAAGTAGACTCCTGAGCTTGTTGGCTGCTGGGATTTTGCTGCTGACTCAGCAACAGGTTCCCTGTGTCTACTCCCTCTACACTCGCCCCAAAGTTTCCATCACCAGTCTCTCCTCAGGCATCTGCATGGCAACCTGCTCCTGCCTTTGTTGGAACTGCAGGTGAGTGACAGCAAATGAAAATGTGTGCATTGGCCCTTTAAGTGGCTCTTTGCATGTCCAGCTATCCATCTCTGGCAGATCCAACTATCCATCACTGGCAGATCCCTGCCACTTTTTGCTGCTCATTGTTATCTGTATATTTTTTGGCTCTGGTGTTCTAGACTGGGGATTCAAGCTTAGGGTTCCAGCTTTAGGCCCCATTCTTCTCAGGAGTTTTAATATGCTGCTTAATTATCCCTCAGGCATTGTTGCCTGTGGGTACCCAGCCAGGCCTCTTGAGTCTCCACTGTACTCTCTACAAGACAGGTTGTGCCAAAGGTGGTAGTTTTATCTGTCTGAGGTACTGAGGCTTCTGTCTCACTATAGTCCAGTTGTTTATTCTGGGTAATTTCTCCACAATTTAGTTGTAATTCCAGGTTGGTCCTGGGAGAAGTTTAGTGTGGCTTCCACTCATTCCTCTGCCATCTTGCCACCCATCCACAATATCTTAAAGAATTCAACAAAATTAATAGAATTAATAAAATAATTCAGTAAGAATGAAATGCAAACTGAATGTACAGAAATCTGTCACATTCATAGCACTAATAAACAATGAAAGAAAAAGTAAAGGATGTAATCCCATTTACAGTTGTATGGAAGAGAAATAAGTGCCTGTGAATTGGAATAAACAAAAGGGTCAAGTACCTGTGCTCTCAAAATTAAAGGACATTGAAGAAAGAACACACAAAAAAATGGAAAGGTAAATCATTCCTATACAATGGGAAGATTAAATTGTTATTATTGCAATACTTCTCAAAGCTATTAGTTAAATTCAAATGTCATCAAACTATTGTTCAGAATAAAAACAAAACCCTTAATATTTATATGGAACCACAAATACTTTAAATAGCTAAGTATATTTGGAGAAGGAAAAACAATGTTGGAGATTCACTCTCCATGTTCTCAAACTGTTCTATTAAAGTATAATACTACTTTAATAAATATATAATATAAATCATATATATAATTTATGTATGTGTAATTATATATAATATATATAATAAAGTATAATAATATTTTAATACTATATTAAACTATCAAGACAGAAAGGTGTCAGCACAAATCAGATGCCTAAATCAATGGAAGATTATAGACAATTCAGAATTAAACCCTCTTACATGAACACGTAATCTGTGAAAGGGTAAAAATATACACTGAAGAATTTCCTAAAACTGGTCTTGAAAGAACAAAATTATGCATTCAATAAAATTTGTCTACATTCTGATATCACATACAAAAATAAATTTAAACTGATAACAGCTCTGCCCACCTCTTCCATATTTTCAACCGACACCAGCCCTTCTTCTCACTTACCCACCTCTGCCTGTCTTCCCATTGATGTGAGCACACCAATCCCTGCCTCACAGAAATATCTAGACCACCCATCTCTCTTTGCCTCCCAATTGACTCCATTCCTGCCTATATTCCCTGCTTTCCAACTGATGTCAGGTATGGTTAAGTCTCCTTGTTTTTTAATTTATGCTAGTTTTCCTCCTCATTTTCAGTACTCACACATTCCCTATAGTTATCTTTCACTCAGCTTTTTTTTCTTTCAACAGCTCAGAACCTGAGAACAAGAGTATGTAAGAACACCTGTGTTTACAGACTTCCATTGTGGCTGAAGACTGACCTTGCTCAGGTGACACCTTGTTACATAATTCTGCAGCTTTACAACTTGGACAGCCCCTGTCTCTCAGGTTACTAGCCCCCAGGCCCTGCTCTGAACATTTCTATTCTTCTGAACATCTTATCTTCCTCATGCAATATCGACTGGAAGCAACATAACAAAATTTTGCATCTCGAGTTTTTTAGCATATAAGTCATAAAGAATACACATATGATCCAACAGAGGAGCTGCATCAGTAGCCTCCAGTGCTTCCAACCACACGCCATATATAAAGAATCTGAAAACCAACACACAGTAAGTACTTCATGTGCATCAGCGTTGGTGCTCTTGTCATGTGTTAACCATTGACAGTTTAGGCCAAATCATTTGTGTTTTGGGTGATGCCTTCTGCATGGTAAGGTATTTTGTAGCCTTTTTCCACAACCCAACACACACCAATAATACCACACCCCCCTAAAATATATATAAAAAAGAGAAAGTTAAAGATATAAAGGTTAGAAAAAAAGAGAGAAGTTAAAACAAACCTAGAGAAATATAATATTCAAATGAGTATATGAGTGAAAAGTGACATTTTATAAAATAATTTTTTAATGATCCTCACACAAAGATATATTTTATTTATTTTTCACGAGAGAGAAACAGAGAGAAAGATATCTACATGAGAGAGAAATATTGATCGCTTGCTTTTGTATACCTTCCCTTATCAGGAATTAAACCCACAACTTACGTAGTTACCTGACTGGGAACTTAACCAGCAACAATTTGGTGAATGGGATGATGCTGCACCAACTGAGCCACCTGACCAGAATGACATTATTTTTACTTGGAACATGTATATGACTTCACATCACTTTGGCTTTATTGTGGAGAAGTTAGCTCAAAAGCACTTTGCGGTGACACAAAATGTTCATATCAGCAGACAGCATTCATAGGAAACCATTGTGGAGGCTGCACACCACGTAGGCCAAAGTGAGAACATGGTCTGATTCCAAGTATAACAGGAGTCCATGGAAAGTTACATGGCAAAAATAGTTACATTTAGATGCTTTCTTAATGTTAACCCCATAAAAGCGAGTACCAAAAAATGTCCTGAGTAATATGATTTTTCCAAAACCACGTTGATGAATCTCAGACCTGGTTTAATTAGTATTTCCAGCTACATTTTATGGGTTGTTGTTTTTTTTTTTTTGTAATTTTGCCATGTCTGGGGTTTTCCGCCAAACACATGGAACACCAGCCCCCAATGTTCTTGGTTATATGTTATACACCTATGACAATGTCTAGAAAGTAATTCCAGTCCTCATCCCCTGTGAGCCATCTGGGTCATTGGAGACTCCAAAGCAATGCAATGGCACTGATGCGATCACAAAACAAGTGTTTGTACTCAGCTCTTCCTTCTGAAACCTGAGACCCTTGTCACCTTCCTAGGAATCTATGGGAATAGCTATGCCTGATGTATTTGTATATTAATGGAGGAGTCATGAGCAAGCAGTCAAGAGCCCTGAGAACCTTTCATGGAAGTCTAATTAGAAAAAAAGCATCCAGTTAATGCAACTTTTAAAAAGTTATCTCCCTTCCTCAGTGAGAGAACAAAACAGAAGTAATCTGGTACTTGCCCACATTCTAGAGACAGATCCGTATCTAGTTTACTTTAGTGAAGAAGGCTGAGAGATCAAAATGTTTGCCAGCTGTCTCCACATTTTCTCAGGATGTGTTTTTTGGGAAAGGCCATAATGTAACTATTTCCCTCACTATAAACACTGAATCTGGCTTTCCCTTTAACAACTTTGCTCATTCAGCTGTGTGTATTCTCAGGTAACTTAAGTAATTACTGTGATTCCACTTGGGCAGCATTGCAGCCATTGGCAATTTTTTGTGTGTTGTGTTGTGAGGAAAATATCAGGAGTAGTGGGTGGATTTCCTGGTCAGAAGCAGTCTGTAGGTATTGGCATCCTGCTGAGTCTGCCTGTCATGTACCTCTGGTCATGACTTGCAGAATAAGAAGTGAGTGGAGGAGAACCAGCCACTCTACATTCTTATAATCCAGAGCTACTGAGGTCTCCTTTGTTTTTTCTTAATGTTTCAAGTATACGTAGTTTTTCCTCTGTACCTGACAGGAATAAATTAAAAAACATTATGGTGGTGTTCCATTCTGTGGAGATTCCCAGGTAGCCCCCTAATGTTACCTGACTGAACACCAGACATCTTTACAAAGCTCCACACAAACATTGACATTCATGGAGGAGCACTTAGAAAGGTACAAATTCTGTTTGGCCTTAGAAAGGTGGCAGTTACACCAAAAGAATAGTCAAAACATGTCAGAGGTGAGAGTGGGCACAGAAGTGCTCTACAGCCCAAATCTTAAGATGGCAAGAGTTACCCCATATCCCGGACCCCAGTCTATGCAATCCTTGGAACACTCCAAGAGTTTCACACTAGATCACACTCTGTCCCACTCACAATGGTATCTGAGCATCCATTCTCTCTGCCACCAGCTGCTAAATGAAGATGTACAAAGTTGGTGCTCACATATTTGTGGGAATATTAGAGAAAATGGTATGTTGTTTGACTTCACAGCAAGCTAAAACACCTTGCATTTGGCTATAGTTTTTGTGGAACTGTGTTCCTTAGGTGTTTGTGTAGCAGTCAGCTCCATTTTCCTTTCAGACCTTCTAAGACACTTACCCACTTATTGGGAGTCATCCTGGCTGGTTTTGGGGACTGCAGCTTCCTTAGCAGACAATGAGGTCCCATGGCTAGAACTGAGGGAAAAGGCCTTGGGAACATGAGCCACTAAGGAGACAGAACATTTCCTCTTGGAAGGAGCACAGCCCCTGCCTCCCTCACTTCTCCCTTCCTGGCCCTGGCACATGGCTGGTCAGGAAATGACAGGTAAGATCCCTCGAGGAAGGGGCGACCTAAGGCACACACAATACAATGGACCATCAAGGAAGGACTTAGAGGTCTTCAAAGAAGGAACAGAAGGACAGTCACCCCTTGGCTTTGTCATAGCCTGAGTCCTCAGTCTTTCTGTAAAGTCTCCTAGTTTCTTAGCTGCTTTTGTCTCCCCATGTGACTCAGCCTAAGAACAATGCCAGAGGCAGCTGTATCCTTGTACTGGAACAGATGGTCCCAGGGGCAATTCTGGCCAGAGAATGAATATACATTGTTTCCTTTGAGACTTGCTCTCTCCTGTTGCTATGAAACAGACACTTGAGCTAAAGCCAACCCTGACATGAGACAATCTCTGTGTTTCTCCAACTGTTATCTATAAATGATATCAGTTTCTCATGACTATAGCTTTTTGGACATTGGTTGATGAGCTTTATGTGCATACTATGTGTCTCTGTATGAGCTGAACCCAATAAAAATTCAAGGAAAGAGGTGTTCAGGACTATTCTTCTTTGAGAAACTGGTAATGTTTCCTCTCCAATATCACATGTTGGGCATTTTTTTTCTCATCTTCAATGACACAGGAAAGCTCTGCTGGCGAAGACACCCCATCACCCAATATCACACCTAATGGCATCATTTATACACTAAATGGCAGATGTGATTAAGCTATTCCAGCAGGTTTGTTCAACCTGTCACATAACAACCCTAGACCACCAAGGCCAGAAGCTGCAACCTCACTTCTTTCCATTAATTCCCACAGTAGATACCATTTTTCACAGGGTCACAATCTAACAATGCCACTAGAACAGGACTTGATGTCATTGAGTTGCCATGTCAGCAGTTCTGACAAAAATATCTAAAATGTCTCCTGATAAGGAATATTAGTTTGCTTGTGCTGTCAAAATGTAGTCCTATGTTGGTGGGTGCAAACAGCATACTTTTTAACTTACAGTTCTGCAACCTTGAATTTTGAGATCAGGTAGTGGGCTGGATTGTTTTCTCCTGAGGACCTTTTCCTTGTTTGCAGATGAGTGTGTTTAAACTTCTCATTCCCAGGTGTTTCCTCTACACTTCTCTGTAACCTGACCATTTGGTAAAGACTCCACTTTTACTGGATTAGGAACCCTGCAGATTAGCTCATTTAACATTATTCTCCTGAAAAGTATGAATCCAAATATAGGCACACTATGAGGTAATGGGCCTTTAGACTCAAATTGTGAATTTGGAAAACACATTTGAGTTCTTCACACATGCTCCTGCTTGGCTGAAGAGACTTACACAGAAATGAGACTGCAGGTAGAAAGATATGCATATGTAATATACTCATATGTGTCATAGGTACAGCCACATATGAACTAAAAATTCTTTCCCAATGACATTCCCACCAGCAGTCTCTGATGGTGGTTGCTTTTTGAATCAAACCTCACTTGAAATGTATAATTGTTTCAAACCCAATAATCATGGTGTCAGGTTGTCCAACGCTATCACAGTTGTCATTGTGTGCAGTATTTCTTTTACCAATATTATGTGTCAGATATCAGCCATTTACCAGAGATGTGGATATTTTTCCATGCTATGTGATCAGATACTGTCTCTGGGAAGGGCTATATTTCTTCATTAAATCTCTAAGTATTTGTCTCTTTACTAATTCTGTTACTCTACAATGAAGTCTTCAAAACTTGATTAAATAAAACAATCAGTGCCGTTTTTTACAAAATCAAGTGGATTCCTTTCATGAGTATGGTTCCTGTACACTGTCTTTAAATTGCAGATGCATAAAATTCTCCAGAAATTGCCCTTTCATGTCAGAGGAGGCCAAGACTCAGCAGCTCAGAGGGAATGTGGTGTTGCCTGACATTTTGTGGCTCTCAGTATTGGCCTGCAGGAACTTGAAAACCATTGGACATATTTAAATCTGTGTATTCCCATCCCTGCCTTTGGGTTATTTGTTGTGGAGTCACTGGGGAAATCCTCTTATACAGACTAATCATAAAGGGAGGGCTCTTGCTCCTAAGCTAAAAAAAAATGCCTTGAAAGGAATGATCATATAATTCTTCATAAGCTATCTTATGATAGCACATTTAAAGGTCAGAAATTATTTCAGTTTGGGCACCCTGTCTTTATTCATGTGTCCCTGAAGAACTATGAGTTCCTGAATGAGCTCCACATTGTCGTTCTTTCTGTGGTTATTGGTGATGTTGTTTACATTGTGTCCATTTTTGTTTAAGTAAATATGAAGGTGCCGTTCTTTTTTATTTAAATGTGTTTTATTTATTTTCTCTTGTGATTGCTAGTGGAATTATTCTAATGCTATTTTAAGCAATAGAAGTGAAAGTGGATACTCTTCACTTGTTTTGATTTTTTTAAGAGATCACTTTCATTATTTCATAATTGAGTACATGGTTAGTCGTGAGATGTTCACATATACTCTTTATCAAGCTGAGATTGTTTCCTTATAGAAGCCTTCTGTGAAATATTTTTATTAGCAATGAATATAGTATTCTATTTCTTTTTCTGTATCTCCTGAATAATCAAATAAATTTTTTGAAGTGGTGAATCCCATAATTGGTTTCTGGATGTTGAGCCATTCTTGCATTGCTGGTATAATTCACACTTGATGAAGGTGTGTACACTTTTTACTATATCATTCAAGTTGGTTTGGTGCAATTTTCTTGAGAATTTCAGCATGTACATTTATCAAGAATATAAGCCTGTAAGTCTCTCTCATTTTTTTTACAGTTTCTTCCATTAGATTTGGTATCAAAGTAATGCTGGCCTCATAAGATAAATTTATGAAGGATATGTACTAATCATTGTTTTCATATTTGTTAGAATTCCCCCTTAAATCTCTGTGGGCTTGGGCTTCTCTTTTTGAGTGTTTTAGTTACTGATTCAAATGTATTTCTAGTAATCAGTTTGTTCAGATGATGTGAATTGCCATGATTTAGCCTTCAAAGGGAGTATGATTTAAAATTTTTCCATTTATTAGATGGTAAAATGTGTTGTATATAATTGTTGACAGTATTCTTTAAAAATTCTTTGTGTTTTTGTGGTGTTAATTGTCGTTTCTCTTTTTTTCTGCTTTTATTTCTTTTTGTTTTGTCTCTTTATCACCTGATGGGTCTTATTAGAGGCTTTTCAAATTTATTTAGTCATTTTTTCTAGTCTTTAGTTAGAACTGAATAGTTATAGTCTGCTCTTACAAAAGCTTTTCATAAATGCAGATATTTGAATTTATATTGTCTCAGTTGTAGTTGTGGTTTTCTGTTTCTTTTAATATTTTATTTATTTTTTTTAGACTGGGGACATTAGAGAGAAGGAGAGGGAGAGAAACACCAATGGGTGTTGCCTCTCACACAACCTCTACTGGGGCTGGCTTGCAACACAGGCATGTGCCCTGATTGGGAATTGAACTGGCAACACTTTGGTTCACAGGCTGGCCCTAAATCCACTGAGGCATACCAGCCAGGGCCTCTGTTTTAATTTTTGATTTGTTGAGTGTTTGACATTATGTTGATTAATTTTCAAATGTATTGCTTGTTTTTGTTCTCTTTCCTATATTTGATTTCCAGTTTCTTACCATTATGGTCAGACAATATAGTTACCATAGCCCTGGCTGGTGTGGCTGAGTGGATTGAGCCCCAGCCTGCAAATGAAAGGGTTACCAGTTGCATACCCTGTCAGGGCACATGCCTGGGTTGCAGGCCAGGTCCCCAGTTGCGGGTGCACGAGAGGCTACCACACACTGAAGTTTCTCTCCCTTACTTTATCTTTTCTTTGTGCTCTCTCTAAAAGTAAATGAATAAAATCTTTTTGTAAAAGCAAAGGAATATATAATTAATATAACTTTAAAATTTTAAATTTATGGATGGTTGTTTTTTCTCCTAGTACAAGGTCTTTCATGGAGAGTTTTCCATGTGAAAGAGAGAGAAAAATGTGTACCCTGCAGTTTTAACCGCAATGGTCTACAAATATCTATCAAGGACACCTGTTTTGAAGTTAGTCCAATTTTCAGTTTTTAATTGTCTAAAATACAGTGTTTTAAAATAAGATTATTCTTTTTTAATTATCTCATACCACATTTAATTCTCAAAAGGAACCCTTGAAATAAATGCTTTTTTCACCTCAGCATTACAGATGAGAAAAGTAAAAGGCCTTTTAGCTATTTCAAATTCACAACATCATTAATAGGATTTCTAATTTTTTAGTCCAGGAACTTTCTGTTTCCCTAGCTATTCATATCTAGTAATAATACAGTAAGGAAGTTTAAATAAATTAGCAAGATGGGTGGAAAAGAGAATTAGGTGGCTCTAGCAAGGGGGCTCTTAGCAGTATTTTACACCTGACTTTGTGGGTCTGAGTTCACAGAGTCTAGCCACAGGTTGTCTTTATGGCACAGAATGGAGATGGTACAATTGATCAATGCAAAGGCATTAGAACAAGGCCAGCAGTTGAAGTGTGAAAATAACTGGCAGAAGTTAGAAAGGGGTTGGACCAAATCCAGGGTACTTCCAGGACCTTCTCACCCATAATGCCACTCTCTCCTCCCCAGGATATGCTATAAAGACAAGAGGTGCTTTCTCTGGGCTCAAAGACCACTAACCTATATCTATTTTATCATGATCCTTCACTCAAGTCCACATTTAGAAAATACCTCCAGATACAAAACATACTAAGAAAATACCACATGTGCATATTTGTAGGAGACATCAAGTGATGTGTACTGTGACTGCCTGATTCTCTGACCCAAACTGAAGATCAATTGTTGTGTCCACTTTTTTTTACTGAGTTATGGTAAGTGTTTCAGGGTGGGCCTGTTTGAATGGGGCATATAAGATACAGAGTTGAATGCGTGACCTGCATTCAAACTGACACCCTGGAGATTTTCTGCTGCCCCCAGGAATCCCTAAACAGACCACACCAAAAACAAAAATCCAGACTAAATAAATGGCATCTGAAACTTGTTGACAATTTGCTTCCCATGTGTTTGTTTCTAACCTTGGATGGCCACAGGCAAGTGAAGATGAAGGCAGAAGGTCTTTTATGAGTGAATGGGAAATTTATAAAGATCAGCAAGCACAGGAAGTCCAGCAATATATTCTGTAAAGCCAAGTACTAGGTAACACTAGCCATGGCTGATCCAATATATCCATCCAAATTTATATAAAGTATATATTATAGCATCTTTCACAGAAGCAAACTGAGACTCAGAGAGATGAGGGGTTAATCCCAAGACACAACCGAGAAAAGGGCACAGTCACCATGTGACATGGAGTTGGCCAGTGAAAATCTGGTCCAGGATATTTTAGGTGCTGTTGAATGTCAGAAAAGAAAAAAGGTAGGCAGTCATGTAAATGAAGGTCCTACATGTGAAGTTTAGTAGCATGGACACTATGGGCACTTCAAGCAGTATGCCTTTTGGAGATTCCTCAATGTGCAAGCCTCATCCAGGGACAAATTGATGTCATGCTAACAGTAAATGATAAAAAGGGGAAATAATGTCAGCCACGTTACATTTACAAACATAAGATAAACTTCTAGAGTTTACCCAGAAACACTCAGCACTTCAGAGATGTTTTTGCAGGCAAAAGTGTGCACAATATGAAAAACTCCAAGCTATAAATATATAATTTGAGCTTAATGATGAGGAAGATTATTTGGTTATTGTTCTCAAGGCATTTTGTTATCTGAGGAACAACTGGTATCCCTTTATGGGTAGGTAGTCTGTATTAAGCGCATTGCCTCAGTGAGTCTGAAGCCAACAACCTGATTATAGAAATCAGAATAGGAGACAACTGTACTTGAACAACAATAAAGAAATGAATAAAATTAAATTTAAAATAAATAAATAAAGAGTACCTTAATAAAAACTAATGGCTTAGAGATTATTAAACAAAGAAAAGGGAAGGCTCAGATTTCAATTGTCCCCTCAAAGGGCTTACAGGCCAGACTGCAAACTTCCTAAAGTCTGGATGAACCACATTTGCTTTCAGCTCTGAACCTTCATCAGTCATGAAAAGGAGGGAAATATCTGCAGTATGTCATTCCTTCCCAATCTGGAGACAGTGTGTAGGAATAACACACACAATAAGAACCTTCTTGATCTCAAAGGAAGATACTGATGGCTTTTTTATTTACTTTAAATTGACTTTTGATTTGCCTATTATGGGGGTTCAAAATTTCTAAAAGTGGCAAATACTTAATGATTTCAAGAAGAGAAATGATACATTCCAACAATGAATCTGTATGATATCTCAGGATGGAAGAAATCTGATTTGCTGGTAAATCAGTATACAGGTGCCTCAAAGTATCATTAAAACAAGGGCTCATCAATGACCAATGGAAAAACACATTTGAGAACTAGAACACAATGGCAGTTTCCATTGAAAAGAATGATGAATTCACAGTGAGTCTGTTTGCAATAAAGTAGCTAACATCAGAGAGAGATAATGACAGTGTGACAGCTACAGCTTAATCACTTTGGAATCAGGCTATAGCTATAATATATATAAATATTTCACCTGCCTATCTTTCTACCCACAGCCCCATTTCTGAGGGAATTTATTGAGACAAAGTGTTGTATTATACTAGCCTTCCTATGTACAACCATCCTTTACATGACTACCTACATGCTCACTTAACTGGCAAAACACCAAACAACACGTTCCGAACCTGCTTTTCAAGAAAGTGGGCACTAGGTCATCCCCTTGGCTCAAGGTGACTCTGCCAACATCTAGTTTGTGTCATGGGACTACCCCCTCATCTGTATGAGAGTCAGTTGCACCTCTGAAAATTGGGTTGTACAAAATAAACCTTGGGTAATTTTACACAGATTAAATGGATCAGACATGGCAGGTTTCCCCCTGATGCTTCTTCCTGCAGCATATGCACCTGGCCCAGCTGCAGTTGTATTTCATGAATTTCAATGTTCCATAAAAATCACTTGCCTTTTTTCTCACTGACCTGTGGCCATTATGAATTTTTAAAAGTACATAAAAAGCAACCTTCAAGCATGTGATGCCACTTGAGGAGTCCTTGTGCATTTTTCTGTAGCCAGATTAGGCATTTAGGCAGGCGGTAAAAATACCAAGACCCACTCAGATTTTTCATATGATTTTGAATACACTCTATATTATACACCGCTAATGCAGACAAATTCTGAGACAACTTGCAACACTAGTGAAGGGGGCAGAACGAAATCTGTTGACTTCAGTTTTAGTGAGAGAATCAGGCAGTTGCAGAAGACAATACCTGAAATCTCTCTGCCATAGTTTACTTATGCACTTTTCATAGCTTTGTTGCATCTGGTGGCATTTTTCAAATGGTGACTAGAAGGGTGATCAGGATGGATCACAGGACCATATACAAAGGGAGTGACTTTTGTGTCCAGAAGAAAAACTGCATGTTTCTACAGAACATAGGATTAATTCAAGAGCACTAGTTTGTGCCTGGCAGAATCCTGGAATTGCTCCAAGTCCATCCTAATTTGTATCTTCTTCAATTTGTTCTCACTGGAGGTGCTGGCCCCTCTTAGTGTCCATCACCATTGCCTTCACCATCATTGTTTTGTGCCATAAAAAGACATGCAGCCAGACCCTGTAAAGTTAAGTTCCACAGAGTCACTTGTACAAACCGGGGTAGAACCACTAGCAAGAAAACTCATTTCTTTTTCCAGGTTTATCCAAACTCTCTTTGAGTTTTTTTCTAAACTTATAGAGGACATGAAGAGCTAACAGTATACATAGTCCCAAGTTTAAAATTTTGGAACTGCCAGAGATAGGTGATCATTTTAATGTACAAAATATATCTTTTGTTTCTTTATCTGAAATACTGAGATTAAAAGGGACTTGACTCAAAATGTCCTTGTGATAATAAACATGGAGGGAAATTTTTAAAAGTAGTAATTTTAATTTATAATACTATATGTTAATAAATCAATTATAAATAATGACTTCAACTGTCACTTTAAAACACTTAACATCATAGATATTTACAAAATATTTTCTTGCCCTGGCTGGAGTGGCTCAGAGGTTTGAACACCAGCCTGTGAACCAAATAGTAACTGGCACATGCCTGGGTTATGCCAGGTCCCTTTTTGGGAGCTTCTGAGAGGCAAAATATCAATGTTCCTCTCACACATTTATGTTACTCTCTCTTTCTTTCTCTTCCCTTCAACTCTCTGAAAGTAAGTAAACACAATCTTTAAAAGAAAAGGCTTTTATTAACAATTTACTATGTGAATCACTGTGTAAGTTTTATTGCCTTAAAAAAAAAAGCAACCACAAAACAGCTGGCATTTGACTTTTATTATAACAGCTTTTTACTTGCATGTCTGTAATGATTAGAAACATTAAGAATCCTTTCATAGTCTATTAACCTTTTATGCCCTATTTGCACACAGGTCTATTAAGGTCCTTTTTGTATTCTTTAAATTGCATTGCTACATTTTGATTCTCTATGTTCTTTATAAATTAAAGAAAGGAATATCAAAACCTTGTAAGATATAATGACAAATTCCATTATTTTCCTTTTTCAACCACTTTTATGTGATCATGGGCAAATCTGCACCGAAGGAATAGAGCATAAAGCATGAAGTAGGGCAAAGATTGCTGGCCTTCCTACCTCCCCCAGAGGCATCACGTTTCTCTGAGAGACTCTAAATGATTTCTTATCGAAGTCTCTGGTGATATCTTACACATCCACCTGTTCCCATTTCTTTGGTGGATTCTGTTCCTAGACAGGATAATAATAAGGTCAAATTACTGTCTGGCTCTTAACTTGGTGCACACCCTTATGCCATGCAAGGAAGTGATACCAGGAGGCAGACAGAACATGTGAGACTGGGGATCCAAGCACAGTGGTAAGGAAGAGTTATGCAAGGATTCCCCCAAAATGTGGTCCTAGTACCTTCTCACTGCTTTACACCCAAAGCCACTGGGACAATGCCCTCATACACTCTCTCCAGTCTGTCTCAGTGCATGAGAGGCAGTGTGCTGTAGGAGCAAGAATTGGAAGTTGGTCACCCTAGGCCTAATGGGACCAGGCCATTGGCTATAAGCTTCATTTTACTGCTGTGTGATTTTAAGCAGATTCCCTGTTTCATATATACACTTTAAAAAAAATTATTTTATGAATTTAATGGTTTGGAGAAATGTACAAGGAGAGTGAGAAATATCAATTTGTTGTGTCACTTATTTATGCATTCTTTGTTCAATTTTTGTATGCCCTAACTGTGGGTAAAGGTGCATACAAAACCTGCAACCTTAATGTATAAGAATGATGCTATAACCAACCGAGCTACCTAGACAGGGCCAGATCAATTAGTTTTTAAGTTTCATAGAACATTTCAACACTTATTTATCTTATTTCAAACCCACATAATCACCACATTGCTCTCATGTTGTTGTTGTTATGGTAAATTGTCGCGGCCACCAACCAGCAGTGACTTCAGAACGCTGTGGATGGCTCATCGAAACACGAGAAAAACATACACAGAGACAACAGAGTCCTGTGGAGAAATAGGGATGAAACGGCCACTCTTTCTAGTGGAGAATGCCATGGCCACCCTCCCTAGGGGAGAGCACCCCTAAGGGAGAGCACCTCATTCTCCTGCCCAAGCAGGCTTTTATTGGGTTCGTTTACACAAGAATTCAGGGAAAGCTCATTAATCATTGCCAGGAAGTAAGGATAGAACAATAGATAACAAGGAACTCTGAGGGCCTATTTTGAGTCAGGGTCAGATAGCTAAAGAGCCATAAAACCTTGAGGAACAAACTTACTTCTTCCTTGGACCCTTATCGGTTAATTGAGAGCATTCTAAACAAAGCAGGTTCCACAAGATTTTACATAATCTTTCTTAGGCCTGATCACCCGGGAACCCACCCTTTCCAGCACAGGGCGGCACCACCCTGTCATTGTTTCAGGCTTAGGTGGAGCAAAGGAACTAAGGCCACCAACAGATAAAGAGATTTTCTCACAGACAATGAGGACTCAGGCTATGTCAAAGCCGAGGGGCAAGGGTCCATCATCCCCTTTTGCTGTAGCCCCCAAAGACCTTCCTTGGGGGCCTCCCACATGATCATGCCTGCCTTAAGTTGTTCCCCCCTTGGGGAATCTTACCCGTCATTGGCTAACCTACCAAGCATTGGGGGCCAGTTATGGATGAAGTAGCAGAAGCAGCACTCCTGCAAGGGAGATAAGCCTGTCTCCTTGGTGGTTTATGGTTCCAAGGTCATTTCCTCAGCCTTAGCCTTGGTGGGAGTTACAGCTTCTGATACCAGGCAAGGTGGTTCCCAACAGTAAATAATGCTGAAACCCACAACCAACTGACAGTGCACCAATGTTGCCAACATTCATCCACTTGCTTTCTTTGGACTTTGTTGTGGTATATGCAGAGACAGATTTCTCTTAAACTTTTTTTTAAATAATTATTTATTTTTAGAGATAGGGAAAGGGAGGGAGAAAGAAAGGGAGGGAAACATCAATGTGGGGATACCTCTCCCACCCACCATACTGGGGACCTGGCCCACACCTCAGGTAAGTGTCCTGACTGGGAAGTGAACCAGTGACCCTTAGTTTGCAAGCTGGTGCTGAATCCACTGAGCCACATCAGCCAGGGCAGATTTTCTCAAACTTTTATGTGACCTACTCTATGGCTTTTTTGCCTGTATGGCTTCCAGTATCACTTGCATGCTTGGAAAGACCTCCTACCTGCTCTGAATGTGGTAGATTTATGATGGGGTGGGGTGAAACCCAATACAACAAAGGAAAAAATGTGGGAATAAATCAGGAAGAAAAGAGGACCTTATAACTTGTGCAGTGAGTGCTAGATGTGGTTTCTTTGAGATGTAGACTAAAACTCTATAGGGGGTTTTAGTTTTTAGGAGTTCCACAGAAGTATTCTTTATTCTGCTTTATTACTTTATTTAAAAACTGTATGGTTTTATTAATCAATGCACCCCAAATAAATTCAATATTTAACAGAGGAAAAGGTAAAAAAAAAACAAACAAAACAACAGAAAATGGTTTCTTTTGTTGTTGTCCCATGATTACTCACCTCGCTTAGGTTTAGAGTCCCCAGGCATAAAAATTTTCCTAGGTCCTCCTGGGAGCCCAGGAATAGCTAGTGTCTCACTGGGAAACTTGGACCTGCATGTATCAGATGTCAGGGGAATCTTTCAAATCCATGATGCCTTGTTGGCCCCCTGTTATGGCTGCTTCCCCGAGAGAGCCAATGATTTTCCATGTCCTCCTTTTCTTGCTATGGTCACAACATGCCAGCTGGGAACTCTCAGATGGACCTCCCACCATCCACAAAGGGCTGAGAGACTAGATCACAGTTGTTTGGGGATGAGATCAGGCTGAAAGGAGGGCCAACCTGTTCAGTCCAGATGACATTCAAGCCTCTTCTTAGGCACCACCTGTAAGCTGCTTATATGTTTCTTTCCTCCAGACCCCTGAGAAGGTGATTTGGCAGTGGTGGTGGTGGAGGATGACTTTCCAGTGCACCAGTGGCACTGGGGCAACATCATGCAGGGTGATACGGGATATCGGCACTCAGCCTGTGACCCAGAGATTGAACCTGCAGGACTATCAAGAAAGTGGCTCTCCATATCTCCAAGGACATCTGGAAGGTTGACCTGTACTCTCGCATGCTGCCCCTTCTCTCACTGGGGCCCAAAGTCCAAATGGTGGTGCTGCTGGAAATAGCAGATGTTGATGCCTAGAGTCCTGCTCCAGAGGTGCCTACCAGCTCTGGATCTATGGGGAGCATGGACAGAGCAGCACTCACCTGGCCACCTTTGCTCCTGGGGTGTTTCCCTTCCTTGGCAGTGACTCTGAAATTTTTCTAAGTCCAGATCTGAAGATGTGAAGAGACAGGCCACCCTCTGCCTACATGGGTTCCAGTTGTTGCCTACCTGACTTGTGTGTGTGTTAGCCAGGTTGCTAGTCACCAAAGTAGACTTTCTTGCTGAATCAAGTCCCAGAGTTGAAGACAGCCATGGGCTCTCCATGGAGGCACTTAGAGGGTGAGTTTGTTTGAACATGAGTAAGCCTGGGTCCCAGATAATGGACTCAATATTTCTATACTGTTTTCTCCAAAGTCCCTAATTTGGGAAGTGCAGTGAGATGTCCTGTGGGTGAGGAAGGTTGGACACTGCCATTGTCTTGCCTGCTGTCTCCTCTGCTTCTTCCTATTTCTACATCCTTCCTAGGTGACCAGCAGAAGAGGTACCCAGCACCACCCACCCATGGCTTTCAGCTTTACAAGGTGCATCTCTGGCTGCCTGGATGACTGTTTACCTGGGTGCTGAAGTTGACTAATTGACCAGACTTGAACTTAGACTGGTGGACACAGAAACTGGGTCGAGAAGCTGACAGTAAGTCCCATATTTGCCAACATGCTCATTTAAAATACTGCACATAGATGGTTAAGCTTTCTCCAAGTGGAGGCAAGGTGAAGGCAGAGACATAAATGCTATGTAACACTTTTTATTTTTGCAAATATGGCTGGTATACAACAGCCTGTTACTTTTCAAATGTATAATACTGTATTCGACATTTTCCTTCCCTAGAGTGCAGTCAGCTCACAATATCTGTTCAGTTGTCTCCATGCAAACTTATGATGAGTATATTAAAGTATACCTCTCTTTTTTAAAAAAAGGGTAACACATGACCATGTATCATATCATCATTGCCATGATTACCATTTCTGTTACTGCCTATCATTTATGGATGTTTCACAGTGGCATCTGCTACTACAACACGAATTGACTCCAAACAAGTTCTCTGCTCATAAAGGGTACCAAGTTGACCCCTTCTTTTGAGAAATTTCTACATTGACACTGAACCTGCTGCCCAGGTGGGAGTTCTGTGTGACTTTTCCAAGTTCACAAAACTTGCATTCAAACAAATTCTTCAGTAACCTTGCATTACCACTGTAGAAGCATAGGAAGGAGTCATTCCTGATATGGTGACCATCCCGAGTCCCAGTGGTGTTGGAACATAAAAGGAAGGCAGAAAGGACAAGAAGAAACAAAGCAAGGAGGAGAGAGAAAGAGAGTGAATAAAGTTTCCAAAGTACCCTTCTGCTTCCATGACACTAGAGGAGGCCTAGCTGTTGAGTGGCTGCCCATGTATCCAACCTGGAGGACTCTGCATGGAGCCCAGTAGTCATTCCCAACTGGACTGATAGTTACTTTTATAGCTTCCAGAGGAAAAAGGTCAACCACATGACTGGGCTGAGAGTGACAGCAGATGTGCAGGGCTAATGGAAGCAAGCAAGAAAAGGGTATAGAGAATAAGGGATGATGGGTGTGCGCATTGTGCAGTGGAGAGTTGAAAGCAGTGTACAGGCTCATGGTAGGTATTCATAACAGCTACTGCCATTGTTTTCATTTATTTATATCATTTAGAAATGACACATAGAAGTATCTCAAATATAAATTTCCTTCATATACATGTGAAATGAGGTCACATCACTTTCAGAATATCAATGCCTGGTACCTGCAGAAATGTAAATATGTGCTAACTTACCACTCCTTCCCTGCCTTCATTTTTATTTACTGCAGAATTCCAGTGGCAGTGTAGTGGCTGATCTTGTTTAACTCTACAGGTTATTTTTTCTTGGTTTCTGTAGAGAGAAAACATTAAAAAAAAACAGCAAACCACGCAGAATAATACCCATTCACAATGTCATTAAGTACATAGATTCTGTGGTGTTCTTGTTCTCCCTCCAAACTTGTCTCCCCTTCTACACGATCCCAACCCATCCTACCCAACCTTACACCACACCAATATCACCAAAACCACCACTCTCCCAGTCCCAACTCCAGACCACCCAATCTGTTGTCTCACTCTAGGGTTTCACTCTTCTTGCTATGGCATAACAATGGAATCATCCTCTGTCATCTCTGATAACTGAGCTCCTATCATGTAGCACAAGGTTTACTACATGTAGAGTCACCCAACTTTGTGAATATATCAGTGTTATGTTCCTTCGCATGGCTTCAAAATTTCCCATCACAAGCCTTTCTCTAAAATAAATAGGTGATGGATTTTTCCATATGCTACCAAAACTGAGTCCCCCTTCTGTCTTTGAGAAAATGCAAGTCAAACAACCTGATTATAGAAAAAGGAAGGGAGAAGCATACACATATCAGTTGGCTGCTCGTGGTCATACAGGCCAGCACTGAGAACCCTCTAAAGTCTGGGTGAACTACATTTCCTTTGTACCAATGAGACTTTGTTCCACTTTGAACTGAATTGTGATTCTCTCTTTTTGGAGATTCCAGACTTAGAAAAGTGACAAATACTTGAAGATTTCAGAAAGACAGCTCATTTCAGGGAAGGAACCTGAGATGACTCAGGAAAAAACACATTGGTTTTGATGTTAAATATCTGACAGGTGACTCAAAGCATTATTGTGAAAAGTACACATAAGAACCACTGTGATAAAATTGAACCTGAACACAAGAGTGACTTAAATGTAAAAGAATGATAAATTCAACATCAGGCTGCATGCAAGAAATTAGCCACCATCAAAGAGGAGTAATGACCTTGTCACAAATAGGTGTGTTTTCCTCAGGTAACATAATGTTTTAAAGGAAATAACTGAAGAATATACCCAACTAACTAATATCAAATCTGAGTTTTCTAAATCAGATTATTTCTTTAGCTCAGGCCTTCGTGTCCCTCAAACACTGGATATTTCAGGGTGAGCACCACATATTGGCTCTTTCAGTGGCTTCTGGAGGTGGTCCTTAAGTTCAACTTCTGTGTTATTTCCCTTAGTGTGGAGAGCACATCAACTTGCTTTGGCTGAGGCTTGCATTTGGAAGTACCTTCAGAAAACCTAAAACCAGTCTTCTGTAGTGTCCACAATACCATCTTCCCATGTAGAACCATTGTTTCCGTGTTTCCACTACCTACCTGTTCACTTCTCTGACATTCAACACCATCCAAAATATCTTGTAGCAACTGGTTACTAAGTGAGCACTGTTTTGCTCCTCAGCACAAGGTGACACAGCCCACCTCCAGCTTCTGTCTTTGAAATATCCCCTCATCTCTGAGATTCATTTGGATTCTCTAAACAAGTTGGTGGTAGAAAATAAACCTTTAATTGTGCAAATTTAATCGGATTAGACATGACTGGTGCTTCTCTGGGCCTTGCTGTAAAACATACTGCTTGACCCACTGTGTCTGTTTATCTTGTGAATTTTTCTTCCCCTATGACAAGCCTTCTTTGTCACTGGATGATGGTCATTTTGATTTTGGAGAAGCTCATGGAAATAAACTTGTCCAAAGTCCGTGGTTCCATGTATCTGGTCCCAGTTTTGGTTTTTGATGTGACAGATGAGAGATCTCTGGCAGCAGCAGAGAAACACCAGGTACACTCAGAGTACTTGAAATTATTTTGGATGGAGCTCATTCATGTACCTAGTATTGAAAACACCTGCTACCTGTGTTACTTTCTCTAACATGTAGCATAATTCAATAAAAGATGCAGACACAAGCCTAAAACAAAGTTTTAGTCAGAGGGCCAGACAGTTGCATTAGAAATCATTTGAAGTGACTTTTCTTCTTAGTTGTAGATGTTATTTTTATAATCATCTCTGCATGTGGAGACATTGTATTAATGGTGGCCAGAATGACAAATCATAGGACATTGAAATGCATGTAACCTTTGTGCCCAGCAGAAAGGCCTCACGTTTCCAAAAACTTGTTTGGGGGAAAAAGAATTTGAGTTGTTGGGGAGGAGGACCTGGCAGAAATTTAAATGTAACCCAATCCTGTCTTAAAGTGTGGGCCTTTTATTCTTTCCCAATAATACTGTCTGCCCTGTCCTGGTGGCTTCACCCTCAAATTTACTGTCACTGACCTATGCAGTACAGAGGGCATGAGGCCAGACTCTTGGAAGTTCTACGCCACAAAGTCAGTTGTGAAAACCTGCTGAGAACACATGATAAAGCTCCCCATTTTTTTTTTCAGTTTTCTCCCACCTCCCATTGAATTTTCTTTCTAAACTTTATGATGATGTGGATTGATAAGGAACAGTTTCAGGTCAAATCTGGAATTGCCACAAATAGGTCATGTGGCTTGAAAGTAGCAAACTTGCCTTTGAATTCTTTATCAGTAATACTGAGTGCTATGAAGCAATGATCCTACAGTTTAACTTTTCTAGTTAAATATGGAAAGTGTACTTTTATTTTAACACTGTGTTTTAAAAATTAATAAGAAAGTACTGGCCTTAACTGTCTTGCTAGGTCATTTTGCTTTGACATATTTTTACAACACTTCATTGAAAAACTGCACTTTGACAGTTTTCCTGGTGGACATGGAATATTTTCAAAAAAGATAACTTACAAAGTAACAAGACAAAAAATTCAAAACATTCGAAATTATATCAATATTGTTTTCTGAACACAGTGGTAAGTAAAATTCAATTACAGGTAAACAAAAAAACAACAGAAATTATGAAAAAATATACGTTATGCTTCTAAACATCTAATACATTAGTGAAGAAAAAAACTTTTAAAAAACAAAAACATTCCTTGTTACAAATGAAAAGGAAAATAACCCTAGTAAACTACAGATACATCATAAATAGTTGTAAAATAAACTTCACATCTGTACAGGACTGTGAGAAGAGTAAAAAAAATTACAGCAAAAGAATTTAAATTTGCCAGTAAGTAAAATAAACAAATTAAAAAGAAAGAAGAAGAAAAAGATGCTATAAAGTAATGAAATTTAAGAGAGGAAAACCCAATACTTATGAAGGATGGTTGTTTCAAAATATAAATACACTGTCAAACCATAAGATTCATCATGGCAAAGGAAGAAGAGCACAAATAAATAAAATCAGGAATTAAAAAGGAAAAACTACAACTAACACCGAAAATAAGAAAAGAATCATTAATGAATACTATGATCAGGGACAGGAAAAAGGAAGCTCACTCTTACCACTATTATTCAACACAGTACTGTATTTTTCTGGCTATAGTTATTGAACAAGACAGATAATTTAAAGACAATAAAAATATAGACAAAAGCAGTCATTTTTGGCAGATGACATTTCATTATAAATAGAAAACCTTTGATAACCCCCAAAATGAATATAATTATTGAAAAAATTCAGTAGCCCTGGCTGGTGTGGCTCAGTGGATTGAGTGCCAGCCAGTAAACCAAAGTGTCCCTGGTTTACCAGTCAAGGCACATGCCTGAGTTGCAAGCCAGGTCCTCAGTAGGGGATGCACAAGTGGCAACCACACATTGATGTCTCTCTCTCTCTCTCTCTCTCTCTCTCTCTCTCTCTCTCTCTCTCTCTCCTTCCCTTTTCCTCTAAAAATAAAGAAATAAAATCTTTAAAATAGAATTCAGTAAAATGATAAAATAAATAGTAATATCTACATATCTGTCATGCTTGTATACAATAATAACAATCAGGAGAAGATGGTGGCAACATAGGTAGGAACAGAGTCCACTTCTCCCTGCGCACTAGTAGAACACCTAGCTGATGTTCTGAGGAACAGAGTGAACAGCCAATGGTATCATAGCATATATGAAGATTTGAGGTCAAAACTGTAGAGGACATTGAAGAATTGGACAGTTAGGAGAATGCTTCAGGACAGTAAGGTCCCTGAGACTATGGCAGCTTCAGCACCAGGCCTGGTGCCCACTGGGTCTGCCACAGGATTCTTGGGAGACAGCCAGGTCAAATGGCTCCCACCCCTGCCAAACAAGGTTTAAGCAGCACAGGATGGACCTGGATGCTTGAAATCACTAGGGAGAATAAAGATGAAGTGGGAAACACACAGGGGCAGTGTGCATCCACTGAGACTGTGGATGCTGTCTGGGAGGAGTTGGGCTATGATGGACCCTGACCCATTCAGTCCCCAGTCTGGTTGGAGAGTTGGACTGTAGGAGAGGCCAGATGCTTGTTTGGAGCAGCAGGCTTGAACAGGAAAAATATTTTTTTAAGAAAAAAATAGGCACTCATCGGCTCTTTGGGGAATTCTCCTACAGCAGTTGCCCTTGCTTCACCTGTCTGCACCTATGCAGCATCCTCAGCCTCAGCCGTGGTCCCATCTCTGCTGCCAGGACCATGACTATGCCCCTACTCCTGGCTGCTGTGTTAGAGGGCACTGAAAAGTGCCTGCAACCCAAGTGGTGCACCACAGACCCAACCATCCCCACCCCAACCTGGCTGCTACCACAGCAGCTGAGGCTGGTGGAAGCCCACACCACTGCCCAGTGACTGCTCTCTCCCACTGCAGTAGGAGTGGTGGAGCGCTCACACCCACAGCCCCAGGGTTGTCACATGCCTGATCATGCCATCCTGCTGCAACAGCAGTGGCGGCTGTGTATTCACACATGAAGCTCTGTGGATGATGCACACCTGAACCCATGGCCTAGCAGCTGCAAATTCCACCCCAGCAGCAGAAGATGAGTGCTAATGCCTGCAGCCCCAGGGTCTGTACACACCTGACCCCTTGGCCCAGTGGCTAGCCAACCTGCCCCAGCAGTGGAGGCCAAGCATTCACGCCTGCAGCCCTAGGGACAGAGCCCACCTGACCCCACCCCCCAGAGGCACCTTGCAATCAACCCCACCACCCCAGGTGCAGCAGCAGAGGAGGTGTGTGATGCCTCCTCCATCACAGCAGCCATGGTGGTGCCTTCACCTTGTAGATCTCACTGGCTCACTAAGAGGATGGTGGAGATGCCACTGCAGAGGAGAGCAGCAGGGATAAGGGAGTCAGCAGTCCCCACAAAGACTTAACTCAGTGGGGACAGCTGAACTACTCTGAAGAGACTGAGAGGCTCTAGAATCTAGGACAGCAAAGAGCGAGAAGGTAGTGTGTGAGTTGCCCCTAATCAGTGCACCTCAAGGACAGCACACCCAGTGGACTGAAGGTGTAGGCCAGGCACAGAAGAGCGCTGGGAGCCCAGCAGAAAACTGAGGAACTGGGCTCAAGGCTGGGCTGGGCAACTGTGAAGAGTGTGGGTCAGACCTGGCCACCATCCCTGCAAAACCACAGAAAGGGAGAAAATGAATCCAATGCCCTCTTAGCCTGATGCAGCCAGGAAGACCAGTAGAACTGCCTTGGCTTGTTTAAAACCAGCATGAAGCTTCTTCTTCTGCTGCTTTTTTAATTCCTTCTTCCTTTCTTTTCTTCTTTCTTTGTATTATTCCTTCTTCCTTCCTTTCTCTGTAGTTTTTATTGTTTCCTTCCTTCATAATTTTTATTCCCACAAGTGAGACAATGAAACCTGGAGCTGTGAAAGGACCAGAGTTAGGCCCAAAGAGGGTCATCCCAACAACTGAGAGAGTGAGACAAATTTCACTTTGCTACTCCAGAGAACTTGCAAGTTATTGTATATTTGTATTATGTTTTTTCATTATTTTTATATATTTTATTTTATTAGTATTTTTGTATTTCTCTTCTTTTGGTTTAGTCTTCTTCACTTGGTTTGTTAAATTGCATGGTTTGACTGATTTCCCTTGTTCTCTCTTTCATAGTGTATTTTTCATTTTCTGTCTTTCTCTTCACTTGTGTTCCAGTAGCACACTACTCTAGGTCCTATACTTCTTATTCTTGTTATTCAGATCACATAGATTCTGTCATATGATGGTTACTCCATTACTATTATAAATAATTGCTGTTCCATACAATTGTAAAACTACACAGCACCCCTCCCAGATCTTAGCTCACTTCACTGTTTCTGGAACTTTAATATTGTTGTAGTTAATTCTATTCTCTCACACACTACACCTATTTTCTATCCTTTACTCTCACTTTACCTCATAATTTGACTTCTCACAAGCCCACTGCTTCCTAGATCCAACTCACAATCCTTCCCCACCAACAAGAATGTTATCTTTTTTCCACCCTTTCTAAAAAGTGGCTAGTTGGGTGAAATATCATGGTTAACACTATACATATCCAAAGGATCTCCTATCTCTCTTTTATGGGTTGGTACTTGAAATATCATAGAACACACTCCCACTGTCTTAAACTGTTTTGACTTCCCCCTCCAACCGATCACAAGAAAAAGTAGATGAGAGCTGTGAATACCAGTATACTGGCTGGAAGTGGAAACCCACCAACAAAGGAAGGACCAACAGATGACAACAGAAGAAGGTAAAAGACTGAGTGGAAGCCATAGTACCCTCCACTCAGGAATGACCTAGAAATACAACTAAATCATGGGGAAATTACCCAGAACAAACAACTGAACAAGAGCAAGACAGAAACCTCAAAACCTGGTACACACAGAAGACCAGGTTCGACACAACCTGTCCACACCTACAGAACAGAATAAAAGAAGTGGTGGAAGGAGTGACCCTCAGTTGACCAGCTGGAGGGAAGGACCCACCAAAGAAAGACCCAACAACAACCAAAAACTAAAGCATGCAGAGAAGTAACATAAACGACAGTCCAAGACTGTTGAGCTCAGGATATCAAGGAGACTGTACCACTGAATCTCACAGGTCTTCTACCAAAGAAGTTCACACCATAAATCCAGGGAGTCAGAACAAATTAATTTAAGAAGCAGAGGCTAACAAGAAGAGTCTCACAAACAATAGGAAGACAAAAAAATCCCCAAATGTAAGGAAAGGAGGAAGTCCCAGAAAGAATGCTAAATTAAATAGAGGCAAATCAACTATCAGATATTGAGTTCAAAGCAATGGTTATAAGGAAGTTCAATGAGCTCACAGAGAATTACCAAAAACTACAGAGAAACTAGAATGAACTCACTTCAAACTCTGTAAACATGGGAATGGAAATAGAAACTATCAACAAGGGCCAAGAGGAAATGAAGAATACAATTTCTGAACTAATGAACACAGTAGAATGAATCAAAAGCAGAATCAATGAAGCAGAGGATCAGGTCAGCGAACTGGAGGACATGGATGGAAAAAAAACACTCAGAGAGCACAAGTAGAGGAAATGAGTCTCAAAGAGAAGGAACAGGGGTTAAGGGAAATGCAGGACAATATGAAACATAATAATATCTGTATAATAGGGATACCAGAAAGAAGAGAAGAAGAACAACAAGGGATAGAAAACCTGTTTGAAAAAGTAATGATGGAAAACTTCCCTAATTTGAGGAGAGAAAAGGTCACACAAACCCAGGAAACACAGAGAGCCCCAATCAAGAGGAACCCAAAGAGGCCCACTTCAAAAAACATCACAATTAAAGTGGCAAAATTCTAAAACAAAGAGAGAATCTTAAAGGCAGCAAGGGAGAAACAGGGAGTAACATATAAGGGAGCCCAGATAAGACTAGCAGCTGAATTTTCCATGGAAATGCTGTAAGGCAGAAGGAAATGGCAAGAAATTTTCCAAGTAATGAGAACAAGAGACCTGAAACCAAGAATAGTTTATCCAGCAAGGCTCTCAATTAAAATGGAAGACCAAATGAGGAGCTTCCAAGACAAAAGAAGCCTCAAAGAATGTACCTTCTGCAAACCAGCTCTGCAAGAGATGCTAAAGTGTGTGCTTTAAGAACAGGATGAAAACCAGTGAGAGAGAGGAACACAGGTACAAAAAATGGCAATGAATAAGTACCTATGAATAATAGTCTTAAATGAAATGGATTAAATTCCCCAATCAAAAGACGTAGAATAGCTGAATGGATTAAAAAAAAAAACATGACCCACACATATTCTGCCTATAAGAGACCCACCTCAGAACAAAAGACATACACAGACTGAAAGTGAAGGGATGAAAACAAATATTCCAAGCAAATGGACAGGAAAAAAAGCTGGGGTAGTAATACTCATATTAGACAAAATAGACTTCAAAAAAGGGGACATAAAAAGAGACCCAGAAAGTCACTTGATAATACTATTGGGAAGAATCCATCAAGAAGACATAAACATTGTAAATATATATGCACCAACATAGGAGCACCCAAATACATAAAGAAAATCTTAGTGGACTTCAAGAAAGATATTGACAGCAACACAATTACAGTACAGGACTTGAACACCCCACCTTCAAAAATGGACAGATATTCCAAACAAAATATCTGTAAAGATATTGCTGCATTGAACAATGCCATAGATGAAATGGGCTTAACTGGTATATAGAGAGCCTTTCATCCCAAAGAAACAAAATTCACATTCTTTTCAAATGCACATGGAACATTTTCAAAGATAGACTTCATGACAGGAAACAAAACAAGCCTCAACAAATTCAAGACAATGAAAATCATATCAAACATTTTCTCCAACCATAAAGGACTGAAACTAGAAACAAACCTCAAGGAAAAAAAGCCAAAAACACTTAAATTCATGGAGACTGAGTAGCATGTTATTAAACAATGAATGGGTCAACAATGACCTTAGGGTAGAAATCAAAAAGTTTCTGGAAACAAATGAAAATGAATTCATAACAACCCAAAACTCATGGGACACAGTAAAGGCAGTTCTGAGAATGAAGCTCATAGCAATAGAGGCCAAACTAAGAAAGAAAGAAACATTTCAAATAAACAACCTAACCCTACATCTATAAGAACTTGAGGAACAGCAACAAAGAGAGCCCAGAGCAAGTACAAGAAAAGGAATAGCCAAATTCAGAATAGAATTAAACATAGGGACTAAAAGCACAATTCTAAGGATCAATAAATTGGGAGCTGGTTCTTTGAAAAGATAAACAAAAGTGACAATTCTTTAAGAAGACTCATCAAGAAAAAAAAAAGTAGGATCCAAATAAACAGAATCAGAAAGGAAAGAGGAGAGATTACAACAGTTACCACAGAAATACAAAGGATTGTAAGAAATTACTATGAAGAACTCAAGGTATCTCAAGATATTTGAAAACCCACGTGAAATGGGTAAATTTCTAGATAAACATAATTTCCCAAAACTGAATGAAGAAGAAATAGAAAGGCTTGATAGACCAGTAACCGCTGACAAAATTGAAACAGTAATGAAAAAAAGCTCCAAACACACCAAAGCCCTGGACCAAACAGTTTCACAGGAAAATTCTATAAAGCATTTAAAGAATAGCTAACCCCTATGCTTCACAGATTGCTCCAAACAATCAAAGAAGGCAGACAGCTCCCAAACTCTTTTTTATGAAGCCAGCATCATCCTAATCCCAAAACCAGATAAAAAACAACAACAACAACAACAACAATGAAGAAACAAAACTTCAGGCCAATATCACTGATGGATATAGACACTACAATCCTCAACAAAATATTAGCAAACCTCATCCAGCAATACATTAAAAAGATCATACACCATGACCAAGTGAGATGCATCCCAAGGATACAAGGATGGTACAATATTCACAAATCAATAAATGTAATACTCCACAAAAACAAAAATCACATGATCTTATCAATAGATGCAGAAAAAGCATTTGGTAAGGTACAGCACCCATTTATGATGAAAACACTCAGCAAAGTAAAAATTAGAGGCAGCATTCCTCAACATAAAAAGGCCATATAGGAGACACCTTCAGCCAACAACATACTCAATGGGCACAAACTAACAACACCTCCACTAAGATCAGGAAAAAGATAAAGTTGTTTACTTTCAGCAGTTCTACTCTGTATTGGAAGTCCAACCACAGCAATCAGCCAAGAAAAGAAAATAAATGGCATCCAAATTGGAAAAGAGGATATAAACTCATTGTTTGCAGCTGACATGGTAGTGTACATAGAAAATCCTATAGATTCCATGTAAAACTGCTAGAATTAATATGTGAATTTGGCAAAAAACGGATAAAAAAGTCAATATTCAGAAAATCAAAGGCAATTTTTGTATATCACAATGAAATATTAGAAACAGAAATCAGGGAAATCCCATTTTATATAGCAACAAGCAAAATGAAATACCTAGGAATAAACCTAACTAAGGAGGTAAAACACTTGTACCCAGAAACTACACAACACTGAAAAAAGAAATGAAACAAGACACAAACAAATGGAATCATACACAATGTTCATGGATTGGAAGAACTAACATCATCAAAATGTCCATACTACCCAAAGTAATTTATAGATTCAATGAAATATCTATTAAGGTAACACAGATATAGAAGGAACTCTTCAAAAATTTATATGGAACCATCAATGGACCCTGAATAGCTGCAGCAATTTTGGAAAGCAAACAAGTTGGGGGGATCACAATACCTAATATCAAACTGTATTACAAGGCCACTGTAATCAAAACAGCCTGATAACTGGCATAAGAACAGACACATAGAGCAATGGAAGAGAACAGAGAGCCCAGAAATAAACCCAATTCTCTATAGTCAATTAATATTTGACAAACGTGAGGAAGCATAAAACGGAGTAAAAATAGCCTCTTCAACAAATGGTGTTGGGAGATCTGGACAGCTACATGCCAAAAAGTGAAACACAACCACCAACTTATACCATATGCAAAAATAAATTCAAAGTGGATAAAAGACTTAAATATAAGCTGTGACACCATAAAAGTCATACAGGAAAACTTTGGCAGAAAATCTCAGACATTCCATGCAGTTACATCTTCAATGATATGTCCCCTAAGCCAGGGACATAAAGGAAAGAATAAGCAAAGGGGACCTAATCAATTAAAAAGCTTCTGCATGGCTAAAGAAATGGCATTAAAATGAAAAGAGAACCACTGTATGGGAAAACATATTTGCCAATGATACTTCAGAAAAGTGTTTGATCTCCAAAATATATAAAGAATTCACATGACTCCACACCAGGAAGACAAACAAGCCAATTAAAAAATGTGCAAAGGACATGAACAAACACTTCTCCAAGGAGGGTCATACAGATAGACCAGAGTCATAGGAGAAGATGCTCAGCATCACTAGCCATCAGAGAGATGCAAATTAAAACCACAATGACATACCACTTTACACACCAGTGAGAATGGCCATCATAAACAAATCAACAAACAAGTGTTTGGAGAGGATGTGGCAAAAAGGGATCCTTCTGCACTGTTGGTGTAATGCAAATTGGTGCAGCCACTGCGGAAAACAGAATGGAATTTCCTCAGAAAACTAAAAATAGAACTGTTTTTGAACTAGCAATTCTGCTGCTGGGATTATATCCTAAGAACCCTGAAACACCCAATCCAAAAGAACCTATGCACCCCAATGTTCATAGCAGCACAATTTACAATAGCCAAGTGTGGAAGCAACCTAAGTGCCCATCAGTAAATGAGTGGATCAAAGAATATACTACATTTACACGATGGAATACTACGCAGTTGAGAGAAAGGAGTTCCTACAGCTTGTGACAACATGGGTGGAACTGGAGGTCATTATACTAAGTGAAATAAACTAGGTACTTGAGGGACATACCATATGAGCTCACCTTTAAATGTAACATAATCAACAAAAGAAAAAAGCAAGCAAAATATAACCAGAGACATTGAAATTAAGAATGATCTTACAGTAACCAGTGGGGAGGTGAGAGAATATAATGGGGGGAAGTGTTTTCAGGAATTATTATAAAGGACACATGATAAAACCAAGAAGGATGGAAGCAAGGAAGGGAGGTTAGTTTGGCTGACCAGGGGGGAATCATAGGTAGAAAATACAGATCTCTGTAATTGAACAACAATAAATAATTTTAAAAAATCCAAAGAAGAATATAATGAAATAATTCCAATACATTTGCATGAGAAAGAATTAACTATTTAGGAATTAATGCATGCACAGAGGTAAAAATGTGTACTATGAAAATTACAAGATAATTTAAAAATTATAAGACAGTGAAAAAGTTTACACACAAAAAAGAGAGAGAAAATTGTGTTAAGTGATTGATAAGTTCAAATTGTTAAAATTACTTTACTTCCCAAGTCAGTTTACAGGTTCAGTGAAGTCCTTCTCAACATGCAAATATTATTTTTCTTAGGACTGGATTAAATAATTTTCGAATTTCTATGGAATCAAAAAGCCCCAAATGTTCCAAGCATTTTTGGGAAAAAGGATCAAGCTGAAGATATTGCTTTCCATGGTCTCAAACTATGCTATGAAGTTTTAATAATCAAAATGGTATTTGCACAAAAACAGACATGTAAAATACTGGATCAGAATCGAGAGCTCATGTTTCTATCCCCTCATATACTGATGGGCACTTGGGCTGCTTCCAAATATTGGCTATTGTAAATATTATTACAATAAACACAGTGGTGTGTATACATTTTCTAGTTAGTGTTTCAGCTTTCTTCAAGATAGATTTTCAGAAGTGGAACTACTGGGTCATTAGGCAGCTTGAGTTTTAATTTTTTGAAGAAACTACATAATTGTTTTTTCTGGTCACTGCATTAATCTGTATGCTCAGCAAGAGTGCACGAGGTATGTACACAACTGAATATTCCTCAGCCATAATATGAAGAAAAAGGTAACTTTTGGAACAATGGGGATGGCCTTAGTATATATTGTGCTAAGTAAAATAAGCAAGTCAGAGAAAGAAAACTACCATATGAATCACAATATATTTATAACCTAATAAGCAAAACAAACAAACAAACAAAATACAAATAGAGTCACAGATACTGAAGACAGTCTGACAGTTGTCAGAGGAGATGGGTTTGGAAAGAGGTTTATAAGTGGGAAAGAACTCATGAACAAGGACAAAAAACCTGGTGATGAAAGTGAAGAAGGGTGAAGCAAAGTAGAAGAGGGAAAGTAATAATTAATTTTTATAAAAAGACTTCACTTGGAGGTAAACACAATAATATATCAGATAATGTATTATAAAATTGTACATTTGAAATCTATATAAAATTATTATGAATATCAACCATACCATTGAATACTAAATAAATAAACAATTAAATAATACTCTACATGTTCCTTGGTTCTTGATCTGGAATTCAAAACCAAAATCCTGAGGTACAATAACTATCCCTGAAAATACAGCATCTAGAAGTGACACCTGTTTGAGTATGGTTGGTACCATCATAATATGGGTGTATTAATTTATGTTTTTAATTTGAACATTTCACCTAAAGTGTCATATGGTGTGCTTGAATATGATATTGTTCTGTTACAGAATTACATACTCATGATTTTGTGATGAAGGCTTCTGTAATAAAAATGGCTGTTATTGGTGGCCAGACCCTGTACTTTATGTTTGCAAACAAAAACCCTAAAACTTTTCAGTCCGTTTTCTCATAAGTGGATTGAAATCAGAAATATCCAGGGCCAAGTCCCACAATTTGAGAACATGTTTTTTTTTTTCTATTTTAAACAGGAATTCTGATGCCAATCACATCTGATCAGCCATAGCTGCCCTAAGTGAGAGCAACAACACCAATCCCCTCAGAAACCCCACTCTGTGAGGACTC
Organism: Phyllostomus discolor; assembly: GCF_004126475.2. Lineage (NCBI taxonomy): Eukaryota > Metazoa > Chordata > Mammalia > Chiroptera > Phyllostomidae > Phyllostomus > Phyllostomus discolor. The sequence goes on along the minus strand of NC_040913.2, from coordinate 48,153,216 downwards.
ATGAGGTGTTCTAGTGCCCCGGGTCTTTATTTCCGCTTTTGCAAATAGTGTCAAGAATATATATTGCTCAAGTGTCTGAAGAGAATGTCTGCTTATTTTCATTTGGACACATTGTGCAGTATCTTTAACTTTATGTGATCCAGACTAGATGAAGGGGAATCCTTTTGGATATCAGTCACAAGGGAATAACTGGGCAAGAGAGGGAATGGGGAGTGTGTGGATGGCTGTCATCCAATTAAAGGATGCCAAATCCATCTGTAGCTAGGCAATCAAGGTTGGTCTAATTTGCACCCAGTTAAAAAGGATCACATAAAAACTACAAAGAGAAGATTCTTGATATAAATCTTTCTCTGTCTAGCAGTGTGGGGGGGAGGGGTGGAGAACACATAAAACTAGACATTTTATTCTTTTGAGGTTAATGTCTTTCTGTTTTCTTTCTAGGTCTGGTTTAGGATCTTTGTCCATGGAAGAATGATTTCAATAGCTCTCCCACTATCAAAGTTACCACTGAAGTAATCATGTATCAGTAAGGCACTTCAACAAAAGTGCTGGAAACAGCAGTTATGATCTTATACACCACTAAAATTCACCACATACTGAAATGAGCACCTATGCCTCACCTGACAAACCCTGCAGACAGAAATTTCAAAAGAAGTACTGTAAACTGTGGTTATGTTCTCATTACACCTCTAATATTCATCTCATACTTAAATGACTCCTTCCACATGTCATTAGAAACAGTGCAGATGGATTTCTAAAAAATTACACAAATCATTCAAATATTATCATTCACGAGTGATTTGGAGAAGTTCAAACAACTCACTACAGTTTTATCACAGTGAAATGGACTCAGAGAACAGAAAGTAACTGTTATGCTCACATTCATTTTACCATTCACAAAATGTGTTGTTCAAGTCAGGTAGCAAAGTGTACACTCACGGCTTAGTTGGGCTACATTTTTTTGCTGGAAAGAATACATTGGAGAAAACTGTACTAGACAAGCTTATCCTACTTTGAAGATGACATTGTCCTATGCATCTGTTCATTCATTTGCTAATGGAAAAGTGATTTCGGTAGCTCTTTCACAAACTTACCACAGAAGTGACATCTTTCAAAAAATACTTGAACCAAAATGCTGAAAACAGTATGTATTATTGAAACAACACTCATTTCATCTTCTACTGAAATGACTACTTCTGCATGTTGTTGTAAATGCTACAGATGCGATTACCAGAAAACCTGCTTCTTACAAAATATTTGGATACCCAAGAGAATTTACAGGGCTCAAACTCCTCATTACTATGTTGTTAGAATGAAATGCCCTTGGAGCACTGAGATTGCAATGTTATGTTCATATTCACTTTCACATTCATATACCTGTAAAGTCAAATTGAGGTAGTATACTCTACATGCATTTCTCAGTTGGGCTATAATTTCCTGCTACAAATAATATATTTCAGAAAGCTTTGCTTTAGGAACTAACTCTATTGTAAACATGGCATGGTCCTATGCATTTATTCACTTATTTACCCATGGAAAAGTGATTTCAGTGGTTCTTTCAGTATCATAATTTCCTCTGAAATGATCATGTTTCAGAGAGATACTTCAGCCCAAGTGCCGAAAAGAGTACATATTATCAGAGACACCACTCATTTCTTTTTCTACTGAAGTGACTATATTCACATGGCATTATAAACATAGTATATGACTTTTTGTAGATCATACAGGAATGAATTGTTGGGAACTGCACTGTCTAGTTTCAGAAGCTGTAATCCCCTGTGGCTAAGGCTGAGTAAGTAGGACCATAAGCTACTTAGCTTATTTTCCTTGTAGGGGCACCACCTATTCCCCCTTTCTCTTCACACTATTTGGCCCTGGGCAGATGACTGGTTAGCCAAAGACGGGTAAGATTACTCAAACGAGGGACAACCTAAGACAGTCATGGTCTCAAAGGGACCCTCAGGGAAGGAATTGAAGGGCTATAGAAAAATGGACCCTCTCCCCTTGGCTTTGGCATAGCCTGAGTCCTCATTCTTTCTGCAAGAAGTCTCCTAATCTCTTGGCTGCCTTATTTCCCCTGCCTGAGTTAAGCCTGAAACAATGCTTTAAGCCTGAAACAATGCTGGAGGTGAGTGCAACCCTGTGCTGGAAAGGTGGGTTCCCTAGGGCCATCAGGCCTAAGAAAGAATGCATAAAATCCTATGAAACCCACTTTGCTAATAACTTCAATTTAAATGATGAGGGTCCAAGCAGGAAGTGAATTTGTTCCCCAAAGTTTTATGGCTATTTAACTATCTGACCCTGACTCAGAATAAGGTCTCAGAGTTCTTTGAATATTATCTATTTTTTTAATCATTTCTGCCTGACAATGACTGATGAGCTTTACGTATACACCCTATATTCCTGTGCAAATTGAACCCAATAAATGCCTGTCAAGGCGAGGGTCAGCATGCTCCCTCCTTGAGAGAGTGGCCACACCATCCCTTTTCCTCCCTGGGACTTAGTAGTCCATTTGAATTTGTCTTAGATCTTATCCACAATGCCCCAGACCCCGGGATCCAGGATCCACATCAGAGAAGTGTTTGTATCCCTCTATATCACTTGGCAAAGAGAACATTTCATAGGAAGCAGGTTTCCAGCAAATCCATCTACACTATTTAATTCTATGTCAATGTACTCATTTCAGTAGAAGAAATATGTGGTGTCTCAGGTAATACATACTCTTTTCAGCATCCTGATGAAGTATCTTTCTGAAATATGATCACTTCCGTGGTAAGTTTCATAGGGAAAGAGCAACTGAAATCACTTTATTGACAGCAATTGAGTGAATGGAGGCATAGGACTATGTCATCTTGAAGAAAAATAAGTTTCTATAGTACAGATTTCTCCAATATATTCCTTCCAACAGAAAAGTGTAGCCCAACTAAGAAATACATATACAACCTACTACCTGATTTGGTAAAAACAGTTTTGTGAATGTCAAAAAGAAGATAAACCTAACAGTCTACTTTCTTTGTAGTAAATGCATGTCACTCTGGTGAAACTGTTATGAATAGTCTGAAATGCTCCAAATCACTTGGGAATAGGAATATTTCACACAAATGGGTTTTAAGCAAAACTGGTAAACACTGATTATATCACCAGGTCAATATACTTATTTCAGTAGAAGATGAAATGAGTGGTGTTTCAGATAATGTGTACAGTTTTCAACATTCTGTTCAAATATATTTCTGAAATATCACTTCTGTAGAATGTTTAATAGCAAAAGAGCTACTGAAATTATTTTCCATCAGAAAAAAATGTATAAATTCATGCATAGGACCATGTGATGTTTGAAGGAGAATAGGTTTCTATAGTAGTATTGTCCAATGTATTCTTTCTAGGAGAAAATCATAGCCTAACTAAGACAAGCATATACAGCCTAGTACCTGCATTGGACAAAACAGTTGTGGGAATGTCGAAACGAAATACAAACCTAACAGTCCACTTTCTGTCACAAAGTGCATTTATCTCTGTTAAAAAATAATGAATTGTTTGAAAACCTCCAAATCACTCATGAATGAGAATGTTTCATACTAAGCTGTATTTCAGCAAACACTTTCTGCAGTGTTAACACACCAAGTCAATGTACTCATTTCAATAGAAGATGAAATGAATGGTGTCCCTGATTATACTTACTGTTTTTAGCACTTCTGTTGAAGTATTTTTCTGAAATATCATTTTTGTTTTAAGTTTGACAGCAAAGGAGCTACTGAAATAACTCTTCTGTTCTCAAATAAGTGACTGGATGCATAAGACTATATCACCTTTAAAGTAGAAAAGCTTCTGCAGTAAAGTTTCCTCTAAAGAATTCTGTCCTGAATAAAAGCATAGGGAAGCTAAGAAATGCATGTAGTATGCAGATCCTCACTTGGACAAAACAGTTTTGTGAATGTAAAAAGGAATATGAGGCTAATAGTTCATTTTCTGTAAGCAAGAGCATTTCTTTCTGATAGAAGAGTAAAGAATTGTTTGGAATCTTCCAAATCACTCAGGAATGAGCATGTTTTGTACAAAATAAGTTTCAACTTCAAACTACGTACTGCTATCAGCATTCTGTTGAAGTATCTTTCTGAAATATCACCTTTGTGGTACATTTGATAATGAGAAAGCTACTGAAATCACTTTTCTTTACTTAAATGATAAATGATTGCATAAGCATCTGTCTTTTTTTAAATTAGAGTAAGATTCTGTGGTAGGGTCTCCTCTAAAGTATTCTTCTTGTACAAAAGCTTAGGAAGCTAAGACAAGAGTCTACTCTGTAGGTAATGGAATTGGACCAATCAGTTGGCCCAATTGGACCAATTGGACCAATTGGTTTTGTGTAAGTCAAAGGGAATATGAAGCTAAATGTCCACGTTCCATAACCAACTGCTTTTCACACTGAGAAAACAGTGATAAATTGTTGGACCCTCCAAAATGACTGAAGTATGAGCATGTATCCTGCAAAACAGTTTTTTGCAAACTCTGTCTGCCTTGTTTATAACATTAGGTCAAAGTACTCATTCCAGTTGAAGTTGCAATGAATGGTGTTTCTGGTAAAACATACTTTTTCAGCACTTTGTTCAAGTATTTTTCTGAAATATTACTGTCCTGGTACATTTGAGAACAAATGAGGTTGAGAATCACTTTTCTGTCAGCTCATCAGGGAATGCATGCACAGGACTATGGTATGGGTGAAATAGAGTAAGCTTGTATACCACAGGTGTCTCCCATGCATTGTTCCTAGGTAAAAAGCATAGCCTCAGCTGGAAACACACCTATGCTTTGCTACTTAACTTGGATCCTACAGCTTTGTGAATGTCTATCTGTGGGGAACCATCCTGCCTTGTTTCAGGAGCTGTAACCCCCCCGTGGCTAAAGCTGACTAAGAGACCTTTGTACCATAAGGCACTAAGGAGACAAAGCTTATCTCCCTGGCAGGAGAGCCGCTTCTGCTCCTTTTCCTTCACCCTGTCTGGACCCTAATGCTTGATTGGTTAGTCAATGATGTGTAAGATTCCCCAAGGGGGGATGACCTAAGAGTGGCACAATCATGGGGAGGCCCCAAGGAAGGACTTGGGGGGCTATAGCAAAAGGGGGTGATGGACCCTCACCCCTTGGCTTTGACATAGTCCGAGTCCTCATTCTGTCTGCAAGAAGTCTAATCTCTTGGCTGCCTTACTTCCCCTGCCTGACTTATGCCCGAACCAATGACAGAGGGCAGTGACACTCTGTGCTGGAAAGGGCAGGTTCCCTGGGTGATCAGGCCTAAGAAAGAATACCTAAAATCCTCTGAAACCTGCTTTGCTAAGAATGCTCTCAATTAAAGGATAAAGGTTCAAGCAGTAAATGTGTTTGTTTCCTAGTTTTATAGCCCTTTAGCTAACAAACCCTGACTAAGAATAAGGTCTCATAGTTCTTTGCATGCTATCTATTGTTTGATTCTTTCTGCCTGACAATGATAAATGAGCTTTACCTTTATTCCTGTGCAAAATGAACCCAATAAAAGCCCATTGAGGAGAAGGCTTTGGCCCTTCTTTGAGAGATTGGCCACCTTTTCTCCCCAAACATATCATGTATTGGTAGACTTATTCTCATCCATGGTAGCCGGTGGAGTGGGGGGGGGCTGTGGATGGAGGCCCCCACAAGTATGAGCCTCAAAGCACACTTCTGGATTCCAAGTGCTTTCCACTCGGATAATACAGTAGTGAAGTGTTTGTGTACCTCTAAATCACTCGGAATGAAAATATTTCATAGGAAAGGGATTTTCAACAAATGCCAAATAAACTGTTGTAACTCTGATCAATGTACTCATTAGAGTAGAAGATGGAACAATTGGGATCCTTATAGTGTGTACTTGTTTCAGCATTAAGTTGAAGTATCTTTCTCAAATATAAGTTCTAGGGAGTGCATGATAGCGTAAGAGCTACTGAAATGATTTTCTGTCAGCAAATGAGGGAATGCTAGCACAGGGCTAGGTGATCTTTGAAGGAGAATAAGCTTCTATATTAGAGTTATCTCCTGTGTAGTTTTCCTGCAGAAAAGTGTAGCACAACTAAAACAGGCATGTACACCATACTACATGACTTGGATGAGACAGTATTGTGAAAGTCGCAATGAACATGACACTAACAGGACAGTTCCTGGCACTGACTGCATTGCTCTCTGAGAAAAGGGTAATGAATTGTTTGAACCTTTCCAAATAATTCGGGAGTGAACAGGTTTTGTACGAAGCTGTTCTTGAGCGACTAGTCACCTTTAGCAGTGTTTATACCCGAGGTCAATGTACTCATGTCAGGAGATGATGAAGTGAATGCTGTACACTGTTACATGTATTGTTTTTTGCACTTTTGTTGAAGTATTTTTCTAAATATCACCATTATAGAAAATATGATAATGAAAGAGATACTGGAATCACTTTTATGTACTTAATTGAATGACATTTCATAAGCCTCTGTCATTTTTAAATTAGAGTAAGCTTTTCCCATACAGTACCCTCTAAAATATTCTTTCTTGTACAAAAGTTTAGGGGAAGCTAAGACAAGCATCTACTCTGTAGTAATGGAATTGGACCAATCAGTTTTGTGTAAGTCAAAAGGAATATCAAATCTAACTGTCCACATTGTGTAACCAAGTGCTTTTCACACTGAGAAAACAGTGATAAATTATTGGACCTTTTCAAATGACTGGGGAATGAACATGTATCCTACAAAACGTTTTGGTTTTTTTTGCAAACTCCATCTCCCTTGTTTATAACAGTGGGTCAAGGTATTCATTTCAGTTCAAGTTGAAATAAATGGTGTCTTCGGTAAAACATACATTTTAAGCACTTCTGTTCTAGTATTTTCTGGAATATCACAATCCTGGTAAGTTTGAGAACGAAAGAGCCTGAGAACTACTCTTCTGTCCCCTAATCGGGGAATGCATGCACAGGAGTATGTTATGGGTGAAACAGAGTAAGCTTCTATACCACAGGTGTCTCCCATGCATTGTTTCTAGGTGAAAAGAGTAGCCTCAGCAGGAAATGCACCTATGCTGTTCTACTTAAACTGGATTCTATGCTTCATGAAGTCTTAGTGAGTATGAGCCTTAAGGTACACTTTTGGGGACTAAAGTGCTTTTCACTCTGATAATATAGTACTGAAGAGCTTAAGCTGCTCTAAATCAATTGTGAATGAAAATGTTTCATAGGAAGGGGTTTCCAAGAAGTGCCAAATACACAGTTTTATGCCTGATTAATGTATTCATTAGAGTAGAAGATGAAACCATTGGAGTCCATAGAGAGCATACTTGTTTTGGCATTTGGTAGAAGTATCTTTTTGAAATGTAAATTCTGGGGAGTGTGTGATAGCCTAAGACCTACTGAAATGGTTTTCCATCAGCAAGTGAGGGAACGCTAAGACATGGCTAGGTGATCTTTGAAGGAGAATAAGCTTCTATACTAGAGTTGTCTCCTATGCAGTTTTCCTGCAGAAAAGTGGAGCACAACTAAAACAGGCCTGTACAGTATACAACATGACTTAGACAAGACAGTTTTGTGAATGGTGAAATGAACATGACACTAACAGGATACTTCCTGGCACTGCATGCTCTCTCAGAAAAGCATAATGAATTGATTGAACCCTTCCAAATCACTTGGGAGTAAACAGGTTTTGGAGGAAGCTGCTCTTAAGCAATCACCTTTAGCAGTGTTTATACCCAAGGTCAATGTACTCTTCTCAGAGGAAGATGAAGTGAATGGTATACACTGTGACATATAGCATTTTTTGCACTTTTCTTGAAGTATTTTTCTGAAATATCACCTTCATAGTAAGTTTGATAATGAACAACATACTGAAATCACTTTTCTGTATTCAGTTGAGAAAATGTTTGTATAAGTGTCTGTCATTTTTAAACTAGAGTAAGCTTCTGCCCTACGGTCTCCTCTAAAATATACTTTCTTGTACAAAAGCTTAGGGAAGCTAAGAAAAGCATGTACTCTGTAGTAATGGAATTCCACCAATCAGTTTTGTGTAAGTCAAAATGAATATCAAGCAAACTGTTTGTGCTCCATAACCAAGATCTTTTCACATTAAGAAAACAGTAATAAATTGTTGGACCCTTCCAAATGACTGGGGAATGAGCATGTATCCTACAAAACAGTATTTTGCAAACTCCATCTGTCTTGTTTATAACAGTAGGTCAAGGCACTCATTTCAATTTAAGTTGAAATGAATGGTGTTTCTGGTAAAACATACTTTTTCAGCACTTCTGTTCCAGTATTTTTCTGAAACAACACTGTCCTGGTATGTTTGAGAACCAAAGAGCTTAAGAACCACTTTTCTGTCAGCTAATCAGTGAATGCATGCACAGGACCTTGATATGGGTGAAACAGAGTAAGCTTCTATACCACAGGTGTCTCCCATGCATTGTTCCTAGGTGAAAAGAGTAGCTTCAGCAGGAAATGCACCTATGCTGTGCTACTTAACTTGTACTCTACAGGTTTGTGAACGTCTAAGTAAGTGTGAACCTCAAAGTACATTTTGGAGTTGCAAGCACTTTCCACTCTGATAACACGGTAGTGAAGGGCTTGTGTTCATCTAAATCACTAGGAATGAAAATATTTCATACAAAGGGAGGTTGACAGTGACCAGAGGGGAGAGAGGAGGAAATTTCAGGGGAATTTGAGGGGAGAATAGGAAGGGTTTCCAGGAACAAATATAAAGGACACATGAACAAAACCTGGGGGTGGGGGGCGGTGAAAATGGGAGGGGTAGGGAGGGATAGGTGGGTGGGCTGGAATGGGAGTAAAAGGCAGAAACTGTATTTAAACAACAATTAAAATAAAACTTTAAAAAAATGGCAGGTTTTTGACAAAGGCCAAATACACTGTTGTACTCCTGATCGATGTATTCATTAGAATAGAACATGAAATGATTGAGATCCATAGATGGCATACTTGTTTCAGCATTTGGTTGAAGTTACTTTCTGAAATATAAATTCTGGGGAGTGCATGATAGCATAACACCTACTGAAATGATTTTCCATCAGCAAATGAGAGAACACTAGCACAGGGCTAGGTGATCTTTGAAGGAGGATAAGCTTCTATACTATAGTTGTCTCCTATGTAGTTTTCCTGCAGAAAATTGTAGGACAACTAAAACAGGTATGTACAGGATACAATGTGACTTAGACGAGACAGTTTTGTGAATGCCGAAAAGAACATGACACTAACAGGACTGTTCCTGGCACTGAGTGCATTTTTCACTGAGAAAAGTGTAATGAATTGTTTGAACCCTTAAAAATCATTCACGAGTGAACAGGTTTTGAACAAAGCTATGCTTAAGGAGTCACCTTTAGCAGTGTTTATACCCTAGGTCAATGTACTCTTCTTAGTGAGAGATGAAGTGAATCATGTCCACTATGACACACACCGTTTTTGCACTTTTCTTGAAGTATTTTTCTGAAATATCACCTTTGTAGAAAGTTTGATAACCAAGGACATACTGAAACCACATTTCTGTACGCATTTGATAGAATGTTTACATAAGCCTTGGTCATTTTTAAATTAGAGTAACCTTCTGTCATACGGTCTCCTCTAAAATATTCTTTTTGTACAAAAGCTTAGGGAAGCTAATACAAGTTTGTACTCTGTAGTAACGGTTTTGGACCAGTCAATTTTGTATAAGTCAAAAGGAATATGAAGCTAACTGTCCACGCCAGTAACCAAGTGCTTTTCACACTCAAAAAAGAGTGCTTAATTGTTGGACACTTCCAAATGACTGGGGAATGAGCATGTATCCTATTAACAGTTTTTTGCAAACTCCATCTGTCTTGTTTATAATGGTAGGTGAATGTATTCATTTCAGTTGAAGTTGAAATGAATCGTGTCTCAGGTAATACATACTTTTGAGCACTTCTGTTCCATTATTTTTTTGAAATATCAATGTCCTGGTAAGTTTGAGAACAAAAGAGCTTGAGAACCACTTTTCTGTCAGCTCATCAGTGAATGCATGCACAGGGCTATGTTATGGGTAAAATAGAGTAAGCTTCTATACCACAGGTGTCTCCCATGCATTGTTTCTAGGTGAAAAGAGTAGCCTCAGCAGGAAATGCACCTATGTTGTGCTAACTAAGTTGAACTCTACAGGTTTGTGAATGTCTAAGGGAGTATGAGCCTCAAAATACACTTTTGGGGTTGCAAGTGCTTTCCAGTCTGATAGTACAGAAATGAAGATTTTATGCTCCTCTAAATCTCTCTGGAATGAAAATATTTCATAGGAAGTGGGTTTTCAACAAAGGTCAAATATACTGTTGTACCTCTGATCAATGTATTCATTAGAGTAGAAGATGAAATGATTGGGGCCCTTATAGTGCATCCTTGTTTGAGCATTTGGCTGAAGTATCTTTCTGAAATATAAATTCTGTGGATTGTGTGATAGTATAAGAGCTATTAAATGATTTTCCATCAGCAAATGAGGAAATGCTAGTACAGGGCTAGGTCATCTTTGAAGGAGAGAATAAGCTTCTGTACCAGAGTTGTCTCCTATGTTGTTTTCCTGCAGAAAATGTAGCGCAACTAAAACAGGCATGTGCAGCATACAACATGACTTGGACAAGACAGATTTGTGAATGTTGAAATGAACATGACGTTAACAGGACAGTTCCTGGAACAGAGTTGCCTATTGTCTCTAAGAAAAGTTTTAATGAGGGTGTTTGAACCCTTCCAAATCATTCAAGAGTGAACAGGTTTCGTATGAAGCTATTATTAAGCACTCACCTTCAGCAGTGTTTATACCCAAGGTCAATGTACTCCTCTCAGTAGAAGATGAAGTGAATGGTGTACACTGTTACAAGTAGTGTTCTTTGCACCTTTGCTGAAGTGTTTTTCTGAAATATCACCTTCATAGAAAGTTTGATAACAAAGAACATAGTGAAGTTACTTTTCTGTACTCAATTGAGAGAATGTTTGGATGAGCCTCTGTCATTTTTTAGTTAGATTAAGCTTCTGCTGTATGGTCTTCTCTAAAATACTCCTTTATACAAAAGTTTAGGAAAGCTAAGACCAGCTTGTACTCTGTAGTAACAGAATTGGACCATTCAGTTTTGTGCAAGTCATGAGGAATATGAAGCTAACTGTCCACATTCAGTAACCATGTCCATTTCATACTGAGAAAACAGTAATAAATTGTTGGATCCTTTCAAATGACTGGGGAATGTGCATGTATTCTATGAAACAATTTTTTGCAAACTCTGTCAGCCTTGTTTATAACAGTAAGTCAAGGTACTCATTTCAGTTTGAGTTGAAATGAATGGTGTCTCCAGTAAAACATTCTTTTTCAGCACTTCTGTTCCAGTATTTTTCTGAACTAACACTGTCCTTGTAAGTTTGAGAACAAAAGGCCTTGAGAATCACCTTTCTGTCAACTAACCTTTGAATGCATGCACAGAACTATGTTATCAGTGAAACAGAGTAAGCTTCTATACCACAGCTGTCTCCAGTGCATTATTCCTAGGTGAAAAGAGTTGCTTCAGCAGGAAATGCACCTATGCTGTGCTACTTAACCTGGAGTTCACAGGTTTGTGAATGTCTATGTGAGTATGAGCCTCAAAGTACACTTTTGTGGTTCCAAGTGCTTTCCACTCTGATAACACAGTAGTGAAGAGTTTGTGCTCTTCTAAATCACATGGGAATGAAAATATTTGATACGAAGTAGTTTTTCAACAAATACCAATACACGTTCGTACACCTGATCAATGTATTCATTAGAGTAGAAGATGGAGTCATTGGGGTCCTTATAGTGCTTACTTTTTTCAGCATTCAATTGAAGTATCTTTCTGAAATACAAACTCTGTGGAGTGCATGATAGCATAAGAGCTACTGAAATGATTTTCCAACAGCAAATGTCTGAATGCCAGCACAGGGCTAGGTGATCTTTGAAGGAAAATAAGTCACTATACTAGAGTTGTCTCCTATGTAGTTTTCCTGCAGAAAATTGTAGAATAACTAAAACAGGCATGTGCAGCATACAACAGTACTTGGACAAGACAGTTTTGTGAATGTCAAAATGAACATGATGCTAACAGGACAGTTCCTGGCACAGAGTGCAGTTTTCACTGAGAAAAGGGTAATTAATTGTTTGGACCCTTCCAAATCATTCAGGAATGAACAGGTTTTGTATGAAGCTATTCTTAAGCAGTCACCTTTAGCGGTGTTTATACCCAAGGTTAATGTACTCCTCCCAGTAGAAGATGAAGTGTCCTGAAGAGAAACTTTGCAGGCCAGGATTGGTACAAAGTATTTAAAGTGATGAAAAGCAAGGATCTACATCAAGATTACCCAAATCAGTAAGGCTATCATTTAAAATCAAAGGAGAAATAAAGAGCTTTCCAGACAAGAAGAAAACTAAAGGAGTTCATCACCAAATTTCTATTTAGTGTAATCAAATTTTTATTACAAGAAATGTTAAAGACTCTTGTTTAAGAATTAAAAAAGGATCAAAAATATAAATGATAAAATGATATTAACTACATACATATCAGTAATTATTTTAAATGTAAATGTTTAAATGCTCTAATCAAAAGATATAAGATGGTTAATTGGTAAAAATACAAGTCCCTGACATATGCTGCCTAGAACAGACATACTTCAGATTAAAAGACATTCACAGACTGCAAGTAAAGGGATGAAAAAAGATATTTCATGCAAATGAAAATGAAAAAAATTGGGGGGTAACAATAGTTATATCAGACAAATGACTTTAAAACAAAGAGAAAAAAGAACATTTTATAATGAAAAAATCAATCTGCAAGAGGCTATAATCCTCATAAATATTTATGGATCTAACATAGGAGCACCTAAATATATGAAGCAAATGAATATTGACAGACACAAAAGGAGAGATAAACAGTAATGCAGTAGTTATAGGAGATTTTAACATCCATTACCATAAATGAATAGATCATCCCCACAAAAAAATCAATGAGTGGCCTTAAAAGACTTATTAGACAAAACTGACTTAATTGACAATTTTAGAACACTACACCCCAAAGCACCTGAATATACATTCTTTACAAGCACACATGGACATCTTTTAGGATAGACCACATGTTAGGACACAAGTCTCAATAAATTTAAGAAGATTAAAATCATATCAAGCGTCTTCTCTGATCACAATGGTATGAAACTAAAATCAATACCAAGAAGAAAACTGAAGAAAAGCAACAAACACATGAAGGCCACATAACATGCTACTAAACACATAAATGGATTAACAATGAAATAAGAAAGAATCAAAAGGTACCTTGAGAGAGATGAAAATAAAAACATAGTGAACAAAAAAACCTAAGGGACTCAACCAAAGCAGTTCTAAGAGGGAAATTCATAACAATACAGGCCTAGCTCAAGAAACAAGAAAAATATCAAATAAACAATCTAACTTTACACCTAAAGGAACTAGAAAAGGGAGAGCAAACAAACCCCAAAGTGAATAGAAGGGAGAAAATTATAAAGATTAGAACACACACAAAAAAAATAGAGCATAAAAAATTACCAAACAAAGAATCAATGAAACCAAGAACTGGCTCTTTGAAAAGGTAAACAAAATTAATAAACCTTTATAAGGTTCATCAAAAAAGAAAGGGAGAGAGAAAGAAAGAAAGAAGGAAAGAAAAGCCAAATAAATACAACCAGATATAAAAGAGGACAAGTGACAACTAACATCCCAGAAATGCTAAGGATTATAAGAAAATACTGCACACAATTATGTACCACCAAATTAGATAATTTGGAAGGAAAGGATAAATTCCTAGAAATTTACAATTTTCAAATAGTGAGTCAAGAAGAAACAGAAAATATGAACAGACCAATTGCTACTAATGAAATCAAGTAAGTAATAATAATAATAATATAAAAACCTTGCAAAAAACAAAAGTTCTTGACCAAATGGTTTCGCAGGTGAATTTTACCAAACATTCAAAGAAGAATTAATATCTATCTTTCTCAAACTATTCTAAAAAATTGAAGATGAGAAAAGGGTCCTATGCTCATTTTACCCCAATTCCAAAACCAAACAAAAAAAAGATTACAAAAAGAAAATTACAGACCAATATCCCTGTTGAACATAGATGCAAAAATCCTAACCAAAATATAAGCAACCTGAATTCAGCAATGCATTGAAAAGATCATACACCATGATCAAGTGTGATATATTTCCTGCATGCAAGTTTTGTCGAGTATCTGCAAATCAATTAATATGGTATACTACATAAACAAAATTTAGAATGAAAATTGTATGACATTGGAAGAAGAAAAAAAAGCACTTGACAAAATCCAACATCCATTTACAATAAAAACTCTCAACAAGGTAGAAACACAAGAAATATACATACCTCAACAGATAACAGGCCATGTATGACAAACCCACTGCTAACATCATATTCAATAGCGAAAAGCAAAAAGTGTTTTCCTTAAGATCAGGAACAAGAGAAGAATGTCTACATTCACCACTTTTATTTAACATAGTATGAAAGTCCTATCCACAGCATTCAGGCAAGAAGAAATAAAGGCATCTGAATTGGAAAGGAAGAAGTAAAAACTGTCATTATTTGCAGATGACATGCTACTGTTTATACTGAACCCTAAAGATACCACCAAAAATAATATTAGAACTGATAAATAAATTAATTAAGGTAACAGGATAAAATAATAATATTCAGAAATTGGTTATATCTTTATACACTAATAACAAACTATCAGAAAGAGAAGTTTGTAAAACAACTCCTTTTCCAATTATATCAAAAATAAAATACCTAGGAATAAATTTAATGAAGTAGTTAAAAGACCTGTACTCAAAAAATTATAAGCCATTGAGGAAGGAATAAATAAATAGAAGCATACATTGTGCTCATGGATGGAAGAATTAATATGATTATAATATCCATACTACCCAAAGCAATTATAGATTTAATGCAATCCTTATTAAAATGTCAATGTTATTTTTCATAAAACAAGAACCAGTAACCCAAAAATATATGTGGAACCACAAAAGACTCCAAGAGCCACAGCAATCTGAAAAAGAACAAAGTTGGAGTTATCATGCCACTTGATATCAAACTATACTATAAGGCTACAGTAATCAATATGGCATGATACTGTCATTAAAACAGACACATAGATCAATGAAATAAGAGAAAGCCTAGAAACAAATCCACCCTATGTGGCCAGTTAATCTATAACAAAAGAGGTAGAACATACAATAGGGTAAAGACAGTCTCTTCAATAAATTGGACAAATACATTCCAAAAAATGAAACTAGATTACTCCCTTACAGGATATACAAG
The DNA here is from genome assembly GCF_004126475.2 of Phyllostomus discolor. Taxonomy (NCBI): domain Eukaryota; kingdom Metazoa; phylum Chordata; class Mammalia; order Chiroptera; family Phyllostomidae; genus Phyllostomus; species Phyllostomus discolor. Next base: position 48,137,874 of record NC_040913.2, on the reverse strand, counting down.
AAAAAACTCAAAATTGATTACATACTTAAATGCAAGACCTGAAACCATAAAATTCCTAGAAGAAAACCTAGACAATAAATTCTCTGATGTTGCTCTTAGCAATATTTTTTCTAATATATCCCCTTGGGCAAGGGAAGCAAAAGAAAAAAAATAAACAAATGGGACTATATCAAACTAATATGTTTATTTATTTATTTATTTATTTATTTTAGGACAGTAAACTTTGTTTTAATGGCTATGAAAAGGAAATGGTTTTCTTGTTGTTTTTTTTTTCAACATGTGTCATTCTGGCAGCAAGTTGTACTATGCATTTAAAGCAATGAATGCCATGAAAGCTTATATTTTCATCTGTGCATGTCACCCGAATCAGAGCCCATACACATGAAAAAAAAATGTCATTCTCAACACCCTCAATACACTCCAGAAGGAGCATAATCCAGAAGGTCACAATGTTCATGAACTCAAGATTCTTGTTGGCAAAACATCGTACAATATTTTTTCTCCATAACACTGGATGCTTTTAATTTTCTTTAAAAGAGAAGCAAGGAAAATGTAAGAATATCCTCCAGAGTTCAATTTTCACTTCACATTCTCCAAGTAGTAAAATAACAGCTCTTACATGTAGATGAAAAAGAATTTCAGTTTCTTCCTATTAGTTTTTAATCATATGGGCATTAAAATTTATTGGATTTAGTTGGATTTCCAAAATGAAAGTTTTAGTTGCCAAATATTTCAGCAATACTATAAAGAATTACAGATATGTAATTAGCCCTTATCTACAAAATGTACATATATGCATATGTATTTATATTTATTTATCTTAACTTCACTGAAGTTCTTTTTTTCTGGCTTTAAGACCAGTGATGGCTTTATTTCTTTATAAGCATTAATTTGAGTCTTTTTTCATTCAATATAACTGCGAGTTCATACTAAAATCACAAAGGCAATACAAGAAACACCTACTGAATAGACACCTGACAAGCAATCCATGTATTAAGGCCCTTCTCTACCAAAAGACACTACAGCATTAGAAGCATCCAGTTTTTCTTTTCTTTTTCAAATTTGTCAGTCCTTTACTATTTTCTTTTCTAGCAGAAGATAGTGTATAATTACAAAATAAGTCCTACCTACAGTTGGTCCCATAATGTGGTGGATGTAACTCTCAAGAGCTGATATAAACCAAACAGAACAGCAGTCAAACTACATTTTGGTCACATTCAGTCTCACTATCACTTTGACAATATACATGTTTCCCTCTTTTCAAATGATTTTGTGTTAATTTTATTGAAATGACAACAAATAAAATTGCAAAGATTTTGTAGAATTATAATTTTAGGGGGCTGCTACATTCAAATTAATATATTGTAATTCACAAAATTTCATTAGTAATGACCCTTCCATACACATGGTTGGCAAAATTTAAAAAGGCACAAATGGGGGATAATTACAAATGCTTTCAACTCTCAGTAAAGAGTACCAAAGCAAGTATCTTTCATAAAGAAAAGCAGAGAAAAATGTTCAGTAATTCATGCACAACTTGAGCTAAAAAAGAAAAAACAAAAACTTTTCTTCAGAGAGGTTCTAAGGCTTGAGGAAAAACTGAGATTTCCTAATCAAATGCTTTATGTAAAACAAATGTGAAGCTGTACATATACATGTTTGGTTTAATTGCAGACCCATGTTTTTCTTAAAAGAGGCAATTAAACAAAGGAAAACAAAAATCAAAATACCATCATAAACAAAGTAACTACACCTGTAGCCTCTGTCCTTTTTACCACTTAGTGAGGCAAAATGCCCAATAAAATGTAAAATGCAGCATATACAATCATGTAATCTAAAAACTTTTCATGATAACTTATTGCAAATTGCACTTGACAATTCACAACAATGGAAAATTGGCCCCGTGTTCATTCACATAGTCCTTGCACCCCAAAGTAAAGTCACCAATAAAATGATGTGGATAAAAAGTTTGCAGCTGTGCTCAGCCCTAGCCCCACCCTCTGGGTAGGAGCTGACCAGGGACACTGCTTTGTCCTGCTCCTTCATTGGGCTCTCATCCTCAGGCAGGTAGTTGGTCAGTTCTGTTTTCTGTTCTACTTCCACAGCCATATCCTGGAATGGGACCAGCATCTTTATTCACTTTCACTTTTTGCAACTTAGTGAGCATTTGTAACCTTAGTTGATGCTTTCACTGATGCCAAAGCCTCTGCTTTCAAATCTGAACTGATTTGCACCACACACCTTTGAGCAGCCATTTGAAAAGTAAAGCTAATAACACCTTTAATTTTTAACAATGCCTCTTCATATAAATTTCTCTAAGACATATAAAGACCATCTATATGTAAAACCACTATTTTGGCATGTTTGTTTGTAGTTCCCAGAAAAAGTTGAGCTTTCCTTTTATGTGAATTCCTTTAATTGAAACTGACACTATCTGCCATATTGGAAAATTAGAGAATGTCATAGATTTCAGAGGCCAGCAGTTTTGTTTCTCCTAGAGTCGTAGTCTTCTGTGTAACATTTTGCATGCTTAACAACATAGCAAGTTCTCCCCTCATCTTTTCTCAGCACAGCATTTGGCCAAGTATGGAAGAGCAAGCAAAGCCAAGGGGACAATAGGGAGGATTGGGATGGTCCATAAATAAAATAAGGCCAGGCAGACATCCCAGATCCTGGACAATGGCTCTTCTATTTAATGGATCTGCAGGTAAATCCCAAAGCTGGTTAACTACTGATAGAGCACTGGATTCTTCATTCATGGTAGAGGAGAAAGAATTCATCTTTTATGCCATACACATGAACAAAATCTTCTTAAATTCACTCCAGTGCTTTAGGAGTCCGGGGGCTGCTGCACCATCAGATGTGGTAGATGGACCTGGAGGCACAGAGCAGGTTCTATTTGCAGCTGCAGCCTTGAGGACAGCAAACCACCAGACTTATTCCAGGAGCCAAAGAGCAAGGGTGCCACCCTCAAACTAAAAAGTTTTGGCATAGCAAAGGAAACCATCAACAAAACAAAAAAGACAACCTACTGATTACAAGAAGATATTCACCAATGATGTATCTAATAAGAGGTTATTATCCAAAATATATAAAGAACTCATATGATTTAACACTATACCCCACAAACAATCCAATTAAATGAACAAAGGACCTAAGTAGACATTTCTTCAAAAAGAACATGCAGATGGCCTGTAGATGTAGAAAAAGATGCTCAATATCATTAATCATCAGAGAGATGCAAATTAAAACTACAATGAGATATCACCTCAAACCTGTCAGAATAGCCATCACTAAAAAATGAGCAAACAAGTGTTGGCCAGGATGTTGAGGAAAGAAAACCCTTGTGCACTGTAGGTGGGATTGCAGACTGGTGCAGCCACTATGGAAAACAGTATGGAGGTTCCTCAAAAACTAAAAAATGGAACTGCCTGTGACCCAGTGATTCCATCCTGGGTATATATCCAAGGAACTCCAAAACACTAATTTGAAAAGAAATAGGCATCCCTGGGGGATCTAAGATGGCGTCGGAGTAGGAAGGAGCAGATTTGGCTTTCCTCTGCTCAGGGGAGAAAATCCTGACCGATCTATGGAGTAGAAAGGCAAGCACCCAACATATTTCAGCATTTTTGACAACAGAGGACCAAGGATTGTGGCAGAACCGAAAGAATGAAGAACGGATCCTAAGGGGAGTGCTGCAACAAGCTGTGAGAGCGCAGGCATGGGCGCGCAGGAACGGTCGCACCAGCGGCGGACAGGCCGCGCCTGCTCACCGGATCACCAGCGCAGGGGCGGTGCCTGCAAGGAGAGCATCCCCGCACACCAGTCCACAGCAGTAACCCTGGGGAAAGACCTGATTCCCACACCCAGGGCCCAAAGCTAAGGAGCCAGTGCGAACTCCACTGGCCAAGGAAGAAAAGCCAAACAAATCATCCTTCAGCCTGTCTCAACCAGCAAGAGCAGAAAAACCGCTTTGGCCACTTTGAAATCAAGACACTTTTTAATTTGATTCTATTTTTTTTAACAATTTTTAACAATTTTTAATTTTTTAAGTTTTATTGTTTTTATTCTCTTTTAATTTCTTTTTCCTCTCTTACCTGATTTCTTGTTTTATTCCTTCCTCCTTCCTCTCCTCCAATTTTATCTCTTCTTCCTTCCTTCATCTGCTTTTTCTATTTTTTAGTTTTTAAAAATTTTTCCTAAATACCTACAAGTGAGACAAAATCCTGGATCGGTGAAAAGACCAAAGTTGAACCCAAAGAAGGGGCATCACAACAGCTGGGACAGTGAGATAAATGTCACTCTGCTATTACAGAGAACCTGCAAGTTATTGCATATTTGTATTATTATTATTTTTCCAGTGTTCCTACATCTTTTTTTTAACAGTACTTTTATATCCCTCTTCTTTTTGTATAGCCTGCTTTGCTACGCTGGATATATTGTATGACCTGACAGCTTTCCCCTGATATCTCTTTCTATACTGTATTACTAATCTACTGTCCTTTAACTCACCTGTGTCCCATCAGCACACTACTCGATGTTCTGTACTCCCTATTCTTGTTACCCAGATCTTATAGACACTGTCATATGAAAGTTGCCATAATATCATTGTAAATAACTGCTGTTCCATGCAATTGTAATTACTTCACAACATGCCCCCGCCAGATCTTAGCCCATTTCAAAGTTTCCTGAACTCTATTACTGTAGTGGTTAACTCTATTCTCTCACACACTACACCTATTTACTATCCTTTACTCTCACCTTACCCCAGAATCTGACCACCCACAACCTCACTGCTTTATAGATCCAACTCACAATCCTTCCTCCCCCAACAAGAGTTTTATCTTCTTTCCATCCTTTCTAAAAATCAGCTAGCTGGGTGGAAGACCACGGTTAACACTATACATAGTGAAAGGATCTCCTATATCTTCCCTACTTGCTACTACTGTAAATACCATAGAATTCTCAGCTGCTGTCTTAAACCATTTTGCCTTCCCCCTCCAACCGATGACAAAAAAGAATAGGTGGAGGAGGGGAACACCAGGATACCCACTGGAAGAGGAAACCCAACAACAAAGGAACCACTAACAGATAACAGCAGAAGATGGCGAAGGAGGGAGTAGTAACCACACAAACCTCAATCCAGGACTTATCTGAAAATACAACTAAACAGTAGAGACAGTACCCAATACAAACAACTGAACAAGATTTCTTTAAACCTTGTACACACAGAAGAACCACCTTCAACACAACCTGCCCTCACCAGCACAACAAAATACAGAAGGTGGTGGACAGAGTGACCCACATTTAACCAACTGGTGGGAAGGAACCACCAAAGAAAGACTCAACAACAATCAAAACCCAAAGGCAAACACAAAGCCAACGTAAATGACAGCCCAAGACCAGTGAGCTTTGGGGGGTCAAGGAAACAGCACCACTGAAACTCACTGCTACTCTACTAAAGAAGTTCACAACATAAACCCAGGGAGCCAGAACAGATCAATATAAGAAGCTGAGGTGAACAAGAAGAGTCTCACAAACAATGGGAAGACAAAGAAATACTCCCCAAATGAAAAGACAAGAGGAAGCCTCAAAACAAATGCTAAGTGAAACAGAGGCAATTGAACTGTCAGATATTGAATTCAAGCAGTGATTGTCAGGAAACTCAATGAGCTCACAATGAGCTACGAGAAACTACAGGGAAGCTACAATGAACTCAATGAAAACTACATCAGCATAAAAAAGGAAATAGAAACTCTCAACAAGGGCCAAGAGGAAATGAAGAATACAATTTCTGAACTGAAGAACACAGTAGAAGGAATGAAAAGCAGGATCGATGAAGCAGAAGATCGGATCAGCAAGCTAGAGGACAAAATAGAAGAAAACACCCAGAAAGAGCAGGAAAAGGAAAAGAGGCTCAGAAAAAATGAAGAGGGATTGAGAGAAATGCAAGACAATATGAAACGTAATAATATCCGTATAATAGGGATACCAGAAGGAGAAGAAGAAGAACAAGGGATAGAAAACCTAATTGAACAAGTGATGATGGAAAACTTCCCTAATTTGATGAGACAAAAAGTCGCACAAATCCAGGAAACACAGAGAGTCCCAATCAAGAGGAACCCAAAGAGGCCCACCTCAAGACACATCATAATTAAAATGGCAAAATTTCAAGACAAAGAGAGAATCTTAAAGGCAGCAAGGGAGAAGAAGGAAGTAACATACAAGGGGGCCCCAATAAGGCTAACAGCTGACTTCTCAATGGAAACACTCCAAGCCAGAAGAGAATGGCAAGAAATAATCCAAGTAATGAGAACCAGAGGCCGGCAACCACGACTACTTTACCCAGCAAGGCTCTCAATCAAGATAGAAGGCCAAATAAGAAGCTTCTCAGACAAAAGAAGTCTAAAAGAATACACCTCCACTAAGCCAGCTCTGCAAGAGATGCTGAAGGGACTGCTTTAAGGAAAGAAAGGAAAAGAGAGAGTGAGAGAGGATCACACGTACATAAAAGGCAATGAATAAGTACCTATCACTAATAACCTTAAACGTAAATGGATTAAACGCTCCAATCAAAAGACATAGAATAGCTGATTGGATAAGAAAACATGACCCACACATATGCTGTCTACAAGAGACCCACCTCAGGATAAAAGACCTACACAGGTTGAAAGTGAAGGGCTGGAAACAAATTTTCCGAGCAAATGGACAGGAAAAAAAAAGCCGGGGTAGCAATACTCATATCTGACAAAATAGACTTCCAAAGAAGGTCCATAAAGAGAGACCCAGAAGGTCATTTCATAATACTCAAGGGAAGAATTCACCAAGAAGACATAAATATTGTAAATATATATGCACCCAACATAGGAGCACCCAAATACATAAAGAAAATCTTAGAGGTTTCAAGAAAGATATGGACAGCAACACAATCATAGTGGGGGATTTTAACACCCCACTATCAAAAATAGACAGACCTTCCAAACAAAATATCAACAAAGATACTGTGGCATTGAACAATACCCTAGACGAGCTGGGCTTTACTGATATTTACAGAACCCTCCATCCCAAAGAAGCTAAATACACATTTTTTTCAAATGTACATGGAACAGTTTCAAAGATTGACCACATGATAGGACACAAAACAAGCCTCAACAAGTTCAAAAAAATTGAAATCATACCAAGCAATTTCTCGGATCACAAGGGACTGAAACTAGAAACCAACCACAAGGAAAAAAACCCAAAACACTCAAATTCATGGAGACTAAACAGCATGCTATTAAACAATGAATGGGTCAAGAATGATATTAGGGAAGAAATCAAACGGTTTTTGGAAACAAATGAAAATGAACTCACAACAACCCAAAACTTATGGGACACAGCCAAGGCAGTCCTGAGAGGGAAGTTCATAGCAATAGAGGCCCACCTAAAAATGTTAGAAACATTTCAAACAAACAACCTAACCCTACGTCTACAAGAACTCGAGGAACAACAGCGAAGGCAGCCCAGAGCAAGCAGAAGGAAGGAAATAACCAAGATCAGAGCAGAATTAAATGACATAGAGACTAAAAGCACAATTCTAAAGATCAATGAATCCAAGAGCTGGTTCTTTGAAAAGATAAACAAAATCGACAAGCCTTTAAGCAGACTCATCAAGAAAAAAAGAGAGAAAACTCAAATAAACACAATCAGAAATGAATGAGGAGAGATTAGAACAGATACCACAGAAATACAAAGGATTGTAAGAAATTACTACAAAGAGCTGTATGCCAAGAAATTTGAAAACCTAGATGAAATGGACAAATTTCTAGAAAATTATAACCTTCGAAAACTCAGTAAAATGGAAGCAGAAAGCCTGAACAAACCAGTAACAGCAAAAGAAATTGAAGCAGTAATCAAAAAACTCCCAACACACAAAAGCCCTGGACCAGATGGTTTCACAGGAGAATTCTACAAAGCATTTAAGGAAGAACTAACACCTATCCTTCACAGACTATTTCAAAAAATCCAAAAAGATGGAAGACTCCCAAACTCTTTTTATGAGGCCAATATCATCTTAATTCCAAAACCAGATAAAGACACAACAAAGAAAGAAAACTACAGGCCAATATCGCTGATGAACATTGACGCTAAAATCCTCAACAAGATACTGGCAAACTGCATCCAACAGTACATTAAGAAGATCATACACCATGACCAAGTGGGATTCATTCCATGCATGCAAGGATGCTACAATATTCGCAAATCAGTAAATGTAATACATCACATAAACAAAAGCAAAGACAAAAACCACACGATCATATCAATAGATGCAGAAAAAGCATTTGATGAGGTACAGCACCCGTTTATGATAAAAACACTCAGTAAAGTGGGAATAGAGGGAGCATTCCTCAACATAATAAAGACCATATATGAGAAACCTACAGCCAACATTATACTCAATGGGCAAAAATTAAAATGTTTTCCACTAAGAACAGGAACAAGGCAAGGATGTCCACTTTCACCACTTCTATTCAATATAGTACTGGAAGTTCTAGCCACAGCAATCAGACAAGAAAAAGAAATAAAAGGAACCCAAATCGGAAAGGAGGAAACAAAACTGTCACTGTTTGCAGATGACATGATAGTGTACATAGAAAATACTATAGACTCCACCAAAAAACTGCTTGACCTAATAAATGAATTTGGTAAAACAGCGGGATACAAAGTCAATATCCAGAAATCAAAGGCATTTCTGTACACCAACAATGAAACAGCAGAAGCAGAAATCAAGAAAAAAATCCCATTTGAAATAGCAAAAAGGAAAATAAAATACCAGGAATAAACCTAACCAAAGAGGTAAAAGGCCTCTATTCAGAAAACTACATAACACTGAGGAAAGAAATCAAGGAAGACACAAACAAATGGAAACATATACCTTGTTCATGGGTTGGAAGAATTAATATCATCAAAATGTCCATACTACCAAAAGCAATTTACATATTCAATGCAATACCTATTAAAGTACCAATGGCATATTTCACAGACATAGAACAAACACTTCAACAATTTATATGGAACCATAAACGACCCCGAATAGCTGCTGCAATTTTGAGGAAGAAGAGCAAAGTAGGAGGGATCACAATACCTGACACTAAACTATACTACAAGGCCACTGTAATCAAAACTGCCTGGTACCAGCATAAAAACAGGCACATGGACCAATGGAACAGAACAGAGAGCCCAGAAATAAACCCAAGCCTCTACGGTCAATTAATATTTGACAAAGGAAGCAGCAACATAAAATGGAATAAAAATAGCCTCTTCAACAAATGGTGTTGGGAGAACTGGACAGCTTCGTGCAAAAAAATGAAACTCGAGCACCAACTTACACCATATACAAAAATAGATTCAAGGTGGATAAAAGACTTAAATATAAAGTGTGACACCATTAAAGTCCTAGAAGAGAACGTAGGTAGGAAAATCTCAGATATTTCATGCAGGGACTTTTTTACTGACTTGTCTCCTAGAGCAAGGGACATAAAGGAAAGAATAAACAAATGGGACCTCATCAAAATTAAGAGCTTTTGCATAGCTAAAGAAAACAGTATCAAAATAAAAAGAGAACCAACTGTATGGGAAAACATATTTGCCAATGATACCTCAGACAAGGGTTTAATCTCCAAAATATATAAAGAACTTACATGACTCCACTCTAAAAGACAAATAACCCAATTAAAAAGTGGGCAAAGGATTTGAACAGACACTTCTCCAAGGAGGACATACAGAACATCCAAAGACACATGAAGCGATGCTCAATATCGCTAGCCATCAGAGAGATGCAGATTAAAACCACAATGAGATACCACTTCACACCAGTCAGAATGGCCGTCATAAACAAAGCAACGAACAACAAGTGTTGGAGAGGCTGTGGAGAAAGGGGGTCCCTAGTGCACTGTTGGTGGGACTGCAGACTGGTACAGCCACTATGGAAAGCAGTTTGGAACTTCCTCAGAAAACTAAAAATGGATCTTCCTTTTGACCCGGTAATTCCATTGCTGGAACTCTATCCTAAGAACACTAAAACACCAATACAAAAGAACCTTTGCACTCCGATGTTCATAGCAGCACAATTTACAATAGCTAGGTGCTGGAAGCAACCTAGATGCCCATCAGTAAATGAATGGATCAAAAAACTATGGTACATTTACATAATGGAATTCTATGCAGCAGAAAGAAAGAAGGAGCTCCTACCGTTTGCAACAGCATGGATGGAGCTGGAAAACATTATGCTTAGCGAAACAAGCCAGGCAGTGAAAGACAAATACCACATGATATCACCTTTAACAGGAATCTAAACAACAAAACAAAAAAAAACTAGCAAAATATAACCAAAGACACTGAAATAGGGGATAGTCTGACAGTGGCCAGAGGGGAGAGAAGAGGGAATTTCAGGGGGGAATGGGTAGGGTTTACAGGAACAAATTTGGAGGACACATGGACAAAAACTAGGGGTGGGGGGTAATGGCGGGAAGGGGGGAGGGTTGGGTGGGTGGGCTGGAATGGGAGTAGGGGGGAGAAAACTGTACTTGAACAATGATTAAAAATAAAAGAATAATAATAATAAAAAATAAATAAATATATTTTATTGATTATGCTATTACAGTTGTCCCATTCCCCCACTTCATTCCCCTCCACCCTGCACACCCTCTCCCACCCACATTCTCCCCCTTTAGTTCATGTCCATGTGTCCTAAGTTCTTTAGCTTCTACATTTCCCATACTATTCTTGCCCTCCCCCTGTCTATTTTCTACCATCTATGCTACTTATTCTCTGTACCTTTTCCTCCTCTCTCCTCCTCCCACTCCCCTGTTACTAACCCTCCATGTGACCTCCATTTCTGTGGTTCTGTTCCTGTTCTAGTTATTTTCTTAGTTTGCTTTGGTTTCTATTTTAGGTGTGACTGTTAATAATTGTGAGTTTGCTGTCATTTTACTATACATGTTTTTTATCTTCTTTTTCTTGTATAAGTCTCTTTAACATTTCATAAAATAAGGGCTTGGTGATGATGAACTCCTTTAACTTGACCATATCTGAGAAGCACTTTATCTGCCCTTCCATTCTAAATGAAAGCTTTGCTGGATAGAGCAATCTTGGATGTAGGTCCTTGGCTTTCATGACTTGGAATACTTCTTTACAGCCCCTTCTTGCCTGCAAGGTCTCTTTTGAGAAATCAGCTGATAGCCTGATGGGAACTCTTTGGAGCTTACTGTCTCCTTATCTCTTGCTGCTTCTAGGATTCTCTCCTTCATTTTTATCTTGGCTAATGTAGTTATGATGTGCCTTGGTGTGTTCCTTCTTGGGTCCAGCTTCTTTAGGACTCTCTGAGCTTCCTGGACTTCCTGGAGGTCTATTTCTTTTGCCAGATTGGGGAAGTTGTCCTTTATTATTGTTCAAATAAATTTTCCATTTATTGCTCTTCCTCTTCTCCTTCTGGTACCCCTATAATTCAGATGTTGGAACATTTGAAGATGTCCTGGAGGTTCCTAAGCCTCTCCTCATTTTTTTTAATTCTTGTTTCTTCATTCTTTTCTGTTTGGTTGTTTCTTTCTTCCTTCTGGTCCACTCCATTGATTTGAGTCCCAGTTTTCCTACCATCCCTATTGGTTCCCTGTGCACTTTCCTTCATTTCATTTAGTGCAGCTTCATTTTTTTATCTAATTTGCGACCAAATTCAACCAATTCTGTGGGCATCCTGATCACCAATGCTTTGAACTGTGCATCTGATAAGTTGGCTATCTTTTCATTGCTTAGTTGTATTTGCTATGGAGCTTTGATCTGTTCTTCTGTTTGGGCCTTTTTTTGTTTTGTTTTGTCTTGTCTTGCCTGTTGTGTATGAGGGGCAGAGCCTTAGGTTTTCACCAGGGTGGAGCAACCCAGTTGTTGGGTTGTGATGCTGTATGTGGGGGTGGAGTCCGAGATGGTAGAATGGCACCCTTTCCACTCTCTGTGGGATCCCAGTCCCTTCCTCCTCTTCCCCCAAGCAAACTAGGCCCTTCTGGTGCTGATTCCCGTGTGGGTGGGCCTGTGCACATTTCAGGACCCTGTGGATCTCTCCAATTAACTCTCACTCTTCTGTGAGGTTGGGAGTCTCTCCCTGCACCTCAACCCCCACAGGTGTTTTCAATAAATGTTTTGAGGCCTTATTTCCTGGCACTGGGACCCTGGGCTGCACATTCTGTCTCACACCCCAGTTTCACCTAGTTTATCTGTGCACGGATATGGGACTGCCCAGTCAGCCAGCTACCTTGCTCGCAGTGTCTCGCTTCACAATTGCTACCTCACTGGGTCTGCCCGCTGCCATCCTGCATGCCCAGGGTGCTTTGCGTGCCCAGTTCCACAGATTTTTGTGCCATTACCCCTCTCTGCCCAGCCGTCCGACTCCTCCCCACCTACGAGTCTGGATGAGTGTGTGTATTTTAACTCCTTGGTTGTCAGACTTCCATACAGTTGAATTTTCTGTCAGTTCTGGTTGTTATTTTGTTTCTAAATTGTTGTTGTCCTTATTTTAGTTGTGTGAGAAGGCACAGTGTGTCTACCCATGCCTCCATCTTGGCTGGAAGTATAATGCAAGTTCTATAGTATAGCAAAGTGAAATTCCCAGTTTCTCAGTTGTTGACTTGGGGGTAAAAAAGCCATCTGGTGACTTTAAACCTGCCAAATGAGTTCTACTGGTCTTCCTGGGTGCTGCAGGCAGAGAGTGGGTAGTTTTCACTTTTTTCCTTTCCTGTATTTTTGTGAGGATGGGGGCTAGGTCTGGGCTACAATATCACAGGTGGTCAGCCTCCAGCCCAAGCCCTAAGAGCACTGTGTGGCTTCCACTATCCAGGTGAGCCAGGCTGGCACCTTGAGTCCCCCATGTTGTGCTGCCTATGAGGTGCACTGATTAGGAGCAACTCAAAGCGTTCCTCTTCCCTCTTTCCTGGCCCCACTACTGTGCAGTAGAGGTCCTTGCATAGCAGCTGCATGCCATTTTTTTAGCCAGTTTCCATGCTAGTGTGGCGTGACTTTTTCTCTCATCAAGTTAGTGAGATTTTCTGTCATTATTTTTCATACAGGCTTTCTATCCCTTGCTCCTCTCCTTCTGGTATCCCTATCATTAGGATACTATTATGTTTCATGTTGTCCTGTAGCTCCCTTTGTTACAGAACAACATGTGGATGGGGGGAATAATATACTATTACTAAATAGACACCCCTCCCTTCTCCCGGGTCTCCCTGTACTAGGTTTGCCTTGTCCACCACTAGAGAATTATGTCTCTCAATGACAGAGATTGGTGAAAAGGAATGGAATTATTTATTTGAAAGTTATACAAACTTAAGATTAATGACTTAATGTCTTCATTGAGATCCTAAAGCCCTTAGAATGCCCACAAATGCACACAGTCCTTCCTTCCCCCTCTGCCCTGCCCAAGGTACCATAACTCAGGAAAAGAAAGATAAGTCCATGGCTCAGGTAGCCCCTCAGTTCCCCACAATCCACACTTGACTTGTCAGTCTCCTGTGGTTCCCAGCATCATCAGCTGTGTTGCCACCATGATCTCCAGTTAATCCAAAACCATGTGGCACCTTCTCAGGGCCCACCAGCAAAAGTCATTTTACCCCTTGTCTTCCCAGCAAGGTCTCTCTGCTTCCTAAGCCACGTGGAAAAAAGGGAACACCCCAGAGCCATATGGTCTTCACTCTCGCCAAAGCCACGTGGTGCCAACCTAGCATGGTTGTCATGCTTAAGCTTAAATCCCAGGACCAATCTTCCTCTGCAGCCCCATTTGCAACTCCTCCCACAATCAGCTACACCTGGCAGCATTCCCATATTTTTCTAGCATTTCTGGGCTGCCATAGTAAGTCTGGGCAGGTGTGGCCCCAGACTTACTATGGCATGGAGCTGATCATCTCCAAGCTCTCACATAGGTGCTGTAACCAGGGGGAGTTGCCTCCCAGTTACGTTATGGGTTGAAGTCACTCCCATCTCCCTGGCTCAAAGCATGGCCACAGCTATTTAACATATCCATGAAACCAGTTAAAAGTTGTAAATATGTTAAATGACCACGCCAGAGATTAGCTGCAAAACTGTTGCTATGCAGAACAATTCTCAATGGCCCTGCTCCATATGTTCCTTCCCCCAGTTCAGACTTGTGAGGGTGAGGACATCCTATATAAATATTTTTTTAATATTTCCTGGACACCCTGAGTTCTGGACCCCATTACAAATCCCTATTTGGGGGCCCCCTGACTGTACCCTGTATCACCTTTACCCCTCTTCATTCTCTTTGAGTCTTTTTTTATTTTGTTGCTCAGTCTGGGAATTTTTTTCTACCTTGCCCTCCAGCTCTCTGATTTCATCTTCTGCTTCATCTAACCTGCTTTTAATTCCTTCTTTTCAGATGTTGTATTTTTCATTTCCTCCTGGCCCTTATTGATAGTTTCTATGTCTTTTTTTCATGCTGGTGTTACTTGCAGTAAGTTCCTTGTAGCTCCCCTGGAGCTCTTTGTAGTTCTCACTGAGCTCCTTGAGTATCCTTATAATCACTATTTTGAGCTCGATGTCTGATAGTTTGCTTGCCTCAATTTTGTTTAGCAGTCTTTCTGGGGATTCCTTCTTTCTTTATGATTGGGGGTTGTTTATTTGTCTCACCATTTTAAGTGACTCTTCTTGTTTGTTTCTGCGTAATATGTTGATCTACTTTGACTCTCTACCTTCATGGTGTGTCCTTCTGTGGTAGGAGATATGTGGGATTCAGTGGTGCAGTCTCCTTGATCTCCTGAGCTGAATGCTTTTGGGATGTCCTTTATGCAATTTATGTGGGCTTTCTGGTTTTAATTGGATTTTGGTTGTCATTGGGTCATTCTTTGGTGGGTCTTTCCCTCTGGCTGGCTAACTGAGAGTCACTCCAACTACCATGTCTTATATAATGCTATACAGGTGATGCCTAAACAAAACAAATAGCCGAGGAAACAAAGCCACACTCACAAAAATAACACCACTGACAACCAAATTATCAATAGCAAATGAGCCAATATTAATTAAGGCTTAGAGATTAAGACTATTAGAGAAAAACAAATATGAGATGAATAACAACAAGAAAAGTGATTTTGTGAGGGTAGAGGTAGGAGCAATAACAAGAGTAGGGAATAGAGACAAGGTGAAGAGGGAAAGAAAATAAATTTACATCATAAATTAAAAAGGGAGGAGGGAAGGTGGAATGGAGTAAGAGAAGGGAAACACATAGAATTAGGTTTAAACCAAATTGTGTGTGTGTGTGTGTGTGTGTGTGTGTATACATATGACCTAATTGAAGAAAAAGATTCACCACAGCAATATGAACAACAAATGAGTTAAGATTTATATAGGTGGGATGGGAATAAGAGGAAAAACAGAAATGAATAAAAGCTGAAAAGATCTCTAGAGGTAAGAGAAGTAATTTTGAAAGGCTAGAGGGAGAAGGAATCATAAAAGTGAGGAATGAAAAACAGGCTAAGACAGGGAAAACTTAACATTTAAAATGAAAAAAAGAAAGGGCAGGAGGAAGGCAAAATGGAGTAGGAGAGGGGAATGGTAAAATTTGAGATTTAAAATATAAAAATAGTGACTATCTGGAAATAAGATTGAAGAAATGCAACAACTACCTTATCCACAATCAACAAGCAAAGATTGATAAAGGTGGAGGGAGAAAATGGTATTTTAAGAAGGGAAAAAGGATGTGAGATGACTAATAACAATCATAAATGGTTTGGAGTGGCTGGATGGGAAAGAAATAGTAGGAGTGTGGAAAAGAAACAAGTTGTAGCAAGAGAGAAAGTAGAATTAAAACAAAAATAAGAAGAGTAAAGAAAAAGGTAAAATGGAGTAAGAGAAAAAAACGGCAAAATACGAGATTTGAAATAAACTATATATAAAACCTGGGGACTTATTAGGCCCAAACTCGAAGTATAACAAATGAATGTTAAAAAGCTATGCAGGAGAGAAGATAGCTCCTTGTTGCACCTGTCTCTATTCTATCTGCTCTTCTGGATTTAGTAGATCAGGGCCCAAGGAACTTTGTAGATCATACTGTCTGACAAAGGGTGCTTTCAGAGTTTTTTCTTCTTTTCCTTGTACAAATGTACCCAGCAGGAGACTAATGAGCCTGGAATCACTGATCTGCAGAGCCTATAATCCCACAGGTGGGGGTTGGGCTCCCCTGTGTGTAAAAGGATCTGGTTGGTTGCTGCAAATCTCAGGCTTTCAGCTCCTGCCTTCCAGTCCTGAGCCTGCCACTCTCTCACAGGAGGTTTGGCCTGAATTCTCCACTCTAAACAGCCTTTTGCTCACCAGCTGTGCTGAGTCATGTCATACCATTCCTTCAGTGTACTCTGTCCCTCTGAGTTTTTGGTTAGCAGAGCTGCCGAGCCCATGAGCACAGGTATGCTAGCCCCATGTCCCTGCTGAGTCTTAGATTTCACTTCAGCTCCTCTTTTTAAAGAGTTTCTGTGAGGTCAACACCCTAAAGCACTGGTCTCTGGGGGGCCTGTTCTCCATGTGCTCCCCCTCCCCCAAAATCACAGGGTCTCTCACTGTTATCAGGGCTGGTCACCATCTTTCAGAGCCTCCAACAGTTTTAGATAAAGTTTTTCTCTGGATCTTTCCTGGATTTCATTGGGAAGAGCCCCACGGCTATATTATAACACAAGGTCCTGGTGGTAGAGTGCTGACCCTACTCCCTCCAGAGATCTTCAGCCTTGGGTGAATCTGCTCCAGCCTCGCTGTTTCTGGAGTCCACACCTCCCAGACCTTCTCTCTCTGCCCTGGTAGCTCAAAGCTTCTGAGCCAATCTGCAGCCACCCTGACTGTGCAGCCTAAAGTGCTGGGCTGGGCAGCTGTGGCAGCTCCTCTTAGAAAGCTTGGGATACCCTAAAGGTGGGCTGTTTCTTGCCCACACTCACACACTCCTTGTGCTCTTGTCCATGTACACACCCACACATAGATGCTCTCACTCACTCTCCACTCTGTGTGTTGACTCCAAGTCCAGTCCAGGTCTGGGAACAAGTGGATGGAGCTGCCAGCTACTCTCCTACCATCTTGGCTTTCCCCTCAACAAAATTTTAGAAGATGATAAAAGATTTTGGAAATTTAGAGACTTTTATTTGTACAGAACATTAGGAAGATAAAGTTAATATGGCACAGAAAGTGACACAGCAAGACAAAGAGATGGATAACTGGGAGGTGATAAGAAAATTAGAAGGTCAATAACAGATAGTGCAATATCTGACTAACAGGGGATCCAGAAAGGGAGAATGGAAAAAACAGAGGGAAAAAAATTTCAAGGAAAGACTACAAGGCTGAAGGAACTATATCTCTAGGTTGAAAGGAGCCCACCAAACACGCCCAACACAATGAATAAAAAACACCCACCCCACAGCCTGTCATCATAAAATTTCAGAATTTCTGTGCTGGAGATAACACCTTAAAAGCTTCCACAAAGGAACTGTTGTAGGTGGACATTAGGTCCTTCCATGGAATGTCAAGAAGAGCATTTCAATAACCCATGCATGGGAGATTGTGGTGTCACATGGTTTATTTGTGTGGAGATAAAGCCTCTTCCCTGGTTTTCCAGTGTCCTATCTCCCTCCACCCCACTATGAAAAAAGTCCAACTGTGTCCTCAGCAAGACAAAGACAAAAGCCAGTGTCTAGAGTTTCTATTTCATAGTATAGTACAGTCCTTTAGAGTCTGCAGGTGGCTGTTAAGTGGACTCAGTCCCCATCTAGGTGTCTTAGTTTATTCCTGGCTGCTCTGGTGGTGGAATCCATGTGGCTGCCAAACAGTGAGTCCTTCTGGAACACATGCCATCTGCTGCACACCTGGCAGCTGCTAGACTTACATTGTCATGTGCTCCCAGGGCATATGCTCCCAGAGAGCACATGAACACAAAGGCAAGTGCATTTCCCAGTGGGTAAGAAAGAGAGCTTCTTTGTTCCCCTGACATTATATTAGCTTGGGTATGGGATGGACAAGGTGCCTTTTCAAAATGACCAATGAACTTCCCAAGCTTCTGCAGGCTTCAGATGGGCCCATCTCCCAACCAATCCCCTTTTCTCAAGGCTAGATTAACAGGCCTTTATGGTCCAGTACCTCTCCCTGCACCATTTTGAATTCAATCATACATGTGTCAGCCTTCCCCTGCTCCCACCTAGCAATCTGGTACCAGAGGGTGGGGTGAGGGGGAGAGAAGTGTTAATCTCCTTGGAGAAGCACTGTAATCCCTTGGAGTGTCAAGCTGCAGCTTCCCAGTTGAGCAAGAAAACAGGTCTATGATTCCAATTTATTGAACTCAATGTCTAGTTCCCTTTGCTCCTCTTTTCTAGCTAAATACTGCAGATACCAGAACCACAATCAAATATAAAGACAGAATGACTTTGGACTTCTCAACAACACTGGAAGCTAAAATACATTAGAGAAACATTTTAAAATTCTAGAATGATAATCTATCAATTAAACATGCAGAATTAAGACCTTTTCAGATGCACAATTATTTGAAAAAATTTATCTTACATATTCTTTCTCAAGAAGCTCCCAATCAAAAGAGTAGGTATCTGAAGAAAGGGAAAGAGTGAATATAGGAAGAAAAGGCAAGACAGTGGATCCAGAAACTAGCAGTCCATATTCAAGAGCTGTCAGGGGGAATGCCAAGAGGCTGGTACTGGAGCCACCTGAGGAGAGTGAAACCACCACACTTTCCATCAGGAAGCATGAATGTTCCAAGAAAGAAATTCAGAGGAATGGAAAGAACATATAAATTGCCTTTCATCATTTTCTACAGATTATTTGGACTCTTTAGGAAGCTAACTAAACAAATATTAAAAATGAAGAAAATATTAAGTTCTGGACAACTAAATATTATAAAAAAAGTAATTGTTCACTCTGCAGTGGACATTTCCATAGTGCTAATAATGAAAATTCTAAAAATAGATGTAATTTAAAAAACTATAACTTTATTGACAGTCAGTAGACAGAGGAGAAAAAAAGAGAGGGGAGTATATGCAGCTAAATCTCCATCTGCCAAAACAGGACAACAACAACAGTCACTATCTGAAACTGAAAAGTCAGGAAATAGCAATATGTGTATATTCCTTAGAAATATGGAATTAAACACCAGAAAAAAAAGAAGGGATTTGGAAGGGTTGAAGGTGATTGCTTTCAAAGAGCAAGAATGAGCATCTGAAAAGGCAGAGATGTGAAGCAAGGAACCACTCATATTTCTCTTAATCTTTTAGCACTATTTACAGTGTGTGTGTATGTTTGTGTGTGTGTGTGTATTCAACTGATAAAAGTTAAAAATGCACTGAGAAGGCTAGGTAATCATGGCACATTAAAAAGAGGTTTCCTTCAAAAATGGCTGGCATAGACAAGCACCAATACAAGATTTAAGATGCACACTTCAGCTATTTGGAAAATGGCCTCATGTGGCCCTGTTCATTTCCTACATTGGATCAGGTACAGTTGGCCACACCCCCAAGCTCTAAGCACAAGGTATCCCTTCAGACACCACTTGTTCACTTACTGGACAAATGGGCTCTTTACTCTGCATACCTGGGCATAAGAGTTTTTCTCCAGGAAAAGGTCTGTGCTTGTCCATAGTTGGTAATGAATATCTCCTAAAGTCTTTGCAGACTTAGGTGACTCAGCCCTTCTGACCTTGGTCAAAAGGCAGCCCAGGCTGCCAACTGGCTTTCTGGAGTGAGTTCCGGAACCTGCAGAGCACATTATGACTTTTGTGGACTCAAAGCACTTTGCCTTCCTGGCTTCTCCCTCCATTAAAAAATACTAAAAATTATATTTGATGACTGTGCTAGTATAAAGATTAATATAATACAGATTGGATAAATTGGTACATACTAATTAAATGTTTTCTTTCTTCGGATTTTAAGAAAAGTTAAAACAATTTCATGGATTCCCCCAAAGTCTATGCCTAATGGGAAATTCTCCCAAAAAGCAGAACAGGAAGAAGGGACAGCTAACCGAAGCACTCTGCTACTCTGTGCAGGTTCTGGGAGAAAAGTGTCAAAGGCAAAGAAATTGTAAACCCAGATAGGATGAAGTCATGGCCATGTATCACCAGTATATGTTAAACAGTTATGTGCACTGTCTAAACAATTTACAGATATATCTTGCTGAGTTCCCTCTGCCTTCCTGTGAGGCAAACCTCATGTCCACTTGTTACAGGGTACAGCCAAGAGGGGGGATCCCAAATGGGCATTTGAAATGGAGTCCAGAACTCAAGGTGTCCAGGAGATTTTAAGATGTCTTCACCCCTTTCCCCATAGGTGTGAGCTGGGGGAAGGGACACACGGAGCAAGAACATGCAGGGCTGTCTTATAAAGCAACAGCTTTGCAGCTAATCCATGGCATGGTCATTTAACATACCTATAGCCTTTGGCTGGTCGCTTAGATATGCTAAATAGCTGTGGCCATGCCCTGGGCCAGGAGGAACCCCCCTCCCCCAAGATGTGACTGGGGGGCAGGTCCCCTGAGTTACAGTGCCTGCATGGGAGCTCGGAGAAGATTGGCTCCATGACATGGGGCCACACCTGCCCAGACCCACGATGGCAGCCAGAAAAGCTGGAAAGGATGGGAGATTGAGGGCAAGTGTGGCTGAGTGTAGGAGTTGGAAATGGGGCTGTAGAGGAAGATTGGCGTGGGGATTTAAACCCAGACATGGCAGCCATTGAAGAGAGAACCACGTGGTTTTGGCTGAGTGGGGACTCCCATGGCCCTGGGAGAGAGAGTACAGCACAGCTGGAGCGGTGGAGAGAGGACCACATGCCTTTGCCAGAGTGGGGACCCCTGCAGCATTAGTAGGAGGAACCACTACCCAGCTTTAGCAGAGATCCCAGCAACACAGCTGAGGGTGCCAAGAATGGAGGAAGGTCTCCCAGCCAAGACGGATTACTGGGAAGAACCGGTGGTGGCCTGAGCAAGGACTTCTATTTCTTTTCCTGAGATACAGTACCCCAGAATGGGCAAAGGGGGAAGGAAGGACTGTGCATGTTTGTGGTTATTTTAAGGGACTTTGAGATTTTGATGAAGACGTTAGGTCACTACTTTAAGTTTGTATAGCATTAAATAAACATTTCCTTTTCTTTTCACAAATCCCTGGCATTAAGAACATCTTTCCTATAGGCGATGGACATAACGAACCTGGGGGTTCTTTTCAGGAAATAGTATATTGCCTAGGCCCCCCTTGTTGTTCTGTAACACACTGACATCCAGTGGCCCCAGAGGTTAGACTTTGTGCCCAAGTTCACCCAAGGAGTCAGTTGCAGTCCAGGGATGTGTGACTACCAAGCCTGGTCCTTCTTGTTTGCCTGGTAACCTTTCTGGGATGGGTAGGCCTCATCTGCTCCTGTCACCCTCACAACCCTCTTTTCCTCACCCACACTGTCTTGTGTGAAGAATAAACATCAATGACTTGTATGTGTGAAGTCAGAATTTGATATATGGTAAAACTCTTTAAGTTATGTGTTCCTTTGTATCTATACAGATCAAAATTTTGGTGACATTTTTCCATTCTAAACTAAAAGATTTCTTATTGGTACCTTGTGTTTCTATTTCATTATTATTGTGCCACCCATCTCTGTGTCAAAGGCTGAGCCTTCACCTCAGGTGATTACATTTTGTAAATGCTGGACTGTGATGATGGCATTTACATAGACTGTGTCCCCATCTCCAAGAGATGAAATTCAGATGAAGTCACAGGCCACAGTAATTCTAACTCCACCTCGCTTTTCTCCACTATTACCCACTTTTATGCTTGAAAGGGACTCTGTGGGTGGGGGGAGGGGGTGATTTGCATTTATATAGAATTCCAGCTTTCAGTTAATTAATCAAAACACTAAGCTACCACAACAAATCTTTCCATGAAGGCCAGAAAGCTAAATCCTGGTGCACCTTCTTTGAAATAGTGATTTTGTTACAGGGTGCAGCCAAGAGGGGGGACCCCAAATGGGCAGAACTCAAGGTGTCCAGGAGATTTTAAGGTGTCTTCACCCCTTCCCCCACAGTGTGAGTTGGGGGAAGGGGCACCCAGAGCAAGAACATGCAGGGCAACTTCGAAGCTAATCCATGGCATGGTCATTTAACATATCTATAGCCTTTGGCTGGTCGCTTAGATATGCTAAATAGCTGTGGCTATGCCCTGAGCCGAGGGAATGGAAGTAACTTCCCCCCAAGATGGGACTGGGGGGCTGGTCCCCCAAGTTACAGCACCTTCGTGGGAGCTGGGAAAAGATTGGCTCCATGACATGGGGTGACACCTGCCCGGACCCACGATGGTGACCAGAAAAGCTGAAGAAGACAGCAGATTGAGGGCAAGTGTGCCCAAGTGTAGGAGGAGTCGGAAATGGGGCTGCAGAAGAAGATTGGTGCGGGGATTTAAACCCAGACACGGCAGCCATTGGGAGGGAACCACGCGGCCTTGATAGAGTGGGGACTCTCCCTTCCCACAGCCCTGAGAGAGGACCACGTGCCTTTGCCAGAGTGGGGACCCCCCCACCCCGAAGCTTTAGAAGGAGGAACCACCACCTGGTTTTAGCAGAGATCCCGGCCACTCAGCAGAGGGTGCCGGGAACCCAGGGAGGCCTCCCAGTCGAGATGGAGTACTGACTGGGAAGAACCAGAGGACTGCCTGAGCCAGGGACTTCTATTTCCTTTCCTGAGATACGGTACCCTGGACTGGGCAAAGGGGGAAGGAAGGAAGGACTGTGTCTGTTTGTGGGTGTTTTAAGGGACTTTAGGATTTTTGATAAAGACATTAGGTCACTACTTTAAGTTTGTATAGCATTAAATAAACATTTCCTTTCCTTTTCACGAATCTCTGGCATTGAGAGACGTCTTTCCTTGGGCTGCGGACATGACGGACCTGGGGGCTTTTTTTTCAATAATAGTATATTGTCCCAGGCCCCTCTTGTTTGTTCTGTAACAATTTGGGCTGCAGCAAAATCTCACAACAGACCTCCTAAAGTTCACGACCTGAGGAAATTAGTCTCTGTAGGAAGATTCACTTATTCTAACAAGGCGATTTTCCTTTCCACTTTTTAATTCTTCTACCCACCTCTATACCCACTCCCCAAGCAAAAACATTCCATGATTAAAAAGGAAAAAAATCATCAGGAAAAGAGAGACAATTCTTGAAACAAATGAGAAAGCATTAAAGGATGTGTTGAATACCCAGGCCCTTCTCATAATACACTGTGGAAAGCTGTGAAGAAATCACTGAGTGAAGGAAATGCAGGCCTGAGGCAGAAAATGGATGAGAGACAGAAAGCATAAAGAATTTAATATTTATAAAAAGTATTGATATTGAGCCCCAAACTATTTGTTAACTCAGGGAAATAGCATGAAGAGGGAGGCCATAAAAGTGGAGGCCATCTCCACTTATATTCTTTTGGACTTTTGAAATATTTGTTAAACAAAGAGCATGTATTTGTTTTAGCATACATACAAGATAATACAAAATACATTATTACTTTCAGTTATTGCATAAAAGAAATGATAATCATGGGAAACCTCCAGGAGAAAAATAAATGATAAAAGCAGAAAAGCCAGAATCAAAAGACTTGAATCACCATGAGCTTTTGTCTCAGATTCGTCATGTGAGAAATGGAGGAAATTATAATACTTATTTGCCATAGTCACCCCAGGAAGATTGATAAGTGTCAGGATGGGCAGGGTAGGACAAGTGGGAATCTAGTTACAATTAACATTTTGGACTACAAATATGGCCACCGTTTGGACTACAAGTAATATGGCAACTGAACTCTGACCCAGAAGAGGTGACTAACATCAGACCAGGAGCCACCAATACTAAGTTGCTTCTTTGTTCACCAAGAACCAATACTTGAAGGCTATATGGTGTGAAGTCAAGCCATATAAAACTTCGCCAGCCTTTCCCTTCTCCCACGAGGTCTTTTCTTAGTCCTTTCTCTGGGGGGGGGGGGGGGGGGGGGGGGGGGGGGCGGGGGGGGGGGAACGTCGCTGCCCCAGGAGCACAAACTTCCAAAATAAAGCTCATCTGCCTGTTTCCATGGCTAATTGGCTGTTTATTTCCTCGGCGGGGTCTAAGAAAACCTTACAATAAGAAAACAAGTGCAGAATTTTTTTCCACTTAGCTCCTTATTTCTAAACCCATAACTTTATGCAGTGATGGAAAGTTTAAAAGCTATTCCCCAAACACAATTTGCCAAGGGACTCTGGTTTGGGCTGAGTCCTAGGCAGTATGAGGGCCACCAGACCTGACAAGCTGACCAGCAGATTTGAGAAACAGTTTCTTGCCTGGAGGCCAAGGCAAAGCTCACAGATCACAGACATGTCACATACACAGGTGTGCACACACTCTGGGGCAAAAGCAAAAGTGGAAACAACACTTATTTGACATCCTCAGCAGGGCCTGCAATGAGGCAAAGGGGAGGCCAAAACAGGTGTCATAAAGTCATGTACTCACTGAAGGGCACTAAAGCTCAGGGTAGGAGAAAGGGTATTTGCGCCAAAGCAAAATTCAATCATTGAAACATCCTGCTGAGAGGTGGTCCTTTTTGAATCCCAGAGGTCAAGCAAAGCTGACACTGCACTCTAGTTTGCTTTTTTCTTTATTCATCCCTCACCCTACCCACACAGACTAACAACTACCACACACACACTGGCTACCTCCCTGATTGGGAGGAACAGGAGGAAGTCAGTCCACAGTGGAGTAGGATGGGAGTACCCAAGGTCAGACCTGCAATACTATTGGGTCTGAAACCAACTGTGGGAAAATAATTTCTGCTGTCGCTAGTCATTCTAATGACCAGCATCACAGGAATCACTGTGACTTTTAAAATACTTCTAATGTAGAAAAAGGTGTTTAACAAGCTTTGGTGCATTAATTCTTGGCGTTAAAGCAAGTTTATGAATCAATCCTTCTTCTCATGAAAGAAAGAAATAGGCTGAGCAGCCCATTCAGGCTGTCAGTACACATCCTTCTTCTCTGTGAAGAAACCCCTCATAAATGAGGGCTCTTCCTTCCAAGATGGACAAGATTGAAACCTGGGTTGTGAGTTCAATATGGTCAGTCCATAAGAAATAATAGAAGCTGGGCAAAAATTCATAGGTTGTGTTTTAAGGTATTGTTGGCACAGAAGTTGAAAAGTACCTGACAAATATTATGAGCATTCTAGCACCAGGAATATTGGAAAAAGTCAAACTCTGTGAACTGTTGCTGAATGAAACATCACAAAACTGCTTCCCCAGTGTTAGAATGTACTGGGACAAGGACCTAAGCCACCACCTAGCCTAGAACCAAGAAGGTATCTGTCACTGTCACCAGCTTAATACCTGACCACAAGATTCCCCATATCAGAAGCAACTGAGGCATAGCCACTGGCATCCTGCTGGAAACCATTTGAATCCTCACTGCCCCCTTCCCTCTCTCTCCAGCTTTTAACAGGATCAGCCCTCCCTGATCAGATACCCAGGACACCTGGAGCAGATCAGCTGGGTGATTCACCCTCCCCCAGGGATCTGCTACACACCTGAAAAGCCCTTCTACCCTTTCCCTTGGGACTGCCCTTTGTTTGGACCCAGCCCACTGACAGTAGTGTCTTACCTCAAATAAAAGTCCTTAATTGGACTTATCTGGCTCTGGGTCCTTTCTTAGCCACCTCAGCTACCTAACACCTAATGCCACATGTTACCCCAGAAGTTCTGTGCTAAGTAAGAAACCTCCTCATCATGGAGTGTCAGAGAGAAGATATGGGAAGAATAAGCTCTGAGAATCAGCTCCAAATGACTTTGAGGGACCATCCAATCAAACACCACAACTTCAGACAGGTGCATGTTCTTGTCACCAATTTACAAGCAAATGACAATGATGGCTAGAAGGCTTCAGTGACTAACCCAAAGACACACAGCCAGTGATGAAGAAGCTAGGCTGAAACCCTCATCTGTTTCTTGGTGAATGCCGTTTCTACTGCTCTGCTGCTTTCCCAGCCCAGGGAGTACTTACAGGTGGTTACCTGTTCAGTGTGGATTTCTGCCACTAGCCACAGTCCACATTTCATCCACCCATCCATTTATCCATCCACTTACTTAGCTCAACAACACTTAGTAAGGATCTCAGGGATGTCCAGACTTTTGGCATCTCTGGGCCACATGGAAGGAGAAGAGTTGTCTTGAGTCACACATTAAACACACAAACACTATGAAACACAAAAAATCTCATAATGTTTTAGGTAAATTTATGATTTTGTGTTGGGCCATATTCATAGCCATCCTGGGCCACATGCAGCCTACAGGGTGCAGGTTGGACACCACCTCTATACTGATCCAGATGATGGAGGTAGAAAAATAAGTAAGAGGGATGTCCTGCCCTTAGGTGTTTGCTGTTCAGTGCGGAAGTCCCTGCATAATTGCTCACCTGCCAGACTCAGATGAAATCTGATAAGAATGGAGGTTTGCAGAGAAAATGCATTGGTTTGAGGGAAGGACTATGTAAAGAGAGCTGGTAAGAGAAGTCTTTGCAACTAGAGGCCTGGGAAGAAAACACTAAGAGTGGTCTGGGAAAGCAAGGAGTCCATGCTGCCTGACCTGGGCTGGATATACAGTAGATGATCTGTGATAACAGAAAAGGCATCAGCAAAAACACAGATTCTATGCCCCTGTGATCTCCTGGTTGACTCCATCCCTCAAAAAGTAAGAGATATCTGAGGGACAGGCTGGGGAGATAAAGTTCATACTAACTGTGGGGACCTTGTGTTGGAGTAAGGAGTTCAGACTGGATCCTGCGAGAGGTGTCCTCTCTGTTTTGTCACAGTTATAATTGATGTCCTGTTCCTAGTGTTTTCTAAAATGTTCCTTCTGCTTAGCCTGATTCTAATACCTTCGGGAGGATTCTGTCTCCTCCATCCTTCATGTTTAGGACTCCAATATCTGCCACTGTTCACTTCCTGTTTTTTTTGTGCTTGTTTTTGAACTTCATGTGTGGCCAAGTGATAAGTACCTTATTTTATTTAAGAAGTTAAAGTATGCTTACCCTGCGTCACCCCAAGTATGCTTATCTCTGATGGCACAAACACTGTCCTATGATTATACCTTCCTGTTGTGTCTCCCCAGGCAGTTAATGAGAAATAAATCCACTCTTAACAATCACCTATTTTGTGGGCTTTGTTTCCTCTGCATAATTAGTTCCCTTTCATCTTTCAAAGTGTGACACCAGATGTAGGCCAATTAACCCAAAGTTCATCAGCAGGTTTGGACACAGATTCTGCTGTAGACAGGGGCTGGACATTGGCCAAAGTCCAAAAAAAAGGACAGCAGTCTTTCTGCGGGTGGGAATGCTTGGAAGCAAGTTTAATTGTGCCAACAGTCAAGATAGAAGACTCCAAAAGTGAGCCATGAAATCTGTGCTTGTGGCTAATTTTTAAACCACCTCTAGATGACTATGTTAACTCAGAGAAAGGAAAATGTCTTCTCCAAGTCTTTAACCTAAAATGTGGGAGTGATCTTTACTTCATGTAAGTTCTACTTAGCAATAGAAAGAGTAACTACAGTCTGTGCTATTATTAGATTCAGAACTCATCAGATTTAATAACCCATATAGCTAAGGGATCTGAGAATTGTGTCCTATACATTCCATGGTCGAAATAAAGGATTTTGTTTTAATTTAAGAAAGTAAGATAAATTGTGACAGAGATGGGACTGAGGAGGTAAAGACTGAAAGGCAATAGTTATTTATATGCATTAGTAAAGAAAATAGACAAATCTCAGGATAGTCATTAAAGAAAATTGTATCTATTACATGTTATTGACAACTTTTAAGAGGGGGAGAGTGCATGCTCTTTTTAGGTAATTAGAGTAGCTCCAGGTTTTGTGGCGTTATTTCCTGATATGAGGGATAATTAGAAAAAACAGTCATTCCAGTGGATACATAGAGATTTGCCAACAAAATGTTCATTCTATTCGCTTCCAGATAAATAATTAATTTTTTAGGATTTGTATGTCCAAAATATTGTATACTAAAAATTCTTTGTTGTTTATCTGAAATTCTAATTAAATACTAGATATCTTGTATTTTTATTTGCTAAACCTGTCAATCCTCTTAGTTCAGGAGGAATGAAAATTCTCATCAAGCTTGGCATGAGAAGGCACTTAAACTATAAGGTCAGTGAGAGGTCGTCCAGTGAACAGCATAAGGGCTTTTATAGAGGATGATGGAAAAACATATGGTAAAGAACCAGCTTCCTGCTCCTATGAAAGGCTGGCTTTATTTCTGAGCAGAATGGAGGCTGCTCTCACTAACCCCAATTTACATCAAGATTGAAAAATTTTCCTGAAATAGAATTGGTTTCCATGGGGACAACTTGGCTGCCAAATACTCAAGTGTCTTGCATGCAGTGCTTGTAGCAGGTGCTCATTGAAGAAGGGCATGTTGGGTGAGACTTGGTAGATGAATTCGTTAAACTTTAGCATCTAAGAATAGGTGATTCTTTAAAAGACTAATTAGTAATTCAAAGTGTTCTTATCTGCACTCAATGTTCAACTTTTTAAGTGTAAAAATGGACAGATCTTTACTAAAGTCACTCAACTGGTTAATGGCAGAGCTGGGACAAGAATCTCCCAGGTGTCATCCAAATTGGAAAGGAGGAAACAAAACTGTCATTGTTTGCAGATGACTTGATAGTGTACATAGAAAATCCAATAGACTCCACCAAAAAACTGCTCAACCTAATTAATTAATTTGGCAAAACAGCAGGATAAAAGTCAACATTCAGAAATCAAAGGCATTTTTGTACACCAACAATGAAATATCAGAAACAGAATTCAGGAGAAACATCCAATTTGCTATAGCAACAAGAAAAGTAAAGTACCTAGGAATAAACCTAACCAAGGAGGTAAAAGACCTGTACTCAGAAAACTACACAATACTGAAGGAAGAAATTAAGGAAGACAAAAACAAATGGAAGCATATTCCATGTTCATGTATTGGAAGAATTAACATCATCAAAATGTCCATACTATTCAAAGCAATTTATAGATTAAATGCAATACCTATTAAAATAAGTGTAATATTTCACAGATACAGAACAAACACTTGAAAATTTTATATGGAACCATTAACAACCCCGAATAGCTGCAGCAATTTTAAGAAAAAAGAGCAAAGTAGGAAGGATCACAATACCTGATATCAAACTGTATTACAAGGCCACTGTAATCAAAACAGCCTAGTACTGGCATGAGAACAGATTCATGGACCAATGGAACAGAATAGAGACCCCAGAAATAAACCCAAGTCTCTATGGTCAATTAATATTTGACAAAGGGGTCAGAAGCATAAAATGGAATCAAAATAGCCTCTTCAGCAAATGATGTTGGGAGATCTGGAACGCTACATGCAAAAAAATGAAACTCGATCACCAACTTATAGCAAACACAAAAATAAATTCAAAGTGGTAAAATACTTAAATATAAGTCATGACACCATAAAAGTCATACAGCGGAACATAGTCAGGAAAATCACAGATATTCCTCAGAGTTATATTTTTACTGATATGTCCCCTAGAGCAAGGGACATAAAGAAAAAAAATAAACAAATGGAATCTCATCAAAATAAAAAGATTCTGCATGGCTAAAAAAATAGCATTAAAATGAAAAGAGAACCAACTGTATGGGGAAACATATTTGCCAATGATACCTCGGACAAAGATTTGATCTCCAAAATATGTAAAGAACTCACACAACTCCACTCCAGAAACACAACAACCCAATTAAAAAATGGGCAACGGACCTGACCAGACACTTGTCCAGAGAGGACATACAGAGGGTCCAGAGACATATGAAAGGATGTTCAGTATCGCTAGCCATCAGAGAGATGCAAATTAAAACCACAAATGAGTTAACACTTCACACCAGTGAGAATGGCCATCATAAACAAATCAACAAACCACAAGTGTTTTAGGGGATGTGGAGAAAAGGGAACTCTTGTGCACTGCTGGTGGGAATGCAGACTGGTGGAACCACTATGGAAAACAGTATGAAATTTTCTCAGAAAACTAAAAATGGATCTGTCTTTTGACTCAGCAATCCCACTGCCAGGGTTATATCCTAAGAACCCTGAAACACCAATCCAAAAGAACCTATGCACCCCAATGTTCATAGCAGCACAATTTACAATAGCCAAGTGCTGGAAGCAACCTAAGTGCCCATCAGTAAATGAATGAATCAAAAAAATATAGTACATTTGCACGATGGAATACTATGTATCAGAAAGAAAGAAGGAGCTCCTACACTTTGCAACAGCATAGATGGATGGAACTGGAGAGAATTATGCTAAATAAAGTAAGCCAGGTGGTGAAAGACAAATACCATATTATCCCACCTATAATTGGAACTTAATCAACAAAACAAATAAGCAAACAAAATATAACCAGAGACATTGAAATTAAGAACAAACTGACAGTAACCAGAGGGGAGGTGGGAGAGGATAATGGGGAGAAAAAGGTGAAGGTTCACAGGAACAACTATAAAGGATACATGGACAAAACCAAGTGACGGGTGGAATCAGGGGATGAAGGTCAGGATGGCTGGGTTGGTGGTGGGTGGGGGGTGGGAAGGCAACCAACTGTACTTGAACAACAATAAAAATAAAATCTCCCAGTCAAGAAAATGTCATGTTGTGCCCTGTCCTTGGCACACTTCCTTTCAAGAATTTGGTTTCCTACTTGATAGCTAAGACTTTCATTCTTACATGGTGTAATAAAACCACATTTTTCCAGAAGCATAATTCTTCGTGTATTGTGGATAAGACAGTTTACATAACTTGGATTTTCTCAATTTTTTGTTTGTCTGAGTTTGTTTTGGAAAACCTTGCACTCCAAAACCGTTCAGCTATTATTCTATTTATTTGCAGATTTATGAGTATCTAAATAAGCTTGGTCCCTGCCAATTTAGATATGATTTAGGTGGAACTTTTGCACCCCTTGTTCTATTTTTCTTTTTTTAAGTATTTTTATTGATTACGCTATCATAGTTTTTCCAAGTTTCCCTCCTTTTCCCCCTCCACCATGCACCCCAAACCCCCCAGTATCCCCCACCTTTTAGTTCATGTTCATGGGTTGTACAATATAAGTTCTTTGAGTCCCCTGTTTCCTATACCATTTTTTATCTCTCCCCATCTATTTTATGCCTACCAATTATGCTTCTTCTTCCCTGTACCTTCCCCCATCCCAATTCCTCCCTTCCCCCTCCCCACTGAAATTCCTCCATGTGATGTCCATTTCTCTGATTCTGTTCCTGTTCTGATTGTTTGCTTATTTTTTGTTGTCCCTGTTTTTCTTCTTTTAGGTTTATTTGTTGATAGTTGTGAGTTTGTTGCCATTTTACTGTTCATATTTTGATCTTCTTCTTTTTCTTAGATAAGTCCCTTTAACATTTCATATAATAATGGCTTGGTGGTGATGAACTTCTTTAATTTGACCTTATCTGGGAAGCACTTTATCTGCCCTTCCATTCTAATTGAAAGGTTTGCTGGATAGAGCAATCTTAAACATAGGTCCTTGCCTTTCATGACTTCAAATACTTCTTTCCAGTCCCTTCTTTCCTGCAAAGTTTCGTTTGAGAAATCAGCTGATAGTCTTATGGGCACTCCTTTGCAGGTAACTGTCTCCTGTCCTCTTGCTTCTTTTAGGATTTTCCCTTTATCTTTAAATCTTGGGTAACTTAATGATTTTGTGCCTTGGTGTGTTCCTCTTTGGGTCCAATTTCTTTGGGACTCTCTGGGCTTCCTGGACTTCCTAGAAGTGTATTTCCTTCACCAGATTGGGGAAGTTTTCCTTTATTAATTGTTCAAGTAAGTTTTCAATTTCTTGCTGTTGTTCTTCTTCTTCTGACACCCCTATAATTAAGATATTGGAATGTTTCTGGTTGTCCCAGAGGTTCATAAGACTCTCTTCACTTTTTTGAATTCTTGTTTCTTCACTTTCTTCTGGATGGATGTTTCTTTCTTTCTTTTGTTCCAAATTGTTGCTGTGAGTCCTGATTTCCTTTCTGTCATTTTGATTCCCTGAATATTATGCTTTATTTCACTTTGGGTATCCTTCCTTTTTTTTTCTTTTTCACTTTTCAACCAAACTCAATCAGATCTGTGACCATTTTGATTACCAGGGCTTTAAATTCTCCATCAGAAATTAACAGATAGGTTGGTGATCTTCTCCTCACTTAGTTCTCTTTCTGAGGCTTTGCCCTATTTCTTGGGCCCTATTTCTTTGTCTTGGTACAGCTGATATGTTGTAAGGCGGCAAGGCCTTAGGTATTCACCATGGCAGGGCAACCCTCCTTGCTGCGTGCACTGTGGCACTGTCTGTGGGGGAGGTGCCAGGGAGGGAACAGTATGGCTTGCTTGCTGGTCTCTAGCGTACTTTTCAAGAAACTCTCAGGTGAGAGTTTTACTTACTATATCCATCCTGGACACTATGTCCAGCTACTGACCAGATGGGAATCCTCTTGACCTGTCAATATAAGTGAGGAAGTGCAATAAAGTGACATTTACCTTTTGCTAAGTAGCTCTTAGGCACCAAAAGTTATCTTCAAGGTCTTGAAAGGCCGAGAAAGAAGAGTTCTGTTCCAGAAGTCCTAACCTTTAAAAAACATGACAGGCACATCACAATCCTACACTCTAGTGGACCTCAAAGGAAAGCCATTGTCAAAAGCCAGAGCAAGAACTGAGGGATAAGAAGAGTCACCTGAACATGAATGACTTCTTGGATTCTGGCTGTGGTTAGAATGCGGCTCTCAGGTGTCTGTGTTCCTCAGGTGAATTAGGTCAGCCTGTGGCTGCTCAATCAGTGGGTTGCCTCTCATCTCTTGCTTACACCTTCTCTTTCATAATCTCTCCTCTGCCACCTGACAGAAGAAGAACAGCTCTTATCATCTGGCATCTTACTAAATATACATTCCCAGTGTGTAACATGTACCAAACAACAACACAATAAGAAAATTCAAGTGTAAGAGAGAAAAGTCCCAGGAAAGCAAAGCAATGGGAACTTTCTGGAAAGAAGTTCAGTGGGGCTGTGTCATTGTCACCTGTGCCTGCTCCAATAGGCAAGAGTGTAATGGCCACCAACAAATAGTTTCATTGAATGGAAACAGGAAAGAAGACTTTTCTATCAGAAAGCCATTCTAATTTGGTTGATTGGTTTGGCAATGAAGGCTGGGTTTGTCCACCAGCTGATGTAGAGGGCATTTTTCATAAATTGAATGAGCACAGTCTGCAACTATTTAAAGCACAGAAAATATGTAGAAAATTCATTCTTCACACTGTTAAATTGATGACACAAATTTATATGTCAATTTAAAAATGTGCAAGCAGTCACAAAGTTGTTTGACATTATTTTAGGGAGGTTATTAGAGAAGTCTGAAGATCCCTAGACCTTCACTGTGTCTCCAAACTAATGTTGGGAAGTTTGTATAAACTCCTGAATTGAGATTCTAATTTTGCTCTGCAGAGGGCAGCATTGGTAAATGTTATGAGGTAAAAAGGATTTTTTTTTTTTTTTCTAACAGTTCTTTGGAGAATAACTTTCCTCTTTGCCTTCAAACAATCTAAAATAGAATACTAATGAGCTTTAGAGTTTGTGGCTTTAGGGGAGAATAGCTGTTTGACCAGAACAGAAATATTGAAGGCCTCTGTGTCAGGTACATTTTTTCCAAGGCCAAAACAGTATTACATTTTGTTTTTTAACCAATTTATTTCTAGAATTTAACAGTGCCCAGCATCAAGTGGGTGCTCAAAAAGTGTTTGATGGAAGAACAGTTACACTACTTCCAGCTCTAGGGGAGCTTTGGGTTAAGCACACAGTATAATTCCACATTGGGGCAAGGCTCCCTTGTCCCTGAAACCCTACCCCACTCAGATGGCTTGGGTCCAACAGTCGTCAGAAAGGGCAGGTGCCATCTATGATTAAAAAGGACTTTGGCACTGGCTAACACAAAATGGCCTGAATGTGACTACAGCTGTTGACAGTTCTCAGTGACTCCAAGAAATTATTTTCTGATGCCATTTCACCAAGAAAATCATGTGATTTCCTTATAGTGAGTTAATTATTGCCAGACCTTAAATAAATGACCAAAAATTTAAACTTAAAGCATAGGTAGAGCACATACACAAACAGTCCATAGTTAATATTAAACATTGCTTTGTTAGGAATTAAAAGCTTCTTTTAAAGATAAGGCAAGGAAGGGAGATCAGATTGAAAGAAAAAGCATGAAGTAATGAGTTTACACTCTGCAGCTACCAGTTCCTTTTTCCAGCACTTCTCTTTCTGAATATAAAAACTGCCTTAAGGCAAATTTTGACCTGTGGGTGTTGGATTAATATCTGGGCCTTTGAACAGTTGTTTAATTGGAATTGAAATACAAGGTCATACTCCCAGTAGAAGGAATTTCAGCAACAGGGACAGGTGTGTGTGCTAGAGGTTGGGAGGCAGTTTCCAGATGGCAGCTCTGCAGGTGTTGCTGAGCCCTCTAGGCAAGAGTGAAGGGAACACCAGGAACTTCCATTCAGTTTCTTTCAGCTTCTCTTCATCACCATGGCACAATCACAACAGACTGTCAGTGACAAGGGACATGGTATTTTCAAGGGATTGAAAGTTACAAATATATAACGATAAAAACCATAGATTACTTTCAACTACCAGTTCTCTTGTTTTTTTCCTAAAATTGGGAACATCTCACAAAGTATGTATACATGTGCATATGTGTGTATGTATGTATATATATAAAATAAATATCATATTAGGTATGCATGTTATAAATGTGTATAAAAATTTAAGCAAATAATTAATGGCAAATATGACATTAACACATTTCCCGAAGCAAACAAAACAGCTGGCAGTTCTCACTGAGCTTACCAGTGTGGGCCCTTCCACAAAGAAAAAGGCAGATTGAGAAATGAACACTGAGGGCCAGGCTTATTGACTAAATTATTAAAAATACATTCACTCTGTGGTTGAATCTACAGAAGACCAGTGTATATACTGCATGATATCATGGCTTTAGCTGTGCCTACTTCTTCACTTTTTCAAGGATGTATGCTAGCTATTTTTAGCTTAGGTATTATCTGACTCACTGGCAAGCTGGCTATTCAGGCACTGGCTTGTTACAGATGACACCAATAACTTCCTATTTCCAGATGATAACACCAGGATCCTTGTACCAAAGTGCAATGGACTGAATATTTATGTCCCTACCCGCCTCAAATTCATATGCTGAAATTCTAACACTCGTGGTGGAGTCTTTCCCTGCAACTTGTGAACTGGAAATTTACTGGAAAGTTGCTTCCAGTTTACTGTTAATAAGAAAACAGCCCTAGCCCACCTTAAAATGGAGGCACTGCCTAAGTGTTCTGTATCAGGTGGGTGAGAGGAAGGATATGGTAGAGGGCTATCATTCATGTTCAATGAAATTCTTACTTGCTTCTCTTCACTATCAATAAGCAGAGAATTATCCCCAGAAATATCAGAAAGATGACATGTAAGGCTCTCAGGAGGGAGTTTTGCTGGTTAAAACCTGCATCCTTAAGCCTCAGCAGCAGCCAGGGAATTCCCAGGATAACATGTCCTGAGGAGGGGACAGTGCCTGCAGGAGGCAGGAGCTCGCCTTCCAGGCACTACCTCATGAGTCAAAACCAAGGAGATTTGGTGACCTTTGAGTATGAAAATGGTTCTGAAGCTGTGGGGATGAAACATTAACTGAAAAAGAAAATGTAACGCCCACATACCCCTCCTCAGAGGGATTAAAGTTCTTAGAAGGGCAAAGACACAGGGCTTTAGCTTAGTGTTTTGATTGTTACTTTGTGACTTTTTTCAGACATCCTGGAGTTTCCCTTACAATCTCAAAGAAGTTTGACAATTCATCCAGATTCCTAAAATAGAACCAACTTAATTATATCATATTTAGAAAAATTAATGTATGTCTTACAATATTTTTAGAAGGAGAAGGCAGGGAAAGGATCTTCTTATAAAACCAAAACAAAACAATAATAAAGTGATTGAAGTCACCAAGGCCCAGGAATAATCACATACTCCTCATACAAGGGTGGGCAAAAGTAAGTTTACAATTGTGAATACATGAAATACAGAGTTTAGTATCTTGTATTATTATTTATTAGTTATTATATTATTTTATTTTGTTTATTTTCTTATTCTTATTATTGCTATTAGTTATGTACCCTTACTTATGATTTATCTTTCAGGTAACGATGGCTGATACTAACTCAACCTATTTTTGCCCACCCTGTAAATACATATATATAGGTATTATATATATAATATACATATATATTATAAAAGAGATTCCATGAAAAGCTTCAAAAAGAAATAATATTGCATCCTGTTGATATCAGCCCTTGTAAATAAATGTCACTGTAAATACAATATCCATGGTTATAGTTATATATCATTTCCATCTGCATCTTAAAGGGAGGGAGGGAAAGGGAAGAGGAAAGGACAAGAGCTAATATAGCTTTGAGAGTTTGACATGTTGTCCACCTCTCTTTCTCATTAAGTAAGTGGAGAACATGCTCCCTGGGAGAAAGTGAAGCCATTCCCCATGGCATACCCCTTCCTCAAGAACAGTTACTTTTTTTCAGAGGAGATGTGTTATCTTTCTGGGGATTAAGCAGCTAGT
Organism: Phyllostomus discolor; assembly: GCF_004126475.2. Classification (NCBI taxonomy): domain Eukaryota; kingdom Metazoa; phylum Chordata; class Mammalia; order Chiroptera; family Phyllostomidae; genus Phyllostomus; species Phyllostomus discolor. The sequence continues at coordinate 48,101,148 of NC_040913.2, read as the reverse complement.
TTAGGAAGTATTAGGAATTGGAAGATATAATCTACCTCATTGTGAAGACCTTTGTCAGGGCTGTGTATGAAGCAGTCTTTGCTGCACAAACCCTGAGGATTTAACATTGGTAAGAATAAACACTGAGGAGCATTTCTCCTTCCTGAGGGCATGGCTCAGCGCCTGACTTTGGCAGGCTGGCTTCCTGGCCAGATTTTTCATCCACACCTGTGGACCTTAGGAAACCAAGGATGACCTCAGTAGGTGTGGCCTTGATTTCTTATCCATTGCTACTTTTGAGATATAGAAAATGAATGAACATTCACGCCAGAAGCATCCACTCAAACAAACAGGTCAGGAGTCAGAGAGGAGACCTTCCTCACTTTATGTTCAGCAAATCAGGTTTGGGCCACCTCCTGACAGGTCATCTATCCAGTGGAACAGGCTGTGTTCTTGCAACATGGTATGGTTGGCCTTCTATTGTATGGCTCATCCAGAAGTAGATGGCTTTGCTTCTTAACAATAAGCCCAGAGACTGTGCCAGAGCAAGGAAGCCACCCTTTTAAGATCTTTGATTGCAGATTAAGCCAAACCATTGGAGAACTGCCTTTGTGCACTATATTACCTTGGCTTCTCTTAAAAGTGCTATTTCTGAACCACCTTTTCACATATGGCTACTTTTTGCATCGACAGAAGTTATATGAGCTATAGGAACATTTCTGTGATAGCTACTGTATAGACGCTGTTGAGGACGTGACCCAAAGCAGATTGACAGCATTGATCCCTTTTCTCAGGCCTTTTAGAAGGCTTGAAGAAGCAGAAAACTGTGTATATTTCTTCTGAGTATTAGCATGTTTTTCTCTTTTGGGCATCATTAATCTTAGAATTCTAGTCTTTGAGTTGAGTGCTAGAAAATTCAAAGCCAAATATACTGCTCACTTCCAACAATATGTACAGTACCTATAGGGTGCATATTCTGTATGTACTCTGCCCTTGAGTCCATTGTATTTTCTTACCCTTGCGTTCTTTTCACTCTAATTGCTTTCATCTCTAAGCTGTTGTTTATTCAGCTTCAGCTTATTCAGCTGGTGTGAATACACACCTTGTGTGTATTCTAGAGATTCTCCATATTAGTCAGAGTAGGCTAACTACAGTCAAAAATGGCTCCAAAATAGGAACACCATATGACAGGTTGACTTCTTTTTTAAAATTTATTTTCTTTCTCTTTTTTAAAAATATATTTTATCTATTATGCTATTATAGTTGTCCCATTTCCCCAATTTTATTTCCTCCCGCCCTGCACACCCCTTCCCACCCACATTCCCAGCCTTTAGTTCATGTCCATGGGTCATACATATAAGTTCCTTGGCTTCTATATTTCCTATACTATTCTTAACCTCCCCCTGTCTATTTTCTACCGACCATTTATGCCACTTGTTCCCTGTACCTTTTCCCCTCTATTCCCCTCCCAATCCCCCAGTGATAACGCTCCATTGCAATCTCTATTCTGTGATTCTGTTCCTGTTCTAGTTGTATGCTTAGTTCATTTTTTATTTTTTTAGGTTTGGTTGTTAATACTTCTGAGTTTGTTGTCATTTTACTGTTCATAGTTTTGATCATCTTCTTTTTCCTAGATAAGTTCCTTTAACATTTCATATAATAAGGGCTCAGTGATGATGAACTCCTTTAACTTGACTTTATCTAGGAAGCACTATATCTGCCCTTCCATTCTAAATGATAGCTTTCCTGGATAGAGTAATCTTGGATGTAGGTCCCTGCCTTTCATGACTTTGAATCTTTTCAGCCCATTCTTGCCTATAAGGTTTCTTTTGAGAAATCAGCTGATAGTCTTATGGGAACTCCTTTGTAGGTAACTGTCTCCTTTCCTCTTGCTGCTTTTAAGATTCTCTCCTTATCTTTAATCTTGGGTAATGTAATTATGATGTGCCTTGGTGTGTGCTTCCTTGGGTTCAACTTCCTTGGGACTCTCTGAGCTTCCTGGACTTCCCGGAAGTCTATTTCCTTGGCAAGATTGGGAAAGTTCTCCTTCATTATTTTTTCAGATAAGTTTTCAATTTCTTGCTCTTCCTCTTCTCCTTCTGGCCCTACTATGATTTAAATGTTGGAATATTTAAAGATGTCCTGGAGGTTCCTAAGCCTCTCTTCACATTTTTGAATTCTTGTTTCTTCATTCTGTTCTGGTTGAATATTTCTTTCTTCCTTCTGCTCCAAACCATTGATTTGAGTCCTGGTCACCTTCCCATCACTGTTGGTTCCTTATACATTTTCCTTTATTTCACTTTTCATAGCCTTCATTTTTTCCTCTATTTTGTGACCATACTCAACCATTTCTGTGACCTTCCTGATTACCAGTGTTTTGAACTGTGCATCTGATAGGTTGGCTATCTCTTCATCACTTAATTGTATTTTTTCTGGAGCTTTGATCTGTTCTTTCATTTGGGCCTCTTTTTCTTTTTTTTTTTTTTTTGGTCTCTGCATGCTTGCTATGTAGTAAGGGTGGATCCTAAGGTGTTCACTAGGGCAGAGCAACCAAAGTTGCTGTGTTGTGGCACTATTAGTCAGGGAAGGGTTCGAGAGGAAACAGTGCTGCTTGCTCTGCTCTCTGCTGGCTTTCAGTCAGTTCTGGGGTTACCCATGAGTAAATTGGGCACTTCTGGTGCTGATTCCCAGGTGAGTGGGTTTGTGTATGTTCTAGGACCATGTGGGTCTCTCCAACAAACTTTCCTGTGAGGCTGTAAGTTTCTCCTAATGCCACAACGCTCACAGGTTTTTTCAGTCAGGGGTTTTGAGGCTTTATTTTCCTATGCTGGGACCCTGTGTTGCGCAGTCTGTCTCACATCTCAGTTGTTCCTCTTGGTTTATCTGCATGCAAATATGGGACCACCTGCTTTGCCAGCTGCCACCTCACCTGCTCCTCTAGCTGCTACCTTGCCATGAGTCCTCTCCACCCTGGCTGCCCATCTCTACACCTCCTACTGGTCTGGATGAATGCTTCTTCTTTAACTCCTTGGTTGTTGGGCTTCCATACAGTTTGATTTTCTGGCAGTTCTGATTGGTTTTTGTTTTTAAATTTGTTGCTCTTCTTTTGGTTGTGTGAGGAGACACAGTGTGTCTACCTATGTCTCCATCTTGACCAAAAATCCGTAGTTGACTTCTCACTTACCCTACCTTCAATATATAGCCCCACAGTGGCTACAAGAGGTAGAAAGATACTCACATACTTAACCACTGCAGCCTGGAAATGATACATACCATTCCTCTCACATTTCATTTAGACAGAACCAGTCACCCAGGTGCAAATCTGCCAAGAAACATTGTTCTCAATTGGTCAGCCACTTCCTAAAAAACAACTTTAGGTGGGAGGGGAACACAAATCTTTGGTTGTCAAATATTGTCTCTGCCGCACTCCCTACATTTTTCTAAGGATTGGGAGAATTATACTAACTCAACTGAATATCTACAAAAAGGAACAATCTCTTAACCTTGCCAAAGAACAGCACTATCAAGAAGTAACCAAAATTGTGATGATCTACAGCTGGGCTCTATGCTGGGTATTGTAGGATGTACCAAAGTATGAGTTATAGTTCTTGCCCTCAAGTTGATAATAGTGTTGCATGTATGCCTTCCATACTTCTGCTTCCATGATTAGGTAGAGACATGCCATCCCCCAAAGTCATTCTGTGGTAGGGAGTTTCTACCAGGTTTCTTCTCAACCCTCACCAAACTCTATAATTGGAAGAGTCAGATACACCTAGGAGCTAGCTCTGTGGAATAAAAGAAAGCTCTTCTGTAGTGACCTTTAGGGTTTCCAGTAAACTAATAAGGCGAGGACTCTTTATTTCTGGTATTCACTTAGAGATGGCCTTGGGGAAAGGGCTTAATTGCCTCCTGCCTAGAGTCCTGGCCCGTAATTTAGAGATAATGATACTTGCCTACCTTGCCCTCAGAATTAATTAGTGGTTGTGTTGCACTTTGAGGCTACAGATGAAAGGCTTCTGTGTGAGCTCAGTACACCACCATCATCATCACCATCATCATCACTGTCATTATTATTGTGTGTGCTGAAGATAATCAGATGAAATTTCCACACAAAGCTTCCAAGAGACTTGACCTGCCTTCCCTTTTCCTCTGTGCATTTTTAAAGGACTAACCAATTTCCTCTTCTTTTTTTTCCAAAAACTGCTCATGTTTTATTGACTGTTAGGAATATATGCACCCCACTTCCCCCTTCTTCATGACCTTTCCATCACATACTAAGAAAGTGAGAACTAGCCATAATTTCTGAGACATGATTCATATGCCCCCACTTGACAGACCTTTCTCCCAGCAAGTGAGCCTAGACATTTTGACTATATCCCAAACCAACAATATAAGAGATGTATCAGAAGCAGAGAGGAGGGAAAACTTTTACAAGATATTTTATATCTCAGAACTGCTAAAAAATTATTCTGTTTTTCTCCCAGAACATCTCACTAAATACATTGACCTTTGTTGCTTATTAGGTGACATAAAGAAGGGTATTACTAGTATTATTTCCTTTCAACTTAGTACTGTGAGCTGGATCACACATCCTTAGGAGGTGCTCAGTCACTAAACTCAATAGAAGTTCAAATTTTGATGTGAAAATTGAAGTCTTTTCCTGAGGAGATCGGCAGGGCTTTTGGTGACATCCTGCTCTTACACATGAGAACTGGAACCAGAGATAGTGTCGGTTGTGAAGTGATAAAGTAGAGTCAAGTGAGTAGGGTCAGGCTATCACAGAAAACTTGAATTTTCCTCAGTACATGGATTTAGTATTCTTGATCCAGTATCAAGAATGGTAAAATCAAATGGTGAACTTACTAAGCAGTCCTAGTCCCTAGGACTAGTTTAATTGGGATGTTGCCAGTCCTGGGGCCATTTAACTGCAATAGTTTGCTAAACCAGTGAAAGCCTTTTCACTTATCATTGATGCAAGTACTTCATTCTAAATTAGTGTTGATATTCAAACGCTGATCAGTATTGGAAGAGCTGGAAGACTCAGCCAATACTGTGATTCCAACTTCAGCTTATCTTCAAGTGAACAATAACAAGTTATAGAAGGGGATTGAAGTTCTGATTTTGAGATTTTGGTGACTCACAAACTTACTTGAGAAACAATGATAATAGAAACATGTTTACAACTTTTCCTGTATGCTAAGTATTGTTCTATGTGTTTTGTATAAAATAAATCATTTAATCCCCAATTTCTTTTTTAATTATATTTTATTGATTATGCTATTATAGTTGTCCCAATTTTCCCCTCTTTGCCTTCCTTCCCCTACCATTGCCCATGTCCATGTGTCATGCATATAGGTTTTTTGGCTACTCCATTTCCTATATTACACTTTACATCCCCATAGCTATTCTGTAATTACCTATTTCTACTTCTTAATCCCCTCACCTCTTCACCCATTCTTCCCTGACCCCCTCCCATCTGGCAACCTTCTGGTAACTAACTTTTCTCTTGGGTTTAAGAATCTCTCTTTATCTTTAATCTTTGGTCTTTTAATAATGATTTGTAATAATGAAGTGGACCTCTTTGCATCTATCATAATTGGGACTTTCTGTGCTTCCTGGACTTACACGTCTGTTTCCTTCACTATTTTTTCAGATAGATTTCCAATTTCTTGTTCTTTCTCTTCTCCTTGTGGCACCCCTATGAGGCAAATGTTGGATTATTAAAGTTGTCCCAGACACTGTTTATACTATCCTCATTTTTTAAAAGATTTTATTTATTTATTTTTGGAGAGAGAAAGAGAGGTAGAGAAACATCAATGTACAAGAGATACATCAATCAGTTGCCTCCTACATGCCCCCAACTGGGGACCTGGCCTGCAACCCAGGCATGTACCCTGAATGGGAATCGAACCAGTGGCTTTTGGTTTACAGGCTGGCACTCAATCCACTGAAACACACCAGCGAAGGCATATACCGTCCTCAATTTTTTGGATTGTTTTTTCTTCTTGTTGTTCTGCATGGCTGATTTGTTTGTTTGTTTTCTCTTTCTTCATGTTCCAAATCATTGATTTGATTCTCAGCTTCACCCATTTTACTGTTGTTTATAAATTGTTCTTTATTTCATTTAGTGTATCCTTTGTTTCTGACTGGGTCTTTTATGCTGCTGAGGTCCTCACTAAGTTCCTTGAGCATTCTTATAACCAGTGTTTTGAACTCTATATCTGATAGATTGCTTATCTTAATTTCATTTAGCTCTTTTTCTGGAGTTTTAATCTGTTCTTTCATTTAGGCCCTATTTCTTTGTCTCCTTGTTTTGGCTGCCTCCCTGTGTTTGTTTCTATGTATTAGGTAGAGCTGCTTTGACTCCATATCTTGGTAGTATGGCCTAAAGTAATATGTGTCCTGTAGGGTCCCCTAACACCCCTGCTGGGTGCTGAAGATGTGCCCTCCTTGTGTGCTGAGTACACTCTCCTCCTGTAGTTGAGCATTGTTTTTTTTTTTTTTTGGCATGTCAATGGGAGGGATTTACTCAGGCCAGTCAGCTGCAAGGACTGGCTGTGACCACTGACTGCCAAACTCAGACCTCTGTGGAACATAAGCCGTGCATGGGGCAGGGCGGTGACACTCCAACATGGTCTGTAGCTGTCCACTGGGTTCATTGGCCATAGGGTTCCTGGGATGGTGCAGGCCAAGATAGGCCCCCACCTGTGCTTACCTGGGGCACCCTGTCTGAGCTGTAAAGCTATCTGAAATGGTGGCTACTTGTGATGGGCTTGGAGATTTCCAGATAAAGCCAAAGTGATTCTAATCTGGTTGCCACTAGGGCTCACAGAAGCCAGCTGTTGCTTGTTTGATAGGATTTAGGAGCCAAGATCAGCCATTCTCATGGAGAAGCAGCTTGGGTGGGCCTGTAAGAAGGGTGGGGTAGAGCCTCCAAGGTTGGCCACATAGCGTTAGCCAGGTTGATGGAGTCTCAGATATGGCACCACCCTACTGGCTCTGTAGGGGAGGGCTCAGCAAAGGGACAATGGCCTCTGCTCACCCACACTTCAGTCTCCTTGTATATCACTGGTGTCCTTCAAGCTGCCACCCTGATGCCAGAGCCCAGAGGGAGCAAGTGTGGGTAGGTAAGTCCATGTGTGGGTTCCCCAAAAGAAACTTCTCAGGGCTCCAGCAACCTCCTCCTCTGACTTGATCCCCACTGATTTTTGCAGCCAGAAGTTGTGGGGACTTATCTTTCTGTCCCTGGAATCCTGGGCTGGGGAGCCTGGTGTAGGTCTGGGACTCCTCACTCCTGAGTTATCCCTCCCTAATTTTTATCCATATGGGTTTAGGGTCAATGTGTTCTGCATCCACACCCTTCCTACCAGTCTGGATGGATTTTGCTTCTTCAATTCTGTAGTTGTCAGACTTCCATCCAACTCTATTTCTGATGTTCCTGAGTGATGGTTGTTCTATATTTTAGTTGTAATTTTGATGTGGTTGTGCAAAGCAGCGAATACGTCTGCCTATTTCCTCCCAATTTCTTTAGAGATCAAGAAACTGAGCAGGGAGGGTTTAAATGTCATATTCAAGGTCTCATGGCCAGTCAGAGCCAGGGCCAGGATTTAAACCTAGGCTTTCTATGCTTGTAACCACAAAACTATCTGTGACTCCTTGAGTGCCCTTTCCTGTGTCACCTATGACACATGCTGTGTGACATTCTGTGACACAGCAATTCTCTGTATCAGGAAGTCATTTCCTATTCCTGGGCTGAACTTAAATAAACTATTTTCTCCACATGTTGGAACATTAATCCCTAGAAAAAACCTGCAAATATGATCAACTACAAAGTAGGATATAGGATGGAGGCCATCCTATAGAATGGATATAGGATGGAGGCCATCCTACAGAATGGGAGCCACAAAATGACCAGGAGATGCAGATAGAAATATATGCTAATCCTGAGAGGGTAAAGGAAGGTGCTGAAGACATGGGTTCTATACTCACATGTCCAAGAGTGTGTTGTGGTTTTTTTGTTTGTTTGTTTTCTAAACCAACTCCAACCCAAGTTGGATAACTTAGAGAGCTTTCTACTGTTGATGAGAAAAATCTTCCAGAAAGTAGAACAAAGGGACAAAGAAGTCTTTCCAACAAATAGTGCTGGAATAAGTAGACTATTTTTATTGGCTATTAGGAATATATGCACCCCACTTCCCCGTTCTTCATGACCTAGGCACATACTTTACACTTTGCACAAAAATCAACTCCAAATTTGTCATAAATCTAAATGTAAATGCAAAACTATAAAACTTCTTGAAGATAACATAGGGGAAAATCTAAGGGACCTAAGATTAGGCATATTTTTCTTTTTTTCTTTTTTGTAATTTAAAAAGCCAGTTTTATTGAAGCATAACTTACATACAATCACATACACATGTTTTTAGTACACATTCAATGGATTTTGACAAATCCGTATACCCATATAAATATCACTACAATGGAGATATAAAACATTTCCATCACCATATAAATTCCCTCATATCCCTGATGCTTAAAATCAGTTCAAAAACTTCTAGAATTGAAGATATCAGTTGTTCTTGATTTCTTAAGGATAGTAAAATCTCTTCCTATTTCCTAATTTCTCAACTCCACATAAGGACCCAAAGACCCAGTGGATTCCCAAATGAGGCAGCAGAAGGTCTTATTCTAGGGATAGGGCAGAGAAGACCAATGGCAGGGAGAGCAGCCCACTGTGGGAGGAAATGTGTTTCTTTTAGCTTGGGCAGGCAGGCCTCCCTATAGGACCCTGCTGGCCAGTCATATAGACTGCAGCTCCCCAGCTGCATTGGCATCCTATGAGCCTGACAACAAAACAAAGGCAGACAGAGACAGTAAACATATTTCTTTAAACTCTACTTGATCTACCTCCTGGAGGGGAGACTGAATGTCTATGTGCCAGGCACATTAGAGGAGTCAATTTCTTGCCAGCAGTCAGTGAAGAATGAGACCCACGTGGACTATGGAGGCACACTACCTGCCAACGTGACAAGGAAAGGCATGCTGCACTGCCTAAAATGAACAGAACCCGAACCTTCCTTGAAAACATCCCCTCTCATGACTTTAGAAGAACATGCTGTTGGCTTAATTCATTTTTAAATAGGTAGGACTTCTCCAGGTGTGATCATGTTGGGAACATATGAGTGGGCTGGTAGATCTTTGAGATGCAAAGCTGTTCTAATGTCTCTTAGCCAGTTTAGAAACAAATTGTTGCCCCTGAAAACAGCTATCAAACTGAAAATAGTAAGTTATGAATAACCCCAATCCTTCCTCATGTTTGAGATCATGGAAACTATTACTTGCCTTTAATAATGGCAAATAATTCATTGGCTAATACTGTAGGGGGTTAATAAAACCCCACCCATAAGCATGGAAGAAAGTGATAGTAGAGTTCATTATTAGACAATCTCAGTATTTACCAGTTATACACATATAGTCAAGAAGGATGTAAAAAAAATAACGTACTTTTTCAAGGAAAAGTCCTATTTTAAACCATACGGAGGCCACTGACATAGGCATAACTTTTTAAATAGAACACCAAAGACACAATCCAAATTGATGTCAGACTTCAATAAAATCAAAACCTTCTACTCTACAAAAAACACTGCTAAGAAAATAGGAAGACAAGTTACAGAATAAGAAAAAATATTTGCAAAACACACATCTGATAAAGGACTTTTATCTTAAATATACAAAAAACTCTTAAATCTCAACAATAAGAAAACAAACAACAATTTAAAATAGGCAAAAGATCTAAACAAACAAATCACAAAAGAGAATATACAGATGGAAAATAAGCATATGATCTCTGACTAATGTGGCTCAGTTGATTGTGTATTGTCCAACAAAGTGAAAGTTGCCAGTTCAATTCCTGGTCAGGGCACATGCCTGGGTGTGGGTTTAGTCCCCAGTCAAGATGTATGTGAGAGGTGACCAATCAATGTTTCTCTCTCACATTAATGTTTCTCCCTCTCTCTTTTCCCCTCCCTTCCCCTCTCTCTAAAGCTAAATAAATATATATATTTAAATTAAGTATATGAAAAGATACTTCATATCATAATTTTATCTTCAAATTTTTGAGAGAAATTTCTTCCAACCTAGAATTCTATTCTTTGCTAAACTATCAATCAAATAGGAGGGTAAAATAGTATCATTTTCAGAAACAAGGTCTTTAAAATTTCCCTCCACCAACTCTTTCTCAGGAGGTCCCTGAAGGATGTGTTCCACCAAACTCAGCAATTAAACCATGAAAGAGGAAAAAGACAGGTTCTAGGAAACAAGAGCTCCAACATAGTGTGGGCAAATTCCCAGGGCTGTGGTGAGGGGAAGTCTGGAATCACAGATGGGCAGAAAATCCTGTGAACAATCAGTCCTGATTGGAGCAGAAGGGCTGAGAAGTCTCTGGTGTTTGTTTGTTTTTAATGAATACATATACTGTGTATAATAATATAAACACTAATTATTTATTTAACCCTCATTTTCAAAATGTCAAAAATAGGATTAGAGAGTGAAGAGAGGGAGGTGAAAAAGAACTACATTCTCTTATAACAGTTTTTTAAAAGATAACAGTAAAAGCTTACAATTAAACATTAAAGAACAGGGTAGCATATTCTGTTAAAGTATAGAGATAAATGCCTGGAGAAAATAATCAGCAGTTTCCTGGAGATAGAGAGGAAAGCTGCTATTTCTCATTGTAACCTCCAACTGCTACTTGCCTTTTGAAGCTATGCCATATACTATATTGTAAAAATACAAATTCAATTTAAAAACAAAAGAAGGGAAATGAGAAAGAAAAGTTGTGATGGCAACTCAAGCAGGATCTTTTTGGCTATCTGTTAGTCATGTTGAGGATGGAAAGGAAATGTGCAGGAGGCCCATCCCAAATCCCTCATCAGAGCCCAGGTTGTATCCAGGGTAGTTCAGTAGGGCCATTTTTTCAATTAGCACCATCATTTTTGGTTTTCATTTCTGTAGTCCCTGAGTCTATAACTCTAAATGATTTATATGTTTAGAAAATGCTTTAAATAATATATTAACACTAGAAACAGATCCAGGTTTTAGGGACTTAAAATTTGTATGATTTGAGGGATTCTCTTTATGAAAAATAATACATCCAAAATTAGGTATGGAAATAAATATTTATTTAAAATAAGAAATATATCACAATAAATTATAAAATTTTAAAATCTTTTAAGTACCAAATTTCTAAAAAATCCAGAAAAGTCCCACCTGCATCCCCACTTCATGTCCATGGGTCATACATATAAGTTCTTTGACTTCTACACTTCCTGTACTATTTGTGACCACGCCCCACCCCGGCCATCTATTTGGTACCTATCATTTATGCTTCTTATTCCCTGTACATTTTCCCCCATTCCCCCCTTTCACTCCCCACTGAAAACTCTCCATGTGATCTCTATTTCTTTGAATCTTTTCCTGTTATAGTTGTTTGCTTAGTTCATTTTTGTTTTTTTAGGTTTGGCTGTTGATAGTTGTGGGTTTGTTGTCACTTTACTGTTCATAGTTTTGATCATCTTCTTTTTCTTAGATAAGTCCCTTTAACATTTCATATAAGAAGGGCTTGGTGATGATGAACTCCTTTAATTTGATCTTATCTGGGAAGCACTTTATCTGCCCTTCCATTGTAAATGATAGCTTTGCTGGATAGAGTAATCTTGGATGTAGGTCCTTGCGTTTCATGATTTTAAATACTTCTTTCCAGCCCCTTCTTTCCTATAAAGTTTCTTTTGAGAAATCAGCTGATAGTCTTATGGGAACTCCTTTGTAGGTAACTGTCTGCTTTTCTCTTGCTGTTTTTTAGATTTTCTCTATTTGTAATCTTGGGTAATGTAATTATGATGTGCCTTGATGTGTGCTTCCTTAAGTCCAACTTCCTTGGGACTCTCTGAGCTTCCTGGATGTCCTGGAAGTCTTATTTCTTTTGCCAGATTGGGGGAGTTCTCCATTATTTTTTCAAATAAGTTTTCAATTTCTTGCTCTTCCTCTTCTTCTGGCGCCCCTATGTTTAGGATGTTGGAATGTTTAAAGATGTCCCGGAGGTTGCTCAGCCTCTCCTCATTTTTTTTTTTTTTGAATTCTTGTTTCTTCATTCTGTTCTGGTTGAATATTTCTTTCTTCCTTCTGCTCCAAACCTTGATTTGAGTCCTGGTCACCTTCCCATCACTGTTGGTTCCTTGTACATTTTCCTTTATTTCACTTTTCATAGCCTTCATTTTTTCCTCTATTTTGTGACCATACTCAACCAGTTCTGTGAGCTTCCTGATTACCAGTGTTTTGAACTGTGCATCTGATAGGGTGGCTAACTCTTCATCACTTAGTTGTATTTTTTTCTGGAGCTTTATATCTCTGTAAAGATAGAAGAAAAAGGAAAAATAGAAAAATAATGAAAAGCCTATGAAAAAGAAAAATGATGAAATAATGAAAAAAATTAATAAAGTGGAATTAGGCTGAACAGAATTTAGTACTTAGCTACTGTGTTCTCCCTTTGGGTACAGTGCTGCTGTTATCTGAGGTTGGTGTAAGCCTATGCCAGGTGCTGTCCTCATCTAGCCTTTGGCAGCCTGTTCAAAGCTATAAGAGATCCACAGTTTGTGGCTGGTTATTTCAAGCTTGGTTGCACCCACAAAGAGCCAAGCTGCTCTACAAAGCTGGGTTTTATCTGCACTGGGCCCAAGGGTGTGTCAGCAAACATTCCAAGTCACCTCATGATCTGCCTTTACCTGTCACTGCTTGTCAACCTGCTGTCAGTTTTAGACTAGTTGCAGACATGACTGTTTATAAAGGGCTTTTGGCAGAATAGAGGGGAATGGGACTCCTGGATCTCCCATGACAGATGCTTTTCAGACTTCAGGGAAAATGGTAGGTGTGTTCTCTTGCCCCAAGCCACCAGGCTGAGCCTGTCTGGGATTATATCTCTGTAGAAAGCAGAGTGGGACCCCTAGTAGGCTAATGGATAGGTTTCAAGGGTCCAGATTTTGGGCTTTCCTGTGAGGGGGAAGTGCCAGTCTGTTTCTCTGAGAAGTATATGGAATGACTGTCCCCTACAGCCTGTCTCTGACACCCCCTGAGTCTGTGTATATTGTTGTCTCCTCATCAGGGATTAAGATGCAGGATGGAAGAAAAGAAAGAGGAAAAGAAAAACAAACCCAGACCAAAACACACACACACACACACACACACACACACACAAACAGAACAAAACACAAAAAAGAAAAAAAGTTGCAGGGTGGGACAAATGATATTCCACAGGGTAAGGGCTTTTCTCCTGGGAAGGGCTTGCTTTTCTCAAGAAAAAATGGCTGCTGCAGAATCTAGGTATATGCCTGCACAGTAAACCCCATGTCTCTCCCCAGTGCCTCCCACTAAAGACTCTTCTCCCACAACTCCAGTCCACACCCTCTTCCCTTTGCTGGGGCCCAAGGTGAGTGGTTGCAAAGACAAAACCTGCACTTTGGCCCCTTTAAGAATTAAGAAAAAAAATAATAGTGGCTTGGATCTCATCTCTCGCTAGCAGAGAAAAACTCTGCAGCCTTTCACCACTGGATGCTACGTGGTAGCTGATCCTGGCATTGGTACTCTGTGCTTGGGAGGCCAGTTTGTATTCCCAGCTTCTCTTCTTTCAAGGGGAAGCTCCCACAGCTATGCAGCCACCTCAGCCCACCACCTGTGTGAATGGGTCCAGCCCCTTTAATGACCTCACCAATCCTAAAGGACTTTTGGTGGTTTTTTTCCCATCCTTAGTTAAAAGTCTTTTTTTCAGGTAGTATTAGATTTATTTGAGATGACTATTCCCCTCTTTAGTTTTATTTACAGTTTGGTTCTTGGAGGAGGTACACAATATATCATCCTACTCTGCCACCATCTTGTGACCCCTCCTATGTTTCCTATCTTTTTGCTGAGGTTCTCAACAAGATCATTGAACATCCTTATAACCAATGTTCTGAACTCTGAATCTGGTAGATTGCTTGTCTTTATATCTCCCAATCTTGGTAGAATGGCTTTATGGGGATAGGGAGGCCAGGCTTGGGGTAGGGCTGGCACCTAGTTCGCCTGAGCTGACCTTATCTGCATGGCTTAAGTGATGTAATCAGAAGGCAGAGTAAAGAGAGTTCCCATCAGTATCACCCTGGAAGTCCTTTCTCTGCCAGCTGGCAAGAGAGGAAGATGTTTGCGTGTATAGGACTAGTCTGTGAGATACTGAAGGAAAACAGGAAAGAAAGGAAAACCCAGTCTAATTCTTCTGGTCCCCAAGAGTTTCCAGTAAACTCCAAAGAGTCTTTTCTGGCATTGAACCTTTGTTTCATATCACCAGAATATCAATTAAATTATTTATTATCAATTTTTCTTTTTTATTGTATTCTGTCATTACTATTTAGCCACATTATATCCCGTACCCACCCCCAAAATCACCACACTGTTGCCCATGTCCATGAGTACTTTTTCCTTTTTGCTCAATCCCTCCATCCTCTAACTACCCACTTATTGTCATCCTTCTCTCTATCTATGAGTCTGGCTTTATTTTGCTTGTTAGTTCAGTTTGTTCATTAGATTTCATATATGAGTGAAATTATATGGCATTTTTCTTTCTCTGACTGGCTTATTTCACATACTATAATATTCTCCAGGTCCGTCCATACAGTCACAAATGGTGAAACTTTCTTCTTTTTTTTTCTTTTTTTTTAATTTTAATCATTGTTCAAGTACAGTTTTCTCCCCCCTACTCCCATTCCAGCCCACCCACCCAACCCTCCACCCTTCCCCCCCCATTACCCCCCAACCCTAGTTTTTGTCCATGTGTCCTCCGAATTTGTTCCTGTAAACCCTCCCCATTCCCCCCTGAAATTCCCTCTTGTCTCCCCTCTGGTCACTGTCAGACTATCCCCTATTTCAGTGTCTTTGGTTATATTTTGCTAGTTTTGTTTTGTTTTGTTTTGTTGTTTAGATTCCTGTTAAAGGTGATATCATGTGGTATTTGTCTTTCACTGCCTGGCTTGTTTTGCTTAGCATAATGCTTTCCAGCTCCATCCATGCTGTTGCAAAGGGTATGAGCTCCTTCTTTCTTTCTGCTGCATAGAATTCCATTGTGTAAATGTACCATAGTTTTTTGATCCATTCATTTACTGATGGGCATCTAGGTTGCTTCCAGCACCTAGCTATTGTAAATTGTGCTGCTATAAACATTGGGATGCATAGGTTCTTTTGAATTGGCGTTTTAGTATTCTTAGGATAGAGTCCCAGCAGTGGAATTGACGGGTCAAAAGGCACATCCATTTTTCGTTTTCTGAGGAAGTTCCAAACTGCTTTCCATAGTGGTTGTACCAGTCTGCAGTCCCACCAACAGTGCACTAGGAGTCCCTTTTCTCCACAGCCTCCCCAACACTTGTTGTTTGTTGCTTTGTTTATGATGGCCATTCTGACTGGTGTGAAGTGGTATCTCATTGTGGTTTTAATCTGCATCTCTCTGATGGCTAGCGATATTGAGCATCGCTTCATGTGTCTTTGGATTTTCTGTATGTCCTCCTTGGAGAAGTGCCTGTTCAAGTCCTTTGCCCATTTTTTAATTGGGTTCCTTGTCTTCTTAGAGTGGAGTCGTGTAAGTTCTTTATATATTTTGGAGATTAAACCCTTGTCTGAGGTATCATTGGCAAATATGTTTTCCCATACAGTTGGTTCTCTTTTTATTTTGATACTGTTTTCCTTAGCTGTGCAAAAGCTTTTAATTTTGATGAGGTCCCATTTGTTTATTCTTTCCTTTATGTCCCTTGCTCTAGGAGACAAGTCAGTAAAAAAGTTTCTGCGTGAAATATCTGAGATTTTCCTACCTACGTTCTCTTCTAGGACTTTAATGGTGTCACGCTTTATACTTAAGTCTTTTATCCACCTTGAATCTATTTTTGTACATGGTGTAAGTTGGTGCTCGAGTTTCATTTTTTTGCACGTAGCTGTCCAGTTCTCCCAACACCATTTGTTGAAGAGGCTATTTTTATTCCATTTTATGTTGCTGCTTCCTTTGTCAAATATTAATTGACCGTAGAGGCTTGGGTTTATTTCTGGGCTCTCTGTTCTGTTCCATTGGTCCATGTGCCTGTTTTTATGCTGGTACCAGGCAGTTTTGATTACAGTGGCCTTGTAGTATAGTTTAGTGTCAGGTATTGTGATCCCTCCTACTTTACTCTTCTTCCTCAAAATTGCAGCAGCTATTCGGGGTCGTTTATGGGTCCATATAAATTGTTGAAGTGTTTGTTCTATGTCTGTGAAATATGCCATTGGTACTTTAATAGGTATTGCATTGAATGTGTAAATTGCTTTTGGTAGTATGGACATTTTGATGATATTAATTCTTCCAATCCATGAACAAGGTATATGTTTCCATTTGTTTGTGTCTTCCTTGATTTCTTTCCTCAGTGTTATGTAGTTTTCTGAATAGAGGCCTTTTACCTCCTTGGTTAGGTTTATTCCTAGGTACTTTATTTTTCTTGTTGTTATATCAAATGGGATTTTTTTTCTTGATTTCTGCTTCTGCTGTTTCATTGTTGGTGTACAGAAATGCCTTTGATTTCTGGATATTGACTTTGTATCCCGCTGTTTTGCCAAATTCATTTATTAGGTCCAGCAGTTTTGTGGTGGAGTCTATAGTATTTTCTATGTACACTATTATGTCATCTGCAAACAGTGACAGTTTTGTTTCCTCCTTTCTGATTTGGATGCCTTTTATTTCTTTTTCTTGTTGATCACTGTGGCTAAAACTTCCAGTACTATATTGAATAGAAGTGGTGAAAGTGGACATCCTTGTCTTGTTCCTGTTCTTCGTGGAAAAGATTTTAATTTTTGCCCATTGAGTATAATGTTGGCTGTAGGTTTCTCATATATGGCCTTTATTATGTTGAGGAATGCTCCCTCTATTCCCACTTTACTGAGTGTTTTTATCATAAATGGGTGCTGTGCCTCATCAAATGCTTCTTCTGCATCTATTGATATGATCGTGTGGTTTTTGTCTTTGCTTTTGTTTATGTGATGTATTACATTTACTGATTTGCGAATATTGTACCATCCTTGCATCCCTGGAATGAATCCAACTTGGTCATGGTGTATGATCTTCTTGATGTACTGTTGGATGCGGTTTGCCAGTATCTTGTTGAGGATTTTAGCGTCAATGTTCATCAGCGATATTGGCCTGTAGTTTTCTTTCTTTGTTGTGTCTTTATCTGGTTTTGGAATTAAGATGATGTTGGCCTCATAAAAAGAGTTTGGGAATTTTCCATCTCTTTGGATTTTTTGAAATAGTCTGTGAAGGATAGGTGTTAGTTCTTCCTTAAATGCTTTGTAGAATTCTCCTGTGAAACCATCTGGCCCAGGGCTTTTGTGTGTTGGGAGTTTTTTGATTACTACTTCAGTTTCTTTTGCTGTTATTGGTTTGTTCAGGCTTTCTGCTTCCATTTTTTTTTTTTGAGTTTTGGAAGGTTATATTTTTCTAGAAATTTGTCCATTTCATCTAGGTTTTCAAATTTCTTGGCATACAGCTCTTTGTAGTAATTTGTTACAATCCTTTGTATTTCTGTGGTATCTGTTGTAATCTCTCCTCTTTCATTACTGATTGTGTTTATTTGGGTCTTCTCTCTTTTTTTCTTGATGAGTCTGCTTAAAGGCTTGTCGATTTTGTTTATCTTTTCAAAGAACCAGCTCTTGGATTCATTGATCTTTAGAATTGTGCTTTTAGTCTCTATGTCATTTAATTCTGCTCTGATCTTGGTTATTTCCTTCCTTCTGCTTGCTCTGGGCTGCCTTTGTTGTTGTTCCTCGAGTTCTTGTAGATGTAGGGTTAGGTTGTTTGTTTGAAATGTTTCTAACTTTTTTAGGTGGGCCAGTATCGCTATGAACTTCCCTCTCAGGACTGCCTTGGCTGTGTCCCATATGTTTTGGGTTGTTGTGAGTTCGTTTACATTTGTTTCCAAAAACCGTTTGATTTCTTCCCTAATATCATTCTTGACCCATTCATTGTTTAATAGCATGCTGTTTAGTCTCCATGAATTTGAGTGTTTTGGGTTTTATTCCTTGGTGTTGGTTTGTAGTTTCAGTCCCTTGTGATCTGAGAAATTGCTTGGTATGATTTCAGTTTTTTTGAACTTGTTGAGGCTTGTTTTGTGTCCTATCATGTGGTCAATCTTTGAAAATGTTCCATGTACATTAGAAAAAAATGTGTATTTAGCTTCTTTGGGATGGAGGGTTCTGTAAATATCAGTAAAGCCCATTTCATCTAGGGTATTGTCCAATTCCACAATATCTTTGTTGATATTTTGTTTGGAAGATCTGTCCATTTTTGATAGTGGGGTGTTAAAAGCCCCCACAATAATTGTGTTACTGTCCATATCTTTCTTGAAGTCCTCTAAGATTTTCTTTATGTATTTGGGTGCTCCTATGTTGGGTGCATATATATTTACAATATTTATGTCTTCTTGGTGAATTCTTCCCTTGAGTATTATGAAATGACCTTCTGGGTCTCTCTTTATTGTCCTTCTTTGGAAGTCTATTTTGTCAGATATGAGTATTGCTACTCTGGCTTTTTTTTCCTGTCCATTTGCTTGGAAAATTTGTTTCCAGCCCTTCACTTTCAACCTGTGCAGATCTTTTATCCTGAGATGGGTCTCTTGTAGACAGCATATGTGTGGGTTATGTTTTCTTATCCAATCAGCTATTCTATGTCTTTTGATTGGAGCGTTTAATCCATTTACGTTTAAGGTTATTAGTGATAGGTACTTGTTCATTGCCTTTTATGTACGTGTGATCCTCTCTCACTCTCTCTTTTCCTTTCTTTCCTTAAAGCAGTCCCTTCAGCATCTCTTGCAGAGCTGGCTTAGTGGAGGTGTATTCTTTTAGACTTCTTTTGTCTGAGAAGCTTCTTATTTGGCCTTCTATCTTGATTGAGAGCCTTGCTGGGTAAAGTAGTCGTGGTTGCCGGCCTCTGGTTCTCATTACTTGGATTATTTCTTACCATTCTCTTCTGGCTTGGAGTGTTTCCATTGAGAAGTCAGCTGTTAGCCTTATTGGGGCCCCCTTGTATGTTACTTCCTTCTTCTCCCTTGCTGCCTTTAAGATTCTCTCTTTGTCTTGAAATTTTGCCATTTTAATTATGATGTGTCTTGAGGTGGGCCTCTTTGGGTTCCTCTTGATTGGGACTCTCTGTGTTTCCTGGATTTATGTGACTTTTTGTTTCATCAAATTAGGGAAGTTTTCCATCATCACTTGTTCAACTAGGTTTCCGATCCCTTGTTCTTCTTCTTCTCCTCTGGTATCCCTATTATACGGATATTCTTACGTTTCATATTGTCTTGCATTTCTCTCAATCCCTCTTTATTTTTTCTGAGCCTCTTTTCCTTTTCTTGCTCTTTCTGGGTGTTTTCTTCTACTTTGTCCTCTAGCTCACTGATCCGATCTTCTGCTTTATCGACCCTGCTTTTCATTCCTTCTACTGTGTTCTTCAGTTCAGAAATTGTATTCTTCATTTCCTCTTGGCCCTTGTTGAGAGTTTCTATTTCCTTTTTTTATGCTGATGTAGTTTTCATTGAGTTCATTGTAGCTTCCCTGTAGTTTCTCGTAGCTCATTGTGAGCTCATTGAGCTTCCTGACAATCACTGCTTTGAACTCAATATCTGATAGTTGAATTGCCTCTGTTTCATTTAGCATTCTTTTTGAGGCTTCCTCCTTTCCTTTCATTTGGGGAGTATTTCTTTGTCTTCCCATTGTTTGTGAGACTCTTCTTGTTCACCTCAGCTTCTTATATTGATCTGTTCTGGCTCCCTGGGTTTATGTTGTGAACTTCTTTAGTAGAATAGCAGTGAGTTTCAGTGGTGCTGTTTCCTTGATCTCCCAAGCTCACTGGTCTTGGGCTGTCGTTTAAGTTGGCTTTGTGTTTGCCTTTGGGTTTTGATTGTTGTTGAGTCTTTCTTTGGTGGTTCCTTCCCACCAGCTGGTTAATTGTGGGTCACTCTGTCCACCACCTTCTGTATTTTGTTGTGCTGGTGAGGGCAGGTTGTGTTGAAGGTGGTTCTTCTGTGTGTACAAGGTTTAAAGAAATCTTGTTCAGTTGCTTGTATTGGGTACTGTCTCTACTGTTTAGTTGTATTTCCAGATAAGTCCTGGATTGAGGTTTGTGTGGTTACTACTCTCTCCTTCACCTTCTTCTGCTGTTATCTGTTAGTGGTTCCTTTGTTGTTGGGTTTCCTCTTCCAGTGGGTATCCTGGTGTTCCCCTCCTCCACCTATTCTTTTTTGTCATCGGTTGGAGGGGGAAGGCAAAATGGTTTAAGACAGCAGCTGAGAATTCTATGCTATTTACAGTAGTAGCAAGTAGGGAAGATATAGGAGATCCTTTCACTATGTATAGTGTTAACCGTGGTCTTCCACCCAGCTAGCTGATTTTTAGAAAGGATGGAAAGAAGATAAGACTCTTGTTGGGGGAGGAAGGATTGTGAGTTGGATCTATAAAGCAGGGAAGTCAGATCTGGGGTAAGGTGAGAGTAAAGGATAGTAAATAGGTGTAGTGTGTGAGAGAATAGAGTTAACCACTATAGTAATAGAGTTCAGGAAACTTTGAAATGGGCTAAGTTCTGGGGGGTGGGGGGTGTTGTGAAGTAATTACAATTGCATGGAATAGCGGTTATTTACAATAATATTATGGCAACATTCATATGGCAGAGTCTATGAGATCTAGGTAACAAGAATAGGGAGTACAGAACATCGAGTAGTGTGCTGATGGGACACAGGTGAGTTAAAGGACAGTAGATTAGTAATACAGTATAGAAAGAGATATCAGGGGAAAGCTGTCAGGTCATACAATATATCCAGCCTAGCAAAGCAGGCTATACAAAAAGAAGAGGGATATAAAAGTACTGTTAAAAAAAAGATGTAGGAACACTGGACAAATAATAATGATACAAATATGCAATAACTTGCAGGTTCTCTGTAATAGCAGAGTGACATTTATCTTACTGTCCCAGCTGTTGTGATGCCCCTTCTTTGGGTTCAACTTTGTCTTTTCACAGATCCAGGATTTTGTCTCACTTGTAAGTATTTAGGAAAAAATTTTAAAAAGTAAAAAATAGAAAAGTCAGACGAAGGAAGGAAGAAGAGATAAAATTGGAGGAGAGGAAGGAGGAAGGAATAAAACAAGAAATCAGGTAAGAGAGGAAAAAGAAATCAAAAGAGAATAAAAACAATAAAACTTAAAAAATTAAAAATTGTTAAAAATTGTTAAAAAAATAGAATCAAATTAAAAAGTCTCTTGATTTCTAAGTGGCCAAACCGGTTTTTCTGCTCTTGCTGGTTGAGGCAGGCTGAAGGATGATTTGTTTGGCTTTTCTTCCTTGGCCAGTGGAGTTCGCACTGGCTCCTCAGCTTTGGGCCCTGGGTTTGGGAATCAGGTCTTCCCCCAGGGTTACTGCTGTGGGCTGGGTTGGGGGAATGCTCTCCCTGCAGGCGCACCTGTGCGCCGGTGCGCCTGTCCGCTGGTGGGCCCACAGCTGGGATGCAGACAGGCTGGGGCTACTGATCACTTCAGGAGAATTCCCCAAACAGTGTCTGTGCCTATTCACTCCTTCCTCTTGAGAAATTCCTCCCGTTCAAGCCCACCGCTCCCACCGCCAAAGCTCCAGCCAGACCGGTGACCGCGGGAGTCCGGGTCGGCTGCGCGACTCGGCTCTGGTGTCCACCGCCTCCAAAGCTGCTCACCACCCCAGTGTGTTTGCCAGCACCTGGATTCCTCCCAGAGCCGCTCAGACCTTGCTCAGCTGGGGAGGGTGCAGTTGACCTGGCTCTCTCCCAAGAACCCTATGGTAAACCCAGCAGTGGCCCGGGCCTGGGGCTGCAGCCCCGGGCCCACACGCTTGTCCTGGGACCCTACCTTGTTGCAGCACTCCCCTTAGGATCTGTTCTTTGTTCTTTCAGTTCTGCCACAATCCTTGGTCCTCTGTTTTAAAAAATGCTGAAATATGTTGGTTGCTTGCCTTTCTACTCCATAGATCGGTCAGGATTTTCTCCCCTGAGCAGAGGAAAGCCGAATCTGCTCCTTCCTACTCCGACGCCATCTTAACCTCTCTCCCGAAACTTTCTTCTTTTTTACATCTAAATAGTAGTCCATTGTGTAAATATCCCATAGTTGTTTTATCCACTCATCTACTGATCGACACTTGGGTTGCTTTCATATTTTGACAATTCTAAATAACACTGCAATGAATATAGGAGTGCTTATGTTCTTTTGAATTGGTGTTTTGGGTTCTTTTAGACATATTCCCAGATGTGGGATCACTGGGTTAAAAGGCAAATCCATGCTTAATTTTTTGAGGTATCTCCATACTGCTTTTCACAGTGGCTGCACCAATCTGCATTTCTACCACAAGAGCAAAAGGGTTCCCCTTTCTCCATATCCTTGCCAGCATTGTTTGTTGATTGTTTTTTCTAAAAACATCCATCTCTTATTTATTTGTATGTATTCATGCATTCTGCAGATTATAAGCAATAAACATTTTACTGGTGGACCAAGCAACATATGAAGAATATGACTTAAGGCAGAAGAATAACAACACCTTCCATAGCCAAACAATTTTTTTCTTGAATGTCTGCTTATTTCTTGCTTTTGGAGAAAGACCTCATTTAGGGGCCTATTTTGTACTTATTATCTCCTTTAACCCTCACAGTAAATCTGCCAGCAGATGTGGACACAGGCCAATAGTGGAGAAATAAACCAGGGAGAGAGGTAGGGGCCCATCCAAGACAACATGCTAACAAGGGATTTCAGATTCCCAAGCCATGTTTTTTCACCACCTCACAAAGACAGCTGAAAACCACCCATAACATCAAGTACCCAGGATGGCCAAATCATCCCCACTGAAGGGCTGGGTAACCAAGGCTGTCACACTTTGGGCACCTAGATTCTGGCTAAGACAAAAAAACCTTGCACAATGCCTTTCTTGTACTTTATAGGGCTCCCCAGTGCTTTTTGAGAGATCCAGACAAGTAACCAACATATTTTATTACTTTCTGGAAGAATTATCACTACTTTTAGAGGTAAACCCTAGAACTAAGAACATTCGAAGGAAACTTATTTTAAAATGTTTTAAGATTCCATTTTGTGAACTGTACATTAGGGAGTATTGAAGGTTAATAGTACTGAATCTGATGAGTAAAAAAAAATTTCATTTTTGAGCCATTGTAAACATATGGAAGCATATTTTTCACTATATATCCCTAGGAAACAATGAGCCAAATATTTGCTTCCTCTCTGAGTTCCTGTATCTGAAGGAAAACCTAATATTTCTTGCTTGAGTGCTTGATTGTTTCAAAATAAAACCAGAACATTCCTGCCCTTCAGACAGCTATGGTAGCCACAGACAGTTGGACATTTTGAAATTGCAGTGAAGTAAGTTGGGGAGAATCTCCTAGCATTCCCACACAAATGGGGGTAGGTCATTTTTCTTCCTTTCTTTTGTTTTTTTTTTAATGAAGCACAAAATTAAGTCTCAGAGAACCATGACTTTTAGTTATAGAGTGGACTACCCTCCTACTTTTGAATTTGTAGACTCATGGGTGGGTGGTGTTGAGGCTGAGGAGAGGGAAGGGGCCAGGGCATAAGCCTTTTGATTCTGTCAAAGTCTTAGAGAGGTTTCTCAAAAAATAAACAGACTGTCCTCTCTTCCTTTTAAAAATAATCACATCAAATATATAGTAGGGATGGAGACTGTTGCTCTTCCTCCCAGAGTCACATAAAACTATTTTAGTCTTTGGGGCATAAAGAATGTCCTCAACCTGTGTGTGTTGTCCCATAAAAGAGTGAAAGCAATTATGATGCCTGCTAGTTTTAAATGACTTCAAATGACAACAGTACATCATGTTCGTGTGACATATTTCTCAAGGGGGCCCAAAGGGTTATAGCCTGTCTTTAACTCTGACCTTTTCCTCTGAGACCCTAAACCTCATTCTCCACAGAACTTTGTCCCACCTGTTCTTATGTTTCCTCCATTTTAAGCATCTTCTCTCCTCCACTAGAGCCCCCTCATCCCACTAGATGTCTAAAACTCTTTGATGTGTCTGGATTGCTCAGAACTCCTAACACAGGAGTTAGGCCTTGCTATACTACACCCAGCAGCATCAGCCTCACTGGGAAGCTGGTTAGAAATGCAGACCTGAAGCCCTGGCTGGCATAGCTCAGTGGATTGAGCGTGGGCTGTGAACCAAAGTGTCACAGGTTCGATTCCCAGTTAGGCTACTTGCCTGGGTTGCAGGCCACGGCCCCCAGCAACCACACACTGATGTTTTCTCTTTCTCTCTTTCTCCCTTCCTTCCCTCTCTAAAATAAAAAAAAAAAATCTTAAAAAAAAAAAAAAAAAAAAGAAAGAAAGAATGCAGACCTGGATCCCAGCCTGGACCTGCTAATCAGAGTTTGTATCTCATTAAGACTGCTAGTGATTTGTGTGTACCAGTGCTGGTTTATCCCATTCTTATGTAGTATAGTTGAGCTTTGTCACCAACTTGTGTGATCTGGGTCATGTCTGGCCATATCTCAGGGACTCAGTTTTCTCATTTGTGTAATGAAGAAGTAAAGCCATCTCCAGATGGCAGTGTGGTCAAGAGAGCCAGCTGACACAAGCTGGAGTCAGGCCACCCAGGCCACCCTGGGTCAAGTGAGTGAACCTCTCCAAGCCTCTGTCTACTCATCTACAAAATAATATGAATACCCATTTGATGGGGCTGTTGTGAATATGGAGTGAGAAAATCCATATTTGTTTCTGATTGCTGCTGTACCAAATTATTCCAGAGATAGTGACTTAGAACAACACATTATTTTGTCTTTCAGTTCTGGAGGTCAGAAGTCTGCAACTGGTTTCACTAAGCTAAAATCAAGGTGTCAGCAGAGCCAGGTGGCTCTGAAGGAGAATATGTTCTCTTGTTTTTCCGGCTTCTAGAGACTGCTCATATCCTTGCTTCGTATTCCCCTTTCTCCTTCAAAAGAAGCAATGGTCAATAGAGCCTTCACATCACATTACTCCAACCTCCACTTTAATAGGCACATCTCCTTTTCTGACACTACCTCCTGCCTCCTGCTTTCACTTTATAAAGATTACTGTGATTACATTGGGCCCACTTGACAATCCAGGATAATCTCCCCATGTCAAAGTCAGCTGATTAGTGAATTTAATTCTATCTACAAACATAATTCTTCCATTGCCATCTAAAAATGAGTCAAAGGCTCTAGGGAGTGTGTAGGGTAAATGGAGGTAGTCTGTCTTCCTCATTCAGGTGTCTGGGTAGCTAAGGGAAGCAGTTTCCCATAATCTTGAATGAGCCTGATAAGTAGGGTTCTCATAGCCTTGAGACTGGGTCCAATAAATGGTTCCCATAACACTAAGTGTGTTCACATGCTCAAAATCATGCTATATTATATAATATCTTGGCTTTCTGCTGGCTTTATTTGTATCTAGTACCCAAAAGGGTATGGGCTTCCTACCCGACACATGCAGCTTGCAGTGTGCATGGCTGAACTGCCATTAATAAAGGCATGTCTAGCATTCCCACAGATTCATGCATTTTCCTGAGTCTGCCTGAATCTAGAGTGGACCTGCCAGGCCTTGACAGGCTATAACACATTGTGACATAGGTGTCTTTGGTGGGACGGGGTGGGGGGCACATTATTCTGCCCACTACACAGAATATAGGGGTTATTATCATTCCTGGCACACAGTCAGCACCCAGTATAATGTTAGGTGTTTTTTATTGTGATCTGTGACTCTGAAGATAGCTTACCCTACTGTGTAGAAGCAGAACAGTGAGCTGGTTGTGTTTTTGTGAAGTAACCAAGATATTTTCCACAAAAGTACCCTTTGGTTCTGGCTTGTCTTACCCTCTACAGCTTTCACTCCTGTGGCTGGACACTCATCCCTGACTAAGGAGCTCCTCAGCTAGCCACAGTGATCTACCTAGCAGCCTATATCTAAAGCTACAGCCTCTTGATGTAGTGACATAATCCACTAAACTCATTTATCTGAGTTTTTTCCTACAGACAACCTACCCTTTATCTCATTCACACATTCATTCACTCAGGAAGCATAGAACGAAAAACATGTGTGAGGTACTGAAGATATAATAAGGATGAGTGGTTCTCTCTCTGTCTCTCAGTAGAGTCCTAGTTCCCTGTAGAGGTGTCCTGGCTGCTGCCAACAGGATTTAAAGAGAAGCTGAGTGACCCTAGGTCTTCCAAGTCATGCTTCAACAGAGAAACCTCAATTATTTTTTAATATAATGAGGTTCTATATAAGATTTTCTTTAAAATCTTACACCTGGCACACAGTAGACACTCATATATCAGTAAATCTCTAAGTGTCTGAAAACCGCTGGCCTAGGGTATAAAGTTCTTTTGTAGTTGACTCTCTCCAGGTTTGGCCTCTCAGTTGCTGACTCATTTGCTCCTAAGCCCAAAAGTCTTCCCCTCTTGGCCCTCATCTATACAGCATCCTTCACTTGCCACCAGCAGCTTCCCCTCCTGTGCTCTTTAACAGGTTCAACTCTTCTATTTTCTTTCCTGTTCTGGGCCAAATCTTTTGGTCCACTTCTTATATTTCTAGAGCACACTTTGTCCCTCATGCCATCTTTACCTTCTGTTAGTTAAGTCCTGGTTCATCATCACAGTTCCATCCTCAAACTACTCCACTCTACTCCACCCTGAGGCATTTGAAATTACTTAAATTAAGCTGTTGTTTCATTATTTACTTTCTAATAACACCTTGTATTTATAGTTCTTCAGAGTTCACAAAGCTCTTTGACATTATTGCATTTAATTTGAACCTCAAACAGCCTTATGAGGTAAGCAAGGCCTGACTTTTATCATATGCAGAGAAGGAAACAGGCTCAGAGAGGGTTCCTGCTTTGCTCAAGGCGATGAGGCCTAAAGTGGCAAAACCATCTAAAAACCTGGATTTTCTCAAGTACAGCACTCTGAATTGTGCGTTCATTCTTCTAAAGATTGTGAAGCCTCAGGCCTGCTTAATTTTTGTTTCAGGAATGGATTTGGCAAAAGAATAAGAAAGTACAGTTAATCCTGGCTACAGCTGCTGAAAACTTTACGCACCCTCCTCCTGTTGAATTTGGAACCTCAAACAAACTCAGGAAAAAAAAAAGACAAAGAAAGCTTTCATTTGCATTTCATTTTAGTTCCCCCTTTGATTTCACAGAAAGGAAACAGGAAACCGCATTTCTGTCATTGCCACAGTCACTTTAATTTTACAATGCTACTTGAAAATGAAGCCAGCTTTGTTATGAAAAACAGTTTTCTTTTGATGAAATGGGGCAGTCTTTTGAAACCAATAAAGGTAGAAAGCTCTGTAACATAGCATGCCTTTGACCTGCAAGGGGGTAGAAAGTAGTTAAGACATTGTATCTTAATTCTCTGCTAACAGAAATACTCTTCTAGTCACAGGATTCCAAATACTAAGAGATATGAATGTAGGCTATAAGAGATGATGAGACAGCTCCTGCCCTTTTTGTTCTCTCTCCTCTGCTCTCCTTGGAGAAAGCTGTACATTTTTGGTTGTCCTCAAAACCTTAGAGGTGTGAAACACAGAATTTTGAGAAGTGTTGTTGCTATTGTTTTTAATTGCTAATAAAAGAAATAACAGGTTGCACCTTCAGAATCAGGCAAAAGAAATGGAAACTATCATGCTCTGCTTGGGAAAACTGTTCACCATAAAAACTAATCAGCTTACAGATCAGCTTTCTCATTGCTGAGTCACTCTAGGAGCAAAATAAGAAATAAATGGCTCCAAATTTGAGTACAGAATAAAAAACACCCCTGACTAGGGGCATGAATTTAAGGTAATGAGTGTAGAATATTTTTCCATTAAAGGAAGAACCCTCTGGTTTTTAATAACAGAAGATTCACTGTGATTCAGCCATGATTTAAATAAATACATGCTCTAATTCTCTGTACTGAAGGGACATAGAAGCAATGATATCTCTAGCAATAAGCACACCTTGTGCCCAGATACTGGTTTCTAAACATCATTCCACTGAGGTCCTTGAGAAAAAGAAACAGTTTCAGGGCTGGGAGGAGGAAACTTAGATGAGCTTGTACTGTACCAGAAAGTAGAAAAACACTAAAGACTCATAGGCATATGTAAAAAGATTATGCAATAACATAGATGAGTCTTAAATACATAGTCCTAACTGAAAAAAATCAGTCTGTAAAGGCTACATATTGTATGATTCTATTTATATGACATTCTAGAAAAAGCAAAACTATAAAGATGGTAACAGAACCATGGTTGCCAGGCATTTGGGATGGAGGAGAGTATTGAAAAGGTAGAGCATGTGGGATTTTTTTTTTTTGGATAGTGAAACTACTCAGGAAAGTAAAAAATTCTTTGATAAGAATTCTTTCAGGGTTATCTGTTTTTCAACTTCATATTTTACTGTATTGGCTATTCTAAAAAGAAGGAAAACACACTATTCTTATATGTATATATGTTATACAATATATAGGAAGAACTGAAAGTTGCAAGTATTGATATATGGAATTTATAAATGCATGAAATTATTTTGGTGGAAAAAGTATAATAAGTTCTAATACATATTGCAATTTGCTTAATAGAGTACTAGATTCAGATATCATGTAAGGCTTTATATTTTATTGTAAATACACTGAATAAAGTTTAATAACAAGTGTAACTGCATTAAACACAAAGTTTCCCTCTCCATCATGCCCTACCCCCCCTTGACCCCCAAATCTTAAAACCTCCTAACACCTAAGGTACCTATGTTGCACAGACCCTGCAGCACAAAAGACTGGAATATCATTGCTGAGGCTATCACTTCACTGGCACTTACTCAGAAATCTGGGGAATTCACATGTAGTGCCCCTGAGGACAATTTGATTTAATGTGACAAAGTCAAATGGGCTACAATAAATATTAAGAATCCATCCTTCATATTCCCAGTTGTAAGAATACCTGAAAAATATAGTAATAAGAGACAGAGTATTACCTAAAGTCTACGGACATTCATAGTGTGCATGATACTGTCCCTGGGCACAGTGCTCCAACAAGTTTCCTCACCAATGTGCTTCATCTGGGGCACATGCACACATACTCATGTACACACATATTTCCTTCCCATAATACTCAATTCTAAAATAAACTCTGCATTGCACAATGTATTTTCATTTTCTTTTGCCTAAAAAATGGGCATGTGGTCAAATTTACTGATAAGAGCAAGTTTATGCACAGTCAGTAAAACCTCTCAAAGTGCTTCTTATCACTTTCATAATAAAATAGTTCAGCAGCTTAAGGAAGAAGTAAAACACAGACAAAGAAAAAGATATTTTTAAACCTAGATCATTTTTTTAAACCAAGGAAGTGTAAACATCCTTCTTGATTTGCCATTGCCTCATTGTCATCATCCTTTCTTTGCTATAATAGCATGAATATTTTGTTCATGAGTTGTATGGTCAATTACCCCACAGAAGAGATAGAATTTATTTATCATTCTTTATTTCTACCTGAAAACTTGAGGCTATTAATTGCCCTTCTGCCTTTTTGGTGACAACTTCATTTTCAATCTCTTTCCAAGATGCTGGTTGGCAACTGTGTATCATGCCTTCCCTTGGGGGCTTCAACCAGCAGTATAAAACACTAACAGAATCTATTACTGTTTGTCTTGCTGGTGAGTCACCATGCTTATTCAAAGTATATTAAGGCCAGTGCAAGTTTGGATGACTTGAAAGTTGATGAAACAGAGATAGGTTGATTTTAAAAATTAAATGAAGGCTTAAAGGGCTTTATATTAAGACTCTTTTGGCTACAGTTCTTTGTAGTGAGAACAAACACATTTAAATGTGATAATTACTCTTAAGTAATTCAGGAAAATCAGGTTTAGATACTAAGCAACCAGAAGAATCAAGTTGGTCATTAGAAACTATAAAATAATTAGAGAAAAAATTACTCTGTCTTGGTACTCTGAAGAATCAGAGAGTGTTAGAGCATGGACGGATTTGGGGAATTACCTGGCCCAATCTCTATTTTATCAATAAGAAAGCTGGGAGCCAGGAAGGCCTGGTGACTCATCTAAGGCCAATAATTAGCTGGGTGACAAATTAGACTTGGCCTAATGTTTTTCCATGAGATAATTGATTAGACTTGGCCTAGTGTATTTCCATGAAATTATTGATTTATATGATTTTGGACAGTTGAACAATAACAAATAACATAATATATTTGTTAATTAAATCTCATCCTTATAATACTCATAGTGCTAAATATTATATGAAACTCCTAAAAAGAGGTTTGCAGTATAGAGATATGGGCAAAGAACATATGATTCTAGGCCTTAAACACTGATTTCTGGGAACATTTAGCTATAAGTGCATTTAAGTTCAGTGAGGGATTCAGAAGAAAATCAAACTGAACATTTTCTTATTTCATTGAAGAATATCTTGTCTTACAAACCATCTTGA
Source organism: Phyllostomus discolor (assembly GCF_004126475.2). NCBI lineage: Eukaryota > Metazoa > Chordata > Mammalia > Chiroptera > Phyllostomidae > Phyllostomus > Phyllostomus discolor. The sequence goes on along the minus strand of NC_040913.2, from coordinate 48,070,620 downwards.
CCAACAGAGGAGTCAGTCAAATATTACTATGAATAAATGTTTTCTGCCAGTTGCTCTTGGTTTCAGCATCTTAGGAGAGATAGCACAGCAAAGGAGATCTATAGGAAGAATTCAGGTCATATATATTATTGTGTTTAAGAGGGCATCTCCTAGGCAGAGGTGGAAAGTGTCATTTCCTAATATCTAAGTTACTTTGAGTTGCAGGACTAGTGCTCAGAAACTCTCATTCACATCTTCCATTTCCCAGTTTCTATCTGCACTCCTGTGTTATATTAATCTTACTCACCTTTGCCCACGTTACTCCAGTAATAGTAGGCTTTCTCCCATAACTTCAAGTAAGGAATCATTTTTTTTTTAAATTTTGGTTTTCTCCCATACTTTGTCCAAGTTTGGGCATATTACTATATGTTCCTAAATGTTTATCATAGTTTTAAGTTTGGTACAATATTTAACTGATCTGGAAAAATTGTACCAAGTTGGAGTCTGCAATTCAGAGCCATAAATTTGGACTAAGTAGCAGAACTGAAACCCTTACAGGGAACCTCTCCTGTTGTCCAAACGTGAAGCCACTTTTCTTTTGAATAACTACTTCTGGGGCTCAGATCCAGTTCTCACTGCCTCTTACGGGATCTCTATTTGTTTTCTGTTTCTCTTCCTCTGAGGTTAGTGGAGCTTCCTGCTGATAAGGTACTACCCCCAAATACCTTGTTACAGTTTATCACTTTTTTATGCAGTAACATTCAAGCAAGAAGACACCGGTCAACATAAACTCTGTTTGCATTAGGTTTGTTTTCTGCATCAGCATCAGCATCAGCAACAGCATTACTATATATTTGTTTTCAGCTGCAGATTTATGTGTTTGAGGGGTCTGTAAATCAATTTCAACGAACACTTGCTCAAACACCTTCACTGAGCTCACTGTTCTTACAGGGACTGCAGAAAATATGATCTTTCAAGCAATAGTATCTACTTTATTTAAAATGTCATGTTACTGTAATTTAGGTGTATTCTATATGAGTTACTTTGTGTTTTTCAGTCACTTCCTTTTTCAAAAATGTCAAAGCAGTAAATGGTGGCATCACTGCTTGGTTATTCTTTTTATGCACTTTATTTTTTCACTCTAAGAGTTTATAAACTCACCAATTCAGGTACTAATGTATTATGAATCTGTGCAACATAATGAAAATAAATCTGAAAATAACATTGTTTATCAACATTTAATTGACAAACATCAACTTTATTATGCACTTACATATTTTTAAAATTAAATACCACTGCAAACAATGAATTCACACAATAATTTCTGAGCACTTTGGGTTGGAGTTTTGACATCTTAAAAGAATAATCCTGGTTGTCAGCACTAATCTGTCAAAAATCAAGGTAATTGGAGAAGAGCCAATGTTATAATGAGCTTAAAACAAATTAACAAATTAATTTTGGTTGATGCAATGACTGTCCTAACTTGTGAAGTCACCTGTCTCCATTTGAAGAGGTCAACATCAAAAGTAAAACATTAACTGAGTGCCTACAGGCAGTGAAGAGGAAAACAAAATGAAAGAGCCTTACCCCAGTAAGCTTATAATTATAAGGGAAGTAATGGGTAGGGTATTTTTAAAGGAGAAATAAATAGAAATAATGAGATAATATTTAGCAAGAAGAGATTTTAAGACAAGCTCAGGAAAATTATTTCTATCAAAGTTTTCAGTATAATCACTAGAGCCATTATACTGTATAATATTGTTGGGGCCATTAATATTAATAACAATAATCATCATTTACTATGAGTGCAGTGTAGGGAACAATTCTGTAGTGGTAGAAAGATAGAACAGATAGACATGAAGAGCTATGTCCCTTCAATTCTATGATGCTGTGTACAATATGAATTCTAAGAACAGAAGGTCTAATCACTTCATTATCAAAAAAAGTGCTGCATGACCACATCCAAGGCAAATGTCTTCTTTGCAACTCTTTCCTATAATTACAGAAGATGGCATTTAATATGACTGACTCAGCTGAAAAAACACTAGGACAAAAACTATCTGTTACTGTTTGTTAGTTGGGAGTATATTTATCCATTTTACTATTTTCTTTCCTCTTTATAAGTATTGTACAAAATACTTTTATCTTGTGAATGTGTGCAATAAATCAGTAAAGGATAAAAATGAAACTGTATTTGAAAAAAATTAAAGAAATTTAAGATTATTTAGTAAGGCATTTTAAATTAAAATTTACATTGATATAATTATAGATTCACATTCAGTTATGAGAAATAATATGGAGGACCTGCTACCCAGTTTCTCCCAGTGGTCATACTTTGTGAACTATAGTATAATATCACAACTGACATATTGACTTAGTACAATCCCCTACCTTATCATATTTCACCACCCTAATATGTACATATTTGTGTGTGACTATTTAGTTATATACAATTTTATCATATATGTAGATCCATGTATTTATCACCACAGTCAACATATAGAACATTACATCCCCACAAGGAACCCTCCTGTTGTCCTTTTATAAAAACACCCAGCTCTCCCCTTCTCCCATTCTTAAACTCCTGCTAACCACTAATCTGTTCTCCATTTAAAATTTTTCATTTCAAATATGTTGGATAAGGAAATCATACAGTATGTAACATTATGAGATTGGCTCTTTGCATTCAGCATAATTGCCTGAAGTTTCACCCAAGTTATTACATGTATAAACACTCATTACTTTTCATTGTTGAGTATTCCATGACATGTATACACAAATGTTTAATCGTTCACCTGTTGAAGAACACCTGGGTTGTTTCTAGTTTTTAACTATAACAAAATGCTGCTATGAATATTCATGTACAGGTTTTCATTTCATTTGCCCAACAGTGGAACTGTTTGATTATATAGCAATTGCATATTTAGCCTTATAAGAAAATGCCAAACTGTTTTCAGAGTGGTCATACCATTTTACATTCCTACAAACAATGTAGAAATAACCTAGTTTCTCTTCATCCTTTCCAGCACCTGGTGTTGGCACTATTTTTAATTTTAGCCATTCTGATGGTTGTACAGTGATATCTCATCATGGTGTTAATTTAGATTTCCTGAGTAGCAAACAATGATGAACATGTCATATATGGTACTTTCTTGCCAACTGTATGACCTCTTCAGTGAAATGTTTCCCCATGGCTTTTGTTTATCTCTGTTTATTCACTAATGTTGAGTTTTGAGAATTCTTTGTATTTTCTAGAAACCAATATTTTGTGATTTTAATTTAAAAGAATTTTCTTTTAAAAGAATTGATATTAGGAAGAGGGGAAGGGAGGGAGAAGAGAGGGAGAGAAACATCATTGTAAGAGAGAAACATCAACTGGTCACCTTCCATATGAGCCTTGACCTGGGACAGAACATCCAATCCAGGCATGTGTGCTGACCTGGAATTGAACAGGCCACCTTTCAGGTTGTGGATGATGCCCAACCAACTAAGCCACGCTGGCTGGGGCCCAATCCTTTGTTGAACATGTTGTTTGTAAATATTCTCCTACTTTGGAATTTATATTTTTATAGACTTTTGCAGACCAAAAGTTTTTAACTTTATTAAAACCCAGTTTGTCAATTTTGTTTATTTTTATTCATTTTATCCATATGTATATGTTTATTTTGCCTGGCTCCAGATTCTAAAGATTTTCCCCTGTTTTGTTATTTTAAATTTTATGTTTTACATATAAGTCCATTTTTAATTTACTTTGTATAATGTGTGAGACTTAAGTTTTATTTGTTTGTTTGGTTTGTGAATGTTAATTTGTTCCAGCACAATGTCTTGGAAAGTTAAACTTCCTCCATTCAATTGCTTTTATAGTTTGGTTAAAAATCAGTGGGTCATACTTACATATATCTGGGTTCTCTACTTTCTTCTAGTAATCTATGTGCCTATTCCTCTGACAATATGAAACTGCCCTGATTATTATAGCTATACACCAAGACTTAACTTTGAGTTAATGTATGCCTCCCACTTTATTCTTCTTTGTCAGGATTCTTTTAACTATTCTAAAACCTATGTCTTTCCATATAAATTTTAGAATACGTTTATTCATGTTTACAAAAAATGTTGTTGGATTAATTGCATTAAACCCATAGAACTTTTAGGGAGAATTGTTATCTTTCTTATGTTGAGTCTTGCAAATTCATGAACATTATGTTTCTACATTTACATAAATCTTTGATTTCTATCATCAACATCTTGTAATTTTCCGCATACAGATCCTTGTATATGTTTTATTTAGTATATAACTATAGCATTTCATTTTCTTTGGAATGATTATATATGGTATTATGTTTTTAATTTCAGTTTCTACATGTTCATTGTTAGTATGTAGAAATACATAGTGCTGAATTCACTTATTAGCTCTAGGATTTTTTCTGATAGATTCCTTGTGATTTCTTTATGAAGACAATTATGTCATCTGCAAATAAGGTCTGTCTTTATTTCTTATAGGCTTTTTCTTTATAACAGTGTCTAGATCTATCGGTAAAGTGGTGAGAGCAGACATTCATGCCTTTTTCATGATCTTAGGAGCAAAACATTTATTTCATCACCCTCAGTATGACTTAAGCTGTAGTTTTTTAATTGATATTCTTTAACAAGGTGGGCTTATCCTCCTTTATTCTTACTTCTGGGAAGATTTCTTATTATTGGTTTATTTTTCATTAACAGGAATTGGGTTTTGACAAATTATTTTTCTGTGTAAAGTTATATGGTTATACACATTATTTTTCTTTAGCTGCATGATATACCATTGATTTACTTTACTTTTTTAATTTTAATATATTTTATTGATTATGCTATTATACTTGTCCCATTTCCTGCCTTTAGTCCTCTCCACCCTGTACTCCCCTCCCGCCATCATTCCCCCACCTTAGTTCATGTCCATGGGTCATACATATGAGTTCTTTTCTTTCTCCATTTCCCATACTATTCTTAACTTCCCCTGTCTATTTTGTAACTACAATTTATGTTTCTTATTCCCTGCACCTTTTCCCCCATTCTCCCTCATCCCCCTCCCTGTGGATAAACCTCCATGTGATCTCCATTTCTGTGATTCTGTTTCTGTTCTAGTTGTTTGCTTAGTTCGTTTTTGTTTTTTAGGTTCAGTTGTTAATAGTTGTGAGTTTGCTGTCATTTTACTGTTCGTAGTGTTGCTCTTCTTTTTCTTAGATAAGTCCCTTTAACATTTCATAAAATAAGGGCTTGGTGATGATGAACTCCTTTAATTTGACCTTATCTGGGAAACACATTTTCTGCCCTTCCATTCTAAATGATAGCTTTGCTGGATAGAGTAATTTTGGATGTAGGTCCTTGCCTTTCATGACTTCGAATACTCTTTCCAGCCCCTTCTAGCCTGCAAGGTTTCTTTTGAGGAATCAGTCTTATGGAAACTCCTTTGTAGGTAGCTGTCTCCTTTTCTCTTGCTGCTTTTAGATTCTCTCCTTATCTTTAATCTTGGGTAATGTAATTACGATGTGCCCTGGTGTGTGCTTCCTTATGTACAACTTCTGAGCATCCTGGAATTCCTGGAAGTCTATTTCCTTTGCCAGATTGGGGAAGTTTCCCTTCATTGTTTTTTCAAATATATTTTCCATTTCTTCCTCTTCCTTTTCTCCTTCTGGCACTATTATGATTTGGATGTTGGAACATTTAAGGTTGTCCCAGAGATTCCTAAGTTTTTCCTCACATTTTTTAATTTTTGTTTCTTCATTCTATTCTGGTTGAATGTTTACTTCTTCTTTCTGCTCAAAACCATTGATTTGAGTCCTGGTTTCCTTCCCATCACTATTGGTTCCCTGGACATTTTCTTTTATTTCACTTTTCATAGCCTTCATTTTTTCCTCTATTTTGCCACCATACTCAACCTTTTCTGTGAGCATCCTGATTACCAGTGATTTGAATTGTGTATCTGATAGGTTGGCTACTTCATCACTTAGTGTATTTTTTCTGGAACTTTGATCTGTTCTGTCATTTGGGCTGTATTTCTTTGTCTTCTCACATCTGTTACATAGTAAGAGGCAGAACCTTAGGTATTTACCAGGGTGGGGCAACCCTGGTTGGTACATTGTGGCACTATATGTGGGGGAGGGGTCTGATAGGGAGCAATGCTGCTTGCTCAGCTCTCTGTCAGCTTTCAGTCACTTTCTCTGCTACCCACAAGCAAATTGAGCCCATCTGGTGCTGATTCCCAGGTGGGAGGCTTGGTGTACATTCTAGGACCCTGTGCGTCTTTCCAATGAAGTCTCCTGTGAGGCTGAGAGTTTCTCCTAAGGCCTCAAACTGCACACATTTTTTTCAGTCAGAGGTTTTAAGGCTTTATTTCCTGGCTCTGGAACCCTGGGTTGTGCCATCTGTCTGGCTCCCCAGTTGCTCCTCCCAGTATATCCACACACAAATGTGAGACCTCCCACTCTGCCAGCCACCGCCTTGCCACAAGTCCTCTCCACCCCAGCTGCCCTTCTCTGCTACTCCTACCAGTTTGGATGAATGTTTGTTCTTTAACTCTTTGGTTGTTGGACTTCCATACAGTCTGATTTTCTGGTAATTGTGGTTATTTTTTGTTTTAAATTTGTTGTCCTTCCTTTGGCTGTGCAAGGAGGTGTACTGTATCTACCTACACCTCCATCTTAGCTGGAAGGTCCCATTGATTGTTTTTAATGTTAAACAACCTTCCATTCCTGGAATAAGTTGCAATTGGTTGTGGTATATCATTCTTTTATATACTATTGAATTCTGTTTGCTTATATTTTGTTAGGAATTTTTATGTCTACCTTTATGAGATGTATTAGCCTATAGATTCCTCCCATCCTCCTTCCTTCTCTTCCTTCCTTCCATCCTTTCTTGCTTCCTTCCCTCTTTTCTTCTTTAATATTACTTTGTCAGGTTTATTCCAAATGATTTTACAAACAAGCTTTAACAAAACATTAAGGAGCAAGTAACTCTTTTTTATATAAAATGTTCCAGATAGTAGAAAAAGAAAAATCAGAATTAGACCAAAAAAAAAAAAGAAAATTTATTGATAAACTTAAGTATGAACATGGATACAAATATCACAAATAAAATATTAGCAAAATGAATTCAGCAATGTATATAAAAATTTGTCATGACTAACTAGGCTTTAGTCCCAAAATGTAAAGCTAGTTTAAGACATAAAATCCTATTATTGCCATTTGCCACATTAGTACTTTAAAAATATATATATATAGCAATACATGCCAAAAATTTAATAAAATTCAACATTTATTTATGATTTTTAAATAAACAAATGGGACCTCATCAAAATTAAAAGCTTTTGCACAGCTAAGGAAAACAGTATCAAAATAAAAAGAGAACCAACTGTATGGGAAAACATATTTGCCAATGATACCTCAGACAAGGGTTTAATCTCCAAAATATATAAAGAACTTACACGACTCCACTCTAAGAAGACAAGGAACCCAATTAAAAAATGGGCAAAGGACTTGAACAGGCACTTCTCCAAGGAGGACATACAGAAAATCCAAAGACACATGAAACGATGCTCAATATCGCTAGCCATCAGAGAGATGCAGATTAAAACCACAATGAGATACCACTTCACACCAGTCAGAATGGCCATCATAAACAAAGCAACAAACAACAAGTGTTGGGGAGGCTGTGGAGAAAGGGGATTCCTAGTGCACTGTTGGTGGGACTGCAGACTGGTACAACCACTATGGAAAGCAGTTTGGAACTTCCTCAGAAAACGAAAAATGGATGTGCCTTTTGACCCGGCAATTCCACTGCTGGGACTCTATCCTAAGAATACTAAAACGCCAATTCAAAAGAACCTATGCATCCCAATGTTTATAGCAGCACAATTTACAATAGCTAGGTGCTGGAAGCAACCTAGATGCCCATCAGTAAACGAATGGATCAAAAAACTATGGTACATTTACACAATGGAATTCTATGCAGCAAAAAGAAAGAAGGAGCTCATACCCTTTGCAACAACATGGATGGAGCTGGAAAGCATTATGCTAAGCAAAACAAGCCAGGCAGTGAAAGACAAATACCACATGATATCACTTTTAACAGGAATCTAAACAGCAAAACAAAACAAAACAAAACAAAAACTAGCAAAATATAACCAAAGACACTGAAATAGGGGATAGTCTGACAGTGACCAGAGGGGAGAGAAGAGGGAATTTCAGGGGGGAATGGGGAGGGATTACAGGAACAAATTTGGAGGACACATGGACAAAAACTAGGGTTGGGGGGTAATGGGGGGGAAGGGTGGAGGGTTGGGTGGGTGGGCTGGAATGGGAGTAGGGGGGAGAAAACTGTACTTGAACAATGATTAAAATTAAAAAAAAAACAAAAACAAAAAAACAAAAAGAACAGTTTAGAACTCAGAAACAGAAGGGGAGTTTCTTCAACTGATAGAGGGCATTTATGAGAAATTTACCACAAATATTATACTTGATGGTAAATCATTGGAAGCATTCTGTTTAAAGTCAGGAACATGACAAAGATGTCACCATTACTGTTTCTATTTCACTTAGCTGTAGAGGTGTTATTCACAGACAAAAATGAGAAAAATCAATTAAATGTAATTATTGAATTGGAAAAGGTAAAAATTATGCCCAGACAATTGAATTGTCTGCACAGAATATCCAAGATAAGCTACAAACTGTTAAAGCTAATAACAGAGTTCAGCAAGGTGGTGGGTTATGAGAGCAATATTAAATACTAAATGGCATTCCAGTATACTAGCAATAACCAATTAGAATATTACAAAATCAATCTGGGAATACAGCTAACATGAAAGATATAGAAGACTTTTATGGGAACCATTATACTGTATTACTTTGTAACATAAAATATGATCTAATTAAATGGGAAGATAAAATACACTATGGTTGAGAACACTCAGTATCATAAAAATGTCAGTTCTTCCCTCAAATTAACATACAAATTCAATGCAAATCCAAATGAATTTTTAGGAGGCCTTATTTTGGGTTTGAGAAGCTGATTCTAAACTATAAGTGAATAGAAAAGGGCCAAGAATACTTAAGACAATTTAGAAGAAAAAATATGATAGATGTCACCTTACCAGATACCAATACTTATTATAAAATGATAGAGAATAAAACAATGTGACATTGGCAAAGAAACAGAAAAATAGGCCTATTAACCCGAAAATCAGTCCTCAGAAAGAGCTTGCATGTTAGAAATTTGTTATATAACAGAAGTAGTATTGCTATTCAGTATAGACTGAATCTAGTGTAGAAGCTATGTGTTACCTTATGGAGGTGGCAAATAGGGGGAAAAGCTAGACCTTTATCTAGTACCTTACGCATGCTTAATTCCAGATAGATTGGACTCAAATGTGAAAAGAAAAACTTCAAAACTTTTAGGAGTAAATGTAGGAGTATGATTTAATGGTCTCAGCATAAGAATGAGTTGCTATACAGGATTCAAATATCAGAAATCATAAAGAAAATAATTAAATTTGAGCATTTTCAAACTTAAAACTTCTGTTAGTCAAAGACATTGAAAAGTAGGCCAGAGATTTGAAGAAGATATTTGCATGTCTAAAAATGATTCAATAATTAAATTATGAAGAACTATTACAGATCAAAAGGAAAAAGTCAAATAACCATTAGATAAGTGGGAGTGGTACAAAGAGTAAATTCAAAGAAATGGAGGCATGAATGGCCAATTAACATAAATACAAAACTGTTTAAACTGGTCACAAATCAAGGAAATGGAAATTAACACAAGGAAATATCTTTTCAGGCCCATCTGATTGGAAAGATATCTGATAATACCAAGTGTTGATCAGGATGGGAAGATTCTCACACAAGGCTGGTGAGTGAAAACTGATACAAACATTTTGAGAAATAATTTGGCATTAACTGACAAAATAAAAGTTGTATACAACCTAAGATCCAGCAATTCGAATTTTTAGTATATATCCTAGAGACATTTTTGCACTTGCACTTAAAAAGATGTATGATTGGATTTTTCATTACATCATTGCTTACAATAATAAAATATTGAAAACAACTTAAATGTTGATCATTTGAGTTGGAAAATAGATAATTGTGGTATTCGATTGAACCTTATGAAATTGCTGCTATTCAGCCACTTTGATATGGTTCAATGCAATAAATTTATAAAACTGAACCATGGCTAAATCTCAAAATCCAAAATGTTGAATGAAACATCATGCTGTTATATGTATGGTAAGAACGCAAACACATTCAGACAAAAATTAGCTTCTTTAAGATAGAGCAACTGTACATGACAATAACTAAAAAGATTTTGAATTCAGAACTTTTTAAAAGATGACAGAAGTAGCCCTGACTGGTGTGGTTCAGTGGATTGAATACCGGCCTGCTAACCAAAGGTTTGCGGGTTCAATTTCCAGTCAGAGCACATGCCTGGTTTGCAGGCCAGGTCCCCAGTTGTGGGTGTGTGAGAGACAACCACACATCAATGTTTCGCTCCCTCTGTTTCTCCCTTCCTTCCCCTCTCTCTAAAAATAAATACATAAAAAATTTTTTAAAAAGATGACAGAAGTATTTGCTGAGAACAACATGATTTTATACTCACACTGAAAAGTGGTGGGTTCCCAAAAGGAAATAAAGGTGTTATTAGAACAAGCAGAGGGACCCTGTGCAGCCAAAAATTACTGTTAGAGAACACCACCAATGGTATTCTGAAACAACATGGGGTTCAATTGCCTGCCATCAAATAGTATGACCACCAAGGCAAGTGTTTGGTAAAAAAGGAAAGGAGTTGTTTATTTAAAGTTTGTACAGGTTTAGAATAATGTCAGAAGTCTGCAGTTAAATCCAGCTCTCTTTACAAACACCCAAAAACATATAGTCCTGCCTCCCTCTGCCAAACCAGCCAGTTTCAGAATACACCACTCAGAGGTACTGTCTTTCACAAAAGCAGAAGTCTGCAGCTCAGCATTTCCGGCCACAGTTCAGCTTCAAGCATTTCTCATGAGTCTGGGTGGTTAGACAGGTCCCCACAGTACCTTCAACTCTGCCACCATCCTCTGCAGGCAGACTTCCAGGCAGACCTCCTCTGATGTCATGGCTCTCTTTCTGTGCAGACCTCATTGCTGACTTTTTGCAGGCCTCCTGTGACTTCATGGCTCTCTCCCTTGACCTTTGGTCTGCTCTAATTTAAATGTTGAGCTCAGAACTTCCTATGTGACCTTGTATCTGGCTCTTCCTATGGTGCATTAGTGTCCACCATTTCTGTCAGTTCCCCAGTGTCTTTGACACTCTTTTGGCTGCCATCTTTAGTCAGGTCAAGAGTTCCCAGTGATGTGCAGACCTCCAGAATGGGCATCCACACCCCCTGGCTATGTCATGAGTCCCTACATGTTCTCACAGTCACATATTCTCACGCAATTCTCCCTGGGCAGCAGCCTTCTTCCCTTCAGGAAGCCACAGCTGTTAATTGCCTTTTGTTATGCAATGTATTTTAAATGCTGCACCAGCCATTCTCCCTGCCTCCAATCCTGCATATTATCAGGGGACCCCATGCTCTGAACCCCATTACAATCCCCACTTCTATACCTCTGGACCCTTTGTAATCTTATAAAGGCAATGGGGAAAGGTATTACAATCTTCTGGAGCTACTTCCTGCTGGCCATGGCCATAGTCCTACCTACTCCTGGGTCCAGAAATCCTTCACAGAATGGAGGTCTAGAGTGGAGGATGGCCTTCATGCAAGGGGAAGGATGTTGTGGGATCCGAGTCAGTTGGCTGGCCCTGGAGAGTGGTATGCTTGATGTCCAAAGGTTGTTGGCACTTTTGGACAGGTTGGCATCCTTGTCATATTCTATTGGCAACAAACTTAGCAAGAGGGTTAGGAGGCACAACCAAAACAATAATCACTAAATGGCAAAGGTGGGGATGAATTCTGTAATGTTCCACATAAGGGAAAGTGTGGCTTCCCTGGAGGAAGGTGTGCAAGGCATGTCACACCTATCCAAAGCCCTTTTCCCCACTATACTTAGCTTAGGCTGAGGGGAATATTCTGGGATTGCCCTTCACCCCCTTTAATACCCTTGGGACCTTTCTGTCCAAACCATTAGAGCATAAAAGCAAGCCAGTTTTAGGGTGAAGCCCACAGACTGCCTCATACTTCACCAACCCAACCACTTAGTCCAGCCAAATCACTGAGTCTCAGGAGGTGGTGATGCAGATGGGCTTCTGAAGTCAGGCCTATTTTGTGTAAACAACCAAGCAGGTAATGGGGTCATAGGCTTATGCCCTATGAAAACAGAAGGAAGAACACATGGGTTAATTCATACAACAACCCACAAACTTGTCTCTGAGTCCACAAGACTGTTTTTTGGGAAGACATCTAGTTGCAAGGTCTTTGATGGAATGATGATAAGCAGTGACAATTTGACAGATCTTTCTCACCTGCAAATTGAGCATCTTTGATGATGTCACAAATCCAGTTCAACTTCCAAATGAAAACAAACTTTGAAGACAGTTAGCTGCACTAGTCTGATGTCTACCACTGAGCACTGTGATTTTTCCTTGAATCATAATTTTTATCCTTAAGATCACTCTTATTGTCATTAAAGACATGGCATTAAGTCTAGTTTTCATTTTTGCCTGTTCATTTGCATAAATACAATAAGAGCAACAATTGATCACATAGGATTTTTAAGTCTGCTTTGTTGGAACTTACACAAGGAACCTTTAGACTGACACTTTAGTCTGTCCTTCAGGGCACAGAAGCTAAGCCACACATCTGCCATCTGTCTTCACTTGCAGCACCCGCTTCCCTCAAGTCCTTGAGGTTTGCATTGTGTCTTAAATTTCCTCCTTGCCACATTCCAGAAAAGCAATTTTTGTTCCCTCCCCAGAAGGACAGCCACAAAGCACATGACCAACCAAGGTACCAGAGAAAACTCCAGTGGACTTTTGCTAGCTTTGAAAGTCAATCTTAGCTTCTCAAGGCTTTTTAGTTAATAATCAGAGCCCAGTCATACCCCCTTTCAGGTACAACCTTCCAGTCAAAGTCTTGGTAAACAAAAACACCATTGGCAACTGGTCTTATTGGTTTTATGCAAGAAATCTTATGTCATCTTCAGAATGCCAAATTCTGGTGGAATCAGGTAGGGAGAAAAATACAAAGCATGAAGGAAAATCCTTATTCTTCCAATAACCACTAAGACTACATTCCCATGACTTATACCTTTCATTACTAATACCATACAACTTTTTTCCAAACCCTTCACAAACTTTCTCACCCATTCATAAGCCTAACTTACTTTGAGTTCTTGTCCTTTAATATCAAACAAAATTTCATCTCTATGCCTTATACCTTTCATTGTTCACTTTCCCACTTGGTATGAAGTTTTAGTACTCCCTGGGAAACTTGAATTTCCTTTTAGAACAGAAACAAAGCAAAATTCAAAGCAAAGACAGAGTTCCAAAAGAAGAAGGGGGACCAAAACTAGCCTAGAATCTTGTATCATTTCTCAATGGTCCCAGTAACTGGTCACCCAGGCAACCTTTCCTAGGTCTCACATGGCCCAAAGCCTCACTGGTACAGGCATTTCCTCACCAATTTCTCCACCGGTCTCTTGGCAGAGACATGGCCTCTCACTCCTAGCTGGTACACAGACCAGCATTCCATGACACAAAGCCTCACAGGTAGAAGCACTCTCTTGTCCACCAATGTGTCCACTTGTCTCTTGGCAGAGACATGCCCTCTCACCTCCTTGTTTCATGACAGAGACATGCTTTCTTGCCCCAAGCCAGATTCTACCATCGCCACATGATCCTTCCTAGGTCCCACATAGCAAAAGCATTCTCTCCAACCAGTTTCACAGGTGACCTCTCCTAGGTCTTATTGGTCAAAAAGCAGAGACAGGATTCCCAATGCACCCAAAACAGCAAAGTTCAAACCATGTCCCCATAAGATCAGAAAACAAGCCAACAAAAAATAACCACTCCGAAGAGCTGAGGTTTCCTTTCCTCTAGGTTTGAAACTTTTACAACTTTTCTATGTATATTTACTTTTTCAGGTTTAGCTATAATCCACTTTTAATCCTTGTTCTTTTCCACACTGGCAATAATCATACTCAAACTCATTATCTGGTGGCTGAAAGTCCCTAGCTTTACAAGCACATAAATAAAGTAAAAGAAACATTGTCACCTTGTATTGGATGTCGCTGTCCTTTTCTGGAAGAGAAATTTCATTTCTCTTTCAGGAATGCAGGTCCAGGTTTCCCTTTCAGCATCTACCACAGTAGCAGGGTCTGCGTCCTCATCAGGCAGTGCCTGTTTTATCCATGTGTGGCAGAACCAGGGCTTGATTCCTATCAGCTTTAAGGAAGAATGTGTTGTCAACAGGATGTCAAAGCGACCAGGTGTCCGTTGTTTGGCCAGCTGCTGTTCAGGGCCTTGAGTCTTCCAGTGAGTCTTTAGTAAGATTCAGTACCCTGGCTGGAAGAGGTGAAGGGGCCTATAAGATGGATAGGCAAACCTTCAATGAGCAAACTTGTGCAAAGTGGTTAGTGTTTGCCCTAAATGTTGGCAGATATTGCTTAATTCTTAGCTTGTGTTCCAGATCTAAAGGGGTATTCCTAAAACAGGGATTTGGGTGGGTCTCTCATAAATTATTTCAAAAGGGCTCACTTTAAGCCTTCTTCTGGGTGCCACCCTAATTCAGAACAAAGCAATGGAGAATGCCTGGTCCCATTTTAGATGCATTTCCTGGCATATTTTTGCCAGGGCCTCCTTTATTGTGTGATCCATTTTCTCAGTCTTTCCCATAGATTGAGGTCTGCAAGATACATGTAATTTCCATTGTATTTTCAGTTCCCGTTCAACCTTCTGGGAGATCTCTGAAGTGAATGATTTTCTATTGTCACTTTGAACACAGCAAGGAAAGTTCAAAACAAGGAATTATTTCCTTAAGTAAGAGTTTTGCTGCCTCAGTTGCCTTTTGAGCTCTAGTGGGATAAGCCTCTACACATCCAGTAAAAGTGTCCACAAAAATTAATAAAAACTTGAAATTACCCCTGGTTTTAGGCATCTGTGTGAAATCTACCTGCTAGTCCTCAAATGGACACAACTGTTTATATTGTACTCCCTTTTTTGTTGGGACATGCTCTGTCTCAGGATTGTTCTTGGCACGTATTTGACAGGCTTAGCAAATCCTCTGAACAGTCCTTTGCAAATGGGAGTTCTTCAAATGTGGCCTAATGAGTTCCATCAAAGCATCCCTTCCATAATGTCCCTTCATGTAGGTGTTTGAGAATGGGATACACTAGAGCCTGCAGGATAAGATCATATCATGGGCATCAATCTTCCACATAGAATTGGGATCAATGTTAGTGAATCCCCATTCATGAGCCTGTTCTTCATTCCCATTCTATGTAACGAGATTCAGACTTTGACAAGTCCAAGCAGGGGATCAAAGCCCCCAGGTGTAGTGGTCCTCTGGCCAGCTGTCTTGCTGCTTTATTAGTAGTTTGGTTTTCCTGGCTCATTTGGAAACCACCCCTTCAGTGTCCTAGGCAGTGCATTATGGCAATCTGGGCCAGTAGATTCACTGCCTCTAGCAATTGTAAATTCTCCTCTGCATGTTTAACATATTTGTTCCCTGAAGTTAAGAGTCCTCTCCCTCTTCATATTTCTCCATGGGCATGGACTACCATAAAGGCATATTTGGAGTCTGTGTACACATTAACCTTTCCTTGGGAGAGTACTAAGGCTCTTGTGAGTTCAGTCTTCTGTGCTGAGGATCCTGGTGCAAAGGCTTGGGCTAATATTACACCTATGGTGACCACCATGTACCCAGCTCATCATTGACTATTGTCCATGAAGCTGCTCCCATCTGTACACAGCTTCCAGCATGGTGTTGCCAGCAGGTGGTCCAGCAGATCTGGCCTGCTAGAATACATTAGGTCAATGATTTCCAAGCAATCATGTTGAAGGGCTGAATCTCCCTCCATATCTGGGAGCAGGGTAGCCAGGTTAAGGGTTGTGGTGATCTGCAAAGTAACATTTGGGTTGTCCAACAGAATGGTCTGGTATTTTCCCATGTACCCATCTGTCAGCCAATACCCTCCTTTTTGCTCCAATAGAGTCAAAACCTGATATGGTCCCAACATCTGATTGAACATCTTTAAGTCTTTTGCCAACACTTCCCTGAATATAATCAGGGAGTTCTTAAATCCTTGTGGCAGCACAGTCCAGCAGTATTAGAACAGGGTTTTTGTTTCTGGGTCCTGACATTCAAAAGTGAACAGTAGCTGAGTCTATTTGTCTATTGGGATGCAGAAAAAGGCATCCTTAAGTCTAGGACTGAAAACCATTTGCTATCTCCAGGTGCCATAGTCAACAGAATATAGGGCTGGGCACCATAGGATGAATGTCCTGAACAATGTCATTTATGGCCCTAAGACCCTATACAAACTGATATTCATCAGAGTAAGGCTTTTTGACTGGAAAATGGGATTGTTGTAGAGTGACCGGCATCGCCTAATTAGTCCCGATTTTAAAAACTTCTGCAATACTGGCTGAATCCCCTCTAAAGCCTCCTTCTTGAGGGGGTACTGCTTCTTTTGTGGGACCTGTGCCTCTTCTTTAAGATTGACTTTTATGAGTTGCACGTTAACTGCTTTACCTGAGGCTCCATCAGCCCAAATGATTCAAACTGCCTGCTCATAGATCTCAGGCCAGGAATGTCTATAGTTGGCAGGCATGTTCCAGCAGGACCTCCACACATAATTGCTGCTTCTCAGGAGAAAAAAAAATTATTTGTGCATGCAATTTACAAAGTAAACCTCAGCTCAGCAGTGGAATGGAGCAATCTGGCATGTAGAGAAAATTATGCATTATCTTTTGACCCCCAAGCTGTCATTCCAGAGATTGAAGGAATGCCTGCTTTGTAACTGTCCAGTCACCCCAGCAATTGTTACTGTATGTATCTGAACTTTTCTTGGTTAATTTTTGTGTTCAACACTGATGCAGCTCCCATACCTACAAGGAAATCAATTAGCTTGTTCCCCACAGTCAACTATACCTGGGACTCCCATGGGGAAATAGTAATACATCAGGAGATATCCCAAGGAGCCCCTGGGCCTCCTCATTCATCATCAGACTCTCCTCCCCTTTTCAGCATTTCTTGGTGAGTGTTCTCATTTCTATATTTCCTTTTGAATTTTAGGCACTCATTCCTCCAATGGGACACTTCCAGTGGCCCTCCTCCTTGCAATGGGCAAATTCATTGATGCCTATTGGGCTTCTTCTCCTTCCTCTAGTGTCCTGCTTCTTCCTTTGGCCTCACCACCCTGCTTCTAAGAACACCATGGTCTGTTTAATCTTTCTTGCTTCCTGGACATTGTAAACTTTACGTACTATGTCCCCCAACTGAGAGAGATTCATTCTCAATGCTCTGTCTATACACTGGAATTTCTTTTCGATGTCTGGGGCACTTTGCACAATACAAGTCTTATTCACCATTCACACATTTTCTAGTGCCTGTGGATCAGCATCCATGTGCTTCCGTTTTTCTTTTTTCTTTTTTTCTTTTTATTTCAATCATTGTTCAAGTACAGTTTTCTCCCCCCTACTCCCGTTCCAGCCCCTCCACCCAACCCTCCCCCTTCCCCCCATTACCCCCCACTCCTAGTTTTTGTCCATGTGTCCTCCAAATTTGTTCATGTAATCCCTACCCATTCCCCCCTGAAATTCCCTCTTCTCTCCCCTCTGGCCACTGTCAGACTATCCCCTATTTCAGTGTCTTTGGTTATATTTTGCTAGTTTTTTGTTTTGTTTTGTTTTGTTGTTTAGATTCCTGTTAAAGGTGATATCATGTGGTATTTGTCTTTCACTGCCTGGCTTGTTTCCTTAGCATAATGCTTTCCAGCTCCATCCATGCTGTTGCAAAGGGTATGAGCTCCTTCTTTCTTTCTGCTGTATAGAATTCCATTGTGTAAATGTACCATAGTTTTTTGATCCATTCATTTACTGATGGGCATCTAGGTTGCTTCCAGCACCTAGCTATTGTAAATTGTGCTGCTATGAACATCGGGGTGCAAAGGTTCTTTTGTATTGGTGTTTTAGTGTTCTTAGGATAGAGTCCCAGCAATGGAATTGCTGGGTCAAAAGGCAGATCCATTTTTAGTTTTCTGAGGAAGTTCCAAATTGCTTTCCATAATGGTTGTACCAGTCTGCAGTCCCACCAACAGTGCACTAGGGACCCCGTTTCTCCACATCCTCTCCAACACTTGTTGTTTGTTGCTTTGTTTATGATGGCCATTCTGACTGGTGTGAAGTGGTATCTCATTGTGGTTTTAATCTGCATCTCTCTGATGGCTAGCGATATTGAGCATCGCTTCATGTGTCTTTGGATTTTCTGTATGTCCTCCTTGGAGAAGTGTCTGTTCAAGTCCTTTGCCCATTTTTTAATTGGGTTCCTTGTCTTCTTAGAGTGGAGTCGTGTAAGTTCTTTATATATTTTGGAGATTAAACCCTTGTCTGAGGTATCATTGGCAAATATGTTTTCCCATACAGTTGGTTCTCTTTTTATTTTGATACTGTTTTCCTTAGCTGTGCAAAAGCTTTTAATTTTGATGAGGTCCCATTTGTTTATTCTTTCCTTTATGTCCCTTGCTCTAGGAGACAAGTCAGTAAAAAAGTTTCTGCGTGAAATATCTGAGATTTTCCTACCTACGTTCTCTTCTAGGACTTTAATGGTGTCATGCTTTATATTTAAGTCTTTTATCCACTTTGAATCTATTTTTGTATAAGGTGTAAGTTGGTGCTCGAGTTTCATTTTTTTGCACGTAGCTGTCCAGTTCTCCCAACACCATTTGTTGAAGAGGCTATTTTTATTCCATTTTATGTTGCTGCTTCCTTTGTCAAATATTAATTGACCGTAGAGGCTTGGGTTTATTTCTGGGCTCTCTGTTCTGTTCCATTGGTCCATGTGCCTGTTTTTATGCCAGTACCAGGCTGTTTTGATTACAGTGGCCTTGTAGTATAGTTTAGTGTCAGGTATTGTGATCCCTCCTACTTTACTCTTCTTTCTCAAAATTGCAGCAGCTATTCGGGGTCGTTTATGGTTCCATATAAATTGTTGAAGTGTTCGTTCTATGTCTGTGAAATATGCCATTGGTACTTTAATAGGTATTGCATTGAATGTGTAAATTGCTTTTGGTAGTATGGACATTTTAATGATATTAATTCTTCCAATCCATGAACACGGTATATGTTTCCATTTGTTTGTGTCTTCCTTGATTTCTTTCCTCAGTGTTATGTAGTTTTCTGAATACAGGTCTTTTACCTCTTTGGTTAGGTTTATTCCTAGGTATTTTATTTTCCTTTTTGCTATTTCAAATGGGATTTTTTTCTTGATTTCTGCTTCTGCTGTTTCATTGTTGGTGTACAGAAATGCCTTTGATTTCTGGATATTGACTTTGTATCCCGCTGTTTTACCAAATTCATTTATTAGGTCAAGCAGTTTTTTGGTGGAGTCTATAGGATTTTCTATGTACACTATCATGTCATCTGCAAACAGTGACAGTTTTGTTTCCTCCTTTCCGATTTGGGTTCCTTTTATTTCTTTTTCTTGTCTGATTGCTGTGGCTAGAACTTCCAGTACTATATTGAATAGAAGTGGTGAAAGTGGACATCCTTGTCTTGTTCCTGTTCTTAGTGGAAAAGATTTTATTTTTTGCCCATTGAGTATAATTTTGGCTGTAGGTTTCTCATATATGGCCTTTATTATGTTGAGGAATGCTCCCTCTATTCCCACTTTACTAAGTGTTTTTATCATAAATGGGTGCTGTACCTTATCAAATGCTTTTTCTGCATCTATTGATGTGATCATGTGGTTTTTGTCTTTGCTTTTGTTTATGTGATGTATTACATTTACTGATTTGCGTATATTGTACCATCCTTGCATGCCTGGAATGAATCCAACTTGGTCATGGTGTATGATCTTCTTAATGTACTGTTGGATGCGGTTTGCCAGTATCTTGTTGAGGATTTTAGCGTCAATGTTCATCACCGATATTGGCCTGTAGTTTTCTTTCTTTGTAGTGTCTTTATCTGGTTTTGGGATTAAGATGATGTTGGCCTCATAAAAAGAGTTTGGGAGTCTTCCATCTTTTTGGATTTTTTGAAATAGTCTGTGAAGGATAGGTGTTAGTTCTTCCTTAAATGCTTTGTAGAATTCTCCTGTGAAACCATCTGGTCCAGGGCTTTTGTGTGTTGGGAGTTTTTTGATTACTGCTTCAATTTCTTTTGCTGTTATTGGTTTGTTCAGGCTTTCTGCTTCCATTTTATTGAATTTTGGAAGGTTATATTTTTCTAGAAATTTGTCCATTTCATCTAGGTTTTCAAATTTCTTGGTATACAGCTCTTTGTAGTAATTTGTTACAATCCTTTGTATTTCTGTGGTATCTGTTGTAATCTCTCCTCTTTCATTTTTGATTGTGTTTATTTGAGTTTTCTCTCTTTTTTTCTTGATGAGTCTGCTTAAAGTCTTGTCGATTTTGTTTATCTTTTCAAAGAACCAACTCTTGGATTCATTGATCTTTAGAACTGTGCTTTTAGTCTCTATGTCATTTAATTCTGCTCTGATCTTGGTTATCTCCTTCCTTCTGCTTGCTCTGGGCTGTCTTTGTTGTTGTTCCTCAAGTTCTTGTAGACGTAGGGTTAGGTTGTTTGTTTGAAATATTTCTAGCTTTTTTAGGTGGGCCTGTATCGCTATGATCTTCCCTCTCAGGACTGCCTTGGCTGTGTCCCATAAGTTTTGGGTTGTTGTGAGTTCGTTTTCATTTGTTTCCAAAAACCGTTTGATTTCTTCCCTAATATCATTCTTGACCCATTCATTGTTTAATAGCATGCTGTTTAGTCTCCATGAATTTGAGTGTTTTGGGTTTTTTTCCTTGTGCTTGGTTTCTAGTTTCAGTCCCTTGTGATCCGAGAAATTGCTTGGTATGATTTCAATTTTTTTGAAATTGTTGAGGCTTGTTTTGTGTCCTATCATGTGGTCAATCTTTGAAACTGTTCCATGTACATTTGAAAAAAATGTGTATTTAGCTTCTTTGGGATGGAGGGTTCTGTAAATATCAGTAAAGCCCAGTTCGTCTAGGGTATTGTTCAATGCCACAATATCTTTGTTGATGTTTTGTTTGGAAGATCTGTCCATTTTTGATAGAGGGGTGTTAAAATCCCCCACAATAATTGTGTTGCTGTCCATATCTTTCTTGAAGTCCTCTAAGATTTTCTTTATGTATTTGGGTGCTCCTATGTTGGGTGCATATATATTTACTATGTTTATGTCTTCTTGGTGAATTCTTCCCTTGAGTATTATGAAATGACCTTCTGGGTCTCTCTTTATGGATCTTCTTTGGAAGTCTATTTTGTCAGATATGAGTATTGCTACCCCGGCTTTTTTCTCCTGTCCATTTGCTTGGAAAATTTGTTTCCAGCCCTTCACTTTCAACCTGTGCAGATCTTTTATCCTGAGGTTGGTCTCTTGTAGACAGCATATGTGTGGGTCATGTTTTCTTATCCAATCAACTATTCTATGTCTTTTGATTGGAGCGTTTAGTCCATTTACGTTTAAGGTTATTATTGATAGGTACTTGTTCATTGCCTTTTATGTACGTGTGATCCTCTCTCACTCTCTCTTTTCCTTTCTTTCCTTAAAGCAGTCCCTTCAGCATCTCTTGAAGAGCTGGTTTAGTGGAGGTGTATTCTTTTAGACTTCTTTTGTCTGAGAAGCTTCTTATTTGGCCTTCTATCTTAATTGAGAGCCTTGCTGGGTAAAGTAGTCGTGGTTGCAGGTCTCTGGTTCTCATTACTTGGATTATTTCTTGCCATTCTCTTCTGGCTTGGAGTGTTTCCATTGAGAAGTCAGCTGTTAGCCTTATTGGGGCCCCCTTGTATGTTACTTCCTTCTTCTCCCTTGCTGCCTTTAAGATTCTCTCTTTGTCTTGAAATTTTGCCATTTTAATTATGATGTGTCTTGAGGTGGGCCTCCTTGGGTTCCTCTTGATTGGGACTCTCTGTGTTTCCTGGATTTGTGTGACTTTTTGTCTCATCAAATTAGGGAAGTTTTCCATCATCACTTGTTCAACTAGGTTTTCTATCCCTTGTTCTTCTTCTTCTCCTTCTGGTATCCCTATTATACGGATATTATTACATTTCATATTGTCTTGCATTTTTCTTAATCCCTCTTCATTCTTTCTGAGCCTCTTTTCCCTTTCTTGCTCTTTCTGGGTGTTTTCTTCTATTTTGTCCTCTAGCTCGCTGATCCGATCTTCTGCTTCATCGATCCTGCTTTTCATTCCTTCTACTGTGTTCTTCATTTCAGAGATTGTATTCTTCATTTCCTCTTGGCCCCTGTTGAGAGTTTCTATTTCCTTTTTTGTGCTGATGTAGTTTTCATTGAGTTCATTGTAGCTTCCCTGTAGTTTCTCGTAGCTCATTGTGAGCTCATTGAGCTTCCTGACAATCACTGCTTTGAATTCAATATCTGATAGTTGAATTGCCTCTGTTTCATTTAGCATTCTTTTTGAGGCTTCCTCCTTTCCTTTCATTTGGGGAGTATTTCTTTGTCTTCCCATTGTTTGTGAGACTCTTCTTGTTCACCTCAGCTTCTTATATTGATCTGTTCTGGCTCCCTGGGTTTATGATGTGAACTTCTTTAGTAGAGTAGCAGTGAGTTTCAGTGGTGCTGTTTCCTTGACCCCCCAAGCTCGCTGGTCTTGGGCTGTTGTTTAAGTTGGCTTTGTGTTTGCCTTTGGGTTCTGATTGTTGTTGAGTCTTTCTTTGGTGGTTCCTTCCCGCCAGCTGGTTAGATGTGGGTCACTCTGTCCACCACCTTCTATATTTTGTTGTGCTGGTGAGGGCAGGTTGTGTTGAGGCTAGTTCTTCTGTGTGTACAAGGTTTAAAGAAATCTTGTTCAGTTGTTTGTATTGGGTACTGTCTCTACTGTTTAGTTGTATTTCCAGATAAGCCCTGGATTGAGGTTTGTGTGTCTACTACTCCCTCTTTCACCTTCTTCTGCTGTTATCTGTTAGTGGTTCCTTAGTTGTTGGGATTCCTCTTCCAGTGGGTATCCTGGTGTTCACCTCCTCCACCTATTCTTTTTTGTCATCAGTTGGAGGGGGAAGGCAAAATGGTTTAAGACAGCAACCGAGAATTCTATGCTATTTACAGTAGTAGCAAGTAGGGAAGATACAGGAGATCCTTTCACTATGTATAGTGTTAACTGTGGTCTTCCACCCAGCTAGCTGATTTTTAGAAAGGATGGAAAGAAGATAATACTCTTGTTGGGGGAGGAAGGATTGTGAGTTGGATCTATAAAGCAGAGAGGTTGTGGGCGGTCAGATTCTGGGGTAAGGTGAGAGTAAAGGATAGTAAATAGGTGTAGTGTGTGAGAGAATAGAGTTAACCACTACAGTAATAGAGTTCAGGAAACTTTGAAATGGGCTACGATCTGGGGGGGGGGGGGGGGCGGTGTTGTGAAGTAATTACAATTGCATGGAACAGCAGTTATTTACAATAATATTATGGCAACATTCATATGGCAGAGTCTATGGAATCTAGGTAATAAGGATATGGAGTACAGAACATTGAGTAGTATGCTGATAGGACACAGGTGAGTTAATGGACAGTAGATTAGTAATATGGTATAGAAAGAGATATCAGGGGAAAGCTGTCAGGTCATACAATAAAACCAGCCTAGCAAAGCAGGCTATACAAAAATAAGAGGGATATAAAAATATTGTTAAAAAAAAAAGATGTAGGAACACTGGAAAAATAATAATAATACAAATATGCAATAACTTGCAGGTTCTCTGTAATAGCAGAGTGACATTTATCTCACTGTCCCAGCTGTTGTGATGCCCCTTCTTTGGGTTCAACTTTGGTCTTTTCACCGATCCAGGATTTTGTCTCACTTGTAGGTATTTAGGAAAAAATTTAAAAAAGAAAAAAATAGAAAAGGCAGATGAAGGCAGGAAGAAGAGATAAAATTGGAGGAGAGGAAGGAGGAAGGAATAAAACAAGAAATCAGGTAAGAGAGGAAAAAGAAATCAAAAGAGAATAAAAACAATAAAACTTAAAAAATTAAAAATTGTTAAAAAAATAGAATCAAATTAAAAAGACTCTTGATTTCAAAGTGGCAAAACCGGTTTTTCTGCTCTTGCTGGCTGAGGCAGGCTGAAGGATGATTTGTTTGGCTTTTCTTCATAGGCCCGTGGGGTTCGCACTGGCTCCGCGCCCCGTCTGCCGCCTGGCTCGACCCGCGCTCCCGTGAGTGGGCGCGGCCCGTCTGCCGCTCACACGGCCGTCTGCCGCACGCCGGTGCCCCCACGGCCTGTCCGCAGCCTGCGCGCTCACAGCTGGGGAGCAAACAGGCCAGAGCCACTGATCACTTCAGGAGAATTCCCCAAACAGTGTCTGTGTCCATTCACTCCTTCCTCTTGGGAAATTCCTCCCGATCGAGCCTGCCACTCTCCACAGTGGCCCGGCTTCTCTCACCGCCAAAGCTCCAGCCAGAACGGTGACCCTGGAGTCCGGGTCCGCAGCTCGACTTGGCTCTGGCGTTCACCGCCTCCAAAGCTGCTCGCCACCCGGTGTGCCCGCCAGCACCTGGACTCCTCTCAGAGCCGCCCAGACCTTGCTCGGCTGGGGAGGGAGCAGCCGACCTGGCTCTCTCCCACTAACCCTACGGCAAACCCAGCCGCGGCCCCCGGGGCCTGGGGCTGCAGCCCCGGGACCACAAGCCTGTCCCGGGAGCCTACCTTGATGCAGCGATCCGTTCTTTGTTCTTTCGGTTCTGCCACAATCCTTAGTCCTCCATTCTCAAAAATGCTGAAATATGTTGGTTGCTTGCCTTTCCACTCCAAAGATTGGTCAGTACTCTCTCCCCTGAGCAGAGGAAAGCCAAATCTGCTCCTTCCTACTCCGACGCCATCTTAGATCCCCCAGCATCCATGTGCTTCCAATAGGCCTGATAGATCCTCTCCAAAAATTCAGAAGGATCCTTATTTGTTTTGTTTGTTTGTTTTGTTTGTTTTGTTCTGTTCTGTTTTGTTTTTTTCTGAAGGGCCTGTATGATATTCAGGCTCTTTCACTTGGGCAGCCCCTTCTTAAGCCTTTCCAATATATACCTTCTATAATGTTCCAGTCAGGAAGGCTAGGCCCCCACCATTTGGATTCTGGTCAGGCTCTGTCAAGGGAATTGCCTCAGCTGGGTTGGATGCCCAATAAGGGTCCTCTTGGTAGAGACATTGGGCCTCTTCATTATCCCTATTTGTAGCCAGCTGTCTCTCATCTGCTGTTAACAATATATTTAGAAGAGCCAATACATCTGCCCAATTTGGGTGATGAGTGACAAAAATGGAAATGACAAGATCTGCAATTCTCTGAGGATCATCCCTATATGAAGAGTTGGAACTCTTATAATTCAGTAGGTCTGAAGTGTAGAACAGAGTATGGGCCCAATAGTAACCAGCAGGCTGACTTTGCTGATATACTCCACCTCAAAGGAAACTACCTTGCTCCAGATACAGATGCTCCCTGGCCAAATTGGGTGCCTGATGGGACTTTGAGGGACAGACACATCCCTCATCATGTGGGGATGGAGCTGTTGGCTCTGTGGTTTCTCCTTCAGGGGCAGCTTGTGAAGGAGGTGGTGGAGAGGAAGACCCTCCTGCCACCAACCCTGTGTCACCTGGGCTCAGAACATTGATGAGGTGTAGCCCCTCATTTTCCCTTGCTCCCTGTGTCTTACCATGGCGGGGGTGTTAGGGCTACTTCCCTTCTCTGTACCATTAAGTGATTCTCTGTCCCTGACAAAGCCCTATTATACAATGATACAAATGCATTAATATAACAGATTTCATCCCATTTGTCCAAATGTTGACAACACTGTTTCAATTGCATAATGGTACAGTAGCTCAGGGAACCATCCATGGGCCACCTTTCCACACAATCCAAATCATACGTAGGTCAAACAGCATTACAGTAATAAACCAATACCTCCTTGGACATTGGATAATGTCAGTACATACTCCAGTCCTCCAAAATTCTACCCAGTGGGCTCCCCTTAGGTGCTAGCATAGAACTGCCCTTATTGCCCTGGCTGTACCTACAAAAAGCTATAACCAGAAAAAATCCAAGCAACCTGGGAGCATATAAACAAACCCATCATCCACAACTCCATTATTCCAAACAGTGCTCACAAGCACATTTTTGTCTAGCAGATCTAACTTCTCAGAGCTTCTCCCCTTTCCAGTCCCACTTCCATGCCACATTCCAGGAGTGTTTAGGTGGCTGATGCCCTCAAGAGATTTGCAGAGAAATTTTCAGAGACTGGGAAACTCCATAGTCCCTCTGTCCCATCCTGAGGGGGTCGACTTGCCCCATCCTGATGAATACAGAAGGCTCTGCACCTTACAGTGTAACAGGTACACTGAAACAAAAAAAAATATGGCCCAAATGAAAGAACATATCAAAGCTCCAGAAAAAATACAACTAAGCAACAAAGAGATAGCCAACCTATGAGATGCACAGTTCAGAACACTGGTAATCAGGATGCTCGTGGAAATGGTTGAGTTTTCCTCACAAAGTAGAGGAAAAAGTGAAGGTTATGCAAAATGAAATAAAGAACAATATACAGTGAACCAACAGTAAAGGGAAGGAAACTGGGACTCAAATCAATGATTTGGAGCAAAAAGAAGAAATAAACATTCAACCAGAACAGAATGAGAAAACAAGAATTCCAAAAAATGAGGAGAGGCTTAGGAACCTCCAGGACAACTTTAAATGTTTCAACATCTGAATAATAGGGGTGCCAGAAGGAGAAGAACAAGAGCAAGAAATTGAAAACTTATTTAAGCTTTTCCACTCACTCCCCACTCCCCTAGAGTGTTGCTCAGGCTGCACTGTGCTCACTAGAGCTCCTGGCTCCTCCTCAGCAAGCACCACTGTTGTCTTCTTCCAGCCACCATCATGATCATCTACCTGGACCTTATCAGTCATGATGAGATGTTCTCCAATATCTACAAGATCCCGGAGGTCACAGATGTGTTTGGACGTGAGGAGAAGATGGTCAGTAGGACAGAGGGTAACATTAATGACTCATACTGAAATGCCTCTGTTGAAGTCCCAAGGGCAAAGGAACCAAAAGCAAAGTAATCACTGGTATTGATATTGTTGTCAACCATCATTTGCAGGAAACCAGCTTCACAAAAGAGGCCTACAAGATGTACATGAAAGGTTACACGAAATCAATCAAAGGGAAACTTGAAGAACAGAGACCAGAAGGAGTAAAGCCCTTTATGACACGGGCTTAAACAAATCTAGCACATTCTTACTAATTTCAAAAACTACCAGTTCTTTATTGGTGAAAATATGAATCCAGATGGTATGGTTGCTCTGCTGGACTACTGTGACGATAGTGTGGTCCCATATTTGATTTTCTTTAAGGATGATTTAGAAATGGAAAAATGTTAACGAATTCAGCAATTTGGATCTACCACCTATGACCATAACTGACCACTGCTTTCATCCACACACCAGGATTAGAACAAATGAGACTGATGTTATCTTGAGTTTGTTACGTATTTTGACCATGATTTTTATGGAGTGGAAACACTGTTTTTTTTTTTTAAAGTGTCATGCATGTTGTCTAAAAAAATGCATTTAAACTTATAAAAAAGAAAACTTATTTGAAAAAATAATGAAGGAGAACTTCCCCAATCTGGCAAAGGAAATAGACTTCCAGGAAGTCCAGGAAGTTCAGAGAGTCCCAAGGAAGTTGGGCCCAAGAAAGCACACACCAAGGCACATCATAATTACATTGGCCAAGATTAAAGAGAAGGAGAGAATCTTAAAAGCAGCAAGAGGAAAGGAGACAGTTACCTACAAAGGAGTTCCCATAAGACTATCAGCTGATTTCTCAAAAGAAACCTTGCAGGCCAGAAGGGGCTGGAAAGAAGTATTCAAGGCCATGAAAGGCACAGACCTACATCCAAGATTATTCTATCTAGGAAAGGTATCATTTAGAATGGAAGGGCAGATAAAGTGCTTCTCAGATAACATCAAGTTAAAGGAATTCATCCTTACCAAGCCCTTATTATATATTAAAGGGACTTATCTAAGATGAAGAAGAAGGTAAAAAATATGAACAGTAAAATGACAACAAACTCACAACTCTCAACAACTGAACCTAAAAACAAAAACAAAAATGAGCTAAGCAAACAACAAGAACAAGAATAGAATCACAGAAATGAAGATCACACGGAGGGTTATCAGCAGGGAGGGGGACAATGGCTGAAAAGGTACAGGGAATAAGAAGCATAAATAGTAGCTACAAAATAGACAGTGGGGTGTTGAGAACAGTATGGGAAATGGAGAAGCCAAAGAACTTGTATGTACAATCCATGGAAATGAACTAAGAGGGAGGGAAAATGCTGGTGGGAGTGGGGGGTGCAGGGCAGAGCAGAATAAAGGGGAGAAAAAATGGGACAACTGTAATAGCATAATCAATAAAATATACTTTAAAATGATCAGTTATGCAATAAGAATATTAAACATGTCTTAAGTAAAGATTAAGACTGGCAAATTCACTTCTATTGTTCCCTTTCTGCTCTTTGCTCATGTGGTTAGTGATCTATGCATGATTTTTTAAAATTTTTCTTTAGTTCCTAGTGATGTAAAGGGAAAATACAACAGTACCACAAATGTGAGTGAATTTTATTTCTCTTTTATTTCTCTTTCTATCTAAAATCTATTATTTGTTTTCTATCTAAAGTCCATCAATTTGTGTAGATTATATGTAATCTACACTTTTTAACATAGAGTTTAAGCCCTTCTTGTTTTCATTTTATTGCATTTTTCCATTACCATTTATTCTCTTATACTCTCTTCCACCTACTCCCCTCCTCCACAATCACCACACTTTTATCCACATCCATGAATTCTTTCTTTCTTCTTCCTTTTTGTTTGATCCCTTCACTCCAACTCAACACTCCCCACCCAGAGTTGTCAGCCGCCTCTCTGTCTGTGAGTATGTCTCTATTTTGCTTCTTAGCTTAGTTTTTTTATTAGACTCTTGATATTACTCCGATACAGTAAGTGATATCTCTACTAGTATCATTTAAAATAGGTTCAGCTACTACACAATGTGCAGAGGACTCATATGAAGACAGAAGCTGGTGTTGCAACTCTACAATGATCAGAGACCCAGGCTTCTTCTAACTCGTTGCTCTCCTATCCTCAACATCCAACTTCCATCTTGTAGCCAAGAAGCTATTCTAGATCCTCCTATCAAATTTACATTCTGGCAATGAGGAGGAAAAGTAGGAGGCAAGGGCATATCCCCTATCTATTAGGACACTTCCAGGAAGTTGCACACATTTTGCTTATATCCCAAAGTCCCAAACTTAGGCATATGCCACACTTAGCTTCCAGGGAGATAGAAGGTATAATTTTTATTCTAAATGGCTAGTACCCAGGTAAATGTGAGGGCTTCTCTTACTGAGGAAAAAGAACTTATATTGTGGAAGCAACCAATAGCTCTGTCATACCATCTTCCCCCCTTCTTCTCCTCCTTCAAATAAAGGAATGATACTTTGATTTCAGAATTTACTGTGTCATCTTGACTCTTGGGCAGAATTCCTGAACAGTATAAGGCCTTATGGATGGATGCACGGATGCAGCCCTTTCTTGGATGTTTTGCTCCATTTCTTCTTCCATGTAGCTGAATCAGTCAACTGTTCAAAGCTTTGCCTAAGGGATAATCCAAGCATCTTTGTCTCTGGTCCTTTGCTCTTCATTTACAAGTGTTTGAGAAATTTTATTGCTCTCATGGCAGCACTTATCTGGTGGCTTGCTTCAGGCACACATGAGACACCTATCATATGCTCCATTCCACTTTACCAGAAAGTTATGCCTTAAGGATTTCAGTTTTGGGATTAGCTAATACTTAAATTAAAATAGATACATTGGTTTTAATTTTAAAGAAAAAGTGCTTAGAATTCAGAACCTCAAGGGAATGCTCAAGGGGATGCACAAGTGATAAAAGATGAGAAATTGTTTTACATAATAGAAGGAAACAAAGGGACTTCAGGCTGTGAGGTGAAAGAATCTGAAGGGAGACTCTCTATTAGGACAGAAATGGAGAGACAAGAAACCCCTATGGGATTTGGAGACTGTGTGCTATGAATATATTTTGTCAAGCTCCTCTTTTTTCTCTTCTATAAAATATTTAGAAAACTTTACATTGTTCACTAGAGGTTTGTATGAATAGATTCTTGATAGGACTCAAAGAAGAAGAGATGGGTGTAACAGTTTTCATTCTGTTACTTACAAATTTAGAAACCCAAGACAAACTAACTTAAAGAAGAGAGAGACAGAAAGAGTGAAGGGGAAAGTAAGCTGGTTTATAAAACAGGAAGTCCAGGAATGAATTTGGATTTAGAGACTGTTCCACTATTTTCTCTCTCACTTTCTTTCTCTTGTTTTTCTTCTCTCCACCCTTTGCCCCATCTCTCTCTCTCCCTCCCCCCCCCTTCCCAAGAGAAGAGTCTGCCTCTGCTTACCTCTGTCTGTTGGTCTAACTTTTAATTTCCACTAAAGACAGGCTTTCTCCATGCAGCTACATATGGCACCCACTGGCAGCCCCAGATTCACATTTTCCCAGGCCAGCAATCCCAGCAGAAAAGCAATTGGCTCCTC
The DNA here is from genome assembly GCF_004126475.2 of Phyllostomus discolor. Taxonomy (NCBI): domain Eukaryota; kingdom Metazoa; phylum Chordata; class Mammalia; order Chiroptera; family Phyllostomidae; genus Phyllostomus; species Phyllostomus discolor. The sequence continues at coordinate 48,039,861 of NC_040913.2, read as the reverse complement.
ACTTTCATATATTAATCTAGAGGAAGACTCTGTTCCTGCTGAGTCATAAGTTCATTCCTAGATCAATCAGTATACAAATCATCTAATGAACAATGAGAGGACAAGTTTGGGTAACATCACCATGTCATGGCTGAACAGTGCCAGGCAGTATAATTGAGAGCCCTGTCCAGACTGTATGAAGTTGGGAAAGAGTTTCCCCCCCAAAATGGGGTGCTACCACCAAATATGCTGGTCAGGGAAAAAAAGCTTTCCCAATTCACTATATTGTTATGTTTTCCATCTGTAAAATATGTAGTTGCATTTTAGATTAAATCACACTGCAAGACTGAACAATTCATATAATCCAACCACTGTCAAAGTATTGAATGAAAGGTGTGGAGAAATAGAAATTGACCAGCAAGAAGATCTAAGAACATCACTTCTGTGTCAGAGGGAAATTATGAAGCAACTGAGTTTAGCCTGACAGCTTTTGCAGAAATACCCAGTTTGCAACAAAGTAGATTTATAGAAATAAGATTAAAATTTCTGCACATTTAATGAACTACCAAAATTCAAATTGTAAATACAAAAGGGGTCCCCATGTATAATTCTACCAATAGTACATAAAAGTGCCTGTTTCCCATGCCTTCACTATTAGTCATTAGGAAAATAAAGTAAAATGACAAGCAGATACTAGTATACATCTATTAGAACATCTAAAATTAAAAAGACTGACCATATTGAGTGCTGGTGGTGATGTGGGGAAGCTGGAACTCTGATATATTGCTGATAAGAATGTAAAATTTTTCAGCCACTTTAGAAAAGATTTTAATAAACCTTAAAATGTTAAACATATACCATTGATTCTTAGAAATTGAGAAAAGGAGGTATATGTCCATACAAAAACTTAGACACAAACGTTTTTAGCAGGTTTTACTTGAGAGAGATTTGAGAGAGAGGGAGAAACAGAGAGAAAACTTGTTGGGTGTTAGATTCAGACAGAACTTGACTTAAAACCCAGTTCATTTGAGCAAGTCACTTAACCTCTTTAAGCTTAAGTTTCTCATTCATAAAATAAGGACAATAATACAGTACTTATCTCATGGGATGGTTGTGAGATTAAATTAGGTCATATATGAGGCTTACACAAATGCCTTACATATAATATGCATACTGTAAATATTATTATCATTATGATTAATTGTGCCTGTTACCTGGCACATTGTAAGTATTCAATAATTGTTAGTTCCTCTTCTTGTTGCCACAGGTCTACACATCAAATCATCTCCTATGTTCATGTCTTAGCATTAATTTATATTCTAAAGTTAAATCACTTAAGGGCAAAGGAGACACTGAAACAGTAGTTTGGGGGTCAGTGTTGAAAACATTTCATCTAAAAATAGCTTTGACATGAGATTACTGCACAACTCAGGGAGTTCAGTGTTCTGGCACTATCACCAAAACACAAATCTTCACTCTGCGATGTATATAGTCAGGGATCTATACACCTGTATCTTCTGATGAGGCTGGAAAGAGTATCCCTGGAATCAAAATAATCATCTTCAAGTCCCAAGCACTAAAAACAAAAGGGAAAGCCAGTAAAGTTTTTGAGGACTATCTATTTGGAGCAGGGAAACCTCTAAGCTTTTAGGGAGACATGGGAGACATATCTAAACCATGATAAAGTTTGAGTCCCCATGAGGGAAAGGAAAGAGAAGAACTTGAGGCCATGGGAACCATGAAGACTAGTTAAACTAGGACCTAAACATTCTGATGAATTGAGTAGGTGGAAGTGTTGTATCACAGATGGAGACAACAAGAGGTAGAACTGCTATCAAACAAGGGCTTGCAGAGAAAGAGATTTCTAGGGCATTGAGGCCCAAAGCTAAGCAGAGAAGAGCTACTGTAAACATATTAATTATAGAAAAGTCCACAAGAAAGCTGCACTCAATCCTTTGGGAAAGAAATTTGGAATTGGAAGTGGGTGGAGGTGAGAAGTGAGTTTAAAAGAGCATGGAGTATAGCTGGAGTATAGCCACAGTCAGACAGCATGTTGTCACATCTTTCTTGTTTCTTAATGATGTGTATGTCTTGCCTATTTTGAAGTCCTGCTGTACACCACTGACTGATCATTGCTTCCCAATTTCCCAAATGTCTTACTCTTCATTTCTCCTATATGCTACTTGGGAAGGTCTCTGGAAATAGCCATTTAGGTGGTGATTTTGGGGATAAGGGTTCAGTACATGGCCCATTTCTCAGGTTAGGTATTTCCAGGCATAGAACCAGAACTTTTTTACAGACCTCTCTCCTAATTTTAATTTTGGAAGGCATGAGGCTGGCCCTAATTCATCCTTTACAAGGGAAATTATTTCAATTTACAGAAAGAGTTAGAAACTTGGACTTCTGGCCAAGATGGAGGCATAGGTACACACACTGTGCCTCCTCACACAACCAAGATAGAGACAACAATAATTTAGAAACAGGATAACAAGCAGAAACTGACAGAAAATCGAACTGTAAAGGACAGCCAAGGAGTTTAAAATAGACACGTTCATCCAGACCAGTAGGAGGGGCAGAGTCGGGTGTCAGGGTGGGGGTTGACAATGGGCAGACCAGCTAGGCAGCAATTGTGAAGTGAGGCACAGTGTGCAACCCAGGGCCTCAGTGCCAGGAAATAGAGCCTCAGGGCACTGATTGAAAACACCTGTGGAGGTTGAGGCACCAGAGAGAAACTCCCAGCCTCACAGGAGAGCTCAAGGGAAAGACCCATGGGGTCCCTAGAACATGCACAAGCCCACCCACATGGAAATTAGCACCAGAAAAAGCCCAGCTTGCTTGGGGGAAGCAGCAGAAGGGACTGAAGTCTGACAGAGAGTGGAGCAAGCACCATTTTTCCCTCTTGGGACCCCGCTCCCACATACAGCATCACAACCCAGCAACTGGGTTGCCTCCACCCTGGTGAACACCTAAGGCTCCAACCCTCATACATAACAGGCATGACAAGAAAAAATAACTCAAGTGGAAGAACAGATCAAAGCCTCCTCAGCAAATACAACTAAGCGACAAAAGCTAGCCAACTTATCAGATGCACAGTTCAAGCACTGGTATCAGGGTGCTCACAGAATTGATTGAATTTGGCCACAAATTAGATGAAAATTGAAGGCTACACTAAATGAAATGAAGGAAAATGCACAGGAAACCAATAGGGATGGTAAGAAACTGGGACTCAAATCAATGGAGTGGACCAAGAAGGAGGAAAGGAACAACCAAACAGAAAAGAATGAAAGAAACAAGAATTCAAAAAAATGAGAAGAGGCTTAGGGACCATCCATGGACATCTTTAAATGTCCCAACATCCAAATTATAGGGGACCAGAAGAAGAAGAGGAAGAGCACTAAGATGGAAAACTTATTTGAACAAATAATAAAGGAGACTCCCCCAATCTGGCAAAGGAAATAGACTTCCAGGAAGTCTAGGAGCTCAGAGAATCCAAAAGAATTTGACCCAAGGAGGAACACACCAGGCACATCATAATTACATGAGCCAAGATAAAAATGAGGGAGAAAATCCTAGATGCAGCAAGAGATAAGGAGACACTAACTTACAAAGGAGTCCCCATCAGACTGTCAGCTTATTTTTCAAAAGAGATCTTATAGGCAAGAAGGGGCTGTAAAGAAGTATTCCAAGTCATGAAAGCCAAGGACCTACATCCAAGATTGCTCTGTCCAGCAAAGCTTTCATTTAGAATGGAAGGGCAGATAAAGTACTTCTCAGATAAGCTCAAGTTAAAGGAGCTCATCATCACCAAGCCCTTATTTATGAAATGTTAAAGGAACTTATCTGAGAAAAAGAAGATAAAAAATATGTATAGTAAAATGATAGCAAACTCACAGTTATTAAACAACCAACCTAAAACAAAGCAAACTAAAGCAAACAACTAGGATAGGAACAGAACCACAGAAATGGAGATGGCATGGAGGGTTAGTAACAGGGGAGTGAGAAAAGGAGAGAGAGGGAAAAGGTACAGAGAATAAGTAGCATAGATGGTAAGTAGAAAATAGACAGAGGGAGGGCAAGAATAGTATGGGAAATGTAGAAGCTAAAGAACTTATGGCACATGGACATGAACTAAAAGGAGGAATGTCGGTGGGAGAGGGTGTACAGGGTGGAGGGGAAAGAAGAGGGGGTAATGGGACAACTGTAACAGCATAATCAATAAAATATATTAAAAAAGAGTTAGAAACTTTATTTTGGTCCTCATTTCACTGTGATATATATGAGATCATCAGTTCAAATAAGACTACTGAGCTTTAAAAACATTATACCAGCCTTGCAAAATGCTTGGTTTCCAAGTTTGGTTTCCAAGTTTTCTCTTGTGACTTTGGTCTTAAGTACCAAACTATATCAAGGAATTAGTACACCAGATAGGAATCGCAAAAAGGGAAAGGGTTAAATAGGCACCAGTACTAAATAGTAGAGTCTCAACAAAGTTTCTTCCAGGTGGGGTTCTTAAACGTTCTCACTGACTTGTACCTTTTATTTACACCAGCTGGGACAGCATTCCTGACCTAAAGCAGAACTGAGATCCTGATTCTTTTGTTTTATTTTAATCATTGTTCAAGTACAGTTTTCTCCCTTTTACTCCCATTCCAGCTCTCCCACCAATCCCTCCCCACTTCCCTCCCATTATCACCCTCCCCCTAGTTTTTTTCCCCCGTGTCCTTTAAATTTGTTCCTGTAAACCCTTCCCATTTTCCCCTGAAATTCCCTCTTCTCTCCCCTCTTGTCACTGTCAGCCTGTCCTTTATTTCAGTGTCTTTAACAATATTTTGCTTATTTCTTTGTTTTGTTGTTTAAGTTCCTGTTAAAGGTGAGATCATATGGTATTTGTCTTTCACTGCCTGGCCTATTTCACTTAGCATAACGCTTTCCAGCTCCATCCATGCTGTTGCAAAGGGTAGGAGCTCCTTTCTTTCTGTTGCATAGTATTCCATTGTGTAGATGTACCATCATTTTTTGATCCAATCATTCACTGATGGGCATCTAGGTTGCTTCTAGCACTTAGCTATTGTAAATTGTGCTGCTATGTACATTGGGGTGCAAACATTCTTTTGTATTGGTATTTTAGGGTTCTTAGGATATACTCCCAGCAGTGGAATTGCTGGGTCAAAAGGCAGATCTATTTTTAGTTTTCTGAGGAAGTTCCATACTGTTTTCCATAGTGGTTGTACCAGTCTGCAATCCCACCAACAGTGCACTAGGGTCCCCTTTTCTCCATAACCTCTCCAACACTTGTTGTTTGTTGTTTTGTTTATGATGGCTATTCTGACTGGTGTGAAGTGGTGTCTCATTGTGGTTTTTAATTGCATTTCTCTGATGCTAGTGATACTGAGCATCTTTTCATGTGTCTCTGGATCCTCTGTATGTCCTTAGAGAAGTGTCTGTTCAACTCCTTTGCCCATTTTTTAATTGGATTGCTTGTCTTCTTAGAGTGGAGTCGTGTAAGTTCTTATATATTTTGGAGATGATACCCTTGTCTGAGGTATCATTGGCAAATATGTTTTCCCATACAGGTGGTTCTCTTTTTATTTCGATACTGTTTTCTTTAGCTGTGCAGAAGCTTCTTATTTTATAAAATCCCATTTGTTATTCTTTCCTTTATGCCCCTTGCTCTAGGGGACATGTCAGTAAAAAAGTTTCTGCATGAAATATCTGAGATTTTCTACCTAGGTTCTCCTCTAGGACTTTCATGGTGTCACAGTTTAGTATTTAAGTCTTTTATCCACCTTGAATTATTTTTGTATAAGGTGTAAATTGGTGCTCTAGTTTCATTTTTTTGCACGTAGCTGTTCAGTTTTCCCAACACCACTTGTTGAAGAGACTATTTTTACTTCCATTTATGATGCTGCCTCCTTTGTAAAATATTAATTGACCATAGAGACTTGGGTTTATTTCTGGACTCTCTTTTCTGTTCCATTGGTCCATGTGCCTGTTTTTATGCCAGTACCAGGCTGTTTTGATTACAGCAGCCTTGTAGTATAGTTTAGTGTCAGGTATTGTGATACCTCCTGCTTTACTTTTCTTTCTCAAAATTGCAGCAGCTATTCAGGGTCATTTATGCTTCCATATAAGTTTTTAAAGTGTTTGTTCTATGTCTGTGAAATAAGCCATTGGTACTTTAATAGGAATTGCATTGAATGTGTAATTGCTTTGGGTAGTATGGACATTTTGATGATATTAATTCTTCCAATCCATGAACAAGGTATATGTTTCCCTTTGTGTGTGTCTTCCTTGATTTCTTTCAGTGTTATGTAGTTTTCTGAATACAGGTCTTTTACCTCCTTGGTTAGGTTTATTCCTAGGTATTTTTTTTTCTTTTTCCTATTGCAAATGGGATTTTTTTCTTGATTTCTGCTTCTGCTGTTTCATTGTTGGTGTACAGAAATGCCTTTGATTTCTGGATATTGACTTTGTATCCCGCTGTTTTGCCAAATTCATTTATTAGGTCGATCAGCTTTTTTGCCCGAGTCTATAGGATTTTCTATGTACATCATCATGCCATCTGCAAACAGTGACAGTTTTGTTTCCTCCTTTCTGATTTGGATGCCTTTTATTTCTTTTTCTTGTCTGATTGCCATGGCTAAAACTTCCAGTACTATATTGAATAGAAGTGGTGAAATTGGACAACCTTGTCTTGTTCCTGATCTTAGTGGAAAAGATTTTAGTTTGTGCCCATTGAGTATGATGTTGGTGTAGGTCTCTCATATATGGCCTTTATTATGTTGAGGAAAGCTCCCTCTATTCCCACTTTGCAGAGTGCTTTATCATAAATGGGTGCTGTACCTTATCAAATGCTTTTCTTCATCTATTGATATGATCATGTGATTTTTGTCTTTGCTTTTGTTTATGTGATTTGAGAATATTGTACCATCCTTGCATCCCTGGAATGATTCCCAATTGCTCATGGTATATAATCTTTTTAATGTATTGTTGGATGCGGTTTGCAATATTTTGTTGAGGATTTTAGCGTCAAGGTTCATCAGCGATATTGGCCTGAAGTTTTCTTTCTTTCTTGTGTCTTTATCTGGTTTTGGAATTAGGATGATTCTGGCCTCATAAAAAGAGTTTGGGACTCTTCCATCATTCTGGATTTTTTTGAATAGTCTGTGAAGGATAGGGGTTAGCTCTTCCTTAAATGCTTTGTAGAATTCTCCTGTGAAACCATCTGGTCCAGGGCTTTTGTGTGTTGGGAGTTTTTTGATTACTGCTTTAATTTCTTTTGTTGTTATTGGTTAGTTCAAGCTTTCTCCTTTGTCACTGAGTTTTGGAAGATTATATTTTTCTAAAAATTTGTCCATTTCACCTAGGTTTTCAAATTTCTTGGCCTACAGTTCTTTGTAATAATTTCTTACAATCCTTTGTATTTCTGTGGTATCAGTTGTAATCTCTCCTTGTTCATTTCTGATTGTGTTTATTTGGGTCTTCTGTCTCTTTTTCTTGATGAGTCTGCTGAAGGCTTGTCGATTTTGTTTATCTTTTCAAAGAACCAGCTCCTGGATTCATTGATCCTTAGAATTGTGCTTTTAGTGTCTATGTCATTTAATTCTGCTCTGATTTTAGTTATATCCTTCCTTCTACTTGCTCTGGGATGTCATTGTTGTTGTTCCTTGAGTTCTTGTAGACATCGTAGGGTTAGGTTGTTTGTTTGAAATATTTCTATCTTGTTTAGGTAGGCCTGTATCACTATGAACTTCCCTCTCAGGACTGCCTTCACCGTGTCCCATAAATTTGGGGTTGTTGTGAGTTCATTTTCACTTCTTTCTAGAAACCTTTTGATTTCTTCCCTAATATCATTCTTGACCCATTCATTGTTTAATAGAATGCTATTTAATCTCCATGATTTTGAGTGTTTGGGGTTTTTCTCCTTGGGTTGGTTTCTAGTTTCAGTCCCTTGTGATCTGAGAAGAATGCTTGGTATGATTTCAATTTTCTTGAACTTGTTGAGGCTCGTTTTGTGTCCTATCATGTGGTCTATCTTTGAAAATATGTCATGTGCATTTGAGAAGACTGTGTATTTAGCTTTTTTGGGATGAAGGGCTCTGCTATATCAGTTAAGTCCATTTCGTCAAGGGCATTGTTCAATGCCACAATATCTTTGTTGATATTTTGTTTGGAAGATCTGTCCATTTTTTACAGTGAGGTGTTAAAGTCCCCCAATATATTGTGTTGCTGTCAATATCTTTCTTGAAGTCGTCTAAGATTTTGTTTATGTATTTGGGCACTCCTATGTTGGGTGCCTATATATTTACAATATTTATGTCTTCTTGGTGGATTCTTCCCTTGAGTATTATAAAGTGACCTTCTGGTTCTCTCTTTATGGCCCTTTTTTGGAAGCCTATTTTGTCTGATATGAGTATTGCTACCCTGGCTTTTTTTCCTGTCTGTTTGCTTGGAAAATTTGTTTCTAGCCCTTCACTTTTAGTCTGTGTAGGTCTTTTGTTCTTAGGTGGGTCTCATTTAGGCAACATATGTGTGGGTCATGCTTCCTTATTCATTCAGCTATTCTGTGTCTTTTGATTGGAACATTTAATCCATTTATGTTTGAGGTTATTATTGATAGGTACTTATTCATTGCCATTTATGTACGTGTGTTCCTCTCTCTCTCTTTTTCTTCCTTTTCTTAAAGCAGTCCCTTTAGCATCTCTTGCAGAGCTGGTTTGCAGAAGGTACATTCCTTGAGGCTTCTTTTGTCTGGGAAGCTCCTTATTTAGCCTTCTATCTTGATTGAGAGCCTTGCTGGGTAAAGTAACCTTTGTTGCAGACCTCTGGTTCTCATTACTTGGACTATTTCTTGCTATTCTCTTTTGGCTTGGAGTGTTTCCATTGAGAAGTCCGCTGATAGCCTTATTGGGGCTCCCTTATATGCTACTTCCTTTTTCTCCCTTGCTGTCTTTAAGATTCTCTCTTTGTCTTGAAATTTTGCCATTTTAATTATGATGTGTCTTGATGTGGGCCTCTTTGGGGTCCTCTTGATTGGGACTCTCTGTGTTTCCTGGATTTGTGTGACTTATTCTGTCAGCAAATTAGGGAAGTTTTCCATCATTATTTTTTGAACTAGGTTTTCTATCCCTTGCTCTATTTCTTCTCCTTCTGGTATCCCTATTATATGGATATTATTACATTTCATATTGTCTTGCATTTCTCTTAATCCCTCTTCATTCTTTCTGAGCCTCTTTTCCTTTTCTTGCTCTTTCTGTCTGTTTTTTCTACTTTGTCCTCCAATTTACTGATCCGATCTTCTGCTTCATCAATCCTGCTTTTCATTCCTTCTACTGTGTTCTTCAGTTCAGAAATTGTATTCTTCATTTCCTCTTGGCCTTTGTTGATAGTTTTTATTTCCTTTTTCATGTTGATGTAGTTTGCAGTGAGTTCATTGTAGCTTCCCTGTAGTTTCTGGTAGTTCATTGTGAGCTCATTGAGCTTCCTGACAATCATTGTTTTGAACTCAATATCTGATAGTTGAGTTGTCTCTATTTCATTTAGAATTCTTACTGAGGCTTCCTCCTTTCCCTTCATTCGGGGATTGTTTCTTTGTCTTGTCATTGTTCATGATACTCTTCTTGTTAGCCTCTGTTTCTTAAATTGATCTGTTCTGGTTCCCGGTGTTTATGGTGTGAACTTCTGTGGTAGAATAACTGTGAGATTTAGTGGTGCAGTCTCCTTCATGTATCCTGGTGTTCACAGCTTCCCCCTACTTTTTTGTGATCACTTGGCGGAGTAAGACGAAATGGTTTAGGACAGCAAAACAGTATTCTATGATATTTACAGTAGCAGGCAGTAGAGAAGAGATGGAGATCCTTTGGCTATGTATAGTGTTAACCGTGATCTTCTACCCCACTAGCCACGTTTTAGAAAGGATGGAAAGAAGATAAGACTGTTATTGGGGACGAAAGGATTGTTAGTTGGATCTAGAAAGCTGTGAGGCTGTGGGAGGTCAGATTCTGAAGTAGGGTGGGAATAAAGAATAGTAAATAGAAGTAGTGTGTAAAAGAATAGAGACAATCCCTACAATAATAGAGTTCAGGAAATTTTGAAGTGGGCTAAGATCTGGGAGGGGTATTGTGTAGTACTTACAATTGTATAAAATAGGTCTTATTTATAGTAATATTAAAGCAAGAATCATGTGGCTGAATCTATGAGATCTAGATAACAAGTATAAGGAGTATAGAACCTTGAATGGTGTACTAATGGAACACAAATGAAGGACAGTAAATTATCAACACACTGTGAATGAGATAACATGGGGAACCTACCAAACAACAATATAACCAGCCAAGCAAAGAAGACTGTACAGAAGGAAAAAGAATACCAAAATACTATTAGAATAAAAAAATGTCAGAAAAGTGAGAAAAAGATAATACAAATTTGCAGGCTCAAAAAAAAAAAAAGAAAAGGAATAAAATCAGAAGATGGAATGCAGGAGAGATAAATTTGGAGTGGAAGGAATAGCACTAGGATGAAAGGAAGGGAAACATAAGGAATTCAGAGATCTAAAATAAGAATTAGAATAATAATTCTAATATAAGAATTAAATAGTAAAAGTTACTTTAAAAAAAAATGAAATGAAACAATAAACTACAACAGAAAAAAAAAAAAGAGAAAAAGAAAAAAATGTTCTTGTTGGTTTCTAACTGGCCAAACCAGTTTTTTCTGTCTTGCTGACTTCAGTGGGCTGAGGGGCTACTGGAATGCTTTTCCCCCTTCCCAGTCAGAACTCAGTCTCTAGCATACTGTCCCCATGGCTAGCTGTGTGCTCTTGCCAGAGCTGATTGGATGCTTAGGGTTCACAGTGTAAAGTGTAAGCTCCGGATCATGCAGGGTCACGCCCTTCCCTGAACTTCACTGCTGTGGGCTCCAGGAACCCGAGACGTGCAGCGTCTTTTCTGGGTTCACAGTATGAGAGTCAGGAATCACAAAGGTGCATGTGCTTCTCCAAGTTCACCACCGCAGGCTCCAGAAGGCTGTGGGGTCTGGGTCTTCCACAAAACCACACTCTCACTGGGTTGGGGGTGTGGGCACATGGCCAGGCTGCCCTTGTTCCCACAGGCTGGGGCACTTACTCTTCCCAGGGCTGTGCGTGGGTGCTTGCAGCCCCTGTGTGGTTGTCCCTCAGCCTCACTCCCGTCTCTGTGCCTTTAAGCAACAAGGCCTGCCCTTGTGCTGCTCAATCCTTATTGTCCAGGGAGGGAGCTGTGACTCCACTCACCCAGGTGCCCTGAGGCAGACCCGGAATCACCAGGCCTGGGGGCTGCAACCTCCCTGGTCCCCTGCACTGATCCCTGGGCCCTTATTATCCTGAAGCAGTCTCCTTACCGTCTGGTTTTTCAACGTCTGCGATAATTTTTGATGTCCTGTTTTCATAAATGTTGCGATATCATTGGCCCCTTGCTCTGTTCCTCTGCAGATGGGCCAGTTTCTCTCCTGTGCACAGGGGAAGGGGATTAGGCTCCCTCCAACAATGCCTCCATCTTCCAGCTCAACCAGATCCTGATTCTTGAACAGTCTGGCAGGGAGATAGTCCCTGCCTTTCCTTTGGTTTTCAGACTTGGTACAATACCTTCTGCAGACTCATACTGGCTCAGGCTGGAGCAGCAACATAGTTTTGAGTTTCTGCTGTTGCAGAGAAGTCTTGTTTGGTCTCTGACTAGACTTCAGGACAGTCTGTCCCCTAAAAGGCAATCTGGTTGAAGAGCCAGTTGTGTAGGAAGGCTGTAAATGACCAGTCTCACTCCAGGAGTTATAACAATGCTCTCAGGTGAGGGGATGAGGGACTCCAACTTGCTCATGATTCTAAAGATAGAACACGGAGAAGATATCAAGTCTATAATGGGTCCTGGGATTTGCACTATAGTCAGAGCTGTGTCCCTGTCCATATGGGGAGGTGAGTTCTGCTGCTAACATCATGTGAAGGGGTGGATCTGTCAGACCAAAAACAAACCTGCAGATGACCTGGTTCATAGTTTCACCACTTCCATGCTGGCTGCCTAGGAGCAAGCTGTTCTTCCTTCAGAGTTCAGACCCAAGGGTAGATGTGTTGCAGAAAAGTCACTCACACGGGGGGAAGATGATGAAGCACAAACTTTATTACCCGGGGGGCTCAGAGGGTTAAATCCCCCAAATTCTGAGCCAAAAAAGCTGGGTTAGGAGTCTTTTTTATATACCAGTTACACAGGCAGAAAGGGAGGGGGAACCAGCTGCTGAAAGCAAGCATTCAGAAGCAGGAGCAAAGTCAGCGGCCTTGAGATAACCAGCCATTGCCTTGATGATGACTGGTCAGCTTCTACAGTCCTGTGTGAAATTTTGCAAGTGTTACAGTTACAGAGGAACTTTTGGAGTTTTTCTTTCCTGCCATAGGTGGAAACGTCTTTTCCTGTTTCCCTTACCCCAACTGTGATAAGTTAAATCCTGCTGAAGACTATACAGATGTCAATATAGAACAAGAGAAAACAACCACAGAGACTATATAATGTAAGTAATTTGGTGTAATCTTCCCTTTGTCCTCTCCTCTGCATCCCGAACCACTGTAGAAATTCAGGCTTGCATTGCCTCTCATCTGACTCCTGCAGCTGTGCTTCAGTTTCTTTCTCTATGTTCTTCTGTCCCCCTCATGCCATTCTCCAGACCATATCTGATCTCTGTTTAAAATTCATCAAAGCTCTCAGGGAACTGCCTTTCTAGACTCATTTCCAGCCTTGCTCCCCCATGTCTTTATGGTATTTCTCCACTTTAGATTATGAGGTTTAGGAGAGCAAGGTTATCTCCTTCATTATATCTGTCATAGCAACTATGGTAACACAGTACAAAGCACTCTGGCCACAGATAGCTGTGGATTCTATTTCCTTTGTTCATAGTCATAGTCAGCCTGGCCCTGGTTCCCTGTGCTGATGACCTGGCAGAACCAGCAACAAAAGGATAATTAGCAAAAGGAAGAAAAACTTTTTTCAATTTTACTCTGAGGCCTAGAATTTTTTTTAAATATCTTTTGGTTTAGGAATATGCAGTTTCATGGGAGAATTAAATGAACCAAAATTCCTTAAATGCAGGCTAAGGGAAGCCTACTTGTTATTTTACCACTAAGTGAAAATTTTGCCAATTTTAATTATTTTTTTTTGGTCACTGGAAAATGTCTCTTTAATAAAACTCATGTTTTTCTGAATTTCTTTTTTCTGTAACAGGATGATTATGTTCCACAAGGCTAGAGAATATTGTTAATTAAATAAAGTACACAAAGATAAATCACACAAAATTTTAGATCAGGAAATGCTTAAATGTTTCTAAAAAGTGTTTATCAGGAAATGTGATTCCAGAATCAAAATATTTCCTGCCTGATGATTATGCCAGGAAGCAAATTTATGGGATATCAGTTATGAAGTCTTATAAAAAAGAAATTTTATGATGGAATACATTTATTTGAAAAAATCCATTATAAGTTAAATGAGATAAATAGGAATTGCTCAAAATCATATGGCTTTTAAAATTTATTATTCACACAAAAATTTTAGTTTTAAATTTTATAGAAAATTACAAACAATTAAGTAGAAACTCACCAATATCTCACCACTCAGAGATGATCACTCTCAATATTTAAGTGAACATAATTATAGACAAGTCTCTGTGTAAATCTATGCCCTTATATACAATTTTATGTAAATGATTTTAATGATAGGTATTATATCAGCAATATATCATATAGGTTTATTTCCCTGCTAATAAGTTTAGATCTGTAGTATTATGGTTCATAAGTATGCATTGCATGTATGCATTAAAATATTCCAAGTTTCAACAGCTGCTCTCCAAACATCAAGTCCTCATGTGATAATGTGAAAAGAAACTGACAGGGAAGAGGGGGCAACAGAGTGGGTAGAAGGGTCTTTCCTAGAATCTTCCTAGTGAGTCCCTCTATGTGTCTATAGCCAGGACATCACATGCCTACCCCAGAGAATGCTGGATGGTATCTGCAGAATTATACTAGAACACCTAGAACACCCCATCCTTCTAGATCCTATAGGATTTAAGGAGGGATAATACTCCCAACAAGGTTGTCTTTAGATGCTGAGTCAGAAAGTTTTCTTCTTTCAGTGTGACCTAGCTGTATTTCCAAACTATGACCTGCAGAAACATAGGTTACAATAGCAATCACATTATCTGGAATAACATTTTAAGAGAAATTATAAATGATGAAATAATAGACAAAATAATAGAAACACAAAAGAAAAACATCTCTCTGGTATAAAGGCTATCTCTTCTGATTAAGGACTGTGTTGTGATTAGAGGCCTCCTTTCTTCCCCTCTCCCGCCCCCCCCCCCTCCTCCTCTCTCACTTTCTTCCCCTCCCTCTACCACCTTCTTTCTCCTCCTTCTCTTCCTTCTCCTTCTCTTTTTCCCTGGAACTGCTCCTCCAGTCAGACTCTTTACCCCAAGCAAGTGCTTTGCAACCTTCAGCTTCTGACCAGTCAGCTTTCCCAAAATTTGGAGAGTTGATTGAAACCAAGTGTTTGCTTTATCTTAGCATTTGCAGTATATTATATGAAATGTAGAAAACTTCAAAATGTATTACAAATTTTCAATTTCATAAAGTCTTGAGGACTTTGTTTTATAAACCTAATCTGCAATGGAACATCAGGTACCAAAGTACAGGTCTCTTTCATTAATTCATTTATTCATTCAATCTGCAACAAGGTGACCAACAAAGAAATTTAGTTGTACTCAATTTTTGCTGCTGGAGACTCTTCCCTGAAGTATATTTAAACTTTCTGAATTCCTAAGAAAAAGTCAAAAGAAGGTAGAGTGTTGGTGCCTGGTTGTCTGGAAAGGAAACAGCAGGATGAAGTCTCTCTACTTTGGAGATTGAGAAAGGAAAGACAGCCCCATATGGCCGGGTCCACCGTGGAATTGGAAAAGGCCAGGGCTCTAAGTTTTACTGGAGTAAAATTGTGAACCTACTCCAGTCAAGTGGCAGGATATTGAGGGGAAATGGCACCAGGAATGGCTGGAGGAGCTGAACACTAAAAACTATATCTCGAAAGTGAATGAAATCACCAATGGAGAGAGAAGGCAGAAGTCCAAAGATTGAACTCTGGGCATGCCAAGGACTGGAAATGTGGGGGGTGAGAAGTGACCAACCAATGGACCTGCCTTTTAGATGGAAGACCCAAGAGAGGGGCCCCTGAGAGCAAAGCAAAGAAAGTGAATGCTTCAAAATAGCAGGTCTGAACAACTGTTTCAAATGCTGCTAATAGTTGGAGTGAAATAACTGAGAATTAACTGCTGATTTTACAATACGGAGGTCACTGGTGACTTTGCCAAGAGCAATTTCAGTAAAGGGGTAGGGGCAAAAAAACTGACTAGAGTGGATTCAAGAATGAGTAAGTGGAGGAGATGAGGATACAATGAGCATAAATGTCTCTTTTGAGGAGTTTTGGGAGAAAGCAGAGAAATAGGATTGTAGCTAGATAGGGACATCTTGTCAGAAAGTTTTTTAAGAATGGGAAAATGGTATACAATGTTAATATGCTTATGGGAATAATCCAGGATAGAGAAAAAGTTTAATAACATAGGATCGAGGGGTAACAACATTGAGAATCTAAAAGACAGACATACAAAAATGGGAGAGTTATCTATTTCAGTGTCTTTGGTTATATTTTGTTTGCTTGTTTGTTTTGTTGTTTAGGTTCCTCTTAAAGGTGAGATCATATGGTATTTGTCTTTCACTGCCTGGCTTATTTCACATAGCACAATGCTTTCCAGGTCCACCCATGCTGTCGCAAAGGAGCTCCTTCTTTCTTTCTGCTGCATAGAATTCCATTGTGTAGATGCACCATAGTTTTTTGATCCATTCATTTACTGATGGGCACTTAGGTTGCTTTCAGCACTTGGCTATTGTAAATTGTGCTGCTATGAACATTGGGGTTCATAGGTTCTTTTGGATTGGTGTTTCAGGGTTCTTAGGATACAATCCTGGCAGTGGAATTGCTGGGTCAAAAGGCAGATCCATTTTTAGTTTTCTGAGGAAATTTCATACTGTTTTCCATAGTGGTTGCACCAGTCTGTAATCCCACCAACAGTGCACTAGGGTCCCCTTTTCTCCACAACCTCTTCAACACTTGTTTGTTGCTTTGTTTATGATGGCCATTCTCACTGGTGTGTGAAGTGGTATGTCATTGTGTTTTTAATTTGCATCTCTCTGATAGCTAGTGATACTAAGCATCTTTTCATGTGTCTCTGGATCCTCTGTATGTTTTTGGAGAAGTGTCTGTTCAAGTCCTTTGCCCAAACAAGCAACTGTGACCAGAGGGGAGAGGGAAGGGAATTTCAGCGGAAAAGGGGAAGGGTTTACAGGAACAAGTATAAAGGACACATGGACAAAAACTAGGAGGGGGTTGGAAATGGGAGGGAGGTGGGGAGCACTGTGGGGGTGGGCTTGGATGGAAGTAAAAGACAGAAAACTGTATTTGAACAACAATTTTTAAAAAGAGAAAAGGATAAATGGCGACGGAAGGAAACTGACTTTGGTTGGGAACACACAATACAATATACAGATGATGTATTACAGAATTGTACACTTGAAACAGATACCATTTTATTAACCATTGTCACCCCAATAAATTCAATAAAAATTTATAAAAATTCTACAGTGAAGAAAAAAAGACTGGGAGAGTTGAAGTTAGATGGGAGCATGAACATTTCATTCTGGGGAACAGGAGGGAATACAGAGTTCATGAGTCCAGATGTGGTTGCAATGGACTGAATGTTTGTGTCCTCTCAAAATTTATATTTCAAACCCCTAATCTCTAATGTTATGGTATTAGTTGCTGAGGCTTTGGGTAGGTGACTAGGCCATGAGGTGGAGTCCTCCTGAATTGGATTAGTGCCTTCATAAAAGGAATTCCAAAGAGAGATCTCTTGTCTTTTTTCCACTGTGTGAGAATATAATGAGAAGATGGTAGTCTGCAACCCAGAAAAAGGACCTAATCTCAAACTTTTGGCTGCCATAACTATGAAAAATAAATTTCCATTGCTTATAAACCACCCAGTTTATGGTACTTTGTAAAAGCAACCAAGACTGACTAAAACAGTGGGTAAACTTGACAGATGTGGTGATGGGAATTTTAACCCCTGAAATACTGACCTATACCATTAAAGTATTGATGTAACTTCTCCATCTGATAAATTTAGCAATATTATGATATCAACATACTAAATTATAGAAAAAATTTTGAAAAGAACTATATGGTTTAGTCATTTTTCCCACCCTGGGGAAATTCTTGGTCCCAGTAAAATAAATATATTTAAAAATTTTTATATCAATATGTACATTTTTTAAAAAGAATAGTTTTAACTTCTGAGAAAATATTCATAATTTTCAAAACAATAATAATAAATAAAACTTGTTTATTGTTAGATAATTATCAAGATTCAGCTGAAACTTAGTGTAAGGAATGTATGAGTTCCAGCTGTCAACAGGTGGAAAAGATGAAATGTACCAAATGGACAGATTGGCTTTGATGCTGATGAAAGTGACTTAATCTCTCAGACCCTGAGTTGCCTCAGGTGTAAAACTAAGGATAACCCCTACCTTAAAGGATTTTTGTGAGCTCCAAATAAGATAATATAATTAAAGCTCATGGTGCTCTCACTTACTGAGAGCACACATATTACCTGATAAATTTCTTCCATTTATAAAATATAACTAGTGGAGGAGACTGGGGGTAGGAACATAGGATCTCTCTGTATGATGTTTGCAACTTCCTGGAATCTATAATTATTTTGAGGTGAAAAGTTAAAAATTTCTTTAACTTAGATTTCTGTGAGAAATAGCAGTACCTACCTTCCTTCCTGTGCAATGGCACTGTTGTTATCATTCATCTGATGGATAATGAAATGTTGCTATTTTCCTATGAATAGGATGATGTATTGGAAAAAGCATTGATATTGTAAGTCCTAAGACTTGAGATAAGTTTCACAATCTGGGTGTCTATAAAGTGAGGATTTATATTTAATCTCTCTCAGCTCTATGATTTTGTAAATATAAAATATAAATACAAAGCAACAGTTAAGGCAAAGAAACATTATGTAAATTACCAAGATTTGCTCAATAAATATTGCATGCTGTAAGAGATTGAAGGATAAACTGCTTGAAGGATAAACGTTTAACTGCACAATAAATGTAAAATTTTTAAATATATATATATTTTAAATTGTTATAATGTTATATAATTCTAATTATTGTATATAAACTATTATATAGATTCAAAATGTGTTAACATCAGATACCTGCCTACAGTGCTGATGGTACTCTATGGAAATGATTTCTTTTTTTTTTTTTATTGGAAATGATTTCTAAACATTTTTAATCATGTACTCTGATTACAAAAACATGCACTATTATAAATTTACATGTAAAATATTAGCAGTTTGATTTAAGACTTGTTTAAATTACAGATTACATTCAATATTATCTTGTATTTATTTTAGTTGTACAACGTGGATGTTAGACAATCATATACTTTACAAAGTGTTTCCCTGATATTTCCAATACCACCTGGCACCCTACATAGTTATTAGAATATGATTGACTACGTTTCCTATGTTGTCATTTACATCCCCATGACTATTTTATCACCACCAATCTGTACTTCTCAGTCACTTCATCTTTTCCACCCAGTTCCCTCAAACTCCCTCCCTTCTGGTACCCATCAGTTTGCTCTCTGTATCAATGAGTCCATTTCAATTTTGTTCATGTATATTGTTTTTTAGATTCTACATTAAATGAAATCATGAGAGTTATATCTTTCTCTGTCTAACTTATTTCACTGAGCATAATATACTCTAGGTCCATCCATGCTGTTGCAAATGCTAAGATTTTATTTTTATGTCCAAGTAATATTCCATTGTATATATGTACCACAGCTCTTTAATCCACTTGTCCTCTGAAGGGCACTTTAGTACATGGGTTGCTACCACATCTTGACTATTATAAATAAAACTGCAGTGATATAGAGATACATATATTCCTTCTAATCAGTGTTCTGGGTTTCCTTGAATAAATACCCAGAACTGGAATCACTGGGTAATAAGGCAGTTCCATTTTTAATTTTTTGAGGAACCTATATACTCTTCTCCAGAGTGGCTACACCAGTCTGCATTCCCACCAACAGTGCACATGAGTTTTTTCTTTTTTTTTTTTTTTGGTCTTTTTAAACTTCTTTGTTTTTGAAAAATTTTTGTCGTTTTTCTATTAGAGTTGTCCCAGTTTTCCCCCCTTTGCCCTCCTCCATGTCCCCACCCTCTGCTCCCACAGTCAATTCCCACACTGTTGTCCATGTCATGGGCCATTTATACATGTTCTTTTACTAGTCCCTTCCACCTCTCTCCTCCCCTCTGGCCTTTGTCAGTCTGTTCTATGCTTCCATATCTCTGGTTCTATTTAGCTCATTACTTTATTGTTTTCATTAGATTCCTCTTATAAGTGAGATCATATGGTATTTGTCTTTCAACAACTGGCTTATTTCACTTAGCATAATAGTCTCCAGTCCCATCCATGCTGTTGCAAAAAAAGTAGGAATTCCTTCTTTCTTTCTTCTGGGTGGTATGTCATTGTGTAAATGTTCCACAGTTTTTTGATCCACTCATCTACTGATGGGCACTTAGGCTGTTTCCAAATCTTGGCTATTGTAAATAGTGCTGCTATTAACGTAGGGGTGCATAAATACTTTTGAATTGGTGTTTTGGAACTCTTAGGGTATATTACCAGGAGTGGAATTGCTGAGTCAAAAGGCAGTTACATTTTTAGTTTTCTGAGGAAATTTCATACTGTTTTCCATAGTGGCTGCACCAGTTTGCATCCCCACCAGCAGTGCACTAGAGTTCCCTTTTCTCCTCATCCTTGCCTGCACTTATTGTTTGTTGATTCACTAATGATAGCCATTCTGAAAGGTATGAAGTGATATATCATTGTGGTTTTAATATGCAACTCTCTGATGACTAGTGATGTTGAGCATCTTATGTCTATGGGCCATCTGTATGTTCTCCTTGGAGAAGTATCTGTTGAGGTCCTGTGCCCATTTTTCATTTAGATTGTTTGTCTTCCTAGTGTTGAGTCATATGAGTTCTTTCTATATTTTGGATATTAAACTCTTGTCTGATGTATCACTGGAGATTATGTTTTCCATATGTTTGGTTCCCTTTTCATTTTGATGCTGGTTTCTTTAGCCATGCAGAAGCTTTTTAGTTTGATGTATCCTATTTGTTTATTTTTTCCTTTATCTTCCTTTCCCTAGGACACATTTTGGCAAAAATATTGCCACATGGGATATCTGAAGTTTTACTGCCTATGTTTGCTCTGGGACTTTTATGATATCACAACTTATATTTAAGTGTTTTATCCATTTTGAGTTTAGTCTGGTGTATGGTAAAAGTTGGTGACCTAGTTCATTTTTTTTTCCAGGTACCAGTCCAGTTTTCCCAACATCATTTATTGAAGACACCATCTTTATTCCATTGTATGCCCTTGCCTCCTTTGTCAAATATGAGTTGACCATAGAGATGTGTGTTTATTTCTGGGCTTTCTCTTCTGTTCCATTAAGCTATGTGTCTCTTCTTATGCCAGTACCAGACAGTTTTGATTGATTACAGTGGCAGGTATTGTGATTCCCCCCTACTTTATTCTTCTTTCTCAAGATTCCTGAGGTTATTCAGGGTTTGTTGTTTGTTTGTTTGTTTTTTTGTTTTGGTTCCATATCAATTTTGAAATATTTGTTCTAAATCTCTGATGTATGTCATTGGTATTTTAATAAAAATTGCATTGAATCTATAGATTACTTTGGGTAGTATGGACATTTTAATGGCAATTCTTCTGATCCATGATCATTTGTATCTTCCTCAGTTTCTTTCTTCAATGTTCTATAGTTTTCCATGTACAGGTTTTTTACATCTTTGCTTATATTTATTTCTAGGTACTTTATTTTTCTTGTTGCTATGGTAAATGGAAATTTTTTCCTAGTTTCTCTTTCTCATAGTTCATTGTGGTGTACAAAAATGCCATGAATTTCTGAATATTTACTTGTATCCTGCTATTTTTTTTTCAAATTCACTTATTAAGTTAAATACTTTTGGTGGAGACTATAGGATATTCTATGTACCCTATCATGTCATCTGCAAATAATGACAGTTTTACTTCCTCCTTTTTAATTTGGATTCCTTTATTTCTTTTTCTTGTCTGATTGCCTTTGGCCAGGACCTCCAGTACTATGTTGAATAAGGGTGGTGAAAGAAGACACACTTGTCTTGTTCCTGATCTTAAGGGGAAAGCTTTAGTTGTTTAGTTGTTGTCCATTGAGTACAATGTTGGCAGTAAGTTTCTCATATATTACTTTTATCATGTTGCTGTATATTCTCTTGATTCCCACTTTGCTGAGAGCTTTTTTTTTTAATCATAAATGGGTGCTGGATTTTATCAAATGCTTTTTCTGCATCTATTGATATGATCATGTGATTTTTGTCCTTCATTTTGTTTATGTGGTGTATTATGTTTATTGTTTTGTGAATATTGTACCATCCTTGCATCCCTGAGATGAATCCCACTTGATCACAATGTATGATCTTTTTAATGCATTGTTGGATCAGAATTGTAAATATTTGTTGAGGATTTTAGCATCAATGTTTATTGGCAATATTGGCATCTAGTTTTCTTTGTTGTGTCTTTATCTGGTTTTGGAACTAGGATGAGACTGGACTCATAAAAAAGACTTTGAAGTCTTCCCTCTTCTTGAATTTTTTGAATAGTTTAAGAAGGATAGGAGTAAGTTCTTCCTTAAATGTAGTGAAACCATTCTTTCCAGGGCTCCTCTTTGCCAGGCACTTTTTGATTAGTGTTTCAATGTGCTAGTTGTTATTTATTTATTCATGCTTTCTGTTTCTTTCTGATTCAGTTTTGGACAATTGTATGATTCTAGAAATTTTTCCATTTAGCCCAGGTTGTCCAATTTCTTGGTATATAGTTGTTCATAGTAAATTCCTACAATTCTTTGTATTTCTTTGGTATCAGTTATAACTTCTCCTGTTTGATTTCTGATTTTACTTATTTGGGTCCTGTCTCTTTTTTCCTTGAATACTCTAGTTAAAAGTTGTCAATTTTTAATTTTTTCAAAGAACCAGCTCCTGTATTTATTGATCCTTTGAATTTTTTTATGTCACTTAACTCTGATCTCATTTTGACTTTTTCTTCCCTCTACTCACTCCGGGCTTTGTTTGTTGTTGTTCCTCTAGTTCTTGTAGATGTAGGATTAGGATGTTTATTTGAGAATTTTTCTACTTTCTTTAGGTAGGATTGTATTGGTATGAACTTCCCTCTCAGGACTGCCTTTACTGTGTCCCAAAGATATTGGAATGTTGTATGCTCATTTTCATTTGTTTCCACATACTTTTTCATTTCTTCCTTGATCTTCATTAACCCAAATATTATTTAATAACACATTATTCAGTCTCCATGTATTTGAATGTTTTTGAGTTTTTTTCCTTGAGGTTGATTTCTAGTTTCAAGCTGTTATAATCCAAGAAGATGCTTGTTATGATTTTAACTTTC
Source organism: Phyllostomus discolor (assembly GCF_004126475.2). Taxonomy (NCBI): domain Eukaryota; kingdom Metazoa; phylum Chordata; class Mammalia; order Chiroptera; family Phyllostomidae; genus Phyllostomus; species Phyllostomus discolor. The sequence continues at coordinate 48,017,240 of NC_040913.2, read as the reverse complement.
TTGAATTTGCTGAGGTTTGTTTTGTGTCCTACCATGTGGTTTATCTTTGAAAATGGTCCATCTGCATTTGAAAATAATGTAGATTTTGCCTTTTTGTGGTGAAATATTCTGTAAATATCAATTAAATCTATTTGATCTAGGGTGTTGTTCAATGCCACAGTATCCTTGTTGATTCTTTCTTTGGAATATCTATCCATTGTTGACAGTGGGGTGTTGAAATCCTCTACAATAAGTGTTTGCTGTCTATATCTTTCTTGAATTCCTCCAAGATTTTCCTAATATAATTAGGTGCTCCTATGCTAGGTATACATGTTTACAAGTGTTATATCTTCTTGTTGAACTACTCCCTTAAGTATTATGTAGTAACCTTATTTGTCTCTTGTTATGGCTGTTATTTTGAAATCTATTTTGTCTGATATAAGTATTGCTACTCCAGCCTTTTTTCATGTCATTTTGCTTGGAATATTTTTTTCCATCCCTTCATTTTCAGCCTGTGTAGATCTTTTATTCTGAGCTGAATCTCTTGTAGACAGTATATATGTGTGTCATCTCTTCTTATCTGTTCAGCTACCCTATGTCTTTTGATTGGAACATTTAGTCCATTTACACTTACAGTTATTATTGACAGGTATTTATTCTTTGCTATTTTTTCCTTTATACCTATCTTCCTCTCTCCCTCTCTTCTCTCTCTCTCTCTCTCTCTCTCTCTCTCTCTCTCTTCACTTCTTAAAACAGTTTCTTTACCATCACTTGCAATGCTGGTTTGGTGCAAATGTACTCTTTTAGCCTTTGCCTGGGAACCTCCTTATTTCACCTTTTGTTTTAAATGAGAGGCTTGCTGGGTAGACTAGTCTTGGTTGCAGTCCTTTGCTTTTCATTACTTGAAAATTTTGTGCCATTTCACTGTGGTTTGTTGTGTTTTTGTTGAGAAATCAACTGATAGCTTTATTGGAACTCCCTTGTATGTTACTACCTGCTTCTCTCTTGATGCCTTTAAGATTATCTTTAAATTTTGCCATTTTAATTATGATGTGACTTGGAGTGGCCCTCTTTGGCTTCATCTTGATTGGGATCTTCTGTGCTTCCTGGACTTGCATGACTCCCCCCCACCAATACACACACACCAAGTGAAGGGAGTTTTCTGTTATTACTTTTTCAAACAGGTGTTCTCTTCCTTGATCCTTTTCTTCTCCTTCTGGTATTCCTATGATGGAATATCACCATATTTCATACATTTCATGTTGCCTGACAGCTCCCTTAAACTATCTCGATTATTTTTTTAGTATTTTCTCATGTTGTTGCACTGAATGGGTGTTTTCTTCTACCTTGTCTTCCAACTCACTGATTCAGTCCTCTTCTTCTTCTAGCCTGTTTTTTTAATTCCTTCTAGTGTATTCTTCATTTCAGATATTGTATTCTTCATTTCCTCTTGGTTCTTATTCATGGTTTCTGTGTCCTCCTTCATACTGATGTAGGTTCCACTAAGTTCCTTGTAGCTCCCATAGAGTTCCTTGTTGTTCACATAGAGTACCTTGATTATCCTTATAAACATTATTTTGAACTCTTTATCTGATAAAGTTCTTCCCTCAATTTCATTTAGCACTTTTTTGGGGAATTCTTCTTTTCTTTTTGATTGGGGTTGTTTTTTTGTCTCCTCATTTTAGGTGACTCTTTTTGTTTCTTTGTGCTTATTAGATTGATCTTTTGACTCCCTGTCTTCATGGGGTGGCCTTCTGTGGTAGGAGATCTGTGGGACTCAGTGGTGTAGTTCTTGATCTCTTGAGCTGGATGCTGTTTGGATGCCTTTTATTCTGTTTACATGGGCTCTCTTGTTATAATTGGCTTTTGGTTGTCATTGGGTCATCTTTGGTGGTTTCTTTCCTTAAGCTGGCTGACTGAGAGTTAGACCACCCTCTTTGTCTTGTATGCTATTGTACAGGTGCTGCCAGAAAGAAACAAAACAACCCAGGAAACAAAACCCACACCCACAAAAATTTCCACCAACCACAACCACACTATCAACAATGAATGAGCAAATATTAATAAAGGTGGAAAGAGATTGAGACTATTATAAGAAAGGAAAAATAAATATAAGATGACTAACAGAGGTAAAATTGATTTTGAGAGGTTAGAAGGAGGAAGAATAATAAGAGTAGAGAATAGGAACAAGGTGTAGAATGAAAGAAAATAAAATTTATGATGTAAATAAAAAGCAAAGGAAGAAGGCAAAATGGAGTAAGAAAAGGGGAGAATATAATATGCGATTTTAAATAATAAAATAGGAACAAAGTTGAAGAAAAACAATCATCGCAGCAATATCAATGACAAATGAGCAAAGATTAGTAACAAAGAGAATGAAAAGGAAATAAGAAAGAAAAAAAATATGAGGTATCTAAAGGAAAGAAAAGCACTTTTAAGAGAATAGAGGCATAAAAATAATAAGAGTAAGGACTAAAAAGTAGGCTAAGAGAGTGAAAAATAAAATTTAAAATGAAACAAAGAAAGGGCAAGAGGAAGACAAAATGGAGTAGGAGAGAGGAGCAGTAAAATTTGATTTGCAGTACAAAAATAGTCAACATCTTGGAATAAAATGGAAGAAATGCAACAACAACCATATCACCAAAAAATGAGCAAAGATTAATAGAGGTGGAGAGAGAATAAGGATATTATAAGAAAGGGAAAACAAGTGTGAGATGACTAATGGTAAGAAAAATGGTTTTGAGAGGATGGAGGGAGGAGAGATAGTAAGAGTGTGGAATAGAAACAAAGTGTAGAAAGAGAAAAATAAAATTTAAAACAAAAATGAGAAGAGGGAGCAAGGAGACAAATTGGAGTAAGAGAAGGGAAGAGTAAAATATGACATTTGAAATAAAACTAAAGTTAAAAAATGTCAAATAATGTGAACAAACATGAAGAAAAAGAAAGAAATGTTAAAAAGCTATGCCAGAGAAAAAAATAATGAAAATAATGAAGAGGAGTGAAGTGGAATTCACCTCAGCAGAATCTTTTTTTGCTATCGTTTTCTCATTCTGGATCTGTCCCTGGTAATATCAGATGGTGTCCTGGTGTAGCTCTAGAAAGCCTGTTTGTGGCTACGGGTGATCTACAGTCTATGACTGTCTCCTTCAGACCTGTCTGATCTTCTCTTTTCTGCCGTGTTGGCTTTCCATCAACACAAGGCCTAGGAATGGCTAATGTTATGTCTGAGAGCACTGCAAGTACCACTTCGCCCTGCCTCCAGTGGAGAACTCTGGTGCAATCTGGTGGGTGGAATCCTTGGGTCACCCCCAGAAGGTGCTATTAAGTTTTCAGGGAAGATGGTGGGATTGTTTCCCCCCCCACCACCACACATCTTGGTCTGTCCCAGATTATTTCCAATAATGTATAGTTTCTGATGAATTAGATGTCCATTTTATGTGAGACACCAATTTGTATGAGAGGGTCAGCTCTTTCCTGCTTGGCACTAAGGGCAGCTCTGTTTAAGAGGTGAGGCTGGGCAGGGCCTTAAACAACCCTTACTGTGCCTGTTTCTAATCTCTCTGCTCTGCTGGTTTCAGTGAATCAGGGCCCAAGGAACCATCATAGCTCATAGATCAGAAAGGACCCTTTAAGAGCTTTTCCTTTTTTCTCTGGGGATATGCACCAAGAAGGGGTTCTTGAGCATGGCCTCACTGGGTCTAGAGAGCCTGTAAGGTGGGAGTTGGATATGCCTGACTGTGAGAGGACCTGTCTAGCTGCAATGATCCTCTGGTGCTAGGCTACTGTCCCCAAGTCCCTAGTCTCTCACTCTAGTGGGAGACTCAGACCCAGATTCTCTGCTCTGTGCAACCCCTTGTTCCCCAGGCGCACTGGGTTGGGTCCAATAGTCCCTTTGGCCTTCCACATTCTGTTCTTCTGCACAACTCAACTCAGTGAGAATGAACTGTGTTTTCACTCTGGTTTCTTTGTTAGCAGAGCCACTGCATGTGCAAGTACAGATCCCTGCCCTGCCACTCCTCAGATCCCCTTTTTAAAATGTCTCTATGTGGCACCCTCACTGTAGCCCAAAGCCATGGGTTGGCTCTCTGCCTGCTCCACCGCCCCAAAAAGCAGTAAGTCTCTCTCAGTCAGGGCTGTCCACAGCCTGCCATGCCTCTGACAGTTTTAGGAGACAGAATTTCTCTCTGGAACTCTCCCAGTTGGTACCGCAGCTATGGACATGCTGCTTGCCGTGTGTTTGCAGTCTAAGTCTCCCAGACTTTGTATATCCTTCCAAGGGTTGGGGGTTCTCTGTGTGGTACCAGGGTCCTACTCTGGGAGGGAAGGGAGCCACTAGGCTGTGTTTTCTATCTGATTTCTCTTCTGCTGCAGGCACCTTGTACAGGGCATTTCTCCCCCAAATTAATAAAATCTCTTACCAGGTGGTACAAAGCCTCTTGGCTTCAAAAATTTATATCAGCTGAGAATCTGCTGATTATTCACTTCACTTGTTCAAAGATCAGCTGAAAATCCATGCTGGGGGGACGAGCAAGTGGGCTCAACTTCCAGCTACTCACTTGTCATCTTCTGCCCCCACCCCATCCCCAGGTCCCCTTTTCTTTACATCTTCTCTAACACTTGTTGATTTATCGATGATAGCCACTCTGACAGGAGTGAGATGATATCTTGATGTGTTTTTAATTTGCTTTTCTGTGATGATTAGTGATGTTGAGCATTTTTTCATATGTCTGTAGGTCATCTGTATGTCCTCATTTGACAAGTGTCTATTCAGGTCCTTTGCCCATTTTTAATTGGACTTTATTTTTGGTGTTGAGTTGTCCGAGTTCTTTATAAATTTTGGATATTAGCCCTAATTAGATATATCATTGGAAAATATATTTTCCCATTCAGTGGATTATCTTTTCATTTTGTTTATGGTTTTCTTTGCTGTGCACAAACTATTTAGTTTGATGTAGTCCCATTTGATTATTTCTTCTTAAATTTTAAATGACAGCCATGCTGGGTAGAGTAGTCTTGATTGTAGATTCTTGTTTTTTAACACAGTAAGTATTTTATGCCAGTCCCTTCTAGCCTGAAATGATTCTGTTGAGAAATTAGCTGACAGTCTTCTGAGAGCTCCCTTGTAGGTAAGTGTCTTTCTCTTGCTGCTTTTAAGATTCTCTCTCTTGATTTCTATCCATGATGGAGATGTAGGTAGATATACCACCCCCTCACACAACCAAAAGAAGGACAACAACAAATTTAAAAACAAAAAACAACTAGAACTGACAGAAAATCAAACTGCATGGAAGTCTGACAGTCAAGGAGTCAAAGAAGAAACATTCATCCAGACTGATAGGAGGGGTGGAGATAGGCAGTGGAGGTGGAGAGGTCTTGTGGTAAGGTGGCAGCTAGTGGACCAAGAGAGGCACCTGCTGGCAGAGTGGGCCATCCCACATTTGCATGTGGATAAACCAGGAAGAACAACTGGGGAGCAAGACAGACAGTGCAACTCAGGGTTCCAGTGCAGTGACATAAAGCCTCAAAACCTATGACTAAAAAAAACAGTGGGAGTTGAGGTGGCGACAGGGGAAACTCCCAGCCTCACAGGAGATTTAGCTGGAGACTCACAGGGTCCTATAATGTGCACAAACCCACCCACCTGGGAATCAGCACCAGAAGGGCCCAATTTGCTTGTGGGTAGCAGAGGAAGTGACTGAAAGCTTCCAGAGAGCTGAGCAAGTGGCATTTCTCCTTCTCAGACCCCTCCCTCATGTACATGTCCACAATGCAGGAACTCAGTTTTCTTTGCCCTGGCAAATACCTAAGGCTTTGCCTCTTACTATGTAACAGGAGTGCTGAGACAAAAAATATGGCCCAAATGAAAGAACAGATCAAAGCTCCAGAAAAAAATAGATCTAAGCAATGAAGATATAACCAACCTATCAGACACACAGTTCAAAACACTGGTAATCAGGATATTCACAGAATTCGTTGAGTATGGTCACAAAATAGAGGAAAAAGTAAAGGCTATGAAAAGTGAAATAAAGGAAAATATACAGGGAACCAACAGTAAAGGGAAGGAAACTGGAACTCAAATCAATGGTTTGGAGCAGAGGGAAGAAATAAACATTCAACCAGAACAGTTTGAAGAAACAAAAATTCAAAAAAATTAGGAGAGGCTTAGGAATCTCTGGGACAATTTAAATGTTCCAACATCCAAATTGTAGGTGTTCCAGAAGGAGAAGAGAAAGAGCAAGAAATTGAAAACTTATTTAAAAAGATAATGAAGGAGAACTTCCCCAGTCTGAAAAAGGAAATATGTAGGAGACCATTCTGCATGACTTGGGCCCAACTCCCACTTGGAGATGCACAAGACCCACACCCACAGATAGGTTCTCTCATGGTGAATCAGGCCTGCAATGTACCTAAGCCACATTGAGACTTGTTTTTGCTAAAACTCCCTCACCCTGAATTAAGACAGCAAGTGCTTACTGTAACTTCCTAAAATCCATGCTGAAACTCCCCAGTATGGAGTGTAACCAGTTCAACTACTTTTCCCATTTCATTTGCAAATATCCTTCTTCTGTGATGTGATTAGCAGCATTGGCTCCTTTGCTTTTTATAAAAGGTAACCATCTAAAGTGAACCTGGGCATAGTAAATGAGGGCCATCGTGTAATGTGACCAGAAAAAAGAAACAAAGGCCTGACATGGCAGAGGCCGTGGCTTTTGGCTCCTCTTGAGAGCAAAGCTGCCTGTCCTTTTCCTCCACCGGACTCAATAGTCCATGTGAATGTCTCTCCCCCATCCACAATGTTACAGACCCCACAAAGCCCGGATCTGCATTAAAATAGACTTTCAGGAAGTCTAAGAAGAACAAGAGTCCCAAAGAAGTTGGACCCAAGGAAGCACACACAAAGGCACATCATAATTACATTACCTAAGATTAAAGAGAAGGAGAGAATCTTAAAAGCAGCAAGAGAAAAGGAGACAGTTACCTACAAAGGAGTTACCTACCCATAAGACTGTCAGTTGATTTCTCAAAAGACCTGTTGTGGGCTAGAAGAGACTGGCAAGAAGTATTCAAAGTTATTGCTACAGAACAACAAGGAGGGGAGCCTGGGACGATATACTATTACTGAAAGGAACCTCCCAGGTTTGTTATGTCCACTGCCAGAGGAAAGACATCTTTCAATGTCAGAGATTCATGAAAAGGAAACAAAATGTTTATTTAATGCCATACAGACTTAAAGTAGTGACCTCATGTCTTCACCAAAATCCCAAAGTCCCTTAAAACACCCACAAACACACAGTTCTTCCTTCCCCCCTTTGCCCAGTCTGGGGTACCATATCTCAGGAGAAGAAATAAAAGTCCATATCTCAGGCAGCCCCCAAGTTCTTCTCAGTAATCCGTCTCGACTGGTAGGCCTCCCTTGATTCCCGGCACCATCAGCTGTGTCGCTGGGATCTCTGCTAAAGCCGGGTGGTAGTTCCCCCTTTTAAAGCTGCAGGGGTCCCCACTCTGGCAAAGGCACGTGGTCCTCTCTCCACTGGCTGTGGACCTCTCTGCACTGCCACAGCCGCGTGGTTCTTCCTGCACAATGGCTGCGAGGAGGGGGGTCACCACTCAGCTTTAGCCGAGTGGCAATTCCCTCCTAAAGCCACATGGTGATTCTCTCTCTCAGGGCTGTGGGAGTCCCCACTCTGCTAAAGACCGAGTGGTTCTCCCCTTGCGTAGTGGCTGTGGTCCTCTCCCTGCACTGCCACAGGCTCATGATCCTCCCTGCAATGGCTGCAGAGTCTGGGTTTAAATCCCCGCACCAATCTTCCTCTGCAGCCCCATTTCCGACTCCTCCCATACTCGGCTACACTTGCCATCAGTCTCACATCCTTCCAGCTTTACTGGGCTGCCATCGTGAGTCTGGGCAAGCACGGCCCCATGTCATGGAGCCAATCTTCCCCAAGCTCCCATGTGGGCACTGTAACTTGGGGGACCTGTCTCCCAGTTACATCTTGGGGGGAAAGTTACTTCCATTCCCCTGGCTCAGAGTATGGCCACAGCTATTTAACATATCTATGTAACCAGTTAAAGGTTACAGATATGTTAAATGACCATGCCAGAGGTTAGCTGCAAAGCTGTTGCTGTACAAAAAAGCTCTCAATGGCCTTGCTCCATTTGTCCCTTCCCCCAACCCACGCCTGGTGGTGGGGCGGGGGTGGGATGAGGACATCCTAATATTTCCTGAACACCTTGAGTTCTGGACCCCATTTCAAATCCCTATTTGGGGTCCTCCCCTCTTGACTGCACCCTGTTACATTATGAACTGCAAGGACCTACATCCAAGATTGCTCAATCCAGAAAGCTATCATTTAGAATGGAAGGGCAGATAAAGTACTTCCCAGATAAGCTTAAGTTAAAGGAGTTCACCATCACCAAGCCCTTATTATATGAAATGTTAAAGGGACTTATCTAAGAAAAAGAAGATCAAAATATGAACAGTAAAATGACAACAAACTCACCTATCAACAAACAAACCTAAACCAAAAACAAAAACAAAAATGGACTAAACAAACAACTAGAACAAGAACAGAATACAGAAATGGAGATCACATGGAGGGATTTCAGTGGAGAAGGGAATGGGGGAAATGGAGGAAAAGGTACAGAGAGTAAGTAGCATAGATGGTAGGTAGAAAATAGACAGAGAGAGGTTAGGAATGGTATAGAAAATGTAGAAGCCAAAGAACTTATATGTACGACCCATGGACATGAAGTAAGGGAGGGAGAATGTAGGTGTGAGGGGGTGTGCACAGTAGAGGGGAATAAAGGGGGGAGAATGGAACAACCGTAATAGCATAATCAATAAAATATATATTTTTTAGAAAGCTTCTCTCTCTTTTTATTAACCTTTGCCATTTTTTGTTGTTTAGTTACAGTCATCCCCATTTTCCCCCTGTTGCTCTTTTCTTGCCAGGCCAACCCCTACTCCCAAAGACAATCCCCACCCCATTGTCTATGTCCATGCGTCTTTTGTCCATGTTCCTTGACTTGACCATTCCCATTCTTTCCCCCATTATCTCCCTTCTCCCATCTTCTGGTCACTGTCAATTTGTTCTTTACTTTCTGTCTCTAGTGCTTTTTGTTTTGCTCATTTGTTTGTTTTGTTGACTAGGTTCTGCTTATAGGTGAGATTGTACAGTATTTGTCTTCTACCTTCTGGCTTATTTCACTTAGCATAATACTCTCCAGTTCTATCCATGCTGTCACAAAGGATAGGAATTCCTTCCTTTTTCTTTCTGCTGCATAGTATTCCATTATGTAAAATGTATGACAGCTTTTTGATCCACTCATTTACTGATAGGCACTTAGGTTGTTTCTAGCACTTGGTCATTGTAAATCATGCTGCTATAAAAATAGGGGTACGTAAGTTCTTTTGAATTAATGTTTTGGGATTCTTAGGCTGTAATCCCAGCAGTGGAATCACTGGATCAAAAGGCAGTTCCACTTACAGTTTTCTGAGGAAATTCCATACTGTTTTTCACAGTGGCTGCACCAGTCTGCATTCCCACCAACAGTGCATAAGGATCCCTTTTCTCCACAACCTAGCCAGCACCTGATCTCTGCTGATTTGTTAATGATGGCCATTCTGATAAGTATGAGACCTTCATCTCATTGTGGTTAACTTTTGTCATTTTAACTATAATGTGTCCTAGTGTGGGCCTCTTTGTGTTCATCTTGTTTAGGACTCTGCACTTCCAGGACTTGTGTGTCTTTTTCCTTCACCAGGTTAGGAAAGTTTTCCATTGTTATTTCTTCAAATAGGTTCTGAATCCCTTGCTCTCTTCTCCTTTTAGTTCTCCTGTGACACAGATGATGGTATGCTTCATGTTGTCCTAAAAGGTTTCTTAAATTATCTGCTTTTTTAGAATTTCTTTTTTGTTTTTGTTGCTCTGATTGGGTGTTTCTTGCTACCTTGTCACCCACATCACTGATTCAGTCCTCTATTTAATCTACTGTACTACTTACTCCTTCTAGTACTCATTTCTGATTGGCCCTTTTTTATAGTTCCTATGTCCTTTTTTTATGCTGTTGAAGTTCTTACTTAGTTCCTTTAGCATCATTATAACCATTGTTTTGCTGTAGATAGCTTGCCTCTATTTTACTTAGTTCTTTTCCTGGAGCTTTCTCCTGTTCTTTCATTTGAGGTATGTTTCTTTGCCTCCTCATTTTGGTTATCGCTCTGTGTTTGTTTCTGTTTATTAGGTAGGTATGTTTTGTTTTCCAGTGCTGGTAGGGTGGCCTTATATAGTAGGTGTCCTTCTGGACCCAGTGGCACAATTTTCCTGATCACCTGTGCTGAGTGCTTCAGCAATGTCTATTGTGTGGCTTATGTGAGCCTTCCTGTTGTAGTTGAGTCTTGATTGCCATTGGCCTGTCTGTGCATGGGGTCAACCTGCATGCTGGCTACTGTGAGGATTGACTCCTACCATAGTTAATGATTTGTTGTGCAGTTGCTGACCACATGAAGCCGAATTCATTTCAGCAGGGTCTGGGGGCTCTTGAGGTCAACCTTTGAATTTTCCTCTTATGGAGCTAATTGGGTCCTGCTCTATGTGATCTGAAGCCTGCCACTGGGTGTGTTGGTTCTGGGGCCTCTTGGGAGGGACTCCAGTACAGATCAATGTCAGAGGCTGCCTGTGACTGACCCTGGGCAATCTGTTTGGTGCTACAAAGCAATCCATTGTTTGTGGCTGCCTCTTCTGGATCTAGTGCATGGGAAAGACCAAGCTGCACACTAGACTAGCTCCCACAAGCACCAAGCCAGGGTGGAAGGTCAGTAAAAGGCCCAAGTTATCTCAAGATCCATCTCTGCCTGCCTCTACCTGCCATCTGCCTATTAGACTTACTCATTGAAAGAGCCTCCAGCACTATACAAGTTGCATGAGGAAACTTCTCAGTGAGTCACCAGGGTTGAGTGGTGTTCATCACATTGATAGATTCAAACTTGGTGCCAGTGCTGGTCTGAGGCCACTCAGCAAAAGTCCCAGGGTACACCAAGACCAGCTGCCACCCACCAGGTGAGCTTTGTGGTGGGGCAGGGTCCAGGAAATCATTAAGGTGAGGACAGCAGAGTTTAATAGGGCCAAACAGATCAAGGTATGGCTGTGTGAAGGTTGGACTCTGCACAGGAATGGTGGTCCTCTTCAGTATGGAAAGGGAACATGACCCCAGTGCCACACACCTCAGTCTGTCCTGTGTTCTGCCCAGACCTCTTCTAGAGCCGGAGCTTGGCAAGGCAGAGTTGCTGGGAGTTGGGAGGGTGAAGCTAGTGGACCTCCCATTGGGAGATGACATAAGTCAGGTTTGTGCAAAAGTAGAGGTGAATGGCCCCCACCCCAGAGCCACACAACTCAGTCTCTGCCATCACCCCAGTCTGCCCAGACCTCTAAATCTGGGCAGTTGACACCTCTGCAGGGTGTGAGCTCAGCAGGGTAGGGAGATAGGAAGTCAGAGAGGTGAGATTATTGCATTCCCCCAGGCTGATGCCATATGGAAGGGAGTGCTCTACCCAAGAAAGATGTCACCTGCGGGTGGTATGGTAGAGGGACTAAGCACAGGAAACTTGGTGGCTATTCCTTTAGCTCCCTCCTTGGAGCCACACAATCCAGTCTCTCCTCCCATGACTTGTCCATTGTGAGCCACCCTCCCTCTGCTGGATCCCAGGGTGAGTGCGTGAGAGCTAGATTTTGTGTGCTGGCCCATTAAGAGTGTGCCTGGGTTTCTAGCAGACTCCCATCTCTGATGGACAGAATTACCACTGAGTTTCATAGCCAGATGTTATGTGGGCTCCTCTTCCTGGCTCTGGTGCTCCAGGCTGGGGACCCCAGAATGGGGTTGAGACTCCCTCACTTCTAAGAGGAATCTTTGCAGCTGTGATATCCTTCTGGATTCTCAGTTGCCTCACATTGGGGTGTGACCAGCCCTTTTGGCATCTACACCCTTCCTACTAGTCTCTATGTGGCTTCATCTCTAAGTGCTTGGTTGTAAGACTTCTGTTCAACTAGTCTTCAGTTGGTCACTCAGGTTGATTGTTCTATATTGTAGTTGTAATTCCAGTTTGCTCCTGGGAGGAGGTGAGTGTAGTGTAACTTGTTGACAATCCACTGTCATGTTGGATCTCCCTTGATTTCTTAATTTAGATAAAAATATAGAATGCCTAACAGTTTCTTCCCATATCCGAATTGCTCATGAGGCCAGATTTGTTACAGGAAGTTTCCCTTTTTATATTCTGGAACTATACCTGTTGAAACCTCTATAACCACACCTTAACATTGTTTCTCATTAACAATATGTGTCAATCCTAGAAATCAGAGAAAGTCTACACTATAATATGTCATCATTTAGGAATAATCTCAGGACCTTTAAAAAAGTATCTATTTTAGTCCTGGCTTGGTAGCTCATTTGGTTAGAGCATCATCCCAATATGCCAAGGTGGTGTGTTCAATCCTTGGTCAGAGCACATATAAGAAGCAACCAATGACTGCATAAATAATTGGAACAACAAATCTCTCTCTCAAAGTTAATAAAAATTTTAAAAAAGTATCTGTTTTAATTTTAAAATAGCTAAATCTTTAAAAAGGAAATATAATTTTGTAAAGGAGTGTCATTACTGCAGGGAAAGAATTTTTATGTAGGTTTATTTGTTACATTCTGTATGAAAGTGGTTTTTCTGTAATTTTGCTCTTTAAATAATGACTCAAGCCCCTTAAAATGCCTTAAATACAAAGTAGTCTGGATTAAGGGAAAAGGTGGTAAATATCATGAGTGTTTGAATTAGAAATAATTCTTGTTTAATGAATCAACTCTAAACTTGTTGAATTTTAACTTCTGAGGTAATGAGATTTTCTGAACAGAAAAAGTCAGTAGATTTTTTAACACAGACTCAGTGTTATACAGCTTTGCCATAAGGAAAGGAGGAAGGAGAAAACTGATCAAGTCATAAGAAAAGGTGACCTCAAGCCTTTCTGGATTTGATATCTACCATTCTTAAGATGTCAGTTTATTCAGGCAGTCAGGTCCAGGATAACTGACACAAACCATCTAAAAAGAGAGTAGACAGTGGACTCGTGTTTATATTGAGGTCTCTAAATGTAGTATGGATGCATATTTGAGGAAATAAAGGTATGTAATGAATGTAACTTGATTTCAAAAACATCTATGATGCATTTTGTGGTACAGAAATTAACAAGGCATGATCTGTGCTCTCAACAACTTCATAGTCTAGAGAGATATACACAACCCAAGTATAAGGAGGGTATGCTGAGTGATGATGCCCATTCACCTGAGACTGCTTTTCTTAGTTTGGCTATCTAGTCTTTTGGATAATTACTGTTGAAGGAAGGGCTAATTACTCTTTTGAAAATTAGAACTCCAAGCTCTCCTTTCAGTTACGGTTATGCCAGAGGTTACATTTAAAGGCCAAAAAGTACCTGATTGTTTCAAGGGAAAAGTTTGTCTTAGGCAATGCCATACACAGAAACTTCTGCCCTACTCATATTCTGTACAAACAATTGCATGTCTCCTTCTGGAGCTCAGTGGACTATGCTCTGATAATGGGCACAAATTCCACCTATATCAGCTGCAATAAGGGCACCTAGACGTTCTAGAATTTTTCCAATGAAATGTCATTTTCCAGTGAAATGACAAAAGCCAAAGCAAGCAAAACACTGACATGGTCACTCTGGGTTTAAATGTCAGTTATTCTATTTGGCTGTGCTAGTTTTGGCAAATTATTTAAACGTTGAACCTGTGTCCTCTTTTAAAATCCATTGTACAAGCCATCAGCATCCTTGATAGGAACAGCTAATAATATTAGTTTTGGAACATTTTATCAAAATCCATTCAGGTCAAGGTTAAGTGTAGTAATGTGGCAGAAATCACCGAACATTATAATGCTTTGGTGCAATTTACTAAATTCTACTAAAGCCAACAGAAGTGTAGTGTGATACAAGATATTACCACAAATTACTAAAGGGACAGTACGGTTCCAGAGTTTGATCCCAAAGTAACTCAGGTCACCTCCTCAGCACACATCATCATATATTATTTCAGGCTTTGTACTAGAAGGGTACAGGACTTCAGTCCCACTTTAGTGAAGTGAAAGCAAGGGGGAAACTGTTGAAAATCGATTTGAGATCCCTAATGGGGTACCTACCACCTCTAGGAAGGCGGGGACAGAAGGATTGTAGAAAAGGTTGCACAGCATAATACATGCCTCACTCTCAAGAGTCAGGCATCCCCAAATTTCCAAGACTTTGGGGACCAGAGCCACGAAAAAGGTTGGGGGTGTCCCAAATGGAAATTTCCAATAAAAGGGCATATATGAGCCATCGAGGGAGGCGGTGTCCAGTCCTATGGGTCCCTTTCACAGGAGGGGGTGGGTCAGCGAGGAATGGGTGGGGGCGGCAGTGGGCAGCCAGGCGGGAGAGGGGCGAGATGCCTGGCAGGCCCTCTCTAGTGCGCTCCTCTCCTTTCCCCTCCCCGGTCTGCCAGGCACCGGAGCGCCTCTGCTGAAGCCAGGGTGCTGCGAGGGGAGGTGCCAAATTGTCGCAGCGCCGTCCCAGGCAGGCTGTAACGGTGACGCAGGAGGCGGAGCCATACGGCTTGGGCCTGCGCTGAGGTAGGGATTAGGGGACTGCATGGAAGGAAAGTTAGGAGGGGGCGCTGGGGTTGAATCCCGCTAATCTCAGATACCACGGGGCTGGCCACCTTTCCTCGCCTGGCTGCCCGAACTGCTGGTGATGCAGCCGCTGAGAAGCAGCCCCTAGGTGCACAGCCTTGCCTGAACCGTGGGCCAAACCGCCTGTGTGCTACAGCAATTGCGCTAGCCGGGCCTATGCGCAGGCCTGTAGGCTACACCACCACGGAGGCCTAGGGCCGAGGCATCGAGGCATCGCTGCGCGTGCGCAAACCCACTAGTTGTAGTGGGCTGGACACCAGACTCTGGGAATGTGCCCCACCCAGGTTTTGAGCTGAGGCGGTGCTGCGCTGGGGCGAGGCTGCTGGCGGTATAGGCTCCACCGGTTAGAGTTTGTTTGGGTTGCCCCAGGACTATTGCCTGCCAGGAGACTTCCCTTTTTGGGCTAGCCTGGCTTCGGGGCGTTGTGAGCTTTGGGCGGGGTGTCTTCCTTGGAGTTTCTCTCTCCCTTCCCACGCGCAGACTACTGATCTTTTTGTATCCATTCCCTGGACCCTGGTCTCCAGTCCCATCAGTCTAATTACCTAGTCCCTGGCTCCGAACAGGCTAACTCTTTGTGCTTTCCACGTTTGGTCCTGATTTACACGGCTAGCACAGACAGTTTGACCAAGCTAAGGCGAGGCTGTTTTTAAACTGAAGTGGAAAGGATGAAGATAAATCATTATTTTAAACAGGAAGATTTGTTCTTTGGGAAATTACATAAAATGTTGGAACAGTTGTAGTCAAGGACTGTAACAGCATGGATGTCATAGAACTGCCTGGTACTGCGCTTGGCGACTTAATCTCTGTCCGAGCTGAATGAAAGCATGAAAACGGTAAAATTCACACAGTGTCATAGAAAGCTCTTTTTCCCAAAGTTCAGGAAGTGACAGTCACTAATGTTTATTGAGCCTCCTGGCCTTACACCCTATTGGTACTAACTTTCTGCATGGTTTTATACCTTACTTGGGCGAAGGTGCTAAAGTTAGTTTCCTGACTCCTGGGGCTGCTTGGAACATTTTTCACAGTATCATTACTGTGGGCCCGGTAATCTTATATGATGTGCTGATACAGACATTTGGGGCTGGAATAGAAGAAACACTATCAAAGAATCTGAATACTCTAGGTTAAATATATTTCTATTGTATTTTACAGGGCGTTCGGTAGTCTCTATTATCAGTTGGAATATGGTATTGCACACCCCACTCCCAGCACAGAGACCTGGTTGCCGTTATGGGCCTTCTCAAACCTTAGGGCCTAAGCATTTTCTATTTTGCCCATGTTCAAAGCTTACTTTCCCCCTCCACCCAAATTTGCATGACACTCAACTTTATTAAAGTCTCAAAACAATTGCCATCATTTTAGGGAGGTGGTGACCTCTTATAAATTAGCCACTGTTTTTGTTCTCCAACCTCTTACTCTGCTCTACTTGGCACTTACTACTTTATTATATTTTTGTATGTGTATGATCTGGCTCCTCCATAATCAGGTCTCAGTGGATATTTGTTAATTGTATAAATGAAATTGAATCTGACTCCAGAAATATTTTGCGGTGAATCCTCAGCTTGGTTTTACTCATTCATTCATTTAACAAACGTTTATTGAGTGGCTGCTTTGTGTCAGATCCTGACTAGGTGTTCAGGATATGTCAGTGAACAAAACAGACAAAAGATGTTTTTTTCTGGAGCTTACATTCTAGCAAAGAATGATTAACAACAGATATTTTTAATGTTAGAAAAGTATAACTGCTATGAAAAAAGAGAACAAAGAAAGGGGACTGGTAGTGCACATGTTGGTTGCGATTTTAAACAGCATGGTTACTGTGGGCCTGAAGGATAAACTGAAGGTGATATTTACGATAGAGAATTTGTTTTTAGGATTAAATGTCTTTCTAGGAGAAAATTTTCCTTGCCATTTTCTACTATGTCTTTCAAGGGGGCCCATAGCATGACCATTGTGGCAAATGTCATCTTTTATAATCTATAGGTAAAAAAGTATTTTTCCAAATTGAATTCAGTTATTCAGGGTTTTACATTTAACTCCGCATATCAAACCAAGAGACAGGGCTCTTACATGGAAGAGACTGGCCAAAGGAATACTATAGATGTGCTGAGAAAAATTGTATATATTTTTTTTACATTTTACTATGCTTTGCAATTTCTTTTTAATGAACTTCTGACTGTATATGGCTTGTGAAATTGTTTTCAAAGAGTGGTTGTTTCTTTTATTTGAAAATGTGTCACAGATTCATCTGGTCTGATGTCATGCTTTAAGGTATTAAATTATTGCTCTTACAGACTTTTGAATGAACCAAACAAGACTAACTACATTTCTGTCCATCATTAAAGGATGCTTAGAGAAAGAGGCCGATGGAGAGAAATGAGTTTAGAAAGCAAAGTGTGTTTCCCTTCAGGTACTTTACTTACATAGATTATAAACACTATGTTTAAGTATCAAAGACTGTTGATCTAGAACTAGAAATGTAGGTAACCACAAGATTTGCTTATGCCTTTAAGAGACTGTCATATTTAATTTTGGTTTCATTACTTGGCAAAACTGAAATTAGAATGCCCCTAAGATATGACTACTGTTGAGGTTTCCTGGAGTTGAATATAAATCAAAACTGACTAGGCAAGAGAGATTTGAGACCAAGAATGCAACGACCATTGTTACAGAATGACACCTAGCACTGCTGTTCAAGGCTAAAACACAGGCATACATGAGGATATTTACTTCAAAGGAGGTATCTTACCTCTATGAGAAGGATACCCATAGTGTCCTTCAATGGAAGGCTGATGTGATCTCTTACTTTCATTATCCAGAAAAAAAACATGTGTCTAGTTCATGTGGTGATCCCATCTTAACAACATGAAAGTCTTCATGAAATCTAAGACATAATAGGTTTTCCCAGCATTAATTGGACATCAGAGTGTCAGCTAATATGTCTTTTATATATTTTCAGTTTTGCTAATCTAACCTGAGCTCATACCAATTATGTATATATCCTGTGGAAGACAATTTGAGCTGAAAAGCACCAGTGGGTAATAGTATATGAACAGGTCATAAATTGTAACCACGTTATAACTGAACAAAATGAATCCCCAATGAAAATGTGCCAATTTCAAGAGGGCCTACAATGTTGAACTAATATGTTGTGGGGCAAAAATCTTTATGGTTAGGATTCTATTTAATGGACATGTTAGGATTTTTTAATTTTTGTATTAGATCTATAAATACCTAAATTTCAAATGGGTTTACAAATGTCTTAAGAACCATTTCGTTTTAGCTAATTGAACAATCTAAACAATTTGTATAGTTTATGTTGATTATTTTACATATTTGAGAGTGACACTGTTTCTATGTGTGATTCAGATTACTGAGCAGCTCAGTAATGTCTTCCAACCAGACATAGTTTTGCTTTGGACTGAAGGTATGTTTCATTACTCTTGGGTGAATTTTGGGAACTTTTTACAAAAACTAATTAATGTAGAAACTGTATTTCTGTGTTCTACAAGTCAGTTTGCTATTTATCATAAGCATGGTAATATCATTTCCTTAGAGGCTGTGCTTTAGTTTTCGTTGTGCTTTTAGTGATTTAGTTTTGTCTATCTTATTTGTAATTGTCCCACTTTTGTTAGGAGTTGTGTTGGTATCTTACTGTTATTTGTTATAGATTTATGACATCTCATTCAAGTGGAACTAAATTATAGCTATCATCCTTGTTTGCAAATAACAATTGGGATCATGTTTTATTACTTTATATTAATTTATATTATTTACAACTTACAGGTGACATATATTTAATGACTCAGCTAAGCATGAAGATGGGAACCATTATTATCCCATTGACATTTACTTGGTCTGGAGCCATTAACACACTGGTGCTGTAAACTGTCTTCTGATGTCCTAAAAGATACTGTCCTGTGTACTTTACTGTCCTGTTTCTTTGGTTATAAAAGTATCATCAATTGTATTTGTTGCCCAGAAGGGAGAATTTGTTAACAGCATTTAATTCTATATTGCAAGAAAACTTTTGTATGTATTATGTTTCTCAGGCTTAGCTTTAGAATTGACTCTTATTATTAAGTTAAATTAACAAAATACATAACACTGGGCTTTCTGTGCAGAAATTACAGGTGTTTTTTTCTTTTTTTTCCTTGAATCATTTATAAAGTAATCAGCAATTAGGAGCTTTTGATTAACTGAGAAATATCAGTTTCCATGAAAAATGCTTTGCTCTCTAGTTTATTAGCTCTTAAGGCCCATGAATAGCATTCAGTTGGGCAATGTTGACATAAGAACCTAAGAGATGGATATGGTTTTGCTCCACATGATTTTGTTTCTTTCTTCTGTGTATTTGCTTCAGGTTCACTGCCTACTGCAAGCACTAATACTTGTTGATGAATTAGGCAAATGAATGTATGTCCTATAATCAGTTTAACTTACTATTTATGTCAGAAGTATTGCCAAGTAATAATGACATGTCATATTAGCAGACACACTGGTTAACAATGATTGCTTCACCAACAATAACATGTAGAGACTTCCTATTATATGTTTTGTACACAGAAATAAATTATTTGAACTATTCTTTGAAAGAATTTAGAATGTATATATTTATCATGTTTGGTCATCGAAAGACTTTCTTCTTGTACACCAGTAGTCAACTGTATAGTTATTAATTAACAGTGTAGGGGAACTCTCAAAATACAATGTGTAAGACAAGAAGTTACCTATCCTAAACAGGGATAATTTGGAAAGTTATTGAACTATACACATTTAGGAAAATTACCAAAATAGGAAATATCATGCCAAAGATTATCTTAGTTGATGTATTTTTTCTTTCCTTTTATTGATTTTCAGAGGCAGAGAAAGAGGAAGGGGGGAGAGAGAGGGAGATATCAATCTGTTGCTCCACCCATTCATGTATTCATTGGTTCTTTTTTAAAAATTGATTTTGAGGGAAGGAGAAGGGGAGGGAGAGAGGGAGAGAGAGAAAGAAAGAAATATTGATTTTTTTCACTTACTTATGCATTCATTGGCTGTTTTTTGTATGTACCCTGACCAGGGATTGGAAATGGTAACCTTGGCTATCGGGATGACACTCTAACCAACTGAGCTATCTGGTCAGGGCCTCTCCCATATTCTTTTTATATTATAAAACAAATATCAGTGCAGTAAGATTCTGTAATAACATAGTTTTTAAATTATATTTAGACAAAATGAGGAAATGCATAAGAAACTATTTTGCAAAGCACAAGGCATCTTTTTATATGAGTAATTAACTATGTACATGAGTTAAGTCATATATTCCAAAACTTGTGTAGGGCAAAACCCAATAAAGTAACATATAGGATGTATCATGCAGGATGATCTTATGTTGTGACACTATCAATTTGAAGAATGTATTCCCAATATAAATGCTAGTTTCTGCTCTGAGTCTGTAAGAAATATTGCACTCCTATGCAGAAAAGGGGAAAATTTGTATATAGCTTTAAGCCAGGAGTAAAAAACACATTTTTGCTATTCTAATACACTAATAGAAAGCTTTTCTCTATTTTGGATTATTCTTCTATGACATTTAAGATAAAATACTTTGTCTATGATATCTGACTGCTATATTCCTATGGCACTGATAAAATTTTATTTTACAGATGTAGAAAGAAATTGTGGATAATGTGTTGTCACATTCAAACCTATATTGAATTCCTGTGTCCATGGTCAAGGCAATATTAAAATAGTGGCATTCTGATTCCAAGATGTTGTTTTCCTTAACATTGGGTTATCCCCCCATACTCAGATGATTAATTTAAGCATAGCATTTTGAAAACTGTCTTGTTAGATGAAAAAGTCAGATCATATCAATTCACTGATAGAATTACAAGGCAAATCTTATCTCTGGCACTACATCCATCAAAACTTTCCTATGAAAAAAATACCCATCAAAGACATGCCATATAACAGGGTCCAGCACAAATAATGCCCCTTTTTTATTACAAAATCATAAGCATGTAATTCTGTAACATAATAATATCATACTCAAGCACACTATATGACATTTTAGGTGAAATGTTCAAATTAAAACTATAAAGTTTTACATCCATGTTATTACCCTACCAACCACACTCAAGCAGGTGTTATTTCTGCTGGACCCTGTGTATGTCAGTATATCTATAACACATTAAAATACTGTGTTCTCTGCATGTTTTTAAACTTTACCAAATATGTATAATTCTGTAACTTAGTGATTTTGGTCAAAATTGTTTTGGAGATTTATCTATATTGATTGTAGATAATTTAATCAATTGCTGTATAGAACGCTATGCCACAGTTTATAGCTTGCTAGTTCTAGTTTTTTTAAACTGTTATTTTTATATTATTATTTAATATTATATTATTATTTTTTTATTGTTCTGTTTTTGCAAAGAAAATTATGTATATGTTTCAGAGTTTATCCAGACCATTGGTTCCCAAACTACAAGGCATGAATTATTAGTGATCTTGAAATTATTTTAGTGGGTTGAGACAAGCATTTTGTTTAAAAATGAAATAAAGAAAGATAAGATAGAGCAGGGTAAAATAGAATAGAATAAAATAGAAAAAATAGAAAAGAAAATATCACTAAGCAGCTCATGTAGTAAGGGTAAGATTTTGTGAAAATTTTACAAACTATAGTTTCAAATATAGGTATGTATCAAAAAAGATGGAAAGACAGCACTGTTGAATGCTTCTCTAAAGTTGCTATTATCAGTTTATGTTCTTTCCAGCAATTCAAGTGTCTTTGGTCTGCATCATCACCAATACTAGGTGTTTTCCCACTCTAATGTTGCAGATTTGATGGGCAAGAGCTATCTTATTGTGATTGCATTTCCACAGTAAATTCCTTGGTGAATTTGAGCATCCTTTCATATGTTTATTAATTTCTTCTTCTGTGATTGTATTCTTTGCCCATTTCTAAACTGGTTTTGTCTTTTTTCTTATTGACTTTTAGGTATTCTTTTTTTTCTGTTTGAAGTATTTTTTAAAATATATTTTATTGATTATGCTATTACAGTTGTCCCATTCCCTCCTTCTCTCCCCTCCACCCTGTACCACCTCTCCCACCCACATTCCCCCCACTTTAGTTCATGTCCATGTGTCATACTTATGAGTTCTTTAGCTTCTACATTTCCCATACTATTCTTGCCCTCCCCCTATCTATTTTCAACCTACATTCTATGCTACTTATTCTCTATACCTTTTCCCCCTCTCTCCTCCTCCCACCCCCCTGCTGCTAACCCTCCATGTGCCCTCCATTTCTGTGGTTCTCTTCCTGTTCTAGTTGTTTACTTAGTTTCTTTTGGTTTTGCTTTAGGTGTGGTTGTTAATAATTGTGAGTTTGCTGTCCTTTTACTATACATGTTTTTTCTTTATCTTCTTTTCTTAGATAAGTCCCTTTAACATTTCATAAAATAAGGGCTTGGTGATGATGAACTCCTTGAACTTGACCTTATCTGAGAAGCACTTTATCTGCCCTTCCATTCTAAATGAGAGCTTTGCTGGATAGAGCAATCTGGGATGTAGGTCCTTGTCTTTCATGACCTGGAATATTTCTTTCCAGCCCCTTCTTGCCTGTAAAGTCTCTTTGGAGAAATCAGCTGACAGTCTGGTGGGAACTCCTTTGTAGGTTACTGTCCCCTTATCTCTTGCTGCTTCTAGGATTCTCTCCTTCATTTTTACCTTGGCTAATGTAATTATGATGTGCCTTGGTGTGTTTCTTCTTGCGTCCAACTCCTTTGGGGCTCTCTGAGCTTCTTGGGTTTCTTGGAAGACTATTTCCTTTGCCAGATTGGGGAAGTTCTTTATTATTTGTTCAAATATGTGCTCAATTTGTTGCTTTTCCCCTTCCCCTTCTGGTACCCCTATAATTCGGATGTTGGAACGTTTAAAGATGTCCTGGATGCTCTTAAGCTTCTTCTCGTTTTTTTGAATTCTTATTTCATCATGCTTTCCTGCTTGGTTGATTCTATCTCCCTTCTGGTCCACTGTATTGTTTTGAGACTCAGTTTCCTTCCCTTCACTACTGGCTCTCCTCCGTATATCTTCCTGCATCTTTTTTATGGTAACCTGCATCTTTTCATCTAATTTGCTCCCAAAATCAACCAATTCTGTGAGCTTTCTGATCACCAGTGTTTTGAACTGTGCATCTGATAGATTGGCTATTTCTTGGTCGCTCAAAAGGATGAGTCCTGGGGGACTGATCTGTTCTGTTGGAAACATATCTCTCCCCATCTCTCCTTTTTTTAAAATTTTTTTTCCCCTGGTCTGGTTGCTCTAGTTACGGTGGGAGGTGGAGCCTTAGGTGTTCACCGGGGCTAGGCACCCCAGTCGCTAGATTGTGACATTATATGTGGGGGCGGGGGTGGGGGTGGGGGCGGGGATGGGAGGGAACAATGGCGGTAGTTCCATTCTCCTGGGATCTCAGACCCTTCTCTGGGATCCTGGGCTGCGAGCTCTGCCCTGGTCCACAATCGCCACCTCACTGGGTCTGCCAGCAGCAGCTTGCGTACTCAGGGACCACTGCTGCGTTCTTGCACGCCAGAGGGCTGTCGCGTCTATTTCTCGCCAAGTTTTCCCCAACCTCTGCGGGACCACCCAGCTTGTCCTCGGCCCCTCCTACCAGTCTGGTTGTACGGGTTTACTTCAACTTCTTGGCTGTCCGACTTCCATTCAGATAAATCCTCTGTCAGTTCTGGGTGTTATTCTGTCTGTAAATTATTGTTATTCTAATCTTGGTTGTGTGAGGAGGTATGGTGCATCCACCTATTCCTCCATCTTGCCAGAAGTCCAATTTTTAGGTATTCTTTATATATTCTGGATACTAACCCTTTGTCATCTGTGTTAGATATGTTGAAAATATCTTCTCCCATTCTTTAGTAGGTTTTTCCCTTTGTTCATTTTGGGTTTTATTATGCCAAAATTTTAAGCTTTAATGTAGTAAAATTTATAAGTCTTTTCTTTGTGGCATAAAGCTTTTGTGTTGTGCCCTGCCCTGAGATCATAAAGGTATTTTCTATACTTTGTCCCAAAAGTTTAAAAGTTTTGCTTTTTTCACATTCCAGATGGTTTCCCTTGCATTTTCTATGTTGAAATACTACAGATT
Organism: Phyllostomus discolor; assembly: GCF_004126475.2. Taxonomy (NCBI): domain Eukaryota; kingdom Metazoa; phylum Chordata; class Mammalia; order Chiroptera; family Phyllostomidae; genus Phyllostomus; species Phyllostomus discolor. The sequence goes on along the minus strand of NC_040913.2, from coordinate 47,993,403 downwards.
AAACTTTTTTTAGTATGTTTTTCCATATGTTACGTTGTCCAGATTATTGAAGCTTGCCCTCCAAACTTATAAAGTATAAGCTCTAAAAGTTATATTTTACAATATTGATTTTTAATAATTCAGCAACTCTTTATGACTTTTTAATAATAAAGTTGATAGCATTTTTAAAACTGTATTTTCATTAGGTAAAGAAAGACTTTATTAAAGTTCCAAGATGGTAAATTCTTTTTCTTCTCTGTTTTTTTCTATATGTTTATATCACAGTGGAATGATTTTTAAAAAGCCATTTTTTCACAATGCTAGAGAATTCAATATTGTTTCACAGTACTGTACAATAATATTTAATCTTGAATTATTTTTGTATGTTGGATATTGACTATATTGGGAATTCCAACCAACAAAAATGAAGTTGTGTTAATGGAATGCTACTGAATGTTATTTATTTGAACATAGTAATTTTATATTCCACACATGCAAGTATATCTTAACTTCATTAGTCAAACAAACAGAATGGCTCATTTTTCATCATTCTTATTTTTAAATAGTTACTATTCTTGAAATTTATAAAAGACCCTGAGAAGAAAAGCTATTTATTTTTCCCCTTAAAAACCCAGGATATATAGCTGTTTAAAAAAATCTGTAATGATTGATATCAAGTGATTTCCAGGATATATTAATAAGTGGGGGGGAAAAAGCAACTCACAAAGGAGTATATAAATTATTTTGTGTAAGAAGGAACTGAGTAATGAAAACACATAGTTTATCTTCTCATTTTTGCAAAAAAGAAACAAAGGAAGAATAAACCAGAATCCAGTGAAATTGGGTAACTACAATGGTAGAAGGATGAAGTGGGGTGGGGACAACCCAGGATACTGTTCAATTATCTTAGCATATTAACAAGATTTCCCTCCTACCAGGAAGACAAGTGGTCTTAAGTACAGTGAGGGCACTCACATCTCTATTTTGGTTCCTGTTCTTTTTCTTTTATTTTTAAAGTATTATATTATTTTAATTTTATTTTTCCATTACCATTAGTCCCTTTATACTCTGCTTCCCCCAGCAATCACCACACTGTTGTACATGTCCATGAGTCCTTTTTCTTTTTTGCTGAACTCCTCCACCCTCTACCACCACTGCCCCTTACCTGTCATCCTGCTTTCTGTCTATGAATCTGACTCTATTTTGCTTGTTAGTTCAATTTATTTATTAGATTCCACATATGAGTGAAATCATATGGTATTTGTCTTTCTCTGACTAGCTTATTTCATTTAGCATAATGTTTTTCAGTTTCATCCATACTATCACAAAGGGTAAAACTTCTTTTTTACAGCCAAGTACTATTCCATTGTGTAAATGTTACGTAGTTATTTTATCCACTCATTTGCTGGTGGACATTTGGGCTGCTTCCATATCTTGGCAATTGTAAATAATGCTGCAGTGAACATAGGGGTGCTTATGCTTTTCAATTAATGCTTTGGGTTCCTTTGGATATATATTCCTGGAAGTGGGATCACTGAGTCAAAAGGCAGATCCAGTTTTAATTCTTTGAGGTATCTCTTTACTGCTTTCCACAGTGGCTGCACCAATCTGCATTCCCACCAACAGTGCAAAAGGGTTCCCCTTTCTCCACATCCTCACCAGCACTTGTTGTTTGTTGATTCATTGATGATAGCCATTCTGACAGGTGTGAGATGGTATTTCATTGTGGTTTTAATTTCCATTTCTCTGATGATTAGTGACATTGAGCAGTTTTACATATGTGTATTGGCCATCTGTATGTCCTCTTTGGAAAAGTGTCTATTCAGGTCCTTTGCCCATATTTTTAGTTGGGTTATTTGTTTCTTTTGTGTTGAATTTTTTAAGTTCTTTATAAATTTTTCATGTTAATCCCTTATGAGGTGTATTGGTGAGTATGTGCTCCCATTCTGTGGGTTGTCTTTGTTTTGTTGATCTTTTCCTTTGCTTGCACAAACCTTTTAGTTTGATGTAGTCCCATTAATTTATTTTTTTTCTTTTGTTTCCCTTGCATGGGGAGGTACATCTGATAAAATATTGCTATGAGCAATGTCTGAGATTTTGCTGCCTATGTTTTTTAGCCAGAGCAATCAGACAAGAAGAAATACAAGGCATCCAAATTGGAAAGGAAGAAATAAAACTGTCTTTATTTGCAGATGATATGATACTGTACATAGAGAACCCCAAAGATTACACCAAGAAACTACTACAACTGATAAATGAATTCAGCAAAGTAGGGGGATACAAAATTAATGTCCATAAATCATTTGCATTTTTATGTACCAATAATGGACAGAAAGGGAAATTAAAAAAATAATCCAATTCACAGTTGCTTCAAAAATAATAAAATACCTAGGAATAAACCTAACAAGGATGTAAAAGACTTGTTCTTGGGAAATTATAAGACACTGAAGAAAGAAATTGAAGAGGATCCCAATAAGTGGAAGCATGTTCATGGATAGGAAGAATTAACATCATTAAAATGTCCATACTACCCAAAGCAATCTAGAGATTCAGTGCAATTCCTATCAAGATTTGCATGACATATTTCACAGAACTAGAACAAATATTTCAAAAATATGGAACCACAAAAGACCCCACATAGCAACACAAGACTGAGAAAGAAGAACAAACTTAAAGGAATCATGCAACCTAATATCATATTGTACTATAAGGCCATAGTCATCAAAACAGCATGGTACGGACATAAAAACAGACACATAGGTCAATGGAGCAGAGTAGAGTCCAGAAATAAACCCACACCTTTATAGTCAGTTAATATTCAACAGAGGAAGCAAGCACATACAATGGCTTAAAGATAGTTTATTCACTAAATGGCATTGAGTAAATTGGACAGATACATGCAGAAAAACAAAACTAGGCCTCCTCCTTAGAACACACACAAGAATAATTCAAAATGGGTGAAAAACTTAAATGTTAAACCCAAAACAAAAATTATAAAAGAACGTGGTCCCCTTTCTCTATTTGCTTTTTTTTTTTTTTGCCAATGAATTATCTTCCTCTCCTTTTTCTTTTCTTTCTCTTTATTCTCATCCTTGTCCTCTTTTTATTTCTATTGAATAAATTTGGGGCAGATATGGGAAAGATATTTTCAGTTAAGATGGTACAAAAAATAGAATTCCCAATAGAATTAGTATCCGGTATACAAAAATCTGTATTCAAAGGATGCTTTGAATGGATATATTTCGTTCTACTCTGAGCCATGTGCTGTGGTGGTTAAAGCAATGAAAGTGTGATACCTCCCTCTCTTAACGCACTTGCAAATTAATAGCAACTAGATCTTGTTTTATAAATTTGTGAGAAAAGCCCAAGTGGTCCTTTTAAAAATAAGCATGTCTTTTCCAAACATGATTTGTATGAATTGCCATGGTTTGAGTTATAATTATTCTGAATATGTTGTTTTTCCTTATATTATAAGAGACCTTTTTACAGCTGTGGAAAACAAAATTTTAACAGGCATATAAGACTTGACCTTATTTTGATAATTGTTTTTGTCTGTTTATTTTAAGGCTCTTACTACTTATAGATAATAGATAAAATGTTCTCATGTTAGCACTTGAAATATGGATTGTATTTGAGTAACTAGAATCCAACTTAAATCCAAACTGAAATTGTTAAATATCATTTCATTAAATTGCTTTTTATCTTTAGTGATGAGATAGTTGACTGTAATGATTGAACCACAGTTCAGACCCTATATCTTGTTATAGGGTTGCTTCTGCTGTTACTTGTACATGGTAGAAAATAGTTATTGTGGAGATGGTTAATTAAGGCAGAAACATTCAGTGTTGTTGCTACATACTTGATGGATGTTTCAGATTTTTTTGTTAAAGTCTAGGATATCAAGGCTCTGTTCATTTATTCATCCTTTCATACTTATCATTCATTACTCCTTCCTCCCACCGCCCCTCAGCTTAGTAAATCATATATTCCTCAGTGGAGCTGAGAATTGATAAATCCGTGCCTCACAGTGATTTGGAATTTTCCAAGCCCAGGGAAAATTTGACCAAAGTCTAAAATTTATTATTCTTTATCTATAGGAATACAGCTCTGAAATGAAAATTTTTACTTATTTCCTTTTAGATTTAAGAATCTACATTTATCCTGGGATTACTTTTTCAAACCTTAGCAGAAGGATTTCTATAAGGAGCCATATAGCAGTACCAGAACTGTTAAAACACCTTTGGGTTTTATAGCTGTTAACTCCCATGTCTAAGACTTAATTCCTTTATCTTCTTTTTACCATATTTGAGTTTAACTTATTTTTTGTTAATTAGAAGTAATTTTAACTTGTCTAGTTTCATTCAACACATGGGATGCTGATTTAACCACATACTTTTTCCTCGAGACTGCACGGGATCAAATCCATATGGAAGAAGAACTTCCCCCCTTTTATGGAGAAAGTGGCAAGTTTAGAAAAAAATGTGCCCTTGGAGCATGTGTTTTCTGTCACATGAAGTACTTCAACAGACATTTATTGGTCATCTGATGGGAAGATCAATGAGATAATACCTAGCTTTAAGGGGCTCACAGTGTAGTGACTAAGATGACCACAGATATTTTTGTGGATATATAGAATGTAAAGGGTAAAGAAGCCAACAGGGAACTATGTATATTATCTGAGGAGTAGAGAAGGGGTACCCAGAGATGGTCACATTTGAGCTGGTAAAGGAGTACAGGCCATACCCTACTTTCACAAACAATACTGTCCTGAAGAAGGGTTTGAGTTAAACAACTCAAACTCTGGTATGTTTACTCCATTCCCAGGTATTTATTTTTTTTTTTTTAATTTTAAAGATTTTATTTTTACTTATTTTTAGAGAGGAAGGGAGGGAGAGAGGGAAACATCAATGTGTGGTTGCCTCTAATGTGATCCCTACTGGGGACCTGGCCTGCAAGGCATGTGCCCTGACTGGGAATTGAACTGGTGATCCTTTGATTTGCAGGCCCGCATGCAATCCACTGAGCTACACTAGCCAGAGCCAATGTGTAATTTTCATTTTTTTCCATATGCTGTATTTTACATTGTATTATGACAACTTAATAATTGTTTGTAGTTAAGTGAAGTATAATAATCCACTTGGTTCTTATATCAATGGAAAAACAATTATGCAGTTAGCACACACTCAAAGGAATAATAAAATGCAGTTTGGTCTTGAACTTTATGAAGCTCTATTTCCTTAATTATGATTTTCTTGAGCTAATATTAAAATTATGCCAGCAAAAGATGGTGGAGGTGGACTGGATATGACAAAGTATAAAAGAAAGCTGGCCCAGGATTCTTGCCTATGGTAGCATTCCTTGCAGGAAAGATTACCTGGGCCAAAGTATGACTGAATTCTAGGGACATGATCTTGATCATATGTGTTGCTAAACTTTTGTTCCTTAGTAGCACCTTTTTCCCCCATACAGAATTTTCTATTGCCTGCTCTTGGCTCTTGTTCAGCCAGTTGCTAGCTTAACAGTTGGGCACAGAGGTCTCTGGGTGCTTTCTACAGAGATGGCTTCCATCCTGCAGGTGGCTGCAGCATGATTGAAGCTCCTACAGGGTGCTGCATGTGAATCTTATATATACTTTTATTATAGGGGTGTATACACAATGTTATATATATGGAATACACATATACTCTATGTATGTACATATGTATACAACATATATGATATATATATAACTATAGACACTCATAATTATCCTGGACAGAAGAATGTATTTCTCTTCTGTGAACAAATTTGCTTCAGTTCCTTGGGACTGATATTAAATATTTACTTCAAAAAGTGGAAACATATATATTTCATAAAGTTAGTCATCAGTTCCCTATGAACTAGTTCCCCACAGATTTAGAAAACTGCGTTTTTGATGACTAACCTTCAGCAGCCAGCCTTCTGACATTTAAAAAGCACACCTCAGTTGTACTTAAGTTATCTTGTAGTTAATTGTTTTTTATTAAATTGTGAGCTCCTTAAAAGGAGTGATTGTGTCCCATTTTTATACATTCAGTATTGGGCACAATCAATGTTCAGTGATACTGTCAGACCCAATGTTCTCTTGGCCAGTAGTGTTTTTTCACAAATGTACAACTGTAGGTGACATTACAAACACACTAGAATCCCAGTGGTCAGCAGAGTTATGAACTGGGTACTATAGATTTTATACAGGTGCTCCAGGAAGAAAGTTCAAAACAATTTGAAGGTAAATGTTTAGTTGCTGGTTGAATTTACAACCTGATTCTAGGCATCTAAGAAACCACTTTGGTAGCAGGGCAAGTTGAAATCCAAGACACTGCTTGCAAGGAAAAGATCAGGTATCAATCAGTCATATTGCTGCTGCTTTTCTCATTGCATATTGCCATCTGCCCTGTACATGCATGGCAGTCTACAGTGGGCATCGTTCTGTTCATTAGGAACTCCATGGGAACACCAGCCAGAGCCCTTCAAATGCAGGCAAATACTAACTCTACCAGTCGTATAACTTTTTATATGAACTTCTTACTCAGTAACAGACAATATGGAAAGAAATCTGGGCTCACCCACTTGGAAGCTAATGATCTTGGAGGATTACTTAATCTCTCTGTGCCTCAGTTTTCTCATATGTAAAATGGTAATAGCAATGTCTGACAATTGAGATGATTAGGAATAATTTGTAAGAACTCTTTTAACTAGCACACATGACATCTACATTAAATATTTGATGCCACAGCCCAAACATTGTTCTTTTTGAAATTTCAAGACTTAAACAGGACAAAATACTAAAATAAGGGCCTCATAGAAAAGTAGGTTCTTTGATGACATAAAGAGGTGAGTAATTTAAAGTGGAAGCTTAGATTCCATCCTTAGCTCTGAAGTAGACTTGGGTGCTGCCCAAAAGAGAAGACATCATTGTCAGGACAAGGTCTAACAATTCTAGTGGCATGATAAAAGTAAGGTGGCTGCATTTGGCATCAGGGGAGTTCATCCTGGTTCAGGCTCTGCCACTGACTCAAGGAGATTCTGTTAGCAGTGACAAGCTACTTCACCTCTGTGTTAGTTTCCTAGGGCTGCCCTGACAAAGTACTGCAAACTGAAGAGCTTCAAATAACAGAATTTTTTTTAATCCTCATCCAAGGACATGCTTTTGATTTTAGAGATAGGAGAAGGGTTGGAGAGAAAGACAGAGAGAAACACAAATAATCAATCAGTTCCTTCTTGTATGTGCAGCAACCAGGGGCCAAACCCACAACCTAGGCATTGACTGGGAATAGAACCCATGACTTTTCAGTTTACGGGACAATACTCCAGCCAGCTGAGCCACACTGGAGAGGAAGAAATAATAAAAATTATTTTCTCCTAGTTCTGGAGGCTAGAAATCTAAAACCAAGGTGTCAGCAGGGCCATGACTCCTAAGGGTGGAAGGGACAAATATCCTTTTAGGTCTGTAGAAAATAAGTATCTAATATGATCATCTCTCTACCAGAACTCATCCCTGGTAGCGTTGACTTAATAGCTGATGGGAAAGACAGGCCTTGGAAAATTCGTCGCTCCTTTAAATGAAGCAAGAGTATGATGATTATTGAGGGAAATGGCCAAACATGCCATTTGATAGGCATATTGGCTGTTTATTGCATCTTATTATAATGTACAAAAATATTGAAAATTGAAAAGTACATAAATGAAAGTGTTTCCAGTATAGCAAATCAATAAGAGCTCTCTTTGAAATAGCTTTATAATGTCCCCTTTGAGTGCTCTTATTCTCATCATAAGAGCAGATGCTCATGAGGTAAATGTGTGCTGTTTTGAGTTTATAGTCATGTACCACATAATGATGTTTTGGTCTACAAAAATCCATATATGTGATGGTGGTTCCATATGATTATAATGGATTTGAAAAATTCCTATTGTCTAATGACACTGTAACATTATAGTGTAATATATTATAATTGCTTATAGTATTTAGTACATAACATACTATACTGGCTTGCAGCCTAGGAGCAATAGGTTATATATACCATATAGCCTAGGTGTGTGGTAGGCTATAGCATCTAGGTTTATGTAAGTGTTCACATGATGACAAAATTGCCTAACAATGCATTTCTTAGAACTTATCACTGTTGTTAAGCACATGGCTGTAATTGTGTCCCCCTTCATTCATATGTTGAAATCCTAAATGGGAGATGCTTAAGTCACAAGCGTGGTACCCTCAAGAATAGGATTAGCGCCTTTATAAAAGGGGTCTAGAGAGATCCCTAGCCCTTTCCATCATGTGAGGACACAATGAGAAGTCACTAGCAATAAACCAGGAACATGATGGTGCTGGTATCTTGATCTTGGACTTCTCAGCCTCCAGAGCTGTAAGAAATAAATGTCTGTTGGTTATAAGCCACCCAGTCTATGTTTTTTTTATATAGAAGCCCAAATGGACTAAGATACATCAGTACTTCAGAAGGTGACCTTATTTGGAAATGTAGTTTAGTTAAAATGGACCCTAATCCAGTATGCTTAAAAAAAGAAAATTTGACACAGAAACAGATACGCATAGAGGAGAAGATGATGTGAAGACACAGGGAAGAGATGGCCATCTATAAGCCAAGGAGAGAGGCCTGAAACAGGACCTTCCTTTATAGCCCTCAGAAGGAACCAAACAAGCTGATACCTTGATTTTGAACTTCTAGCCTTAGAAATGTGAGAAAATGAATTTCTGCTGTTAAGCCATTCCATTTGTGGTGCTTTGTTAACAATAGCTCTGGCAAACTAATGCACACACTTTATGGGCATTTCTTCCTACCAGTACCCAAATCTGAGTGGAGGATAAGGGAACCTAATAGCTGTTTAAACTGCAGGTCAGAGATGACCCATGACCTGAAATTTCTGGACAGTTTCCTTGGTGTCACCTTCAGCCTTGTTCTTTTTCAAGGACTTATTTTGTTAAGAATTAAGCAGCAGATGAAATAGCAGTCTTGTCTTTTTTCCACTCTTTTATAGCCAACCTATTTTCCAGAGCTACGTTTAAGACAGCCAAAACAAAGAGCTTGCTAGATATTCGGCTCCCCAAAGTTCAGCCTTGGATGGTTCCTGTGTCCTTGAGGAAAATTAATAGGTGAGATCTGATTCTGTCCAGAACCTCTGGCTCTTGATTGTAGTGAGAGCGGTACTGAAGCAGTTGAGCTTGTGAAGGCAATTTCCGCAGCTGTGAGAGGCCTCTCAAAGCCAGAAAGAGCTCATTCCTCATTAAACCAGGGCTAGCTCATCTACAGAAGGGAAAGGGGCAAAGAAATTTAATCTTTTAATGAATAATCTCAATATATATTTTTTTCCTTTTTAGCCAGTACAGGCTACTCTGTCATCTTTGAAGATGTTAGATGTGGGGAAGTGGCCGATTTTCTCCCTTTGTTCTGAGGAAGAACTACAGTTAATTCGTCAGGCTTGTGTCTTTGGCAGTGCTGGCAATGAAGTTTTATATATGACAGTAAATGATGAGGTAATTCTGAAGAAAAAAATCAACCACTTCTATTTTCAGTAATGGATTTGCTAAATTGAAGATGTTGGGGGGAGCTAAGGAATTAAGATTAAAAAAGTACAGAGGGTAGATTCTTACTTTTTATTATAAATGAAGCAGCTTTGTTTTAGGAGCACTGTGCCTGTTTGAATGTACTTACAGGTTTGTCAGAAATGGGACTGCTTGAACTAACACTGGTTTTCCCCACAGATTTTTGTGCTTGGCACAAACTGCTGTGGTTGTTTGGGATTAGGTGATGTCCAGAGCACCATTGAACCTCGGAGACTGGATTCTTTAAGTGGCAAAAAAATAGCCTGCCTCAGCTATGGGAGTGGTCCACATATTGTCCTTGCAACAACAGGTAACCTAAGAACACAGTGTAGAATTTTAGCCCTTGCTTTATTTGTTAAGAAACAAGACTAGGACCACCCCTTCAATCAAGAACATACTTTTTGATTGGGCAAGATTTTCTGGCTCTGCCCTGTGAACTTACCTATGTTTTGGACAATGTGAAACATATCTGAATACCAAAGTAAGGTAATGTAGCAGATAGCATTTAGCAATTATTGGCACTTTAAGTTCAGTAAGCCCCTTTTGTTTACATTTTTAAGTGTAATTGTTTTGCATTAAAATTGTGAACTCACTGTAGACTTTCTGAATTTGAAATTCTGATCTATGAACCGAAAGAGTAAAGCCAGATTTCAAGATCCCCTCCAACTCTTAGCATTCTGTGATTCTTATGTTAGTGACTGATAACTGTAGTTGGTATTTAGTAACACAAGGAATTAAATATTCTCATGGCTATTTCATGAATTCAGAATAATGTGACATAATTAAAATATACCTTATAGGTTTTCTTAAGTATTATTAGTAATAAATACTGTTAGTATTATTTAAACTGAAAATAAACTTTATGTTCTTTTATATACTTATTTCACATTAATAACTTTTAGGGAATTTTGGTTGCCTGTGACAGCAGACTAGATTGTTCAGATCACTTCTTCACTGAAAACAACTGAAAATTCTAGATAAAATATTAAAAATATTTTTCATAGAGGCATCAAAACACAAGGCAAAAAGGAATTATTAGATAAGATTTAGGAGAAAGTGTGACCTAAGAAGTCAGAGGGGAACCTGAAGCTAATTTTACCTTAAAGATATTTGCCTATTCACTTGAATGGAGTTGTGGTCTAATGTACTCATGATGTGAAGGGGTCATAAGTCAAAGACCTCACAAATTAGGCTGGGACCACAAAGGACTATACTTTTAGGGCAAGGATGAGCCAGTTCTTTCATCTTACAGGACTGAACAAAAGAATTCCTGGGCTCTGAGCAAATAGTAAGAAAAAAAGAAAGAAAATCTCTACCTAAGGGATTGTAACCATGTACTTGTATTCCAATTCACATCAGTCTGGGTGGTCCAAGAAATCTCAAGTCTTGAATTCATTAGAAACACCTTTAAGTACCTTCAAGAAGTGGATGCATATCCTTTCTTTAGGAAGGCAACTTCATTCTGTACCCAAGGGAGTGTAATGCCATTGAAAAATACTTTTCCAGTGGCAATTAGCAGCATGTAGTCAAGGACAACCAGGCACATAATGAAACAGGTACCATGAATGAGAACTGGTGCAAAAAAGACAGCAAAAACTGACTGCTATATATCAGATATTAGAATTACCAGACACCAATTATAAGATGACATTATATGTTATTTGAAAAAAAAGAGCTTGAAGATACTTGTAGAGATCATGAAAGACTTGAAAAAGAGCCAAATAATTATGAAAATGAAAATCTCAGTAGATAGGTTTAGGTGCAGTTTGGACACAGCAAAAGAGAAAATTAATAAACTGGGAGATTGATCAGAAGAAATTGTCTGGAATGTAGCACAAAGAGACAGTATGGTAGAAAATACAGGTGAAATGAGTATATACTATATGCTTTCATTTATTTGAAGTTTCAAAACAGGACAAACTAAGTTCTGTTATTCAGGTTTATATATCAGGTTTTTGGGGGTGATCAAAGGTTACATTTCCTCACTTGAATGGCAGCACATGGATGTGTGTACTTTATAATTATTTATGAATTTGTGCATATATATCTTATGAACTTTTATGAACATAAAGTGATGTAATAACAAGGATTAAAGATAACTTGGTGATTGTTTTATGGATAAGGAAATTAAGGCCTAGAAAAGTGAAATATTTTATATTTCAGTCTAATGATTCTATTCTATTACTCTTAGCTGCCTTTTTTCCCCTGCTGTTTATTAAAACCTATTTTCCAGCTATTATAATTGCATTTATTTAAATTTCATCTTGTTGCTTTGAGGTAGAATGTAGTTTATACTTTTCAAATGTATTTTTTTATAGAATGAGTTTGGTGGAATAGTGAAGTTGATTAGCTTTTGCAACTAAATTTTTAGTTTTCATTTGTAGAAGTGTGCAAAATATATTTTCATATAATAAAGTAGATATTTTGAAAGCTAATTATGTTTCTTTCTATTTTCAGAAGGAGAAGTCTTTACCTGGGGTCATAATGCTTATAGCCAGCTGGGCAATGGGACAACTAACCATGGTTTAGTGCCCTGTCATATCTCTACTAATTTGTCAAACAAACAAGTGACTGAAGTTGCCTGTGGGTCTTACCATTCTTTGGTATTAACATCTGATGGAGAGGTAAGAATAATCAGTATAAAGCTCACTGATTTTTTTCAATAAGATCACATAAATACCTGTAGCAGTCCTAGAAGTATGATCATTTGATTAAAATGACCACCTCTCTCAAACTCAGTCTTATTCTTGTTAGCAACTCATAGTCATGGTGTTTGCATGTATTTAGGTTTACCTTTATGTAGTAAGAATTTCTGTTACTGCAAAATTTAAAAGGATATATTTTTTCTTCTATATTGCTACAATAGAAGGGGTTATTTGCAAAAAGAAAAAGCCTTCAAATGCTGGAAAATATGGCTGAAGCAAAGTAGATATTCCTATAAATATTATATGATATGTAATAATAATTATTGTTATGTAGATAACACCAATAACCTAATATTCTAAATTAATATATTTTATAAGTTTTACAAAAACTTCTCTTCCTATTTTGTGACAATTTATGGATATCAGTCACTTTGAGAGCAAAGATGAGGTGCCATAAGTATACATTAGTATCCAATTGAAATGCTTTATAAATTATTGCATTTCATGAACTGATTTTTTCTTTCAAATAGGTATTTGCCTGGGGTTATAATAACTCTGGGCAGGTAGGCTCTGGATCAACAGCTAATCAGCCAATCCCTCGAAGAGTCACTGGCTGCTTACAGAATAGAGTAGTTGTGAACATAGCATGTGGGCAGATGTGCTCAATGGCAGTGGTGGACAATGGGGAGGTAAGAAGGTTATTTCATATTATTTCAAAAAATTGTTTGCATTATCAGTGTCATACCAACATAGCATGTGTCTCATAATAGAGAACTTGATTGCTTTTTTGTCTTTTGTTGTCATTGAGTCTCTCATTTTCTCTCAGGTTTATGTCTGGGGTTACAATGGAAATGGGCAGCTTGGACTTGGCAGTAGTGGCAACCAGTCAACCCCCTGTAGAATAGCAGCCTTGCAAGGCATACATGTCCAGCGGGTATGTTCACTGTTGGTTTATATGTACATGTTATTAATTCTTCGGTGACAAAAATACCAATGTATTAAAAACAATTTTTTATAGCAGGATGAAAAGTTTAGCTGCTTAGTTAGATGTCTTCACTGAAGTAAAGGTTTAAGCTTTATTTCCATGAATTGAGTTATAGTTATTCATCAGAAAATTTAAAATTTCTAGAACATTCTCATTCACAGCTGTGGAATATAAATCTTTAAAATATTTTCCAAGGAAACGTTGACAATATGTATCAAGAGCTTTACAAATATTCATACCTTTGATCTGTAATTCTACTCCATTCTAAGACATGAAAGAGAAAGTCACAGAATTAGTAGAAGAAAATAACCAAAAAGATTAAAGAAGAAGAAGCTTTAGTAAATAATAAATGTAGCATAATTTATCTAATCAAACAATAAGTTAATGGTTAAATAAATATACTACACCTATGTAAACAGAAATGATATTTACAAAGGACAAAAGATTATGAATAATTTGGGAATCGTGGTACATGTAATGTTAAGTGAAAAAAGATACAGCCCTAGCTGGGTGGCTCAGTTGGTTAGAGCATTGATCCATACACCAGAAAGGTTGCAAGTTCAATCCTCATCAGGGCACGTATTCGGAGTCCACATGGCAGGAATCCAATTGATGTTTATCTCACACTAATGTCTCTCTCTCAAATGCATATACATCCTTGGGCGAGGATTTAAAAAAAAAGACACAGAACTGCTCAAAACAGCTATCTGTGCATATCTATATGTAAATAGAAAATATTGATCTTGAGATTACTTGCCATATTTATACTTTTTTCACATTGAACATTTTTAAAAAGATTTTATTTATTTATTATTATTTTTAGAGAAGGAAGGGAGGAGAAAAGAGAGAGGAGAGAAACATCAATGTGTGGTTGCTGGGGGGCCGTGGCCTGCAACCTAGGCATGTGCCCCTGACTGGGAATCGAACCTGCGACACTTGGTTCACAGCCCGCACTCAATCCACTGAGCTATGCCAGCCAGGGTTTGAACATGTTTTTTTAATAATAAAAAAAGAAAATTATTCTTAAAAACTAAAGTGTCCATTTTTTATTAACTTCATACACCCTGATCTCTGTTAGCACAATGAATGTCATATTAAAACTGAATACTAGGCTAATGTCACTAAAGACTGACATCCATCTTAGTGTATAGTTTGGGGCACATGGGAGCCTGAGCTAGTTCTGGAGGAATTGGTTAACTCTTAATGCTTGCCTCTCTAGGCAGGCTGTCTCTTCCCTTTTTTTCATTTTTGATTCTAAACATATTTTGTGAAAGCATGTTTCCTTCTATTTTCAGGCCTGAGTGGATTTGGTCTTTTCTTTCAGGTTGCCTGTGGCTACGCACACACTTTAGTATTAACGGATGATGGCCAAGTATATGCTTGGGGAGCAAATTCTTATGGCAGTTGGGGCACTGGCAATAAAAGTAACCAGTCCTATCCCACTCCTGTCATTGTGGAAAAGGACAGGTACTATGTGCATTTTCAAAATAACTTCAATGTTTTCTTAGTGATAAACAAAACTTAGATATAGAATTATGGGGAATTTATTGCTAGTATTAGAATATTGTTTAACAGGAGCATTGGTTCCTCTTTAAGTTGACTTTTGAATAGTTGGTGAATTTGACTGTATGTTAAATATTCTATTTTCCCTTACCCATATTTATCTACACCTCCGACAGCTACCCTTACAAACTACAATGACCTAAACCTCCAACAGCTATTCATACATTATTCTTCTCTCTCACAAATAGCCTCTTCTCTCCCTCCTCATTGCTTTCTGTTTTACATTCTTTTTTTTTAAAGATTTTATTTATTTTTAGAGAGGGAAGGGAGGCGGGGGAGAGAGAGAGAGAGAGAGAGAGAGAGAGAGAGAGAGAGAGAAAGAGAGAGAGATAAAACATCAATGTGCGGTTGCTGGGGGTCTGGCCTGCAACCCAGGAATGTACCCTGGCTGGAATCGAACCTGGGACACTTTGGTTCCCAGCCCACGCTCAATCTACTGAGCTGCACCAGCCAGGGCTTGTTTTACATTCTTAAGATGAAATTGATAACATTTGTATTCTGTCTTTGTGGTTTAGGAAAATGTGTTTCTTGGTATGAATCAAGGTTTCAACAACAGATGACCTTAGGCAAAGGCAGGGGACCTTGGCAGTGGCTTTGGTCCCAATCCTAGACCCTAAGGTTTCCTTTCAACTTTCTCCACTCTCCTTCCTGTAGCAGCTTCTTCAGTCAGCCAAGCCTGCCGCCCCACCTCTGAATTCCCTTGTGGCACTGGGTGTTCCAGGAAATGTTACCAGGCCATGCTTAGGGAAGGCCAGGTCCCACATCCTTCCACATCATAACCCTTTTGGTGTGTCTGTACCAGCTTTTCTCCAAGAAGCAGTGTTCTGCCTCCTATAAATGGCAAAGGCTGCTCCATTTTATGAAGGCTAATAATAAACATTCAGAAATGATTGCAGGAATTATTTTTGATTTATGTGGTAGGTAGTTTAGCATAGATAGACACTGTTGTGTTTCAGTCAGTTACATTTTTCATAGAACATCATCACTGAAAAGGGAGGCTATCATTTTAAGTGGTTTCCCAAAGTACAGAAAAGATATTCAAATAATCTAAAAGTCTCTCTGCCTGGTAGGTCATTGTGGAAGTGATTAAATATTATGAGAACAGAGCAGTTAATTAATGTTTATCTAAACAGTGTTGTTCAGACTTCCTCTTCTCCCCCAGAACACCTAGATTGCTTTATAACTAAAGTGGTTAAATGTAGAAGGCTTTTTTCTTTTGTTAACTGTTTAGATGTCTGTATGTTGAACCCTCATCTCATCGTCAGACCAGCACTATCTCCCTCTCCCTCCATACTGTCAGATTGGTGTTTTCTTACACTCTGAGGCCATCTTGGAAGCCTCGCCTTCCTCTCATTGATATTCTGGGGGAGGAATAAACTTTCCTCTACCCTCAAGTGTTCTTCTGGTTGGTCTAATAATCAAACAGAGATGCAACAGATTAACAAGAGAAAACAACTGAATTAATACATATACATGTATGGAACCCCACAAACATGAGTTAGGCTCTGCATGCACAAGAGGTTTAAAGATAGCAAGGGAACAAGAGTAAATAAGATCTCCTGAACTAGGGATGAGGTAAGTTGCCTTGGGGCTTCAGTGGGTCATTGCAGGATAATAAGAGCAGATGTTTAATAAATAGGAGTTTGTCCTGCCCTATAGATAGGTCAAAAGAGGTTATCTCTGATAACCTCTTACTCTGGGTAAGGCCCCTAAATCAAGTTCTTCTAGGTAGTTCAGGAAGGGGCAGAAATTTCTTTTGAGCCCATTGCTAAAGTTGCCTTTAGCTGAAACAATCTGCATACCACAGAAGCACATCTTGGGGTGACTTGTTCTGAACTCCCATGATATCAAAGGCCATCCGATTCTTCCTTGGAACCATGATTGGACAAGACATCAAATCCATCAGCATTCTCCAGCTTGTTTTCTAGTTAATTCTTTTTCTCCCTTTCAGCCTGTCTTGCACACTATTGCCAGATTAATCTAGAACTCCATTTTTATCACATTATGGCCCTGTTTACAAAGCTGTTTCCATTTGTCTATTATATCAGATCAAATCTAACCCTTCAGCCTTGGATTTAGACTGATATCACTGGTCTAGCAAACCTCCTTGTTCCTGTTTATTCCACTTAGGCCATCTTAACATCGTACCTTCTTTAGCCTTGCTGTTTTTACTGTCTGCCTACAAATTTGTACATGTTTTTCTCTCTGGCTTATATGCTCTTACTCATCCAAAGCCTTTGTCGGCCCAGCTGAACGCCCTTTTACTTTAAATACTCCCTGAGGAGTAGCCAGGTAGTCCCCCTTACTCAGCAGAGCACCTGTAGGTAGTGCTGCATTATGATATTATCTGGGAGTTTGCAGTTTCACAGATGTGCTACTTCTCTCTTCAGACCCCAGGCAGGTCCCATTGTGCCTGAAGCAGCTGTTAATCATGGGGAAAAAAAACATTTTGAATGTGCAGTATTGCTGTTTAGCTTATTCATGTACTCTTCACACAAGCCTCCGCTTTTCTTTTCTTTTCTTTTTTTTCTTTTCTTTTCTTGTAACTTGGCCTCTGACTCCCAGCCATGTCCTGTCTACTACACAATCTAAAATGAATTGTTTACTGAAAACCTACAATGCATTATTAAAGACATTGAAAAGACACAGTGAAATGAAAAGATATAATGTGTCCACGGACGAATCAACATAGTTAAATGGGGATTTTACCAGAGCACTATAGAGCTTTTATGCAATCCCCATCAAAATCCCCAATGTCATTTTTTAAAGAGATAGACCAAACAAAATCCGGTTTATATGGGAACCACAAAAAGACCCCAAATAGCCTAAGCAACCCTGAGAAAAAAGAATGAAAGCTGGAGAAATCACACTTTCTGACTTCAAATTATACTATACAGCTACAATAATTAAAATCAATTGTTGCTACTCTCAAGCTACTCTCACACGTGGATTTAAAATGATAGTAGACTCACTTTTCATGGAATAAATGTATTTATTCTATTTCCTACTCCATTTTATATTATTTTTTTTGAAAAAAGTATTTTTATTAGGAAGCAAAATAATATGACCACTTTCCGCATGTGGGCAAGGTTTGTTTTGAGCCAATTTGATAACTAACATGCAAATAGGAAAAGCCTTACTATTTTGAATCAATTATTAGAAATATACAGTCTCTATACAGGGGAGGCTTTGCACTTAAAATACTGAGTAGATGTAGTAATACTGTTACTCCATCTGGAGTAACTCCTCCTATAGAGGTTCCAATTACAGAAACCTCTACTGTTA
Source organism: Phyllostomus discolor (assembly GCF_004126475.2). Lineage (NCBI taxonomy): Eukaryota > Metazoa > Chordata > Mammalia > Chiroptera > Phyllostomidae > Phyllostomus > Phyllostomus discolor. The sequence goes on along the minus strand of NC_040913.2, from coordinate 47,975,369 downwards.
GGCTATGATTTGTACACCAGACATTGTGCTTGGTGCTTAACATTTTCTCATTAAAGTCTCACATACTTGGCCTTGCACTGTGATGAAACTGAGGCTCATAGATACTCAGGGACATTCCAACAGTCACACAGCTTCCTGGTAAAACTAAGAATCAAATTTAGTTCCAACATCCAGGCCCTCCATTCTGAGACATACAGCTGGGACATAACAGCCTCATTTCCTCCAATACTCTTGGGCAGTTTTCAAGAGCATGAGAAGCTATCCTCTAATCAGTGATGTTACTTGTGCTGCACCAAGAAAACCATATATCTCTCATCCTTCTGCAGACAAGCTGCCACAGCAATATCCAGGTTGTACAATGCCATCCTCCTCCCTCCTTGATTGGGAAACCTCTAGTTAAAGCACGGTACAATGAAGGAATATCTTCCAGCCTTCAGTTCCTAGCCTCGGCCCTTGGGGTCTTACCCACCCCTCAGTTGCCTCTGTGTTGTGAATCTTTATCAGTAAAATGATCTACAAATTATATTTAGTAAGACACTATACTGGAGTGCTTAGGGGAGAGAATAAGTCAGCGAATCAGCCTAATAGGGAACTTGTAATCTAACTGAATAGATAAGATAAATTCACTTGAAAGATAACAGAGACTGGCTGGAGTGGTGTGGATAGGGAAGTAGTTCAAGAGCTCAGGTGAGAGACTTCTTACCTCAGGGCTGTTTGAAACTGGGCTTTAAGAGATGGGTAGGATTTTTGAGGCAGAGAGTAGGAAAGAACATTCCTAACTAAGGACTTTAATTGTGAATAAAGGCATTGATGGGTGGTAAGTACATCTGTTTGTTGGAACATAGGGTGTGTGGCCAAACATCATTTGAAAGAAGGCTGGACATAGGTAGAAGCCAAATGATGAAGGCCTTTAATGTCACTTGTCTGGGTTGTATCCTTTGGAAGTCAGTGAAGGATTGAAAGTACTGATAAGAATGATGTTTTAAGAGAATGATTCACCTGCCAGTATTATGCAAATTTGGGTCAGGAGCAGAGAGGAGTTATAAGGCAGAGACGCAGGAGGCTGTTTCAGTTGGTCCAGATGTAGGGTGTGTCTGACTGAAGGTGGTGGCAGATGGAGAAATTGCAAAGGATTTATGTTATTTGCCAATTGGATATTCTGAAGAAAGTGGTGAGGAAAGGGAGGCCAGAGATAATTCTGCAGTTCTGAGCCAATGGTCACAGAGGATGCTGATACCATTGCCTGCTGTGGCAAAATCAAGATAACAGCCTCACTCAGGGGCTAAATACTTTATTATCTTTTTTTGTATGATGGTTTATTCTTATGGCAAAGTAATTATTTCCAAATCAGTATTTTCTATTAAGAACTGTCCTGGGAACTAACCCCTAGCAATCATGAACTTACTACACTAGGGTCTACATGTTGATCCCACGAAAAACGGCACTGTTGGGCTTAAGACAGTCCAGTGAATTATAACTACTGAATTTACTGTTTGCAGTGTGAGGTGGGGTGACTTAAGCATATTTCATTTAACCCTAAAATTGGTGACTGTTTTGACTAAAAATATTTTTTTGAACCTGGCGTTCAGGGGTGGTCAAGTCTTTATTATCTACTTTGGTAATATTTTAACAAAATTTTTCTTTCTTTTTCTTTTTTTTCCTGGTCTGGCCCTCTTCTGGATTTTGTACTTGAATTTTAAAATGGTGATGGCACATTTTTTTTTCCTTTAATCCGCACCAAAGGCTATGCTTATGATTTTACAGAAATGGAGGACAAGGAGAGAGGCGGTATGAAGGCAGGGAAAGAGAGAAATAGAAGGGAAAGAGAGAGAGAGAAACTCAGTCAATTGTAGTTGTGTCTATGCAGGCCCTGACCTGGGATCAAACCCATGACCTTTTGGGTAAGGAATAACACTCCACCCAACTGAGCCACCTGGACATGGCAGATGGTACATATTTTTATAGGCCTACTGGCTAGAAGTGATAAGATCTTCACTAGTATAAGTGAATTGAAGTATAGCTTCAGTGTAAATACCTGTATATTGCCTGAAAATTTAGGAGATTCGGTGTGTGTAAGTCCTTGTTTTGGTTTTGAAATCAACCTAAAGAAGGAGAGATCCACTCATTTCTTTTCTTGGTTTCTACTGTGTTTACTTGGTGTTTGTGAACTTAGAATTTAGAAATTGCAGCCTGCCACTCTACCCACACATCTGCTGCAAGACCCAGGGTGGGCATGTGTACATGTGGGGGCCAGTGCCGGGGCCAGTCAGTGATCCTGCCTCACCTCACCCACCTCTCCTGCACGGATGCTGTGTTTTGCCTGCTTTGCCACTCCTGCTGTCTCCTGGCGCCTACTCTCTGTGGGTGAGCTGATCACTGTCCATTTGAGTAATGGCTTGAAAACTAGGAAGAGAACCTGTGGTGCTTTTATTTTGATAGGAAGGACTTTGTTAAGTGCCGTATCATATAATTTATTCTCTTTCATGGACTCCTGTGAAAAGGAACTAGTTTGATTGATTTGCTTTTCTTAAAAGTATCAGATACCAACACTACATACCAAATTAAAAATGCTTTTTACTTCACTGCTTTTTGATGGAGAAAACTCCTTTTTTTTAGCTAGTATATTTACACAAACATTCAAATTTTCATTTAATGAGGTGGGTTTTGACTTCATAGTTGTTGTTTTGCAAGATTTAGAAGCAGATGTGTGTGAGGTTCTAACCCTGATAATTACAGAGATGTGAATTCATGTTTAGGGGGAAAAAGTGTTGTTCAGTTCAGTTATTTTGGAGAACTGGTATTTTAATGGTACCCTAGAGAGCAGTGCTATATTGCAACCTGCATTTTCATTATGTCTGTACTTAATATCAGAAACACTGGTATTATTCTCTTAGAACCTGATGACCACCTCACAGTAGCTGAGTTCACTGAAGAGGGAATTGACAACCCCAATACTGCAGACCTGAAATTTCTGGTGGATGGAAATACATTTATGCACATAAAGTCCTTCTCAAAATTATGTAAGGAATAATTTATTTTGGGAATTGAAATGAATACATTTATTATTGGTAATCTAAGGAACTACTCTAAGCACCTAAGTAATTATGCAAAGAAATCCAAGGCAGATTTTGCCCTTAGGAGCTTACAGTGCAGCTGGGAGTAAAACACATTGTACATGGAACAAGAAATTATAGAGGTCGGAGATACAGTGAGTGGAAGGATTATAGTTTAGGGCATAAGTACCTATGGCTTCCTTACAGGACTTTACAAATGGTCTGTCCACCTTGGCTTCAGATAGCAGCTAGCTACCAGCGGGTGAGTGAGTGTATTGTGGTGCTTTTAGCACTGCATGGACTGCTTTCAACACAAGTAAATTTCCTAGCTAGGAGCTAGGCTCAGCCCATAAACATCACTCTCCTCAGTCAGCTATGGGGTACTGAACATTTAGAAGCTTGAAAAAAGAGAAGATAAGGCTTTTCCAAAGCAATAAGATCCAGGGTAGAACTAACCACATATTTAAAAAAACTCAATATATTGATATATAATTTTTGTGTGAGCTAGATTCATTTAAGTTTGCATTTCAGGGACTTCCAGCCAAGATGGAGGCATAGGTAGATAGATACACTTCGTCTCCTCGCACAACCAACAGGGAGGAAAACAACAAAATTTTAAAAACAAAAAATAACCACAACTGCCAGAAAAATCAAAACTGTAGGAAGTCCAACACCAAAGGACTTAAAGAAAAAAACATTCATTCAGACTGGTAGGAAGGGCAGAGGACGGCAGCTAAGGCAGAGAAGACTCATAGTGGAGAAGGTGTTTGGTTGGTGGATGGGTGGTCCCACATTTGTGTGTGGATAAACTAGGAAGAACAACTAGGGACCCAAGACTGTACAACCTAGAGTTCCGTGTGGAGACATAAAACCTCAAAACTCCTGACTGTAAAAACTTGTGGGGGTTGTGACAGTGGGCAGGATAAACTCCCAGCCTCATAGGAGAGTTTAGTGGAGAGGACCCACAGGGTCCTAGAATGTACACAAAACCCACCTACCTGGAAACCAGTACCAAAAAAGGCCCAAATTTGCTTGTGGGTAGTGGGGAAGGACTGAAAGCATGCTGAGAGCTGAGCAAAGTGTCCATTGTTCCTTCTTGGAACCCTCCGCCACATACAGCAACACAATAGCAGTGATGTGGATTGCCCTGCCCTGGTGAATACCTAAGGCTCTTCCCCCTTACTACTAATGTAAACAGGTGTGCTGAGACAAAGATAAAAAAGTGTCCCTAATAAAGAACAGATCAAAACTCCAAAAATAGAACTAAGTGATGAGAGAAAGCTAACCTATCAGATGCACAGTTCAAAACACTGATAATCAGAATGCTCAAAGAAATGGTTGAATATGGTTGTAAAACAGGAAGAAGTGAAGGCTATGCAAAGTGAAATAAAGGAAAATGTACAGGGAACCACAGTGACAGGAAGGAAACTGGAACTCATATCAATGGTTTGGAGCAGGAGAAAGAAAGAAACATTCAACCAGAACAGAATGAAGAAACAAGAATTCAAAAAATGAGGAGAGGCTTAGGAACCTCTGGGACAACTTAAACATTATAATATCCAAAATCATAGGGGTGCCAGAAGGAAAAGAGGAAAAACAAGAAATGGAAAACTTGTTTGAATTTTCCCAATCTGGCCAAGGAAATAGACTTCCAGGAAGTCCAGGAAGCTCAGAGAATCCCAAAGAAGCTGTACTCAAGGAGGAACACACCAATGCACATCATTATTACACTGCTCAAGATTAAAGATAAGGAGAGAATCTTAAAAGCAGCAAGAGAAAAGGAGACAGTTACCTGCAAAGGAGTTCCCAAAAGACTGTCAGCTGATTTCTCAAAAGAAACCTTGCAGGCAGAAGGGGCTGGGAAGAAGTATTTGAAGTCATGAAAGGCAAGGACCTACATCCAAGATTGCTCTATCCAGCAAAGCTTTCATTTAGAATAGAAGGGCAGATAAAGTGCTTCTCAGATAAGGTTAAGTTAAAGGAGTTCATCATCACCAAGCCCTTATTATATGAAATTTAAAGGGACTTATCTAAGAAAAAGAAGATGATCAAAACTATGAACAGCAAAATGACAACAAACTCACAACTATCAACAACTGAACCTAAAAAAAACGAAAACAGCCCTAACTGGTATGTCTCAGTGGATTGAATGCTGGCCTGCAAATCAAAGGGTTACTGGTTCAATTCCTATTCTAGGGCACATGCCTGGGTTGCTGGCTTGGTCCCCATTAGGGGATACATGAGAGGCAATCACACACTGATGTTTCTCTCCCTCTCTTTCTCCCTCCCTTCTGCTCTCTAAAATAAATAAATAAATAAATAAATAAAATCTTTAAAAACAAAAACAAACTAAGTAAACAACTAGAACATGAACAGAAAGACAGAAATGGCAATCACATGGAGGGTTATCAGCGGGGAAGGGGAAGGGGAAGAATGAGGGAAAAGGTAGAGGGAATAAGAAATGGTACCATAAATGGTAGGTACAAAATAGACGGGGAGGTTAAGAATAGTATGGGAAATGGAGAAGCCAAAGAACTTACATGTATGATCAATGAACATGAACTAAGGTGGGGGAATGCTGGTGGGAGGGGGAGTTCAGGGTGGAGGGGAATAAAGGGGAGAAAAAAAATGGGACAACTGTAATAGCATAATCAAAAAAATATATAACAAAGAAAACCTGAAAAGAAAATAAAGTATCCATTTTAGGAGCTTTGGCATATGAATATGTCTGTGAAAGCATTTTCCCAAATTAAGATACAGAACATTTCTATCACTCCTCAAAGATCCCTTATGTCCCAGCCCTGGGGCAGGCAATCTTCTTCCTGTCAGTACAGATTAGCTAGCATTTTCTAGAAGTTTAATAAATAGAACTATGCAAGTATGTATTCTTCTGTGCCTGGCTTTATTCTTATATCATGATTTTTGAAAACTCATCAGTGTTGTTGTGTAACTATATATAAATACTGCTGCAACAAATCAGAAGCTCAAGGTAGCATGTTAGTCTCAAGTTTGCCTCTTGTTAAGGTCAGGCTGTGTCACATTTGTTGTCTCTTACTACAGTACACAACCTTCATAAGGATTGGTGTGTTAGTTTGCTAGGGCTTCTGTAACAAAGTACTTACAAACTTAGCTTCAATAATAGTCATTTACTCTCCCACAGTTCTGGAGGCTAAAAGTCCAAGATCAAGGCATTCCTAGGATGGGTTCCTTCTGAGGGCTAGGAAAAAGAATTTGATCCATGAGGTCTCCTACTTCTGGTGGTTTGCTGGTAATCTTCGGTGATCCTTGGCTTGTGGCAGCATAACTCCAGTCTTCACATGGCATTTTCCTTGTGTGTGTGCATGCCTGTGTCCAAATTCCCCCCCTTTTTATAAGGACAACAGTCATATTGGATTAGGGTCCACCCTAATGAACCTCATTTTAACTTGGTAACCTCTGTAAGGACCCTTTCTTCACATACTGTTATATTCTGAGGTTAGGGCTTCAGCATATGAATTTGGGAGGTACAATTCAACCTGTACAGGAAGTGAAAACAAATCACTCAGAGGTTATAAAGACAAACCCACCTGATTTCCATAAATGCTGTGCTGTGGACATGTGTGGGAACTCTGCCAGCAAGGCTGGCACTTTCTCCACCGAAGATGGCAGCAGGGGCAGCTCCACCACAGCAGGTTTGCATTTGCAGCCTCTTTGAATTAATGGTGGTTAGAAAACTGGCCAGCAGAAGTAGTGAGGGACAGAGCAAGAATAAGAAGGTATGCAACTTGGAGAGTATCATGTGTAGTGTTGTGATTTTCCCCTTCTCCTTGTTAGTTTTTCTCCTCTAAGCCCCATGGGGGCATGCTCCTTGTGTTTATCTGCTCTTGCACAGAAGCTAGGACCTGACATCCTTTTCTTCCTTCAGGTTGTGAGCATTTTCGTTCTTCGTTGGAAGACAATGAGGATGATATTGTAGAAATGAGTGAATTTTCATATCCTGTTTACCGAGCCTTTCCTGGAATACTTGTAACACAGACAGCATCAGCCTTCCCCCTGAGGAGGCAGTAGGTAATTAATTGCCACAGACTTTACCAAGAGATTAGCCAAGTGCTGGGTAACTGGGCTAGGTGGTTTCTGTAGAGCCTAAATAGACATCACCAGGAGGGCAATCACAGGAGTTCTCTTTTTATGTGTCAAACCCAAGCTGCTTTCCCTTGCTACTACTTAATACAAAGATTGACTGGATAGATAAGAGATAGATGAATTATCAAACCATCACCACTGTCATGTGATGTCATTCTTAGTTGCTATATGTTAGTATTGTACATAACTTTTAACTATCATACCTGTTACTCTCAAGATGTTTGCATTTTAAAAAAGATGAAATCCACATAATAATTAGCTCTGCTGATTTCCATATCTGTGAATTTCTGTCCCAGATGGCTTTAGGATGGACCACTGTGTCTGGTGCATCCTGTCCTGAAAGGAGTGAGGGGTGTTCACCTGTCAATAAAAAAAAACAACATGGTATCCAATGGACACAGAGTTAAACACATACTAAGTTTCAGTTATAAGTGTCAGCAATATTGTTGACCAATGGTATAGAAAAATTAAGGAATTACTTCTATAAGGAACTAAAGAGAGTTCAGTCTCCCAATTTATAAATTAAACATTCATTTTACATGTATAAGCCAATAACATTTTTTACCAGGTCAGCATTTAATTTTACTCAGGCAAACAGAAGTCTGATTTCTGAAGTTTTATAATTTTCCTTCCTTTCTTCCACAAATGTTTTAGTGCCAATGCCCACTATGTGTTACAGCTCCTCTTGGTGTCTGTGAGGAGGCAGACTGAGGCTCTGCTACTGTGGAGCTTGTATTCAGATAAGGTAGACCAGCCCTAAACAAATAACTACAAGCATCAGTCAGGAGAGTCAAGGGAGGCCTCTGTTGGGGAGTGTACTGAGCAGAAACCTGGGTAAGTCATGAGGGAGTGAGCCATGAAGATACCCAAGGAAGAGCCTCTAAGCATGGGAAATAGTAAGTGCAAAAGTCTGAGACAGGAACAGATTTAGCATGTGGAGGATGTGGGAGAAGGCCAGAGTGGCTGGAGTGGACTGAGCAAGACTTGTAGTGGTAGGAATTGTGAAATTGAGAGCTGGGCAACATCATACATAATCTTGAAGGCCATGGTAAAGAGCTTGAGTTTTATTCTTCGTGTGATGGCAAGCCTTGGAAAGTTTTTTAGCATAGGGTTGTGTTACTTAGGATTTGCTTTAATTCTAAAGTAAAATGGGAAAAAAGTGGCTTAAACAGAATAGTTTCTGTCACACGGGGATACAGTGCAGGGCATTGGTACATATGATCTCTGTGCTTATGGTCCAAGAGCACATCTGCATTACATCCCTTAAGGGAGGGCCATGGAAGTCCCACTTATTTCAAATCATGAACCAGAGCTAAGTCCATAATCTAGATGCATAGGAGGTTGGGGAAAGTGTGGTCATATTCAGATGGCCATGGCTCAACTAAATATTATATGGTTTTGGAAGAAGGGAGAATGGATTCCCACGTGTGTGAATGTGCATATGTGGGAGAAGCAACAAGTAGCTTCTATTATAGGAGGGATGTTATTTTTAAAAGATCAGTAACTATAATGGTTCAGGTATGAGATGATGGTACCCTGGGTTAGGTGCTATAGCAGATGAGATCAGATTCTGGATATTTAAAAGATGGAGCTGATGGGATTTGTCAGTGGATGGGATTTGGGTTATAAGGGAAAAAGAGAAGGATGACTGCTCTGAGGTAACTGGCCTGAGTGGCTGCGTTAATGAAAGTATCATTCACTAAGATGAAGATGGAGAGGTATTGCTCTTGAGTTTGAAAAGTCAAAGGAGTGTGAACTGCTATATTAGTCATCCAAGTGGCATTATTTTATAGGCTCACCCTTAATATTTGCAGGGCCCTGGACAAGAGTCCAAGTTAAGGGCTATGTATCATATATCTAAAAATTCAAAGTTGTAAGTCAAGCTAACAGACTTCAGATAAGATATGTTCAATCCTCATACCTGGAAAAGTATACCTTCATTGGGAACTGAAGGGCCAGGTTTAAGTTTTAGATCGAATTTAGAGTTGTGGTACTCCTTGGAGTTCTGGAATACAGTGGCATGGAAAGGCTTGCAGCTGGCTGCTTTTCTCTTCCCACCACCAGCTACATCCTCCATCATAATGGTGTGTGAGCACCCCAGCCTTTATGTCCAAGCTCCATCCTCCCTCAGCCTGGGCCACCCCTTGGGATTGGGGGTCTGTACATTGGTATCATGGTTTAGAGGGAAGGAAATACTCATACATGTGGCCTCAGGGCCAGTTAGGTGGGTAATCCCAGGGTCCCAGGTACCCAAAATGTGGTTAAGAGTGGGTGCATGGCTCCTTAACCATATTTATGGTGAAAGATGTGTCTGGCGAAGGTAGAAAGTGGGGCCTTCTTGATTTAGGGCAGGGTCCTTTATTAGGGTAGTTTCTGTGAGTACATGTCAGCCAATGGGAATCTGAAGCTTGGGGTTGTATAGGGCTGTTGGAAGAGTTTGGGAGTTGTTGAGAACTGACCAAAAACAGTGGAGCCATTCACAACTCTCAAGGTTTCAGTATCCTCCAATGGGCCATGGGCTTTCCTTCCATAACTTTGTTAGTGTTTGTCATGTTACAATGAAAGCAAGTTTCCAACCAAATTCTTCCACCTGTACAAAATTTAGGAGCAGACAGATACAAAAACAGTTAATATTGTAAGACTGATGAAATACCAGCTCTCTGTCCATTAGGCCCTCTATGAAGTAGCTTATATGAAAGGTTAGCATGAAGTAGATGAGACAATATTCTAGTAAGCAAGATTTAGCTAGCTTTTGATCAGGTGCAGCCTAGGACTGGATGAAGACTAGTGAATGTACTACTCCCAAGAGGAAAGGACTGCTGAGCTCATGATGCTTGAACCTCTTCATGCAAAGGCAAAAGGACCCTAACAATATTTCTAGCCAATATTTTTGGATGATATGCTGAACACTATTCATTTCACCACCAACCAAAGTATTTCTAGCACAGTTCATGAAGATTTTAAGTAGCAGTATCTGAAGCTCCTGGCAAGGATCTTTCAAATGCTAACTGGCCATTTCTGATTAGAGTACTTCATAGTTTCCCTTCAGTTAAAATTAATTGGCATGTGTTTATCACTCTGTTGAAATATATGAAAATAGGTGACAGATAATATGACAGGAATCATCTACATTTATAGATGGCATTTAAAACCACAGGACTGGAATCACTTAGGGAAATAAATGAAATAAAATCTGAGGACTGAACCCTGGGGCACCCAAATGTTTGGAGTCAGGAAAAATGGTTCAGCTGAGAGAATGAAGAGCGAGTAATTAAAGAGAAGGAAATCCCAAACAAGTGACAAGAAATGGAGAATCATCAACCACATGAAATTCTGTGTCTATCTTGAGTAAGATGAAACCAGAAAAGAGCCCCTTGGACTTGGTATTGTGGAAGCCATTACTGTTAATCCCAGGTGTGATGTCAATAGTGGAGGGAATGGAATTATGCCTGGAATGGCTTGAGGTGAGAATAGGAACTGAGAAAATGGAGACAGGAAGCAGAGACAACTCACCTGGAGGTTTGCTTTAGAGAGGAGCAGATAAATGAAGTAGGGTGATGAGAGGCAGACATGAGTCCATTAGAGGTTTTTCTTTTTTCTTTTTTAAAGAGATGAGCATTATTAGAGCATGTATGTGTGTTGATGGAAATGACCCAGGAGCAGATATTGGCAATGCAGGTGGACAGATAATTAGAGGGCTATTTCTAGGAAACATATTAAAGCCATTTTCACTGTGCTATTTTCCATAGCTCCTTATTTGCTCAGTTCAGTTATGTTCTTAGGTAGAGCCAGCCACTCAGAGTGTGTCAGTACAAGTCTATTCACACAGCCTTCCCTAAGGACTGTCTTAAAAATCATCTCTGAATGGTTGAGTGATTTCAAATCAGGATGCTTGAAGTCACTCTACCTAACTCTTTCTGCCAGGATTGCTAGATTTGGCCACATTTTACAGAGAAAACCGATTGAAAAAGCTCTGCCAGCAAACTATCAAGCAAGGAATCTGTGAGGAGAATGCCATTGCTCTACTCTCTGCTGCTGTGAAGTATGACGCTCAGGTAGGAAAAGCATTTTTTCAGTTAGTCTACCTTCTGGAAAAAATAGGTAGGTGTCTACTTCATATCTCACACTAAAAAAGTCTTGATAGATTAAATACTTAATATAAACAAGTACAATAAAATATCAGCCAAAATATATTAGTATAAGTTTATATAATATTAGGGTGGACCTCAAAGGCAGAAAATCATAAAGGAAAGGACTGATGTATTTAATTTCAAAAAGATGAAAAAAAAAATGTTTATAGGTCCTGGCCAGTTGGTTGGAGCATTGTCCCATACACCAAAAGGTTGTAAGTTCCATCCCTGGTTGGGGCATGTATGATGGATGATGTTTCTTTCTCACATTAATGTCTCTTTCTCTCTCTTTCTCTCTACCCCCACTTCCTCTCTCTTTAAAATCACTAAACATACTCTCAGGTGAAGATTAAAAGAAACAACAACAAAAATGTTATACACTAAAAAATGCCATAGAGAAAATGAGAAAGTAAATAATACACCAGGAAAATTTTCTGTAACATATAATGAAGATTATCATATTTAATGCATAGTTCTTTTTTAAAAAAATTTTATTGTATTTTTTTCCATTATCATTTAGCCCCCTTACACCCCTCCACCCAGCAATCACCACACCGTTGTCCATGTCCATGAGTCCTTTTTAATATATAGTTCTTCAAAACATGAGCAGTTTGACTAAGAAAAATGAATGAAATGTATTTATAAATAAATGAAGAATATACATAAAAACACTTGTCATATTGGGAAATATGTTTTTAGAAATAATACATATTCAGAACAGCAGATGATCTAAACTGCTGATGAAAGTGCAAATTGATATAGTCATTCTGGGGTTCAGTTTGGTAAAATATGTATTAAGCTGGGTAGGGGGAAAAGGTAGAGGGACAGATAAAAAGAAATCATGGACAAGGACAACAATGTGGTGATTGTTGTGGGAGAGCATTTAGGAAGGTACAGGAGGGTATGGGGGGATAAATTGTGATGACTTGGGGTGCTGAACACACAACACAGTGTACAGATGATGTGTTGTAGAATTGTGCACCTGAAACTATATAATTTTGTTAACCAGTGTCACCCCAATAGATTTAATAAAAATGAAAACAAAATAAATTTTTGAGAAGATCTTTAAAAGATATAATTCTTTAAGAAATTCATATACAGGAATTTGTCGTAAGGAAGTAATCATGGATTTGGACAAGGATTAACTTCAAAGATGTCTACTGCTGCATTGTTTATAATTTGGAAAAATTATAAGTCAGTGTGAATCCTAGAGGATTGTTGAAACTATACAGAATGTTAACATGAGATTATACAGCTATTCAAGGTATATCATTAATGGAAAAACTATGGTCCTTTTTTTAAAAAAGTGTATAAATAGCTGATTTTAAAAGACTGAATTTCATTATCTATGAAGAAAAAGACTGAAAAATATACTGTATTTTGCTGTGTGTAATGTGCACCTATAATGTTTTTGTGAGCATTATACATGGGATTACTATACCCATGTCATGTAATCATTATACCCATGTATAATGCTTATCCTTCTTTTTCCCTAAAAAGTTTGGGCAAAAAGTGTGCATTATACATGGCAAAATATAGTAGTCAATGGTTATCTTTACATGTGGGATTATGGATGATTTTTATTTCCTTACCTTTGCTTGTTTTTTTTCCTCTGAATTTTGTACAGGGACCATGTATTGTTTTGATAATAAAGAAAACCTGTCTTAGAGCTAAATTTTTAGGAAACAGGCTATACTTCCTAGAGTAAATTTTTCTTTTGATGTAAGGATATCCTCTCCTTTGGTTAAAAAAATAAAGGGACATTTTAGTGGTGGGTGGGAAAAATGTTATAACCTTTTTTAGATAAATAATAATATGCTTATTAAAGAAAATTTGGAAAGGAAATGCTTTATCAACCAGAGAACATAACATTTTCATGCAGCTCATTCTGATCTTTCCCTAGATTACATTATGTGTATCTCTAAATACTAATTTTTTTTACTTAACATTCAAAAAAGAACCTGGCTGGCGTAGCTCAGTGGATTGAGTGCGGGCTGTGAACCAAAGTGTCGCAGGTTTGATTTCCAGTCAGGGCACATGCCTGGGTTGCAGGCCATGGCCCCCAGCAACCACACATTGATGTTTCTCTCTCTCTTTCTCCCTCCCTTCCCTCTCTAAAAATAAATAAATAAAATCTTAAAAAAAACATTTAAAAAAGAAAATCTTACCCACCTAGAAACATTGACATTTAAAAGCATAGTGAATGTTTGTCTTTCATCAAAGTAATGCTTTATTGGGCATATACAACATGCAAAATGTTTACGGCAAAAAAATATCATGCTTTTTCCTAGTTTGTTTAAGCCATTGTGATAATACTGTACTCTGATGGGCTACCTCAGATAACAAAAAGGTGGGCACATAGTGTTTCCACCTGAACTAGGTCTTAATTTCCAAGACATTTTCATATTCCTTTATTTATGGGACTTATTTGTATGGTTACCTTGCATCTGTCAGTTTTCTAGAAAGTAAGCTCCTTTAGGAATGGCAAGGACTTTGCTCACAACCAAATTCCTTGGGCCTAGTATAGTCCTGACACATATCATTACATGTTTGATGAATGTTCAACTTTGCCTATAGAGGCACTGTATTCACTATAGTCCATCTAACAGTTGCACCTAAATTATTATAATAGATTATAAGTTTATAAAGAACAGCGTATTTGCTATCTTGTTTCATTTCAGTGTGCTGTAGACAAAAGTATCATTTCTAAAAATTTAAGCTAGAGTCCATAATTTTAAGTGGATATTGGTATACTCAGTATATATTAATAACACACATTTTTATGTATAATCACAAGCTGTGATATCAAGTGCGTGTGTGGAATTTTGCCTGTTCTATGACTTAGGTCTTACCTGGGACTGAGAGACATTATACAGTGAGTATGACCCTAGCAGCCTACAAACCTGATCAGGGATGAAATAGATAAGTTTTCTTCATGTAGTTTTTTTCTTTACTTCAAACATACTTGAATTTGATTGACATGGTTATTATTGCTCTTTTGCCTGTTTTTCCATCTCCAGCATTTACTATCATTTACACATGTATAAAGAAGAAAAGATAATAGTGTATACTGTGTACACATATGATAGCTTAGACATTATTCTGGCCTTTACTTTCTATAAATTAGCTTCAGTTAATAGAGCATAAACTTTGAAAGTTCACCATCACTGGGCAGCACCTTGTCCTGTGTCAAGATGGCAGCATAGCCCAGGGCCAAAGGCATACTGGAGTCTCCTCTTGGTGGCCTCACTTTAGCTCTAATTTGTCTGTGGCCAAAAAAGTGTCCAGCCACCTTCATTCTGTCTCAAGTTTCCAGATCTAATCAAGAGAATTACTACAAGATTTATTCTTTGGCTCAGAGTGCATTACAGTAAGCCAAAAACACCAATCTGAGGAATTTCTCCTAGGAGAAAGTGATGATTTCCTCAAAGCATTTTCCAGTTAACATTATGAAGGTATGCAGGGTCTGATGAAATCCAATCATCCAATCTTTTGAGTTCTTGTAAAAGAAAAAGAGCAGTGGCCTGTTAATGACTTCAGAGAAGTGGTTTCCCAGCATTACTGTATTTTTATGACAACTTTTTTTCTCACAAACTCTATACAGGTAGAAATATTTAAAGTCCCTAGGGGAATATAAAAAAGGAGTATTGTGATTTTAACAAATATTGAAAGTGGAATGAACAGTACAAATGCTCTCACTATAAAAGGTACAGAATTCGTACATGTTGGTGCCTAACTCCAGCATTAGTTGGTGTGGAGAAACTTGAATGTTTTACTCTGTTATTTACATTTTTCATAAGCATAGATTCATATTAGCTGTGTAGTTTTATAACTGTTCTTTAGGTATTGCCGTACCGACATTTCTTACTATTAGCTACCTAATCCTTTTTCTTTGCCTGTGTGTTTTAGGAATTTTCATTCTGTGTTGTATTGCATTGGGAAATGTGAATTTATTAAAACACTTTTTTGTTCTTGTTCCTAGGATTTAGAAGAATTTTGCTTCAGGTTTTGTATAAACCATTTAACTGTAGTAACACAAACTTCCGGCTTTGCAGAAATGGACCATGATCTCCTGAAGAATTTTATCAGCAAGGCAAGCAGAGTTGGAGCCTTTAAAAATTGATCCTCACCTGCAGGAAATTTCTTTTAGCATTTTTTTTTTGTTGCCTGCAACAGCCACAGAATAACTTCTTATTAATAGTATTAATGATGGGCTACATTTGGCTGAATACTTATGTTCTGTCAAAAGAAGGATGGAGGTCAGTCTCCCCTAACACTGAAGTCCAGAGTTGGTAAGAAGGTATTAAATGGTCTGCTCAGACATGACTAAGCTCCAGGGAAAAAATTAAAGTGTCTTATTACATTTACAATTTCCTCTTTTGAGTCGCTTAAGTTGGACACTTTTGGCATATTGGTGTAAGTGTATGCTATTCTGGCTAAATCTTCCATTACTCAACAGGCTGATAGCACATAGATAGCTTGGCAAGGAATGCTGTGACCATCACACTGTCAGCATCCAGCATAGTGCCTTGCATATAGTAGGCACTCAATTTATTATAAATCTTAAGTATGCCCTGAGAACAGCTTTATTTGCGGGATACTGGATGAAGGAATAACTAGCACAAAAACAAATTTAAAACAGCCTGTATCTATTAAGATTCATATTCTTTTGGTGCATTGTTCTGAGAAGTAGTGGCTAATTTAGAGCATTAATTAGAATTCATAAAACGCCTTGGCAAATGAACTGTCAAAGGCCCAAGGGCTAACTTTAATTTCCTGTTTACTCTGAGGTATTGATTTCTTGTATGAGATTATTGAACATGAAGTACTGTCTTTGAATGAATGTTATTTCTGGGCTCCTCTGTCTTACCTAATTGCATAATGTCCTTCGCTTTAGTGTTGAGAGATTTGCTTCTGTAAATAAAAACCTTTGTGTGTTTTTCTTCACTTGGCTTTTATGTCACTTTAAATCAGGTCTCTTAATCTGGCACCATATAATTATAAAGCACTAGCAGAAAAGGAACTAATACTTATATTTCATGTACAGCATTAAAATGAGATAAATTTATACTTTTTTAGGTCACAAGTTACCCGGCTGTAAAAGAGAAACTGTTAACAGGACATAGGATATAGCATCAAATTCTCCTAATATGTTTCACAATATGATATTGTGTAAAGAAAACTCCTTTGGAACTAGAAACCTTGTTCTGATGCTGAACTATTTGATAATAAAGTGCTTATTTGCAGATAAATGTTTTTTTCAATTACAGTTAACATTCAATATTATTTGGTATTAATTTCAGGTAACAGCATAGTGGTTAAACAATCATATATTTTATAAAGTGATCTGATATTTCCAGTACCCACCTGGCTGCATACATACTTACTGTAATTTTATTGACTATCTTCCCTATGCTGTACTTTACACCCCAGGACATGTATTTTTTAACCCCAAAGAAACTAGGATTATGTATATCTCTTAGATATCTCATATATATAACTCGATGTGATATGGACTTTTTTTCTAAAGCAGTTACTCACATAAGGTATCAAAGCCCACTTAAAACATAGTTGTAAACAACTTACTATTCATATTATTGCCTGTGGCAACTCTTTACTGGTGAGGTCACTTTTGAATCCTTGTTCCTTTATCTGTTTTTGCAGACCTTATTTTGTAGAGCAAAGTAATCTGGATGCCTCTAGTTCTAAATCACAATTCTATTTTTGGAATTACATAGTCTTATTCAGTTATTTGTTATTTTAAATCAGCCGTATCATATACCATTTGTTTTCATTCTTTGGAAGATTTGCTATTATATCCAACAAAGAAATATTCAGCACTGGCTAGTGTTGCTCAGTGGTTTGGAGCATCATCCTATATACCAAAATGCTGTGGGTTCAATTTCCGGTCAGGGCACATACCTAGGTTGTGGGCTTGATTCCCAGTCAGGGCACATATGGGATACAACCAATTGATGTTTCTCTCTCACATCAATGTTTCTCTCTCTCTCCCTCTCTCTCCTCCTTCCTCTCTCTTTAAAAATCAATAAACACTTCTTTTTTAAAAAGAAATATTCAGACCTGGCTATTACCTACAGCTATCAAATTCTCACAGTTGGACAATCACAGTCTTCATTTCTGGATTTTCCTCCTCAGCCTTCTATGCTTACTCTAATGGACCAAAACCTTCACATCTTCAGTGCCTTCCAAAATCTTAGCTTCTACTTTCTTGCTGTTTCTGACAGGGTCTTCTGATGCTCCTTTCTGCCTTTTTCTTTTATGAACTAATTTCATATAAAAATTGGTACACTCAAAGGGAGGAGATAAGTTTATTTAAGGATGCAAAATGGACTACCATTTACCAAACCCCACAATGAGGCACCAACCATATTGCCAGAGTACAGTTACTAAGGGCTGGATGGATTTCTATCCAGATTGTCTTTCTATGCTTCATTATGTGTAGGTTTGCCTGCTATATACCTCATTACTTCTTATCTTTGGGCACAATAGAATAATCTACCAAACTTTTACAAAATATAGATTCAAGGATTCTAATTCAGTATATTTTAAAAATTTTCATCAAAAGTAATTTTGATGTTAAGCCAATAATGAAGCTCTTAAAATCTGTAACTCCAAACAATAAGGGTTAATTTTAGACCAGTTTGAGAGATGACCTATGAGTCCAGAGGATGGATACATCTCTCTGAAAAAAACATGCTTTCTTTGGTCTTTGAGAATAGGCTTCATTCCTATGTGAAGGACATCAACACTATTTCCTTCAAACAGATAAGTGTTTGTAGAGCCTCAGAAACACTGTTTACTGTTAATTTAGGGATATTTGAGAGAAAAGGGACATTTTCATAATGACACTCCAGAAATTAATGGATCTGTTACTTACGTTCATCTTACATATCCTATCCTTAAGTGTTTTTTCAACTCTGCTCACTCAAGGAAGTTCAATGTTTTAATGCTTCCAATATAATTTTACCCTAACTTACAGAAAGACAGTTAAGATTTTACAGGCAAAGTAGTGTCCTCATCTGCTGATAGAGGTTTGTAATGATACCATTCAATGCTTTTTAAAAAGTAAAGGTTAATGTCCTTCAGCTGAGACCTGGAAAAAATTGCCAGTCATTCTTAACCATAACCTAGTGAGTTTTACTTAGAGGCAGAATTCTCGACCAGTGATAATGAAAAGGAAGCAACAACAAACTATATAGTCTTGTCTATCTTATTAGCCCTCTCCTATCCTTTTATTACTACAAAGGTTGGGAGAATTGTAAAAAGAAAGGAAAATGATACTGTCATTTGTAATTCAGTCTTTGCCAAAGCATAAAAACATAAATGATACCGATTTTCTCTCACTAAATTCAGTTAAAACAACACTTTCCTTTTTATTGTTGTTCAAGTACAGTTATCTGCTTTACTCCCTCCATCTCCCCCCCACCCCCCGCCATCCCCACCTCCTTCCCCTGATTCCATCCCTCCTCCCTTGGTTTTGTCCCTGTCCTTTTTTAAAAATATATTTTATTGATTATGCTATTACAGTTGTGCCATTCCCCCCTTCATTCCCTTCCACTTTGCACACCCTCTTCCACCCACGTTCCCCCCCTTTAGTTCATGTCCATGTGTCATAAGTTCTTTAGCTTCTACATTTCCCCTTACTATTCTTGCCCTCCCCCTATTTCCTACCGTCTATGCTACTTATTCTCTGTACCTTTTCCCCCTCTCTCCTCCTCCCACTCCCCTGTTGCTAACCCTCCGTGTGATCTCCATTTCTGGGGTTCTGTTCCTGTTCTAGTTGTTTGCTTAGTTTGCTTTTGTTTTTGTTTTAGGTGTGGTTGTTAATAATTGTGAGTTTGCTGTCATTTTACTATACATATTTTTTATCTTCTTTTTCTCAGATAAGTCCCTTTAACATTTCATAAAATAAGGACTTGGTGATGATGAACTCCTTTAACTTGACCTTATCTGAGAAGCACTTTATCTGCCCTTCCATTCTAAATGAAAGCTTTGCTGGATAGAGCAATCTTGGATGTAGGTCCCTGCCTTTCATGACTTGGAATACTTCTTTCTAGCCCATTCTTGCCTGCAAGGCCTCTTTTGAGAAATCAGCTGATAGTCTGATGGGAACTCCTTTGTAGGTTAGTGTCTCCTTATCTCTTGCTGCTTCTAGGATTCTCTCCTTCATTTTAATCTTGGGTAATGTAATTATGATATGCCTTGGTGTGTTCCTCCTTGGGTCCAACTTCTTTGGGACTCTCTGAGCTTCCTGGACTTCCTGGAAGTCTATTTCCTTTGCCAGATTGGGGAAGTTCTCCTTTATTATTTGTTCAAATAACTTTTCCACTTATTGTTCTTCCTCTTCTCCTTCTGGTACCCCTATAATTCAGATGTTGGAACATTTAAAGATGTCCTGGAGGTTCCTAAGCCTCTCCTCATTTTTTCAAATTCTTGTTTCTTCATTCTTTTCTGTTTGGTTGTTTCTTTCTTCCTTCTGGTCCACTCCATTGATTTGAGTCCGTTTCCATCCCATCACTATTGGTTCCCTGTGCATTTCCCTTCATTTCACTTAGCATAGCCTTCATTTTTTTTTTAATCTAATTTGCAACCTAATTCAACCAATTCTGAGCATCCTGATCACCAGTACTTTGAACTGTGCATATGATAGGTTGGCTATCTTTTCATTGCTTAGTTGTATTTGCTGTGGAGCTTTGATCTGTTCTTCGGTTTGGGCCATTTGGGGTGGGGAGGGGCTTGTCATGCCTGTTAGGTATAAGGGGCAGAGCCTTAGGTGTTCACCAGGGTGGGGCAACCCAGTTGTTGGGTTGTGATGCTGTATGTGGGTGCAGGGTTCTAGAGGGAACAATGGAGCTTGCTCCACTCTCTGTAGGATTTCAGTCCCTCCCGCTGCTTCCCCCAAGCAAACTGGGTCTTTCTGGTGCTGATTCCCATGTGGGTGGGCTTGTGTACATACCCGGGACGTGTGGGTCTAACAAACTCTCCTGTGAGGCTGGGAGTCTCTCCCTGTGCCTCACCCTGGGTTGTGTGGTCTGTCTTGCTCCCCAGTTTCACCTGGTTTATCTGTGCAGGAATGTGGGCCCACCCACTCAGCTAGCTGCCTTGTGTGCAGTGCCTCCCTTCACAATTGCTGCTTTGCTGGGTCTGTCTGTTGCCACCTTGCCCTGGGGGTCTGCCAGCTGCCATCTGCACACCCAGGGTCCCCTGTTGCCATCTTGAATTCCCAGGCTTTGTCAGCTGCTGCCTTGCGGGCCCAGTGCCACAGCTTTTTGTTCTGCAACCCCTCTCCGCCTGGCCGCCTGACTCCACCCCTCCTACCAGTCTGGATAAATGTGTCTATTTTAACTCCTTGGTTATCTTTCATACAGTTCAATTTTATATTAGTTCTGGTTGTTATTTTGTTTCTAAATTGTTGTTGTCCTTATTTTGGTTGTGTGAGGAGGCACAGTGTGTCTACCTACACTTCCATCTTGACTGGAAGTCCCCCTATGTCCTTTATAAAAGTAAAATAACAACGTTTTCTTTTCAGGAAGTAACTGATGTTGGTCTGTGGAATAAATTTAACATTCACATTAAACTGTCATTACCATATATGTCAATACTGATATACGTGTAGAGTCCTCAAGTAATGGACACAAAAAAAGGATTTATAAGAATTAATTACTATCCTGACTTCACATTAAAACAGCCTGTTTTAATCCCATTCAGACATTATACAATGTTACCACACTGTATTTAAGAAGCTACAGTTGTGATAGAAATTGATAATTTCTAGAGGCAAGATTTCAGGTTGTCATGTAAAATATGTATTTAGTCCAAAGGAAAATTCTACTGAAGGAATCTTTACCAATGTTGTGTATACTATCTGGCCCCAAAATGAGGAACAAAAATATGCTGCTATAAGGCAAGTTTCTATGAAATCATCCAAATGGTAACAGAACTAGCATATAGGATACCCACTCCCCCACCATTTGCACTAGGAAACTATAATGAAAAATAAGTATATGAATTTGAACTTGTTCTTTTTATCATAAAGAACTTTACTGAAATACTAAATTGCCAGAAGTGATCAGTTTTCTATCATGCAGACTAAAAAATTTTAGTGTCATAAAGGTTGTTTGATTTTTGCCTTGACCTAAGTAAGAGACTATTTCATGCAAGATCCCCATCCAACACAAATATAGTCCACTAAGGTATACTTGCCACTTTTCCTGCTCTAACCCCTTTAATTTGCCTTTCCTCCTTCAGAAACAAATTATTCACCCCGTTTTTGAGAAATCATATTTCTTAAAATCAAGATAATCCCTAATCTGAAACCTTGGACACCAGATGTACGTCATTTTTGTTTTTTGGAGTTTAGTATGATAATGTGATATATATACTATATAATACATAATACCTGAGCAGGGCCTAGGTTAGGTCCCCAGAATGAACACATTAATATTGGGTTGGCCAAAAGTTAGTTTTTTACATACAGTGGCTCTAGTAGTGCTTAGTTGTATTTAACTTCATTAGAAAAAATTTTGTTAGATAGTATTGTGACAGCTGTCATATCAGTGTATATTTTAAAAAAATCAAAATTGTGAACTTTATGCAGCTATTCTAATACTGAATATGAAAAAAGATATGCAACATTTTCCATGTATTATGCTTTATTATTTCAAGAAAGGTAAAAAGGCAACTGAAGTGTAAAAAAAGATTTGTGCAGTGTATGGAGAAAGTGCTGTGACTGGTTGAATCTGTCAAAAGTGGTTTGTGAAGCTTCTTGGTACTACTGATATTTTGGCCAAATTATTCTTTGTTGTGCAGCTATCTTATGTATTGGAAAATGTTTAGCAGCATCCCTGGCTTCTACCCACTAGAAATGTTTAGAAGCAGGAGATAGCCCACATGCTCAAAATATCCAAATCACTAAAGTTATTGGTGAAAACGAAAAATGTGTCTTTTATTTTATGGAAAAAAAACTACATCGAATTTTTGGCCATCCCAATACTTTTGTTAGCAAAAGTAGCTCCATGCCAGTTTAGATATGCTTTTTTTTTTTTTTAATTACATTTTTTTTTTAAGATTTTATTTATTCACCTTTAGAGAGGGAAGGGAGGGAGAGAGAGAGAGAGAGAGAGGGAGAGAGAGAGGGAGAGAAACATCAATGTGCGGTTGCTGGGGGTTCTGGCCTGCAACCCAGGAATGTACCCTGGCTGGGAATCGAACCTGGGACACTTTAGTTCCTAGCCCGCGCTCAATCCACTGAGCTACGCCAGCCAGGGCTTAGATATGCTTTTGATTCCATATGACTTCAGCACCAAACACAGAAAACCCACTTGGTTAATTTTTTTAAGCTTTTTGGATTTCAGAATTGCAGGCAAAAAGATGGTGGGCTAGTAACATACATAAAGGATTCTTGGAAGGACTTTCCTATAAACTTTATATGAGATGAAGAGAGATACCCGCTCCCTTATTCCTCATACAACTCTCCTTTCTTTTATGACTCCTTATTTCTCAAACACACCAGACATATTCTACCTCCTAACACTGGCTTTTCATCTCTGTGGACAGTTTTACTCCTGTTCATGCATGGCTCACTCTCTCACCTCCTTCAGGGCTCTGCTGAAATATCACCTCAGCAAGTTTTTCCCTGACTACCCTACTTAAAATTTTAAAACTCCTTTCCCTATCAGCAGTCCCTGTCCTCCTCCCAGCTATATCTTTCTCCAAAGTACTTAATATAACTGGACATATGTATTCCACATTTATTTATTCACTTGCTATCTTTCCCTGACAGTGGAATTAGAATGTAAGTTCCACAAAGATGGGATTTTAGTTTTATTTATTTGTTGTTGCATCATCATATTTACAACTATGACTGGAATACAGTATGTACTCAGTACATGGCATCTGAAAAGAGGAAGAAAATATCATTTGCTTCTGCATACTTGGAAGAATATTCAAACTAAAGCTCCCCCCACCCCACCCCATGGACTTCTTCTAGGTACTAAAGCTAAAGTAATAAATAAAACTAGCCAGGTTGCTTCCAGTCTGGGGAGGAGCTGATGTAGGGATGGGAAAATAGGCCATAGGCAAGTCAAGTAAGGCAACTTCAGATGCTAATAAATGTGCTGTTACTATTTGAAGGAAAGAAGCATAATACGGAATAAGGATTTTAGGCTGGGTGATCAAGGAAGTCCTCTGAGCTGATCCATGAAAGACAGGCAAAATTATGGGGAAGAACACCTAGACAGAAGGAATAGCAAATGTAAAAGCCTGAGTGAGTTGTAGGGATAGGCATGGCATTACAGAAAAGGTTGGGTGGCTAAGGCATAGTGAGCAAGAAGAAAGTGAGGTGAGGATGGAGAAGGAGGTAGGGGCCACTTCAAAGGCCACAATAAGGAGAGTGAATACTTCAAGCAGAGTAGCAATGTGAATCAATTTACATATTGAAGGTATCATTTTTGCTCTGTATGGAGTTGACTGGTAAAAAGGAAAGAGAAGAAACAAGAAGACCAGTTAGAAGTCTTTAACAGTGGTTCAGACAAGAGTTAATAGATGACTCAGGTTTTGGGCTCAACCAAGTGTTTAGTAAAATGGGGAAAGAGTAGGATAGAATAAATAAGTTATTTTTGTTTGTTTGATTTTGGTTCATGTTTTGAGAAGTTGAGAGTGAAGAGGAGTAGGAATGAAGAATTCTATTAGCTATGAGAGCTTTGACCTCTGTGAAGAGGTCAGGGCTAGAAAAATTAATTTAGGAATCATCAGCATATAAAACCTATTAAAGGATAAGAACAGATGAGATACTATGAGAGAGTTTATATATATGAAAATATTAGTGAACTTAATACAAAGACCACATCAGACTAGTAAGACTCTTAACAACTAATTTATTTTAAAATAGACAAACTATGAATTGTAGAAAATAGTAACATAGCAGTATTAAATGTGCAGTTTTAAGCAATACAAAAAAGCAATAAAGCTATATCTGGAGCCTTATTTAAGGAATCTTAATACACAATCTCTGCAATCCCTAAAATTCAAGCACTAATTCTAACATGAACTTACTAGCAAAAGGCTCAGAAATATGGTAAGCACTTGACCTAAAAGCTAACTGATTTGTATGATATTCATGCAAAAATTAATGAGGAAAAGGGGTAAAGCATTCTAGTGCCTTGTTATCAAGATGACTGTAAAAAATAACAAGTTTGAAACTTTGAGCACAAAATAAAATTTTCTTTTCTTTCAGACCAGACTTCTTTTTACAAAGAGTTTAGACAAAGTGATTTTCCTAAAAGCTTGTTGATGCTATCTTAAATACCATCTATTTTAAATTATACCATCTCTAAATAAGTTAATCACACAAGATATTTCAAATACACCTTAGGTGCCAGGAGGAAAAGCACCTCTTTTACAATGTAGCTATTTTAAAATATTTGCAAAAAATTAGAGACATTAATGCCTCTAATTTCAAATATGAATACATATTTGAAATTTTGAACTGGAAATAATGTGGCTTTGAATGTGCCAGTGTTAGACCATACTGATTTAAAACCAATAAATGATAGATAGTTGCCAGCTCTAAAGATACATGGAAGACATGTATCATTCCAGAGAACACATACCCCTTCCCAAATTAAGGAGGATACTATAATTACTGAGATGCAATTAGGTGAATCTTTAAGAAAAATATTAAGACTCTTATAGTTAACAGTCTTTTTTATAGAGTAAAATTATTTTGAATCTTGATTTTTCAGGACCCAGAAACATTACAAAGTGCACTTTGTATATACTGTTATTAGGGTCCTCTATAGCAAACCCATAGCTGAACACTTTATCTTCCAAGTACTAGATGGATACTTTATGAATTCAGTAATCTGAATGGTATACAAACTAAGAGTACTATTAGTACCTCTAATTTTAAAGCATGAGTTGGGTGAAGAAAAGAATCAAATTCTTAGAAGTCCTGAGGTATGAAAGCTGTATCAGTAGTATGACAATATCCTATGTTTATAGTTTGCTTTCTGCTTGTATTTAAAAGCTAAACTTTATAAAACAAACACACAGTACATCAGGTTCTATTAATAAACTAAAACCTAATGTGTAAAAATTAGTAATTATTTTCTAGTTTCTAATATCTGTTTTAGATGAAGAATTCAGAATTGTTTGGGTGAGTAGGGGGCCGTCAGCCAAATTGTATTTGGAAGACAAAATATACTTTCTAAGGGTGTTTATGTTAAATTAAAAAATAAAAATAAATTAATAATAATAGCAAACATCACGCATATGCCACAAGAGAAGACAAAATATTCAGACAGGCAGGGGTTGTTGGGACTCCCACTCCCAGGCATCCTTTGAAAATAGAAACATCTGCTATAACTTTTTAAATGGCAGGTTTTACACAAGATTTTCAATCTTGTACAATAACAATGTATATTCTATCAACTACAGCATTGCAAATGGCTTGGGAATTGCCTGCACCTGCACACTTTATATCCAGAGAGAACTGAAGATAGGTATTAAATGTGGCTGTAAACAGAACCTGGGGGAGTTATACAGTCAGATCTGTGAGACAACGAGGCCAGAGGTGAACACAGTAGCCACCAAAGTCATGCAGTCCTCACTTTTCTTCCCTGTTGGAGATATCCATGCTGTCATTCATTTTCTGCTTTTGCATTCGTGTTCGAGTAGATGCTGGAAAAAAGATGAAGAACTGTTAACGGCACTGATGGTTCCAGGTAAATTGGCAAAGGCTGCCATATGTGTTATGCTTATGCCGAATCAGTGGAGCCCAGGGCCTTTTAAAAGCAGTGGTTTCCAAATTTTTTTAATCAAATATCCCTAGAGTTAAATTTATTCCAAACATAAGCCACCCAAATATGTACATATATATGAATATGTATATGTGTATAAATTATAGAACACACATACCCCAAGTAAACATTAAAGGTAGATGAGATAAAACCAGAAATTCTAATATTTTGTTATATAACCCAGAAGGTAGTCTTACTTCCAGGTATGCCCAACTTTGCAGTCCTATAGATAATGAGACGATGGGTTTTGAGTTTAACACTTGAGCAGAGCAGAATCCTGGGCTGGCCCAGAATGATCTGCTGAAGTGAGTGACATTCTTGACAAAACTAGCAATTCTCTTTTGTTAAGAGATGCCTTGCAGGTACTACTACAAAGACTATCATCTCACAGTTCATTCAATGTGGAAATGGACATTTAAAATGTACATTATTAATTACATCACAGGCAAGAACAAAACATTTCTTTGTTTTTATTGAATTTATTGGGGAGACATTGGTTAATATAATTACATGAAGTCTGTTCAGAAAAAGTCCAGCCATTGTTAATATAACAAGAATGGTTTGCATGACATCTTTGTAACCTGGAAGCCAAGGGGAGTGGACTGGAATGCACATGCGTGAACAATGATGACTTCACTGTAATATTCAGTGGGGGCAGTAGACACTGCTGACTGAGCACGTTTATTTACTGTGTGGCTGTCACACTTAAAATGACTGGGCAAGTAGAGCAATGAATCTGCATCAAATTTTTCATTAAGCTTGAAAATTCCTGAGTGGAAACTATTTGGATGATTCAGAAGGCCAGAGCTATGGGCAACTGGTGATTGGCAGCTTTATCACAACAATGTGCCTGCTTGCTCATGCATTACTTCTTGTGCAGAGTTTTTTGGCGAAGCATCCAATCATCCAGGTGACTCAGCCCTCCTACAGCCCAGATTTGGCACCCTCCAACTTCTGTTTTTTCCCCAAACTAATATTTTTTTTAAAGATTTTATTTATTAGTTATTTTTAGAGAGGGAAAGGAGGGAGGGAGGGAGGGAGAGGGAGGGAGAGAGAGAGAGAGACATCAATGTGTGGTTGCTGGGGGTTATGGCCTGCAACCCAGGCATGTACCCTGGCTGGGAATCGAACCTGGGACACTTTGGTTCCCAGCCCGCACTCAATCCACTGAGCTACGCCAGCCAGGCCAAAACTAATATTTTTAAAAGGGGAAAAATTTCAGACCATTGATGAGATTCAGGAAAATACAATGGGGCAACTGATGGAGACTGGGAGAACTATGTAAGGTCCCAAGGTGCCTACTTTGAAGGAACTGAGGAGTCATTGTCCTATGTACAGTGCTTGTATCCTATGTCTTCTTTAAAAAATGTCTCTATTTTTCATAGCACGTGGCTGGATACCTTATGGACAGACCACTTACAGGCTTAAGGTGAACAATTCCACAACACATCACTTGTATATTGTATTATGTGTTCACCACTGCAAAGTCAAATCTCCTTCCATCATCATTTAACCCTCCTTTCCCTCACAGTTGTTTGTGTCTTTGAGGGTTTATTTATTTTTTATTTTTTGCTTAATCTCTTCCCTCTTTTCTCCCAGCCCCCTAAACACCTACCCCTTGAAAGATGTCAGGACATTTCTTTTACATTATTTTAAAATTCTAACTTGATTTTAGTGGTGGAGCTCTTCATAAAGAAATACAAAGACTATTTACACTTGGAAAAGAAAGAAAACAGCAATTGCAAGTCTCTCCCTGTGGCCCTTCCTCTCTGAGTAATCTAGCATTATTTGATGATCATTTTTGAATGTGGTTCTTTGAGGAAGCTGAAGAGGAGCCTAGAGAATTCCTTAGCTTCACCAGTTAAAACTCCTGCTGCTTCTCCCCAATTTTTTAGCTACACAAATCCCTGCATTTCAGTTGGGCAGAGGGAATTCACCATTATAGCTAGCTAAGTGTGTCCTCAGAAAATGTACTCACTACAGCAATTGAACTCTTCTCTAAGAAAATATGCATGTTTTTATAGCTTTCTGCTCCTTTAATAGTTTATATCTACAGGCTCCATAATGCTTCCATGTGTTTTCAAAACCCGATTTTGATCATAAGCTTCATTTCTATCTTCATGTACAGGGATGGAAAAGCCTCAATTATCTAAAAGTTAAAATAGGAGTATTTAGTCAAAATAAAATCCAACAAGATTCATTTATAACCAAAAAATTTAAACTTTTGGTATAGTTTTAATTGAAATTTTCAAACTAATGCACATAGAACAATGGTTTAAAAAATCAAAAGCATGTTTTTAAATTCTTTATATTTCAAAGTTAGTATCTACAGAGATGTTGAATGAAAGCCCCATTTTCAAAGGTCACACTTTAATTGGTATTGTTCTTATTGATATGTCCTATAATGTAGGAATCATAGTTTTAATACTTAACTCATTTATGTTTGTCTCCTTTCCAAGTCCCAGCTCTTTTTCCTGGTAATGGATCTTACACCACACTATCATGAAATGTCACACCCACTGTCATAACTACCTCTATCTCTAAGACAACCTTGTAGTAGCAGTGAGCACATGTTTATTTTTTGTTGATGCACTTTCCATCTACTATACCTGGGCTATTCTTTTATAGTGTTAAGAGTAACTTGGAATTCCATTTGCTTTAACATTCTAAATTTATGTCACTGTATAACTTGGAAAATTATCAGTGGTGGTTTTTATTAAAATTCTGATTTCCAGTAATGGAGAACTTTTGTTTTAAATTAGGTCTGAAATCTTGCAAGTTAGTAAAGTTCAATAATAGCAGAATAGAAGACTATTCTTTAAATAAGGGTTATGATGTTTGTATATGCTAAGTTGGTAAGACCTTCCTTATACCCAACACTTGAGTTCATCAGTAGAGCTCTGCTTCTAACCATAGCCATTAATGCTGAATAAGTGGTTTTACTTCTAAGTGTTCCTTCGCAAAAGATTTCAGAAAGGGTCAAGATGACCCTCACTTTGCATGATACATTTAAACTACAAATGTTTGTGCATGTAAATAGTGCATTCTTGATTAAATTATACTTGAAATGCATGAGCAAGTCCACTAATAGAAGGAATTATATGTATTTATTCTTTTCTAATGTGAAAAGTTCTTTTGCAATATAAACAATTTCATTTACATAAGGTGAAATGGTAAGTACTTACTCATTTCTGCCAGTTTCTGTTGAAATTTGGATTCCCCTGGGAGACGTTTACTGCAGATGAAAAAATACAAAGTATTTCATATGTCTATGTATAAATGGAAAACTCAAATTCCCAATAACTATAGTGTTTTATATGACTTATTTTATACTCTTATTTTAGTAACTTTTAATTTCAAAGGTTTATAAACAAACCATCTAAAATAAATGTCACAAATTTATGATCCTACATAGTTTTTCAGTGATCTTATAAAACACAATAGCTGATATTTCTCAAGAGTAAGTACTTTAAAATCTAATGTTAATCAAAAGCAACAAAATTTTATCAATATTTTGTAAAAATGATCAGGTTTTAAACATCCTATATTTTGGTGCTTTTAACTCTTAGATGCAGACAAAACTATTATTTTGGGCAATCCTAACAATTTCTAAATAAAACTGGCAATGAAAGGGGTTGGTGGAAGTCAAAAGCAGAGCTGGTACTCTGAGTTCTCCAGATTACCAGTTCATCTACTAAGAAACATTCTGAAACTGTTCCTACCTTCCATCCGCTTCATCTGATCCTTCAATATCAAAGCGCAGTTTTTTTAGTGGTTTAGGAGGGTTGCTTCCTTCTGCACTTCTTTTGAGCACACGGTCACTGTTACACACCATCTGATTTATTTTCTGGAACTTCTCAGAAGTCTATGAATTACAGAATTCTGTATTTAATTTTTAAATACAAGCATTTGGTAGTTACCAACTCAATTATAGTTTGAAGTATGTAAAAAATCATGCAGAGGTAATATCTACATTTTAATTTTCTGACTTACTGCATCAAGTAAGACAAATGAAAAGCCTCAAAATAAGAGTAACAATTTACCCAATTAAAAACCCACTCAAATTTTTAAGTCTTCCTGTCTCTTTCCATGAGGGGTTTCCACCAACAATGCTGACTACTATTCTGAAAGTCCTAGTTCCTCAGTTTCAGAACACACCCACACACCAAACTCTGGCTACCTCTTTCTCAGAAGCATATAAAAGTTGAAACAGCTTTCTGGACCACTGTTTCTGTCAGATTTTTTTTTCTTGAGGGCAAACATAACCAGAGGAAACAAGAATTTAATGAGATGAAGTTTCCAGTGAAGAATAATCTCACTTTTGAGATACTATGTTGACAAGTTATATAGTTTATATATTTTAAACCATCATTGATAACAGTATTTGTTGAAATACTGCTAATTCATAAAGTTTTAAAAATAAAAAATAAAATATCAAAAAGACTTAAGAATTTGAGTTCATCCACTATTATTGGAGGTGGTTTGAGAGCTAATCTCCTAAAGGAGAATCCTGTCACAGCAAAGAATGTTTTGTTAAGAAATACCAAAGGAAAGACAATACCTTATTTTATCCAGAGGAGAAACATGTAGAAAAATTCTATTTCTTAGCTATTTAGAACCAGAGTGAAGTGATTATCTCAGGGATGTAAATGAACATATTCATTTGAACTAAAAAATGAGACCAGCCTTTCTGATAAAAATTAAATCTGAATGGTGATGGAAGGAGACTTGACTTGGGGTGGTGAAACACAATATAGTGTACATATGATATGTTGTGGAATTGTGCACCTGAAACCTGTATAATTTTGTTAAGGAATGTCACTCTAGTAAATTCAGTAACAAGGAAAAAATAGTGGAAAAAAAAAAAGAAAAATCTGATTTGACTGATTGATTTGACAGTGAGGAATAGCTTTGTTTATTTTCCAAAAAAATAAATGCTAAGACAGGTTTTGATGGAAAATATATTTAGAGCACATTTATGTGACAGAAACTAAATCCTGTGCACTCATTAAATTTATGATGATTTTTAGTTATCAGCTTTAAAATATGGAAGTATATATAATAACATATTCTCAGTTCTTTTAAAGGTTATGGCAAGCAGGCAAGTATGACACACCTATTCTATCTATACATCTCCAGATCCAACCACACTTATGCATGTGAGCTCCTTTGTGTAGCCTGACAGCTGCAGCTTACCCTGAGCTACATGTCACAGCACTGTATGGTTTGTAACATGTCTTAACACCTGGTCTTTTAGTACACAAACTTTTATCTTTCTCTAGTTATTTTACTTGGGGAAGTATGACAGACTCTAGAATGGCTCTTACTAATCCCCAGCTCCTAGGGTTTACACCCTTGTGTTATTCTTCTCTCCTTGAATGTAGGTTTGTCTTGGAATGTCACTTCCAATATTAGTGACCAAAAGACTGTGACTTCCATCTTGCTCATTATTTCCTTTCCTTCCCTTCCTCTCTTGAAGTTCCTACTCTGGGGGAAGCAAGCTACTATGGTATAAGTAGTGAGTAGCTTTATGGAGAACCTCAAGTGGCAAGGTACTGATGGCTTGGGCAGATAGCCATCAAGGATCAGCTGGTAGCCATACAAATGAATTTGCAAGAAACCCTTTTCCATTTGAGCCTTGAGATAACTGCAGTCCCAGCTGACAGGTTGATGGTAGCCTTGTGGGGACAGGCCCTGGACTCAACTAAGCCAGGCCTGAATTACTGAAACCACAGAAAACTGAGATAAAAAAGCATTT
Source organism: Phyllostomus discolor (assembly GCF_004126475.2). Taxonomy (NCBI): domain Eukaryota; kingdom Metazoa; phylum Chordata; class Mammalia; order Chiroptera; family Phyllostomidae; genus Phyllostomus; species Phyllostomus discolor. Next base: position 47,943,487 of record NC_040913.2, on the reverse strand, counting down.
GTTTTAAGTCACTAAATTTGTACTGATGTTATGCAGCAATAAATAACTATTAAAGGCAAGAGAGATGTGGTGGTGAACATTAAGAGTAATGTACACTCAATACAGGACTGCTGAATTAGTGATGTTAGTGGAAGGTCAACTAGAGTAGCAGGTTGCCAGCCTAGAATAACTTTCAAAGCTAAGCTTTTACTTGGATCCTTCTAGAATAAATAACACCACATACCTGCCATTTATGAGAGTCTCATGTAACCAAGTCCTAATCAATTTACCAGAGAAAGAATATCCTACAGGTCTGACAGAAGGACAAGCAAAAGCATGTATATGTGTAGAAGATGACCAGTAGATAGGTACTGGCTGGTGACATTTGGATATGGTATCTTATTTCAAACCACACGCATAATTAGTGAATTTCAAACCTGTTTTCTAAACATTCTTTTGAAACTATATACGTTTATGTATATACATGAATGTATGTACACACATATATATACACTACATAAAACATTTGACTTTGACTCTGATATGTATATTTTCTAAATTCTATGCAACCTGCTTAGATGAGTATTTAAATAACAGCACTTGTAAATTCAAATTATAGAAATCTTCAATTTCTTTTCATAGTTACAGTGCATGCCACTGTATTTCACAGAAAGAAAATACTCACCCCAAATGATTCACCAATGGATACTAAAATTCTGTCAAGAAAAAATACAAATTAGTAATAAAAATCATACACAACTTTGCAGAGATGAAGATGCACTCAGCATTGTGAATTATCAGAAATACCAAATCAAGGGTTTCATCTACCCTTAGAACCACTGATAAATCATAGTCATTAAAGGCTTAATCTAACAGTACTAGTCTAGTCATACACTGAGCTGGTCTCTTAGATTTTTAAAGCAAAAACTTTATGTCTGCAAGAGCATATTTTGCCATTGTCCACATTTGAAGAGAGTAAATTTTAAGTTTATTCCTACTTAATTCTTCATAAACCAATGGGTATCAATTACAATTTCACATTTTCTCATTAAAATTCATGATACTAAGCAATAATCAATTCTAATTAGGATCTATATTGATATATAGAATAAAGGCTATTTATCATATATCCTAGAATCAGGAATCTCTGTTAGTCTGTTTGGCCTTATTTGAACTATATAATACATGTTTTTTGATAATAAAGCTAAAGAAGAGCACTAGCTGACAAAACAAAGATTTGATGATATACACATATAACTAATACATATACAGATTTTATTGTCCTCCAATTCCTTGATAAGTGGCTATCAATCTCTACATATTTGACTAACCAGAATACCTAAATATGCTAGATAAGCAGAGTGTTAACAATCTAGTGAACAAACTGAACTAATAAGCAAAATAGAGACAGACTCAGAGAGAGTAGGCTGACCTCTCTGGTGGGAGGAAGGGGTGGGAGGGATCAAGCAAAAAAGAAAAAGGACTCATGAGCATGGACAACAGTGTGGTGATTACAGTGTGGGTGAGTGGAGGTGGAAGAGAGTATAAGGGGGATAGGTGGTAATGGAAAAAATGCAATAAAAAATCAACTGCTAAAAAAAGATGCTGCCTTAATGCTTGATCAATGATTTATCAGGAATTTCATGTGACTTTTCTGCTAATAAAGGCCCCCCCCAACACACAAGTGATTTCACTAGGATCAGCAAATAGCCATTATTATCAGCACAATATAGATTAAATATCATCATTAAAAATTACTCTGGGATACAATTTCATATTGAAATGTGGGACTGAATAAGTTAAATAGACATGGTATGGCATCTTAGCTTATAATGTAAGTTGTAGATTTCAGTACATAGATACTCAAAAAATAAACAAAGGATGGTATGACTAGACACAAGAGCATTTAAATCGTTTGCCAATTATTTTTTATTTTATCTTTTCCTGTGGAGTTTGAAGTTGTATCATGAGTAAGCACACCACACAAATATTAATATTTTCTAAGGGGTTAATATATTCCCTCTCCTTGTTTGTTTTTCTTGCCAAATACAACTGTATGGGCTGACAATTTCTGAGATGTGATTACATTAACTATTCTTGCTAATCTGCCTCCCACTTTATATGATAGTCAGTTTCAAATAGCCCATGGCACTTCAAAGCCAGAAAGCAGTTGTGGTTGGACATGGAATATAATATAATGATTTGTAGTTGCACAGAATCTTTCTTTTTTTTTAAGACTTTATTTATTTTTAGAGAGGGGGAAAGGAAGAAGAAAGAGAGAGAAAGAGAGAGAGAAACAATCATGTGTGAGAGATACATCTATCAGTTGCCTCTCACATGCACCCATTTGGTGAATGGCCTGCAATCCAGTCATGGGCCCTGACTGGGAATCAACCAGCCACCTTTCAGTTCACAGGTCAGTGCTCAGTCCATACAGCCACACCAGCCAGGACCAGAGTCTTTCATCTTAGCATTTAAAATTGCTTCATAATCATTATGTCCTTGATCCATAGCACCTTTCTGAGGTGGACACAAAGAACTGCCCATGCTGATATAAGGAAGCCACAGGAAATTAGGGATGAACTTCTAAAGATTTAATTTACTCATCTACATTTAATCAGCCATCTATAATTTATAACAGCAAGAAGAACAATTCCACAGGAGAGCTTACAAGACATTCAATAAACTATAGAATAAAAATTATTAACCAAAAGTAATCTCTTTGTTTAGTAGCCTGGCTAACAAAAATATGATTTGAAACCTATTACCAACTGGTTCTCAGACTGTTAAAAAAAGAATAGACCTCAGCATCCAGGAAAGTTGATGACTAAATTTGCAAACCTATCTAAGTAAACAAATGATCTTTCCTGTAGGAGACCATTCTGTGTGGCATGGGCCCAGATCCCACTGGGAGATGCACAGGACCCATGCCCACGGATAGGTTCTCTTGTGGGGAATCAGGCCTGCAATGGGCCTAGGCCACTTTGAGTCTTGCTCTTGCTAAAAAACTCCCTCACCCTGAATTGAGGACATTTACTGCAAAGTAACTTCCTAAAATCCATGCTAAACCTTCCAAGGATGAGTGTAACTGGTTCGACCACTTTTGCCTTTTCATTTGCAAATATCCCTCTTCTGTGATGTGATTAGTGGCATTGGCTCCTTTGTTTTTTATAAAAGGTAACCACCTAAAGCAAACCTGTGCATAGCAAATGAGGACCATCATGTAATGTGCTGAGAAACCCAATAAAGGCCGGTCACAGCGAGGGCCAAGGATTTTGCTCCCCTTGAGAAAAAAGCCATGCTGTCCATTTTCCTCCACTGGACTCAGTAGTTTGTGTGAATGTCTCATTTCATTCATAATGATGCAGACACTGTGGGCCCATGTCTGCATCACTTTCTTTCTCACAAATTCTTATCATGTCACTTAATATAAATAAGCCAATTAGGGATGCCAGAATAGATCTTATTTTAAATGAAGAAAACTTTATAATTTTATGCTTGAATGAAAATAATCCCCTCTTATTTCTTAGCACTTCATTAAAGATAAAACACAAACCTTGATCTTGGAGTCATTTTTGTTGGTGTTGGCAGACCGTCTGAAATCTTGTATGGATTCTTCAGGGGTGATATATAGATGTTTCCTCCAGGAATCCGTAAAGGTGAACTGGAAAACTTGTAGGGGCTTCGAGGAATGTGAGGTATTGGTGACAAAGTAGGGGGCTAGAGCAAAAGCAGAGGCAGATTATTTATTTAATGTCTTAGTGAAATCCATTGTTTTATAATTAGATTTTTCCAAACAAAGGATACTTTTAACATACCCTGGTGGAAGCATACTGCAAAATATTTGTTTTCAGTCTCTGCATAAAGACTGAGTTATAGAATACTATAATAGAATCATATTCCTCTTCTCTGATCAAAACCCGTTTGAATGTCTGAGGAAGAATAATAAAAATACTTGTTAAATATATTGGGGAGTTTATGTTTAGATTTTCTTTTGTAATAGTTCATGATACTTTTTAACAGTAAAAAGCATATATCATACAGGAAAAAAATAATCTGAAAAGTCTTTCTTAGGCTTGGGTTATTGCAGGGGTATAGTATTCCTTATTCACTCTATAATATAAATTTGTGTATTAAAAACATTAATTTTCCAATTCCATTTAGTTACAAATAATTAACCAATAATATAAAAGTAAAGAATTAATATGTGAATTTATATTAGGTTAGACTATATGATCTAACTAATAACTGAAGTACCCATATTACAGATATGGATATATCCCAAAACTTCCTACCATAGAAGATTACTTACCTCCTGAACAGCATGAGGAAGTTCCTTATAAGCTGTTACAATGATTTTGAATTTAAGGTCTATATTCTTTACTTTGCATATGCCATACATGGAACACATCATAACCTAATAAATAAATGTAATGTGAAAATAGTCAGAATTTTGTAATATGGTTGTGTTCTAAAAAGCACTTGTTATCTTTCTTTTTACCTTAAAATAGAAATTCAATTTCCTACAGAATAATCTTTTCCCATCCTAAGCTCAGTTTGAAAGTCTATGCAAAGTATTTAACCCAAATTCTATTTAAAGAACAAATGTAAATAGTCAACCCGCAATCATGTGGTTTATGAATAACCCAACTTTTGCTCCTATCCCTTAGATATTTCCCAGAAGATAAAAGATGAAAACTGGACTCAGTTATCTGTGTAACTAGCACTTAAAAAAAGCCAGTGTGAAAAGGATCAAACTATTAGATAAATAATATTGATACATTTCATGGTAGTGGTAAGGGAGATGTAGTAATAAAAGGGGATAGGAGAGACTCTTGTACTGTTGATGATGTTCTGTTTCTTCCAAGATCAGGCAAGATCAGGAGCATTCAGGGTGGTATGGCTGTAGACAATGTTCTATTTCTTTATTTGGATGCTACTTATACGGGTGAGTTCAAGTGATGAATTTACATTAAGATGCACCCTTATGATATATGGATTTTTCTATATGCGTATTACATTTCAAATAAGAATACTTTTAAATGCAAAAATAAGGCAAAATGATTCCCTGTGACATTAAAACATCAAACTTTCTTAATTTGTATGAATTTTATTGCCTAATTTAAGTATTCATATCTTCTGAAACATTTCTTGCTCACATCTACTATTGCTAACAATTCTCTATTGCATCATCCCTTGCCCAGCATCCTACCAGACCTGATCCTCCTATTCCTGCCATTCAGTATTCTCTTTGCTAATTCACATTTTATTTCTACTCCAACACTTTACCTAGGCACCTCTCACAAAAATATTCTTGATTCCAGGAAAGCTAATTTCTTTGGAAATCCTTAGTGCTACTGTATATTTCTTTGTATATTGTAGAAAAGCAGTTAGAACCAAAAGGCAATAAGTGCCTACTTTAAAAATACAATATACTAGAATTTATACATCACAATATGATCTGGTTAAATATACATATTTGTAGGTTTTATACAATAATTCACCTTTTGCTGAAAACATTTTTATTGGGCCCATTACTCCCAACCTTACTGCCAGAAATAAAAGGATCATAAGGGAACATTATGAATAATTATATAACAAAACTACAGACACCTAAGATTGAATAGAAAATTATACAAGAAACACAAACTTACCGAAACTATCTGAAGAGGATCTAAAGCTTGAATTAGCAATATAAAAATTGTCCCACAAACAAAAGCCCAAACCCAGATGGCTTCACTGGTGAATTCACTGTTAATTCTACCAGCTGATATTGAAGAATCAATATCAATTTTTCACAAACTCTTCCAAAAGTAGAGAGGAGGGAATATTACCAACTAAGTCTATGCGGCTATTATTTTTCTGATACCAAAGCCAGACATCACAAGAAAACTGTTAACATCTCTACGATTATAAATGTAAGAATTTTCAATAAAAAGTTGAATTCAGCAGCACTGTTGATATACTGTGACTAAATGGGGTTCATTCTAGAAATGCAAGGCTAGTTTAACATCTAAAATTCAATTAATGTAATAATACACTAGGTATCAATACAAGGGGAAAACATTTATCATTTCAATAGATACAGAAAAAATGAAAAAATTCAACAAACTTTCATGATAAAAGCACTCAATAAACTAAAAATAGAAGGAAACTCCTCAACATGATAAAGGGCATATATAAAAAAAACCCTACGGCTAACAACAGATTTAATGTTTCATTAATAATGAATGCCTTCCCCAAGATCAATAACAAAACGAGGATGTCTCTTCTCACCACTTCCATTCAGCACTGTATTGGAAGCTCTAACCAAAGCAATTTAGCACGTAAATAAAATGAAAGACTTGTAGATTGAAAAGGAAGAAGTAAAACTATCTCTATTAATAGAAGACATGATTGCAATATTGAAAATCTTAAGGCATCCACCAAAAATCATTAGAACTTATAAACAACTTAGGCAAGATTGTAAGACAGAAGATCAATATACAAAAATCAATTGTATTTCAATACAATTGTAATGAACAATCTGAAAAAGAAAGGAACCAATTTTATTTACAATAGTGTTAAAAAGAACAAAATACTTAGAGATAAATTTAACAAAAGTGTAAGACTTGTACTCTAAAAAAATTTTAAAAACATTGTTGAAAGAAATTAGGGAAGATTTAAATAAATGGAAGGATATCATGTTATTTTTTTTTTAATTTTAATCATTGTTCAAATACAGTTTTCTCCTTTTTACTCCCAATCCAGTACCCCCTCCCCACCCTCCCCCACTTCCCTCCCATTACCACCCTCCCCTTAGTTTATGACCATGTGTCCTTTAAGTTGTTCCTGTGAACCCTTCCCACTGTCCCCTTAAATTCCCTCTTCTCTCCCCTCCGGTCACCGTCAGCCTGTCCTCTATTTCAGTGTCTTTGGTTATATTTTGCTTGTTTCTTTGTTTTGTTATTTAGGTTCCTGTTAAAGGTGAGATCATATGGTATTTGTCTTTCACTGACTGGCTTGTTTCGCTAAGCATAATGTTTTCCAGCTCCATCCATGCTGTTGCACAGGGTGGGAGCTCCTTCTTTCTTTCTGCTGCATAGAATTCCATTGTGTAAATGCACCATAGTTTTTTGATCCATTCGTTTACTGATGGGCATCTTGGTTGCTTCCAGCATCTAGCTATTGTAAATTATGTTGCTATGAACATTGGGATGCATAGGTTCTTTTGAATTGGTGTTTTAGTATTCTTAGGATAGAGTCCCAGCAGTGGAATTGCTAGGTCAAAAGGCAGATCCATTTTTAGTTTTCTGAAGAAGTTCCATGCTGCTTTCCATAGTGGTTGTACCAGTCTGCAGTCCCACCAGCAGTGCAATAGGGTCCCCTTTTCTCCACAACCTCTCCAACATTTGTTGTTTGTTGCTTTGTTTATGATGGCCATTCTGTCTGGTGTGAAGTGGTATCTCATTGTGGTTTTAATTTGCATCTCTCTGATAGCTAGCGATACTGAACATCATTTCATGTGTCTTTGGATTTTCTGTATGTCCTCCTTGGAGAAGTGTCTGTTCAAGTCCTTTGCCCATTTTTTAATTGGCTTCCTTGTCTTATTAGAGTGCAGTCGTGTAAGTTCTTTATATATTTTGGAGATTGAACCCTTGTCTGAGGTATCATTGGCAAATATGTTTTCCCATACAGTTGGTTCTTTTTTTATTTTGATACTGTTTTCTTTAGCTGTGCAAAAGCTTTTAATTTTGATGAGGTCCCATTTGTTTATTCTTTCCTTTATGACCCTTGCTCTAGGGGACACGTCAGTAAAAAAGTTTCTTCGTGAAATATCTGAGATTTTCCTACCTACATTCTCCTCTAGGACTTTAATGGTGTCACGTTTTATATTTAAGTCTTTTATCCACCTTGAATTTATTTTTCTATATGGTGTACGTTGGTGCTCAAGTTTCATTTTTTTGCACATGGCTGTCCAGTTCTCCCAACACCATTTGTTGAAGAGGCTATTTTTATTCCATTTAATGTTGCTGCCTCCTTTGTCAAATATTAATTGACCATAGATACTTGGGCTTATTTCTGGGCTCTCTGTTCTGTTCCATTGGTCTATGTGCCTGTTTTTATGCCAGTACCATGCTGTTTTAATTACAGTGGCCTTGTAGTATAGTTTAGTGTCGGGTATTGTGATCCTTCCTACTTTACTCTTCTTTCTCAAAATTGCAGCAGCTATTCGGGGTCGTTTATAATTCCATATAAATTTTTGAAGTGTTTGTTCTATGTCTGTGAAATAAGCCATTGGTACTTGAATAGGTATTGCATTGAATGTGTAAATTGCTTTGGGTAGTATGGACATTTTGATGATATTAATTCTTCCAATCCATGAACACGGTATATGTTTCCATTTGTTTGTGTCTTCCTTGATTTCTTTCTTCAGTGTTGTGTAGTTTTCTGAATACAGGTCTTTTACCTCTTTGGTTAGGTTTATTCCTAGATATTTTATTTTTCTTTTTGCTATTTCAAATGGAATTTTTTCCTTGATCTCTGTTTCTGCTGTTTCATTGCTGGTGTACAGAAATGCCTTTGATTTCTGGATATTGACTTTGTATCCCGCTGTTTTGCCAAATTCATTCATTAGGTCAAGCAGTTTTTTGGTAGAGTCTATAGGATTTTCTACGTATACTATCATGTCATCTGCAAACAGTGACAGTTTTGTTTCCTCCTTTCCGATTTGGATGCCTTTTATTTCTTTTTCTTGTCTGATTGCTGTGGCTAAAACTTCCAGTACTATATTGAATAGAAGTGGTGAAAGTGGACAGCCTTGTCTTGTTCCTGATCTTAGTGGAAAAGATTTTAATTTTTGCCCATTGAGTATGATGTTGGCTGAAGGTCTCTCATATATGGCCTTTATTATGTTGAGGAATGCTCCCTCTATTCCCACTTTGCCGAGTGTTTTTATCATGAATGGGTGCTGTACCTTATCAAATGCTTTTTCTGTAACAATTGATATGATCATGTGGTTTTTGTCTTTACTTTTGTTTATGTGATGTATTACATTTACTGACTTGTGAATACTGAACCATCCTTGCATCCCTGGAATAAATCCCACTTGGTCATGGTGTATGATCTTTTTAATGTATTTTTGGATGTGGTTTGGCAGTATTTTGTTGAGGATTTTAGCGTCAAAAGATATCACATGTTAATGGACTGGAAGACAATGTTGTTTTTGACAGTACTCCTCAGACTGACCTATAATTCAGTGCAATCCCTATCAAAACTCCAACTGGCTTCTTTGTAAAAATTGACAAGCCAACCCTAAAATTCATATAAAAATGCAAGCTTCAGAATAGTCAAACCAATCTTGTAAAAGAGCAAAATTAGAGCACTCACACTTCCCTATTTCAAAACTTACTAAAAAGCAGGAATCAAGACAGTAATCAAGACAGTGTTGTAGTGGCATAAAAAGAGACATATAGATCAATGAAACAGAAGAGACCAGAAACAAACATTTACAGACTTATAGTTAATTGATTTTTTAACAATTCTCAACAGGGAAAGATAAGACTTTTCAAGTTATAGTGCTAGAACAACAGGTATCCAAGTACAAACTAATGAAGTTGAATTCCTAACTCACACCATATACAAAAATTAATGCAAAATGGAACAAAATCTCAATGTAAGCCCTAAAAGTATAAAATTCTTAGAGAAAAATAGGGATAAATCTTCATGACCTCTGATTTGGCAATGGTTTTGTAGATATGACACCAAAGGCATCAGTAACAAAAGAAAAAATAGATAAACTAAACATCAACAGAATTAAAAAGTTTTGTGCTTCAAAGTATACCATCAAGAAAGTGAGAAGACAACTCAGAGAATGAAAGAAAATATTTGCAAGTGACATACATATCTAATAAGGGACTTGTATGTAGAATACATAAAGAACCTTTACAACTCAATAATAAAAATACAACTCAATTTAAAAATACCCAAAAGATATTCTCTACTGAAGATATACAAATGGCCAATAAGCACATGAAAAGATTATTAATCAACATCATTAGCTATGAGGGAAATGTAAATAGATAGCTACTTCATATCCACTAGGATGCTTATAGTCAAAAAGGCAAATAGGTTGGTAAGGATGTGGAGAAACTGGAACCTCATACATGGCTGGTAGAAACATAAAATGGTATAGCCATGTTGGAAAGTAATCTGGCCATTCCTCAGAAGGTTAAACATAGAGTTACCATATGACCCAGAAATTCCACTCCTAGGTAGATACCCAAGATAAATGAAAACATAAGTCCACATAAAAACTTATACATGAATGTTGATAGTAACATTACTTACAGTAGCCAAAAAATAGAAACCAAATGTACATCAACTGATAAAAAGATAAACATTATGTGGTATATATCCACACAATGGATTACTTGGCAATAAAATGAAATACTGATAAAAGGTATAACACTGATGAATGACGTACTTAGAACAATGAAACACTATATTAAGTAAAAGAAGCCCGACACAAAAGATAACATATTATATGATTCAATTTGTAAGAACTGTCCAAAATAAGCAAATTTATAGAGATAGAAAGTAGATTATTGTTGCCTGGAGCTGGAGAAGGTGGGGTACAGGAGGGTAAGTGCTAAAGGGTATGAGGGTTTCTTTTTCTTAAAATATTTTATTTATTTATTTATTTATTTATTTATTTATTTATTTAGAGAAGGGAGGGAGAGAGAGAGAGAGAAACATCAATGTGCGGTTGTTGGGGGTCATGGCCTGCAACCTAGGCATGTACCCTGACTGGGAATCGAACCTGCGACACTTTGGTTCACAGCACATGCTCACTCCACTGAGCTACGCCAGCCAGGGCTAGGGTTTCTTGTTTGATGTGATGAAAATGTTTTAAAATTGACTTTGGTGATGGTTGTACAACTTTGTGAATATAATAAAAACCAATGGACTGTACAATTTAATCAGGGTAATTTGTATGGTATATGATATCTCAATGGAGCTGTTAACAAAAGAATATTCTTATTATCCCATTTATAGAAAAGAAAAAGGAACATAAGAGAGAATGTTCTCTGTAAATTAACGCATTCATTTGTTAGTTCATTCAGTCATTCAGTAGGCACTGTTTTATATTAGTTGGTTAAGTTTCCTGCTTTTTGCAATACTAGAAATAAAATCTAGCTTATTACAACACAGAATAAACTATGAGAAACAATGTCTTCAGTAATTTTTATAAGATCTTTCATCTTATTAAGCAAGTAGAGTTACTGAAATACTCTCAAGGTCTGACTTGTAAGAATAACAGAAAAAATATAAAATATAGCCAACCAGTAAATATATATTAAGTCTACAAACTGATCTAGCTTATTTGAATTTGATCTTTTCTTTTTTTTTTTTTAAGATTTTATTTATTTATTTTTAGAGAGGGAAGGGAGGGAGAGAGAGAGAGAGAGAGAGAGAGAGAGACATCAATGTACGGTTGCTGGGGGTTCTGGCCTGCAACCCAGGCATGTACCCTGTCTGGGAATCGAACCTGGGACACTTTGGTTCCCAGCCCGCACTCAATCCACTGAGCTACGCCAGCCAGGTGATCTTTTCTTAAGATGTCCCCAGAAGCTCTCTAAAAAAGGTAGCAGCTTCCCAAATGCCTGTTCCCATCAGCACCATTCTTAAGATGCCTGTTGACTTAGCATTTTGTGAAGTCCTAGACTCCATAGCACCAGGGCTGACTGTCTCAGCTTCACCTCCAAGGAAACTGCTCATAGCAAGCTACCAATGGGCAAGTGGGTTCCTCTTCAAAGGCCCTCGCTCAAAGCCATGAAATAGGTTGTTCAAACTTCAGTACTGTACAGATTCACATAAAAAAATCCTTATGGCCAATAAAAATGTGTCTGCCAACTCCAAGCTGGTAAATATTTTCTTAAATAATGTCTGATTCTATTAAAATGTCCTTCAATTACATTTAAGTTTTATTGATATAATATACAAAATAATTTCTTCTTAGATTATCCTTAAAATATAGATAGAAAAAATGTAGAGTTCAGAGATCATCCAGATATATCCATTGGATCCCCAAACTGTATCCCACATCTGTGCTAAAACAGTGAACTTCACCCCACCCCACATCACTTCACTCTAGCTATCTCCTTCTAGGGCACCCTGAAGTAAGGCACAGAACACTGATTCTCTGATGACTTAGAGTGACATTTCAGTTCCCAAAAGAGTCCTCTCAGGACTGATGTATCCAAAAGTAGGTAACCAGGAAACTGACAAACTGAACTTCACAGTTTGCAGCACAATTATGAGGACCAGATACTGCTAATTGTCAACCTAGTATCTCTTTTTCCTTTCCTCATAACTTAGGATATCCATTTTTTTTTTACCTTAAAGGCAAGGGAATTAAAAGCAAAAATAAATCAATGGGACTATATAAAACTAAAAAGCTTCTGTACAGCAAAAGAAAACAACAACAAAACAAAAAGGCAATTGACAGAAGAAGATATTTGCAAACAACATCTCCAAATAGGAGTTAATATTCAAAATATATAAAGAACTCATACAACAAAAAATAAATAATTCAATTAAAAATGAGCAGAGGACCTAAACAGACACTTCTCTGAAGAAGACATACAAACAGCCAAAAGACATATGAAAAGATGCTCAACTTTACTAGCTATATGCAAATCAAAACTATAATGAGATACCACCTCACATCTGTTAGAAAGGCTGTTATCAACAAGACAGGTAATAATAACAGGTGTTGGAGAGGTTGTAGAGAAAAAGGAGCCCTCATTCACTGCTGGTGAGAAGGTAAACTAGTACAGCCACCCTGGAAAATGGCAAGGAGTGTCCTCAAAAAAGAGTTACCATATGATGCAGCAATCCCTCTTTTAGATATCTACCCCCCAAATTTGGAAACATTTATTCATAAAGATATATGTACTCCTATGTTCACTGCAATATTATTCATAATGGCCAAAGATGGAAACAACCAAATTGTCCTGAAGATGACTGGGTAAAGAAGATGTGATACATATACAATGGAATACTATTCACCCATAAGAAAAGATGAAATACTTTCATTTGTGACAACACAGATGAATCCTGAGAATATCCTGCTAAGCGAAATAGGTCAGATGGAAAAAGTCAAGAACCATATGATTTCACTCATCTGTGAGGTATAACACTGAAACTCATAGACACAGACAATAGTACAGTGAATACTAGAGGGAAAGGGTGGTGGGAAAAGAGTAGAAAAGGATAAAAGGAGTGAAATAAATGGTGACAGAAGGTGATTTGATTTTGGGTGACAAACACACTATACAATATACAGATGATGTATTATAGAATTGTATGTTTAAAACCTATATCACTTTAATAACCAATGTCACCCCAATAAATTTAATAAAATCTTTGTAAAAAGAAAAAAATCATACATAGTTAACAAATAAGTAGAAGGAAAGGTGAAGTGTATTATTTTCTTACCTGGTCCAAATGCCTGTCTCTCATGAGTTCATACTCATTTTGCAGTGTGTGCTGGAAAAGGGTCCAGATGATGTGTTCTAGTTCTGGGTGGTCAGACAGAAGACGTGCACACAAGGTATTTAGTCGAAGATATGCCAGTCGGTACACTTGGAGAGACAAGGAGAATTAGTTATGTGTACTGTTCATTTTGAATTACCGGTGCATTTTTTTCCCAAAACACTAAATGGCTACAACCATAATGTTGTTAAATAGAATTTTAACAATAACCTCATTTCTACCACTATCTTCCTTATGAGTAAATTATTACTAGTCATATCATAGTGCTAGGTACATAAAAGGCCAAAATAATACTTGATGAATTAATTATTACAGCATAAAACTGAGGCAGAGTGGAAGGTGAAGGAAGAAAGATAATAAGATATTATTAAATTAGACAACACACATAGGGTTTGTTTCAGTTTTGTTGGTAACCATTCATCACAAATATTAGAAATTCTCACTCTCAGTATTCAAGAGGGAACATTTTAAAAAGTAATGGAATTTTCAATGTTTTAATTTTTACATTCCTAAAAACAAAAAACAAAGTGCATTTCTCTACAAAATGCCAATGGCGTATACTCTGTTGAGAAATAGCAGGATTGTACTACTGATGGGTAACATGACTGTGATAGAAACCTTATTTAGATTGTACTTAAAATACTACTGGTATACAGGCTTAGAGAAAAGGATCTCATGAAATTGAATTTTCTTCCATCTACTTTAACTATGAATACCCTTGGTTTAAATATAGCTTTAAAAGACTTCTATAAGGTGAGGGATCCAAGATGGTGGTGGAGTAAGTGGAAGCTACACCAACTTCTTCCCAAGATCAATCTGGAATTGCAACTAAATTGTAGAGATATCATCCAGAATAAGCAACTAAACACTATCTGGAGAGAAGCCTTATAACCACAGACAGGCTGGAAAAACCACTTCACCACAATAAGACTGGTAGGCAGTGCAGAGGAGACATGAAAGGGCTGTCTGGGTTCCCATGGGTGACAGCTGGAGTGCTGAAGGGATATTTCATCAGGTGGGGGACTCCTCCTGAGAAGTGTGGGGTCTAAACTCCAAGCTGGGCTCCCCAGCCTACAGCACCAGAGCTGGAAAGGAACCAAGATAAAACTCAGCTATGAAAAGCAGGAGGGTTTCTGTTTGCCTGGGAGAGACAGATGGAGACGCAGAGAGCCTCTTAACAGACCAATGCACAAAATTTCATTTGTAGCCACTTACCCTGGGTTCCAGCAGAGGGAGAGCAGAGTGGACTAGGGTTGCTTGAGGAGAGTCTGGGGTTGGTGGCTCAAGGAGAATACTGAAGGAATAGCTGCCAGTATCCCTATACTGAGTCATCCCCCATACTGCAGGAGCCATTACTCTTAGATAGAGCACTCTTCTCTGAATGGCATTGCCTGAGGGGAAGCAAAACCCCTGCCCTCAGGAATTATTCTGCCCAACCCCCCTGGTGTTTAATCCTGACTGCTGCTCATAACTTGATTAGATTCACACCTGATCAGTTAAGTGGCTGATTAGTTTAACAAAGCAGCCAAAGTGGGAAGACAAAGAAACAGACCCCAAATGAAAGAAAGAACAAATGAATTAACCAAAAACTAGATGAAATGGAGTCAAGCAATTTAATAGACAGAAAGTTCAGAGTAATGATTATAAGGATAGCTAATGGCATAAAAAAAGACAGAAACTATAATATAGGAACAGTCAGAAATAAAGAATGCAATATCTGAAAAAAATAATACACTTGAAGGAATAAACAGTAAGGTAGATGAAACAGAGGATAAAATCAGTGTTTTGGAAGGCCAGGTAGAAAAAAAGCACCCAAACAGAGATGAAAAAAATTAAAAGAATGAGGAGAGCTTAAGAAATATTTTGGGCCATGTGAAGGCCAACAACATCAGCATCATGGGAATACCAGAAGGGAAAGAGAGTAAGCAAGGCATGAAAAACTGATCTGAAAAAATAATGACTGAAAACTTCCCTAATCTGGTGAAGGAAAAAGTCACACACTCCCAGGAAGCTCAGAGAGTCCCAAACAATTTGGACCCAAAGAGGCCTACATTGAGACACATTATAATTAAAATGATAAGGAGAGAATCCTAAAAGCTGCAAGAGAAAAAATCAGGGAGTTACCTACAATGGACCACCAATCAGACTGGCATCTGAATTCAAAGAAACATTTCAGGCCAGTAGGGAGTGACGTGAATATTCAACGTGATGAAAAGCAAGGACCTACAACTAAGGCTACATTAACCAGTAAGGCTATCATTTAAAATTGAAGGAGAAATAAGGAGCTTCCCAGACAAGAAAAAGCTAGAGGAGTTTGTTAACACCAAACCAATACTGAAACAAATGTTAAAGCGTTTGCTTTAAGAAGAAGAAGAAGAAAAAAAGAGAGAAAGAAAAAAAAAGAGGAAAACAATATAACAATAAAATGTCACTACATACCTATCAATAATCACCTTAAATGTAAATGGCTTAAATGCTCCAACCAAAAGACAGGGTAGCTGAATGAAAAAGAAAGTAAGACCCATATACATGCTGCCTCCAAGACACCCATCTCAAATCAAAAGATGCACACAGGCTAAAAGTAAAGGGTTGGAAAAAGATATTCCATACAAATGGAAAAGCATTTCACTTAACTGATATCTTCAGAGCAGTTCACCCAAAAGCAGCAGATTATACATACTTTTCTTTTTTTCTTTTTTTTTTTTAAGATTTTATTTATTTATTTTTAGAGAGGGAAGGGTGGGAGAAAGAGAGAGAGAGACAGAGACATGAATGTGCGGTTGCTGGGGGTCATGGCCTGCAACCCAGGCATGTGCCCTGACTGGGAATCGAACCTGCGACACTTTGGTTCGCAGCCCACGCTCAATCCACTGAGCTACACCAGCCAGGGCAGATTATACATACTTTTCAAGTGCACATACAGAAAGGATCTCAATAAATTTAAGAAGATTAAAATCATATTAAGCATCTTCTCTAACCATAATGGTATGAAAACTAGGAATTAATCACAAGAAGAACACTGAAAAATGCACAAAGACATGGAAGCTAAGTAACATGTTATGAAAAAATGAATGGGTCAACAATGAGATTAAGGAAGAAATCAACAGATACCTTGAAACACATGAAAATGAGGACCCAAGAATCCAAAATCTGTGGGACAATGGGAAAGCAATCCTAAAGGGGAGAAATTCATAGCACGAGGGACCTATCTAAAAAAAAAACCAAAACAAGAAAAAGCCCAAATAAACAATGTAACTTTACACTTAAAGGAACTTGAAAAAGAACAACAAACAAAGCCCAAAGTGAGTAGAAGGAAGGAAATAATAAAGATTAGAACAGAAATAAACAAAACAGACTCTAAAAAATAAAAACAATACAAAAGACAAATGAATCTAAGAGCTGGTCCTTTGAAAAAATAAACAAGATGGACAAAACTTTAACTATATTCATTAAGAAGAAACGAGTAAGGATCCAGATAAAATCAGAAGTGAAAGAGGAGAAATAACAACTGACATGAAACAAATACAAAGCATTGTAAGAAAATATTATAAACAACTATATGCCAAAAAACTGGACAACCTGGATGAAATGGGTAAGTTCTTAGAAACATACAATTTCCCAAAACAAATCAGAAGGCGGAGAGAGTCTGAACAGACAGATTGCACCTAATGCAACAGTAATAAAAAAAACTCCCAACAAACAAAAGCCCTAGACCAGATGGCTTCACAGGTGAATTTTACCAAATATTCTGAGAACTAACACCTCTCCTTCTCAAAGTATTTTATGAAATTGAAGGGGAGGGAAGGTTTCTAAAATCATTTCATGAGGCCAACATTATCCTAATTCTAAAACCAGATAGAGTCACTACAAAGAAAAAAAATTATAGGCCAATATTCCTGATGAATATAGAGGGTAAAATCCTCAATAAAACAGCAAACTGAATACAGCAATGCATCAAAAAGATCATACACCATGATCAAATGGGATTTATTCTGGGAATGCAAGGTTGGTACAACATTAGCAAATCAATAAATGTGATTCACCACATAAACAAAATGAAGGATAAAAACCATATGATCATATCAATAAATGCAGAAAAAACTTTCAATAAAATCCAGCACCCATTTATGATAAAAAAAAAAAAAAAAAAACTCTCAGCAAAGAGAGAATAAAGGGAACATACCTAAACATAATAAAGGCCATATATGGCAAACCCACTGCAACAATATGAATGGACCTGGAGAACATTATGCTAAGTGAAATAAGACAGTCAGAGAAAAACAGATACCATATGATTTCACTCAAATGTGGAATCTAATGAACAGTGAACTAACAAGTAAAACAAACAGACTCATACAGCACATGACAGATAGTAGGGGTGGGGGAGGTTAGGATTTGGAGGGATTAAGCTAAAAGGAGAAAGGACTCATAGACATGGACAACAGTGTTGTGACTGACGGGGGCAGGGGAGCAGAGCATAAGGGGACTAAATGGTAATGGAAAAAAATACAATAAAGATTAAATTAAAAAAACCCCGACTTCCATAAGGTAATCAGAATTTTTTAGTTAACAATTTATCTCAATAGTTCTCAAACTTTAGTGTGTATCAGACTTGCTTGGAGGGCTTGTTAAAACAAGGATTTCCTCCTCATCGCACACTGCCTCCCCCACATCCTGGAGTTTGAGTAGATTATTTCCCTTTCTATAACTTTCCAGGTAAGTTGGATTCTGCTGGTGGTTAGGACCACACTTTAGAATCACTGGACTTATAAGGGGTTCTTACAATATTCCTGACTTGAATAAATCAGAAAAAATGCATTTAACAGAGAAATCTGGCCTTTCACTTTCCTTCAAGGGGCCCCAAATGGATGTGCACTTGTATGCATAAACGCATGCACATACATGCAAATCAACCTCCTGCCTTACCCTACACACACAAGAACAGAGACTACTATACATCCTGGCTACTAGGAAAGATGCCTGTACTAGGGGACACAACACCGTATAATTTCAGGCATACTTGAATACCTGAACAGCAAAAGTAGTATCAGGAGCAAATATTTCCAAACAAAACTTAGAAAGCATAACTGCAGCAGCAGAAGCAGCAGCAACAATAACATCTAACACTTTCTGAGTGCTTACTACATGCTAGGCACACTTGTAAGCATTTTATATATTAATTTATTTAATTATCTCAAAAACCCTATAAGATAAATTATTATAATTATAAGGTAGATTATTATTATCATTTTTATTTTACAGATGAGGAAACTGAGGCATAAAGCTATTGAGTGGACTCATTCAAGGTTGCACCTAGTAAGCAGAAGAACCATGATGTGAACCTAGTCAGCCTCATTTCAGAGTCCATGCCCTTGAAAGTAATCATCTACTAACCTTTTTTATAAAAGAGTGAAAGGGAGGTAGATTTCAACGGCTTCTGAGTCTGAAAGGCTGAGGTTGCTTGTGCCTCTGCATTTGCAGAATTTACACGTGCAGTTGACCCTTTTTTCTTTGGGGATCTTATAGGAGAAAGATACCTAGATATATTCAAAAGAAGTCTTTGTGTAAGTTTGTTGAAAAAAAAAAAAACCCCTCTCTCTCTCACAAGCATAAACACACATACACACAGCCATAAACATGCATTCAAACACACCTTTTCTATTTAATCTGTTATTCTATACCAAATTCCTTGAGCAGGCTATTTAAATACAAGCTGAAAAGAGAGTTCAATAAGAAAACTAAGCTTGTCATTACCACTTCTAACTCATTTTGATAAATGGCTTTTACTGGGAATTACTGCCTTATTGGAAAAAATCTGCAAAGTATATATGTTCAATTTTAATAAGTATAGTGGGATTGAGATAATAAAGTACCTCTAGCTTAAAAGAATAATATATTTATCCCAAAATAGTATTGCCATATTTCTTTCCTCTTAAAAATGTTTTATTGATAACTATGATTCATATATACGGTAAGACTTAAGTTACATACACATACATTCATCTAAATTATTTAATAGAGATTTCTATGAATTAATACTTTAGATAAAATTATCAAAGCAGATTTATACCTGTTATACTAAATACAGGGTGGGGCAAAAGGTTTACAGTTTTTCATATAGGTAACAATACAATAATAAATAATAATATCAGAATAAACTATGTTTCACATACTCAAAATTGTAAAGCTATTTTTGCCCCACCCTGTATGTCAAACATAAACCAAGGAAGAAATTTTAGTAAATATTGTCTCTCAGTTTCTCACATTCTGCTCTACATTGCCTTTCATTTTACAGGATAATCCAAGTCTACTTTCTAATTTTGCTTTAGTAGCTGATAAATAATTCTGAGCAGGAAGTAAGATTTGTACCTTACCATGGATATTTCTAATACATGCAGTACATTAACTAGTACACTAGGAAAAGGGAATCACCACCATAATGATTTCATACTATCAACCTTTGATTTCCCTTCAAATCATCACCTGACAATATTGTAGACTGACTGAACTTGGGTAGAATTTAGTGTCCTTTGAGTTCTAGGTACAAATATTCAATTACCTACTGGACTTCTGTACTGTAATTTCAAAGTGGAGCTTTTGATTTCTTCCCTCTGTTTTTCCCATCTCAGTAAATAGTTCTACATTACATTCAGTTTCTTAAGTCAAAACCTAGAAGTTATTTGTATTTTTTATTCTTTATTCTATTACAGTTGTCCCAATTTCTTTTTTTCCTTTTTGCCCCCCCCAGTAGAAATTATATTTCATTTCTCTCTTTTCCTAGTTCTCATACCAAATGAAGAAGTCTTCCCTTAAATACATCTGAGATCTTTCCATTTCTTTCTATCTCCACTGACATATCTTAGACTAAATCATCTCTCTCTCTTATTTGGACTATTAAAAATGATCTCCAAACTGGTATTCCTACTTTCTTCCTTGCCCTATTCTGTTCCCTCCTCCAACCTCACCTGTATTTTAAATAGCAGCTAGAAAGTGGCCCTGTAAAAATACAAATTATAGTAAGCTATACCCCTGCTTAAAACAATGCTTTCCCACTGCCTTTCTAAAGTACTAACTCCTTCCCATTGCCTATAGGAACATACGAAATCTAGCCCAGTTTGCCTCTCCAACCACATCTTGTACTGTTCTCTTCTTGTTTACTCTGCTCCAGTCACACTGGGATTTCTTTCTGTTCCTCAGACCAGGTGAGTCTGATCTGCTTTAGGGCCACTGCACTTGTCTGCCCTGCCTGGAATGCACACCATGCAGATTTCTGCGCGGCCAGCATCCACTTGTCCTTGAGGTCTCAGGTCAAATTTCATCAGAAAAAGCTTCCCTAAACATTCTATCACTTTCTCAGGTTCTCTCTTTTACCACGCTTTTATTATTTTCCTTATAGAACTTAGTATACTCCAAAATCACCTTATATATTAGTTTATGAGTTCACTGTCTATTTCCTGCCTCCAGAATGTGAGCCCTATGAAGGGTAAGATCTAGTCCATCTTACTTGCCTTTGTATTCCTACTGCCTAGAACAATTCCTGACAACCACTTCATTGAATTATAGAAAAAAAATAAGGTTTGACTTACTTATATTACTATATTACCAAGCAAACAAACTTATATGTGAAGGCAGTGGCTGAATATGCTAGAAATAATTGGGGTACAACTTAGTAGGTTAACAACATCTCTGGAAAATAGTCCCTGCACTAATTATAACATAATGTAAAGTCAATTACCTCACAGAACTAAACAGAAACACAACATTAGGTACATTTCAATGAAAAGCAATATAGCTAGAATGTTTAAGAACATGGGCTTTGGAGTCAGATTGCTTGGGTTTGATTTCTGTGGACTTTTGGAAAGTTACCTTATTGCTCCAATTCCTATAGTATAGATAACTGAGGCTGAAAGCAGAATCTGCTACCTTACAGGGTTGTTATGAAGATTAAATGAAAAAAATCTGAAGTACATAGGCAACTGTTTATCACATACCGAACCCTCAGTAAATGTTAGCTATTGCTCTCTTCTTCCACCATTATCATACAATAATCAACTGTTTTAGTTTCATATGCCACACTACTTCCTGTGCCTATCTTATGCTTCACTCCAAATGCACTGATCTAAACTCCCTAAAGCAGGGGTGTCAAACTCATTTTCACTGGGAGCCACATCAGCCTCATAGTTGCCTTCAAAGGGCTGAATGTAATTTTAGGACTGTTAAGGAGTTGAAATTACATTCATCCATTTGAAGGCAATGGTGAGGATGATATGGACCCTGGTGAAAATGAGTTTGAAACCTCTGCCCTAAAGAATATTTACTACTTTCCTGGCTATTATGCTTTGGAATTTGTTCCATTTCTGACTCTTGGAACACTTTTTTGTCTCCTCCCTCCTCTCCAGTTTCTGTGTTGAAATCCTATTCCATCTCTAATATCTGGTAAATTGCCAAGTCTGCCACAAATACTGTCCTCTTTAAACCAAACCTGAGTGATTTCAGTAGCAGTTTATACCACTTTATTTGACTTTAATTTGGGTTATGCATTTTACATTCCTGCTTCTTGAAAGGAGCACCAATGTCTTACTCAAAATTCTATTCCCTACAGCTTTTTAATATAGTATCTCACATTATGCTATGCTCAAAATATATTTGCAGGTTGAAAAAAATAACAATATATATTGAACTCACATATCTGCTGCAGTATGATTATTCTGGAGAGAAAGGTTGAGAGTACAAGCAGACTCAAGGTGGTCAGCTGATCCTTCTCGGTCCTTTGCTTGTTTAATAAGATCAAATAAAGGTGAATCCTATATGAAACAAGATGACATTAAAGTAACATTGGTAAGTATGATTTTCCCATGTACATGTCAAAAATCATATTTTCTGACATGGTAGCACTATAAATTTAGTCGCAATTGACAGCAGCAATTTAGAAATCAGAATGAGATTTTTTTTAACTTTAAGAATACTGATTTGCCAATTTTGGTACAATACACACTAAAAAAATAAATAGGAAAATATATATCTTGAAATGCTTATATTAGAAAAGAAATTTAAAGTTAGGGAAAAAGACACAGAAAAGACCAAGAGAAGGTAAAAAGAAACAATAAAGAAATGAGCAGAATTTAATGAAACTGAAAAAAAGATAAAATACAGTTTGTAAGAAATGAAATTAAACTTCCCATCAGACTGACTAAGAAAAAGAGACAGATAAAAAGTACTAGCAACAAAAATTGGGATAATAATAAAAAAAGATTTGAAAGATAATAGGGAACTGTTATAAATAATTTTATGTCAATAAATTAGAAGTAGAGAATTCCACAAAAATATAAATTAACAAAATTCAATAAAAAATAAAATAATCACAAGAATCCTGAAACATACATTCAAAGGAACCTATACATCCCAATGCTCATAACAGTGCACTTTACAATAGTCTAGTGCTGGAAACAGTGTACCTGCCCATCAGTAAATAAGTGGAGTAAAAACTGTGGTACATTTACACAGTGAAATACTATGCAGCAGAAGAAATAACTTCTACCCTTCAGGAAAGCATGGATGAGACTGGACAGCATTATGCTAAGTGAAATAAGCCAGGCAATGAAAGATAAATACCACATGATCTCACCTATAGTGAGACTTAACCAACAAAACAAACAAGTGAGCAAAATAGAACCAGAGACATGGAAATAAAGAACTGAAAGCAATCTGTGGTCAGAGTGAAGGGGGATAATGGGGCAAAGAGGGGAAGGGTTATCAAGGAACATGTATGAAGGACCCATGGACAAAGACAACAGTGGGGGTGGGGAGGACTGAATGTGGGATGTGGGGGTAGGTAGGACAGGAGAGTGTAATGGGGGTAAAATGGGGACAATTGTAATTGCACAACAATTAAAAAAGTAAAATAAAATAACCACAATAATCCAATAAACTATTAAATAATTCAAATCAATAATTTAAAATCTCTCCACAAAGAAATATATCAAGCAACTTTGATTTCGCCAGTGATTTCTACCAAACATTCAAGGAATAGATAATTTCACTTTACTCAAAGTGACCTGAGAATGAAAAGAAGTAAAAACATCCTCCATCTCATTTCATGAGGTTAGTACATTGACTTAAACCTGTATAGGACATTACAAAAAAGTAAATTATAACTCATTTGCATTCATGAAAAGAGATATAAAAATCCTAAACAAGAAATATTAGCAACCCAAATCAGCAATGCTAAACAGATAATATATCATTATCAAGTTAAGTTTATCCAGGTTGCACAGTTAAGTTTATCCTGGTTCAACATTAGAAAATCTATAATGCAATTCACCTCACTAATAAATGTAAGGTGAAAAGTCATATCAAAAGCATGGCAGAAATTTTTCATCTTAAAATCCATCTGTAATTTTTAAAAAAGAAAGAAAACAGTAAACCAGGAAAGAATGGGTACTTTCTAATTTGATACATGACATCTACAAATGAACAAAATACCTACAGCTAACTTCTAAATATAAACAGGCTAATAAATGGCAAAACAGCAATTTGAACTTAGGTGGTCAGGGCCCATAGTCTGAGCTTTTACACACTATAATTATAATTTCTCTATGAACTTTTCTGTAATTTTTCTAATTTTTCATTAATTTCTATCTTCTTTTAAAAAACATATTTTTGTGATTATGCTGTTACAGTTGTCCCAATTTTTTCCCTTTTGCCCCCTCCACCTGGTACCTCCATTTCTTCCAGCAATCCTCCCACATGGGTCATGCATGTAAGTTCTTTAGCTTCTCCATTTCCTATACTATTCTTAACATCCCTCTGTCTATTTTGTACCTACCAATTTATGCTTCTTAATCTGTGCACCTTTTTCCTCATTGCCCCGCCCCCTTACCCCTCTTAGCTGATAATGAGCCAAATGATCTTTATATCTATGATTCTGTTCCTGTTCTGGTAATTTGATTAGTGTGTTTCTTGGAATGAATTGTTGATAGTTGTGAATTTGTTGCTGTTTTAATGTCCATAGTTTTGATCTTGTTTTTCATAAATAAGTCCCTTTAATAGTTCATGTAATAATGGGTCAGTAATGATGAACTCCTTTAGCTTTACCTTGTCTGAGAAGCACTTTATCTGCCCTTCAATTCTAAATGATAGCTTTGCTGGATATAGTAACTTAGGTTATAAGTCCTTGCTTTTCAACATTTTGAATGCTTCTTTCCAATTCCTTCTAGCCCGCAAAATTTCTTTCGAGAAATCAGCTGACAGTGTTATAGGAACTCCTCTGTAGGTAACTCTGCTTTTCTCTTGCTGCTTTTAAGATTCTCTCTTTATCTTAACTTTTGGCATTTTAATTATGATGTGTCTTGGTGTGGTCCTCTTTTGGTCCAACTTCTTTGGAACTCTGTGCTTCCTGAATTAGAATGTCTATTTCCTTCACCAAATTAAAGAAGTTTTCTTTCACTATTTTTTTCAAACAAGTTTTCAATTTCTTGCTTCTTCTTCTTTTCCTTCTGGTACCCCTATGATTTGAATGTTGGTACACTTGGAGATGTCTAGAGGCTCCATAAACTATCCTTGTTTTTCTGAATTCTTTTTCCTTCTTGCTGTTCTGATTAACGTTTTTTTTCCTTATGTTCCAAATTATGGATTTGTTTATTGGCTTCATCCTCTCCACTGTTGGTTCCCTGTAGATTTTTCTTTATTTCACTTAAAGTAACCATCATTTCTGCCTTTTTTTAAGCTGTTGTCATACTCATTGAGTTCTTTGAGCTTCCTGATAACCAGTGTTTTGAACTCTGTATCTGATAGGTTGGTTATCTCTGTTTAGTTCTCTTCCTAGAGTTTTAGTCTGTTCTTTCATTTGGGCCCTGTTTCATTGTTTTCTTATTTTGGCTGCCTCCCTGTGTTTGTTTCTGTGCATTAGGTGGAGCTGCTTTGACTCCCTGTCCTAGTAGGGTGGCCTAGTGTAGAAAAGGTACCTGTAAATTGCGTGGGACAGAGTCTTAGGTAATCACCAGGGTGGGGCAACCTATTTTCCTGCTTTGTGGCTCTGTGTGGGAGGAAGACTCAGAGAGGGAACAATGCTACTGCCTAGCTTCTAGAAGTCTGCCTAAGAGGAAGCTGTCTCCCAGCATTCTTCCTGTTCCAGTCACTTCACTTTCTCCCTGTATGTGACTGGTGCCCTTCCAGCTGTTGCCCTGGTGTTGAATCCCAGAGAGGGTGGGTATGTGTAAGTCCAAAGTTCGTGGAGGCCCTTTAAGAGGAGTCTCCTGAAAATCCTGCAGTTCCTTCTGCTGCCCCAACCCCTACTGGCTTTTACAGCCTAAAGATATGGGGATTTATTCTCCTGGCACTGAAACCTTGGGCTGTGTGGTCTGGCCTGGGGCTGGGATCCCTCACTCCCAGGTACCTCTCATGATTTTTATCTACCACAGGTGAATATGGGACTACCTGTTCTGCCACCTAATTGCACCACACAGTGTCTCGCACTACTCCACCCTATCTCTGGATCTCCACTCCTCCTACCTATCTGGATGAATGTGACTTCTTTAAATCCTTAGTTTTCATACTTTCATACAGCCCAATTTTCTAACAGTTCTGGGTGATATTTGTTTTGTGGTCTAGTTGTAACTTTTTCTGTAGCTGTGTGAGGAAGTGAAGCATATTTTCCTATGCCTCCATCTTTACTGGATGAATTGTGTTGTTCTATAATTCCAATAATATCAGTCAAGGTCATACTTATCTAACCAGAGATGAGTATCTCCACTTTCTACAACATTTAACATAATTTACTAAGTAAGTATAGAGCTTATACAAAATACTATTTTCCATTCCAGGATAACCATCTGGTTTAACAGCTATAGAAGCATATTATATACTTAATATATAATTTACATTAATAAATTATTAATTGTAACCAATGATAAAATAATATAATTTACTAGTAGATAAGTTTATAAATTAGAAATTATACGTTATAGTTTATTAATATTAACATATTTGAACACAAAAATATAACGATTAAATATGAGTCTCCTGACTATATTAGACAATTTGTATTATAAACACATCAAAGTTAAGAGTCTGAAGCACTGCATTGAAAAACAAACTAGCTGAACTTTAGAAATTAAGCAAAGTAAGCCCCAAATTCTAACTAGATTTTTATTAAAAGTGATCATTTTATCAGATCCAAAATGGCAACAGAGTAAGTGGAAGTTAAACTCACCTCTTCCCAGGACCAAACCGGAATTACAACTAAATTATAGAACAGTCAAACTGAATAACCAACTGAAAAATAGCTAAAGAGAAGTCTTATAACCAAGGATTTACAGAACAAGCTTCATCGAGACTGCTCCAAACAGGTTGCCAAGGGCCAGTCACAGACAGCATCTGATATTGATCTATATCAGAGTCTCTCCAAAGAGGGACAGAACCAGCATACTCTATGGCCACCTTCAGACATCAGAGCAGGATCCAATAAGCTTCACAGGCAGTGTATCTAAAGGGAGATCTCAACAGGCACCAAATTTTGCTGAGGCGAATTCTGCTTCATGTGATCAGCACCTGCACAGCACCATAGTCTTACCACAGGCTATGGTAAGGGTTGAACCTCACAGTTAGCCAGGCTGAGGGTTGATCCTATGCATGAATGGACCAATAGCAATCAAGACTCAATTACAACAGCAGGGCCCACATAATCCATAGAAGGAACATTCCTGGAACACCCAGCTCAGGAGATCATGGAGACTGCACCGCTGGATCCCACAGGACACTTCCTACATAAAACCACTGCACAAATACTATGAGTCATAGCAGATCTATCTAATACATAGAAAGAAACACAAAGAGACAGCCAAAATGGGGAGACAAAACTTGCCCCAAATGAAAGAACAGGAGAACTCTCCTGAAAAAGAGCTAAATGAAATGGAGGCAAGCAATTTATTAGGTATAGAGTTCAAAGTAATGGTTACAAGGATGCTCAGCAGCATGAAAAAAAACAACATAGAAACTCTAAAAAGAATCAATCAGAAATGAAGAATATACTATATGGAATGAACAGTAGGTTAGATGAGGCAGAGGATCAATTCAGCAATTTGAAAGATAGTGGAAAAAAGGCACCCAATCAAAGAAGCAAAAAGAAAAAGAATAAAAAAAATGAGGGCAGTTTAAGAAACCTTTGGGACACCATGAAGCATAACAATATCTGCATTGTAGGGGTACCAGAAGGACCAGAGAGACAGCAAGGGATAGAGAACTTATTTGAAGAAATAATTACTGGAAACCTCCCTAACCTGGTGACGGAAAACAAAACACAAGTCTGGGAAATTCAGAGTTGCAAAGAAGATGAACCCAAATAGGCCCACACCAAAACACATCATAATTAAAATGACTATAGTAAAAGACAAAGAATCTTAAAAGTTGTAAGAGAAAGACAGTTACTTATAAGAGAGTCACCATAAGCCAAGACTGTCAGATGATATTTCAAGAGAATCATTTCAGGCTAGAAGGGATTGCCATCAAGTATTCAAAATGATGAAAAGAAAAGATCTAAAACCAAGATTACTTTACCCAGCAAGGCCATCATTTTAATGAAAAAATAAAGAGCTTCCCAGACAAGAAAAAGCCAAAGGAGTTTGTTACCACCAAACCAGTATTATAAGAAATGGTAAAGGTCCTGCAAGAAGAAGGAGAAGAAGAAGAAAATAAAAGTAACAAAGTTAAAATAATAAAATGTTAATAAATACATATCTATAATCACTTTGAATGTAAGTGACTTAAGTACTCCAATAAAAAGGCACAGGGTAGCTGAATTGATAAGAATGCAAGACCCATTTAGTGCTGTCTACAACAGGCTGACTTCCAAATGAAAGACACACAGGCTAAAAGTAAAGGGATAGAAAAAGATATTTCTTTTTTTAAATAAATTTTTTAAAGGTTTAATTTATTTACTTTTAGAGAGGGAGGGGAGGGAGAAAGAGAGAGAGACACACACATCAATGTGCAGTTGCTGGGGGTCATGGCCTGCAACCCAGGCATGTACCCTGACTGGGAATTGAACCTGCGACACTGAAAAAGATATTTCATACAAATGAAAATGAAAACAAAAAAAGTTGGGGTAGCAATACTTACACATGACAAAATCAACTTTACTTTTATTTTTTAGAATACTTTTTAATTTTTATTGGAGTAACATTGGTTAATAAAATGAAATAGGTTTCAGGCATGCAATTCTATACAAAATTCTTCTTTTATCTTTATTGTATATTTTCCATTACAATTTAATTCCTGTTAAATGCCCCACTCCCAAAAATCAACACACTGTTGTCCATGTCCATGAGTCCTTTACAAAATCAACTTTAAACAAAGGTTATAGTAAGAGAAAAAAAAGATACTACATAATGGTAAAGGGAACAGTCCAACAAGAGGATATAACCCTTATAAATATTTATACACCCAACATAGGGGCACCAAAATAGGTACAGCAAAGCATGATGGACATAAAGGGGAGACTGACAGTAATAGTCATAGTAGGGGATTTTAACACCCCAATGACATCAATGGATACATCTTGTAGATAGAAAATCAACATGGAAACAGTAGCCTAAATGACACACTAGATCAGATGGATTTCATTTACATCTTCAGAGCATTTCACTCCCAAGCAGCAGAATATACATTCTTTTAAAATGCATATGGAACATTTTCTCAGGTAGATCAACCACATGTGAGGACACAAAACAAGTCTCAATATATTTAAGAAGACTGAAATCATATTAAGCATCTTCTCTACCATAATGGTATGAAACTAGAAGTCAATCAAAAGAAAAAAATGAAAAACACACAAAGAGATGGAGGCTATATACCATGTTACAAAACAATGAGTGAGTTAACAATGACATCAAGGAAGAAATCAAAGATGCCTTGAAATGAATGAGAATGAGAACACAACAACTGAAAATCTGAAACACAGAAAAAGTAGTGCTAAGAAAGAAATTCATAGCATTACTGGACTAACTCAAGAAACAAGAAAAATCTTAAATAAACAATCTACCTTTACATTTAAAGGAACTTGAAAGAGAACAAAAAACAATACTCAAAGTCAGTAGAAGTAAGTAAGTAATAAAGATCAGAGCAGAAATAAATGAAATATATATAAAAATAAAAGAAACCAAGAACCGGTTCTCTGAAAATATATACAAGATTGACAAACCTTTAACCAGACTCATCAAGAAAAAATTGAGAGAAACCAAATAAACAAAATCAGAAATGAAAGAGAAGTGACACCAGAGAAATAAAAAAGATTGTAGGAAACTATTTCATACAACTATATGACAACAAATTGTACAATCTAGGGAAAAATGGGTAAATTCCTAGAAACATACAATATTCCAAAACTGGATCAGGAAAAATCAAATACACAGATTACAACTAGTGAAATTAATGCAGTAATTTAAAAAACTCCCAACAAACAAAAGTCCTGGACTGAATGGCTTCGTAGGTGAAATTTAGCAAACATTCAAAGAACTAACACCTATCTTGCTCAAACTACTCCAAAGAATTCAAGAGGAGGGAAGATTCCTAAGCTCATTTTACAAGGCCAGCATTATTCCAGTTCTAAAACCAGATAAACACTGCAAAGAATGAAATTTATAGGCTGATAACCCTGATGAACATAGGTGCTAAAATCCTCAACAAAATATTAGCAAAGTAGATCCAGCAATACATTAAAAATATCATACAACATAATCAAGGGAATATATTCCAGGGATGCAAGGTTGGTACCATATATACAAATCAACAAATGTGATACACAACATAAAATGAAAAGTAAAAACTATATGATCATATCAATAGATACAGAAAAAGCATTTGATAAAATCCAAAACCCATTTATGATAAAACTCTCAATAAAGTAAGAATTGAGGGAACAAACCTCAACATAAACCCACAGCCAATATTATACTCACTGGGCAAAACTACAAGCATTTCCCTTAAGATTGTGAAAGAGACAAAGATGTCTTCAAAAAATTAAAAATGTAACTGCTTTATGGCCCAGCTATTCCACTTCTGGGAGTTTATCTGATGAAATGCAAAACACTAATTTGAAAGAATATATGCACCCGTATGTTCTATGCAGCATTATTTACAATAGCCAAGATTTGGAAGCAGACCAAGTGTCTATCAGCAGATGAGTGGGTAAAAAACCAATGGTCATTTACACAATGGAATACTACTTGACTGTACAAAAGAAGGAAATCTTACCCTTTGCAACAGCATAGACAGACCTGGAGAACATTATGGTGAGTGAAAATAAGCCTGCCAGACAAAGGGAAGTGTCATATGATTTCATTCATATGTAGAATCTAATGAACAAAATGAGTTAACAGGCAAATTGTGACAGACTCAGAGAGCAGACTGACAGTTGTCAGGGTGAGGGGTTGGGGGACTCGGTGGTAGGGGCAGTTGGGGGGTGAGCACACAAAAAATAGAAAAAACCTCATGGACAGGGACAACAGTGTGGTGATTGCTGGGGAAAGGGGAGGTGGAAGGAGGTGGTGGAGGGTATGGGAAGATAAAGGTGGTGAACAGAGAATTGACTTGGGGTGGTAAACACAAAATACAGTGTACAGATGATGTATAATTGTGTACCTGAAAAGCTATAAAATTTTGTTAACCAGTGTTCCCCCAACAAGTTTAATAAAAGGAAAAAATAATCATTTAATGCAATTTGTAAAAGTCTCTCAAAACAGTGATCCCTTTTCTAAATTATATACCAAAAGCAGATATATTTAAAAGGAGTAGTAGTGTTATTATGTCAATCATATAGTATGATTTTATATATATGAACACTTCAAACATTGTTGTACTTTAAAAGGCATTTTTTAAAGTATTTTCTAAATTTATATCTTGGTCAAAATTTTGAAAAGGAATGACAGGTATATCAATTTGGTTACATCCTATATTTTTACTTCAAACTAAGTTACTATGTAATAATGTATGTTTTTAAAGTATTTTTTTAAAATGTAATTCTTACAATAATATTTTTAACAGAATTTCTTCTGTTAATTTTAAAACAGTACTTAAAAGATTTCCTAATGCAAAATTACCCAAGATTTCTAAAACTGGGTCAGGGTTTACTTAAGGATGTTTGACATAGTTGCTCAGGATAGGCAGCTGTAGGGGAGATGACAAAAGTCATGCAATTACAGATAGTCATTTTTCTGAATGAAATATTACAGGAGTCAAAAATCCACTCCCATCAGTACTAACTTCAATGGCCATAGCAAGTATATCAAAGGAGGACTTGTTCCTTTCTAACAGTCATAATAAAACCTTGAAGAGTCACTATTTGTTTACTTTACTCTAAGCACTGTGGGAAAGTTACTGTTCCTAATCCAAAAGTCTAAGATGAGAATACCTATAATGAATATTTGCAAAATATATAAAAATTTATATACTAGGAGAAATTAATATAAAGGAAAATATTATATTATGTGAAACAGACATTAAAAGAGAAATAGGGTATGAAAGTTCATGCAAGGAAGTTAGCATGTCTGATTATGATGAAATTTCAATGATGTTTTGCCAAATTTTGAAGAAAGAGAGGGTTATGAGTGAATAGAAAATCATGAGAAGAGTAGACTGAAGTTCGAAGATGAGAATAAACATGATCGCCCTGAAGTGAGGTATCATCAAATTATTTATTAATAATGCTGGTGACTACGATTTGTAGAGAATTAAAGAAAAACCAGAAACATATCCTATGATTGAATTATCAAAGAGTCTTTTTACTCAAAGAAATCCTGCCTCTTAACTACAGCCTCTATACCAGAGAATCAAAATTACCAGATTCTTCCCTATGGGAATCTAGCTAGTACCCTTTACCCATGACATATTTCATGATGTCAAATATCATTTGTGTCCAAAAAATTTTAATGACGGAACATTATATTGTTTTCAAGAAAAAAGGAACTTAGTAACTGAAGCCAACATTACTGAAGGATTTCACTGATCTTGGGCTTGGTTATGTCTACTAAGTGGATCTACTCTGAATTTCCAGAATTTCATAATCCTTAAATTCTGAGAATGAACGAGATCTGAGTTAATAGAGATAGGCTTATAGCTGGACTTAGGATCCTGACAATCAGCTTTTGTTGACATGCACATGTTACCTACCATTTCTATACCTGCTCTTGCTTTGGAAACCCCTTGGCCATTCTTGCCCTAGACTCTTAAAATAGGTGGGGTAGATATGGGTACAATAGTGACTTGACTTGTAAAGCTAAAACAAGCTTCTAAATTATATACCAAAAGATTTAGTTTCATGATTTAGTTTCAGCACATCAGTATAGCCATTACAGGGTGATTTTTGTACTTAATTTCTATGAAAAAAAATCTATAAAATAACTACAAAATAATGAGACTGACTTTTAAACTATTATACTAAAATCTTGAGTTCAAACAAGCATTGTTAAACTGTGGTATGTCTTTAAGTGTTTAGGAGTTCAGAAACCCTAATGATTACTTTCAAGTCTAGACTGTCAATGACCTACATCATACTTAGAATGTCTATAGGATTCTTTTTTTCCTCTACATTTTTTTATTAAGTAAACTTTGAATATCACAATATGGAGGCATTCGTTTCTCACACATAAAGATGAGCATTTAAAATAAATTTACAATTGCTTTCTCTGATAATTATCTGCTGACCTTGCTTTTAATGAATACATTAAATTTTTAAAAAGTGAAAAGTTAAGCATGCCTGAAAAATGTTTCTTTTTTTCCCCTTACAAGGAAACCTATACCTGTAAGTGCAATTACATTTTGAAACAATGGTTGTTAGTTAAAACAAATCACAGAATATTGAGTCTGGCTTTTAATCATGAGTTGTTTGATGCAGTGGAGAAAACACAAAGCAGACACAGTCTTAACCCAATCATTATATATAAAGACAAAATACTAAGTTTTAATGGAAAAAAAAACAACTTTGGGTTATGCTTCTAT
Organism: Phyllostomus discolor; assembly: GCF_004126475.2. Taxonomy (NCBI): domain Eukaryota; kingdom Metazoa; phylum Chordata; class Mammalia; order Chiroptera; family Phyllostomidae; genus Phyllostomus; species Phyllostomus discolor. The sequence continues at coordinate 47,909,980 of NC_040913.2, read as the reverse complement.
AAATCTATACATATGCATAACAAATATTTGAAAAAGATAGAAATTTGAATTAACTATTCATCCATAAGTAAATAAAAATTAACAGGGCCCAACATAGGCAAAATTGTACATAAAAGAAAGGTGTCTTCCTCATTTCCAGCTTCCCTCCTCTTTGTCTAATAGAACATAGCTCAAGGTGCATCCCAAATTCTAACTACTTCTGTGCCAGGACTCCTCCCCCCAAAGTTAATATTTTCTAGAACATCTGACTTTAAATTTCAATTATATTTTATAAGGTAAACTCCTACTTTCTAACATAGCTTGCAATTTAGCAACAGTGCAGCACATATCAGAACCCCCAAAGAAGCTTTATTAAACACATATACTAGGTTTTTTCCTCAAACCCCAAGATTCTGATATGCCCAGGAAGGGAAAATATTTACACTTAATGCAGTTCTATCATTCTAGCTTCCTCCCTCTCTATCTTTGCCACTTCTCCCTCATATCTCCTCTTTTGTCATTGCCTTAAGAACAGCTTAGTGTATTTTTCTAATTCTGATATAAATTTCTGAAAAGTGACTCACTATCCTTTCTTAAATACCAATATTGTAACAACTACTTTTTTTGCCTTCTTAGGTTTCAGAAGGCATCCTTTCAACCAATTCCCAAATTCTGTTTTCTAGAATATTAATAACGCAGCCAAATTTGAGATCAGTCAGACATAAAAAGTACAATTTCTACTGTGAAACTTAGAAGTAAAACATAGTCAATGATTGACAGAAGACTTTTTTTCATTTTCCCAGCATTTGGGCAGAAGTGATAATAGGGTAAGAAGGTTGAATATTAGAAATATTTCATTAACTTTAGCTTATCAGAACATATTTTTATCTTTACACCAGACCCACAGCAAAAACTGGGTGTTGATCAGCAAAGGTACTGCAGCATAAAGAACAACAACTGTGATATTTCTATCATGCCTAATCTTGATAACTATGATTAATGATTCAAAGTCAATACCACATACTTCATAACCCTATTTGATTCCCTTTACTATCAAAATTCTGTCTTCATGAGTCTCTCAACTTTATAATAGTATTAGGTAATGCTTATTGAGCATCTCAGGTTCTTTGCTAAACATTTTACATCATATATTATTTCCACTCAATCCTCATAGTAAGTCTATAATATAGAGAATATTATCCCCATTTTACAGCTAGAGAGTCTAAAACACAGAAGTGAAGTAATTTACCCCATATGATAGGACTAATAAATGGTGGAGCGTAGGAATTCAAACACAAGTCTACATGTTACTAGGATTTGTGCTGTTAGCCACTACACTACAATGAAAGTCATGTTTATTTGCTCATTTTCTCTTTCAATCTTTTTGCCTATTGTCATGCTTTTAACCATGTTTCCATGTTGTTGTATTTCCTTACAATTAACTCCATTGGCCACAGTTTCATCTATTTTCATTCACTCACCCATTCAACAAGCACTCACACTCTCGAGAGGCACTAGAGACACTAAGAAGACTGTAGCGTTAATGATAGTGCCTACCTACGTAGGGCCATTGTGAGAAAATAAAATAATCTACACAAAGGGTTTGGTATACTACGTGGCACATAATAAGTATTTAGTAATTCTGTCCTTGAAGGATTTACCAATAACATTTACTGAAAGCCAAATATAGCACCAAGCACTAGGTATTCCACTGTCACAGCAAACTCTAGGAGGGAAGTACTATGTTTTTTCCCAAATCATTTTATAATTGTTTGGAAGAAAGGAAGGCTAAGAGTACCATGCCCAAAGTCATTCAATTGTGGATCCAGGATTTGGCCCCAAGCTTTTTGATTCCACAGCCCTTGTTTTTAACCCCTATGCTGCAGCTTCTAATCTAATAAAAGAAATAAATAATTAAAAAATCACAGTACAGAGTGATAATGTTGCACAGGGTGCCACAGAAATCAAGAGAGGGACAACTAATATGAATAAAAATTTCCTGGAAGAAGCTGTGCTTAAGTTGAGTCCTAAAGAAAAACATTGAGTAAAATAAGCTAGAAAAATTTGACATAGCTCATTTATAATCCTTATAGGATTGTTTTGACAAATAAAATGATAAGTGCAAAGTACTCAGACCTACCCCTGTAATATAAACTGTTATATTATATCTTATATAAAGATAGAAATAATTTTTTTCATAAAGTAAAACACAGATTTCATAGCAAGGAAAGAGCAAGAAATAAACTCAATGATGGATTTTAAGCAGGTGACTAAAAAGGGCCAGGTAGGGCTTTAAAGAATTCTTAAAACCCCAGTGCCTCCCATATGATGGATACTCAATAAATATTTCTAGACTGTTATATGACATAGCCATACCATGGGTTAAATTAAAAATAACACAGAAAAAGAAAAAAATTGATAATATAATTTGCTTTCTAATTAATACTAAATATCAACTGTAGCAGCTGGCCTTCAAAATAACCCCAATAATTCCTGCCACCAGATATTTACTCCCTTGTATAGACCCCTCCTATCTTGTACCGGGGTTAGTCTGTGTGGCAATGGTGTACAGCAGAAGTGATGGCATGTATCTCATTCTGAGATTAGCTTATTAAGCACCTGCAGTTTCCATCTGAGGCACTTTCTCTCTTTAGGATCTCTTGCTTTGGGGGAAAGCGTGCCATGCAGTGAGTAGTGGAGAAGTCCACTACTCCAGTAGTGGAGAAGTTTGGCAAACAAATGAAGTCTCTGGCCAAAAGTCAGTGAAGAAATAAGGGCTGCCAACATTCATGTGAGTGAACCTAGAAGCAGATTCTCCAATTTCAGTAAAGCCTTAAACTGACTGAAACCTTGGTTGCAAACTTGAAGATCTCTCCTGAGAGAATCAGAGCCGAAACCATATAGCTAAGCCACTTCCAGATTCCTAACCTTCAAAAAGTGGTAGTTGTTCTAAGTTGCTAAGTTTGGGGGTAACTTCTCACATGGATTAGATAACTAACAGAGTGATTTTTTTTAACTGTAAACAAATAATATATATATATATATTTTGTAACTGCTGCCTGAGTCGTTTCTATCCAGGACTCAGACAGCAGTTTTCTCTTGGACTCAGCCATGCTTTGTTATGTCATTATACATCTATCTACTTAAATTAACTGTCAGTATTCTCTTTGGACAACACTTCACTCTGTTTTGCCACTTAATCTTGTAAAGGAAACCAGACTCTATCATCACAATCAGTATAAACCACCCTGAATAAGTAACATGGATAGATAGAGTGGAAGCTATCAGTCTACTCTACATCTATCATAATTAAATAGATTTTAAAAGCAAGCATGAGCCCTGGCTGGTGTGGCTCAATGGATTGAGTGCTGGCTTGCAAACCAAAGGGTCACTGATTTGAATCCTAGTCAGAGCACATGTCTGAATTGTGGGCCAGGTCCCCAGTTAGGCGGAGTGTGAGAGGTGACCACACATTGATATTTCTCTCTCTTTCTCCCTCCCTTCCCCTCTCTAAAACTAAATTAAAAAAAAAAAAAATATATATATATATATATATATATATATATAATTTTTTTTAAAAAGCAAGCATGAACTTTGCCAAAGAGTAAAAGACTTAAAGGCTATTAAGTCAAGGTGCTCCTAAAAGAGAATCTGATTATCCAAGTAAGTACAAGGTCTCCAGTGTCAGTAAAAAAAATTAACAACAGAGGAAGAGGAAGACAGGAATTGCTATTGTTTTCTGGTTATTGTAAGGATTATTATTGGACTTATATTACAGTAAATGTTTTTGTACTATCTTAAGCCAATTATAAGACCATTTTGCCTTGCAAATGGTAACTAGGATAGAAAATTTACAGCAAGACTTTACCTTTCTAACAGTTCTTCTTATTAACATCACTACTTTTTTAATACTCATATTCCACAGAATCCTCTTGCCAATATATATAGTTGAGCCATTATCATGGCTTTAATTATATGTACATTACTCCTAAATTTACATTTTTGACTACAGCTACTCTTTTAAGTTCCAGATCCATTATTTTCAACTAGGTACATCCACATACATGTGGCAAACATTTCAAATATTAAATGACTAAATATTAACATGAATTGATTACTCTCATCACCAATCAGCTATGACTCTTTCAGTATCTTCTTTGGTTAACTATTATCAACTACCTAATCACCCACAGTAGAAACCTTAGAATTATTCTTAGTTCCACCTAGGCACGTGGTCTTTTGATTCATGCTTTTAACTTATTTTGTCTTTATGTTTACAACTGGTTTCTTATAGATAGCATAGAATTGGACCTTAATTTTTTTCCAGTTTGACAATCTCTGCCTTTCAATTGGTATGCTTAGATCATTTATATTTAACATAGTATTCATATTGTTAATTGAAATCCTACATCTATTTGTTCCACCTATTCTGGGCTACTCATTAAAAAAATTTTATTAATTTTTAGAGAGAGAGAGGAAAAGAGGTGGTGGATTCTTGTATTTGCCCTGACTGTTGATCAAACCAACAATCTTGGCACCTGGTCAGGGCTGTCCCACCTATTCTTTGCTCCTTAAAAAAAAAAAAGTACAGAAGCAAATATTTGAAAAATAAGAGGCTTTACAAAAGAATGGTACTGAGCCAAGTGAATATCTATAGGAAAGAAAAGAAGGAAGGGAGGGAGGGAGGAAAGGAGGAAGAAAGAGAGGAAGATAGGCCCTGACTTAAATCTCAAAACTTGTATAAAAAACCCTGAAATAGATGGTGGACTTAAATATTAAAAGTAAATCTATTCTCAGTCAGGGTACATGGCTGGGTTGCAGGCCATAACCCCCAGCAACCGCACATTGATGTTTCTCTCTCTCTCTCTCTATCTCCCTCCCTTCCTCTCTAAAAATAATAAATAAAATCTTTAAAAAAAAAAAAGTAAATCTATAAAACCTTTAAATAAGTATAGTGGGGAGTCTTCAGCATGTAGAGTTCTTAGACTTGACACTAACACATGATCTATAAAAGGAAAAACTGATAAAGTAGACTTTTATCAAAATTAAGAATGTTTCCTGTGAGAAAGACCATGTGGAGAGGATGAAAAGAGCAGCTATTGGAAAAATTTATTTGCAAACCACATACTCAACAAAAGACTAGCATCTAGAATATATAAAGAATATATAAAGAATTCTCAAAACTCAGTAGTTAAAAAGCAAAAGCCAGAATGACTTCCAGTCAAGGTGGCAGAGTAGGTAAACCCTGTACAGCTCGTCTACTCTCATGACAACACAAAAATTATGGTATCTCTAAATTATAGGACTATCACCCTGTAGAACCATCTGAAGACCAGAAGAATGAAACACCTATAACTAAAGGATATAAAGAAGGCACACTGAAATCGGTCGGAGGGTAGAGATGAAAAAGGGGCTGGTACACACTCATGTGTGGTGATTGAGACATGAGGGGTCCCAGTCCCAGCCCCAGCCTTCTGGCACCAGTGCCAGAAAAAGAAGTTCCCTACAACATTTAGCTGTGAAAATCAGGAGAGACTCTGTCTGGGGTCTTCGGAAACCCCAGAGGGCTGCTGGAAACCCAGGTATGCACTTACTGTGTCTGCGCACCTACAAGTATACTCACTCATTGATGCTCACCCAAAGCTCCAATGAAGAGGCAGCCGATCAAAAGATACCAGGAACATATGGAGAGAAACTGAATTGTGTGGCTTCAGCATTAGGGCTGGAGAAGCAGCTGCCACAGTTCCTGTGTTGAGCCCTATTCCCCACACAGCCTGTATGCACAGGTAGCCACCACAGTTCCTGTGCTGAGCCTTCCCCATACATATGCCGTAGGTGTAGACAGGTGCCAAATCTGAATCTATGTTATCCTGGTCACACTGTTCACCCAACCCTGGAAACTCCCAGAGACCCTGCCCATGACAACTCATGAACTGCCTAAGCTTCTTATTGCAGCTGTTCATCACAGGCAAATGGCCTTGGCTTGCCCTGTACATTTTCCTAAAAACTATCAAAGGTTTGCAGACCCCAGGCCAATGATGGCTGGCTTTAGCATGTACTGTGCCTCTTGCTGAGCAGCTAAAGGTGGGGTACTGGTAGCAGCCAGCCTTGCTTTGCAGCTCAGCCTCTCCCATGCATTTCAGGTCCAGCACTGGCAGGTACCTACTGAGAAATCACTTTGTAGTGTATACAAGGTTGTTGTGGGTAAGGCACAGGCAGTGGCTGACCTTGGCCTGGACCTGACACCCTCTGAAGAGACCCCAGAAACAACACACAAAGGGGCTGAATTCAGACTACAATAGGAGTGCCACCTGAGTAGCTCCACAAGCGGCAGACCCAAAAGATGGATTTAGTAGACACCAGACCTTAATGAGACAAATTCTGCCTCCATGGAGTCAGACACTATATGTAGCTTTATACACTGTGGTGTGGACAATCCTCAAAGCACACCAGTCTGAGTGTCTACTCATCCACTGATGTGACAACAGCAATCAAGGCCCAACTACAAAAGGAGGGCATATAAGTCTTACACAAGGGACATTCCTGGAGCACCCAGCTGAGGTAACCAGGGAAACTGTGCTACTGGGCCTCACAGGATATTGACTAAATAAGGTCACCCTGTCAAGATCTGGAAAGGTAGTAGATCTACCTAATACATAGAACCAAACACAGAGAGACAGACAAATGAGGAGACAAAAAATGTCCCAATAAAAAAATAGTATAAAATTCCAGAAAAAGAACCTAACAAAAGGAAGGCAAGCAATGTACCAGATAGAGTTGCAAACACTGGTTATAAAGATGCTCAATGAACTTAGAGGAAGAACCGAACTCAGTAAGGACATCAACAGAGACAGTAAACATAATAAAAAAAACAATGTAGAAATCCTAGAAAATAAACAGTTATAAATAAAGAATACAATAACTAGATAAAGAATACACTAGAAAAAAAAGAGTAGATTAGATGAAAGAGAAGACTAATCAACAATCTTGAAGACGAGGTGGTAACAGAAAACACCGAACAGGTAGAGAAAAAAATTAATGAGGAGAGTTTAAGGAACATCTGGGACAACATCAAGCATGACAATGTTTTCATCATATGGGTAGCAGAAGAAGAGAGAGCAAGGGATTGAAAACCTATTTGGAAAAATGACAGAAACTACTGTAACCTGGGGAAGGAAATAGGCATACAAGTCCAGTAAGCTCAAGAATCCAAACAAGATGAACCTAAAGAGACCCACACCATGACAAATTATAATTAAAATGCCAAAGGTTAAAGACACAGAGAGAATCTTAAAAGTTGCAAGACAAAAGTAGTTACCTAAAAGAGAGCTGCCATAAACTTTCAGGTGATTTCTCAATCAAAACTTTAAAGGGTAGAGAAACTGACACAAATATTCAGAGAGATGAAAACAAGGACCTACAACTAAGATTATTCAAATATGCAAGAATATCATTATAATCACAGGACAGAAAAAGATTGATGTAGTCCCATTTGTTATTTTTTTCCTTTGTTTCCCTTGCCCAAGGAGATATACTGGCAGAAGCACTGCTATGAGAAATGTCTGAGATTTACTACCTATGTTCTCTCCTAAAATTTTTATGGTTTCATGACTTACAATTAAGTTTTTAATCAACTTTGAGTTATTCTTGCATGTAGTATACAAGTTGTGGTCTAATTCATTTTTTTTTCATGAGTCTGTCCAATTTTCTCAACACTGTTTACTGAAGAAACTGTCTTTACCTTATTGTATGTTCTTCTCCACTCTGTCAATAATTAACCACAAAGTCATGGATTTATTTCTGTGTTCTCAATTCTGTCCCAGTAATCTATATGTCTCTTGTGTCAATACCATACTGTTTTGATTATTATGGCCTTGTATAATTCAAGATCAGGTAGTGTGATGCCTCCAACTTTGGTTTTCTTTCTCAGGATTGCTGAGTCTATTTAGGATCTTTGGTGGTTCCATATAACTTTTTGGAATATTTGTTCTAGATCTGTGATATATGCCATTGGTATTTTCATAGGAATTATGCTGAATACATAGATTGCTTTGGGTAGTATGGATATTTTAATAATGTTAACTTTCCTATCTATAAACATGGTATATGTACTGTATTTTTCAGACTATAAGATGCACCTCTCCAAATTTGGGAGGGAAAGGTGATGTCTTATGGTCAGAATGTAGCTTACCTGGCTCACTGTGGGGTGGGGGCTGGGGGTGGAGCGGGGTCACAGAAGGCAGGAGCAGGGTTGCTGCTGCATTTTTCTCCCAAATTGAGGGGAGGTGTGTCTTATAGTCTGGAAAATGCAGTATCTACTTATTTGTATCTTCCTCAATTTCTTTTTTCAGAATCTCATAATTATTCAAGTACAGGTCTTTTACCTCCTTGGTTAAATTTACTAAAATTCTTTAGCACAGCAAACAAAACAAAACAAAAACAAAAACAAAACCCACACAAAAAGGCCATAAACAAAATTAACAGGGGACCAACTAAATGGGAGAAAATATTTGCCAATTATACATCTGATAAGGAATTAATTTCCAAAATACATAAATAACTAAAAACAACACCAGAAGAGAAACAACCATTTAAAAAATAGGCAAAATACCTGAATGACACTTTTCCAAATATGACAGACATAGAGATGGCCAACAGATAGGAAAAAAAATGCTCAACATACTAATCATCAGAAAAGTACAAATTAAAACCACCATAAGATACTATTTCATGCCCAACAGAATCTGGCAAGAGTGTAGAGAAAAGGGAACTCTCAAGCACTACTGGTGTGATTGTAGATTGGTGCAGCCACTATGAAAAACAGTATGGAGGTTCCTCAAAAATTAAAAATTAGACTCCCTTACGACCCAGTAAATTCCACTTCTGGGTATACATCTAAGGAAATCCAAAATACTAATTTGAAAAGATATATGCACTCCTATGTTCACTGAAGCATTACTTAACAAAAGCCAAGATATGAAAATAGTCTATGTGCTCATCGATATTAACTGGATAAAGAAGAAATGGTACATAAACACAATGAAATATTACTCAGCCAAAAAGAACAAAATCTTACTATTATAAGAATATGGATGAACCTAGAGGGTATTATGTGAAGTGAAATAAGTCAGACAGAGAAAGACAAATACCATATGATTTTACCTATATGTGAAATCTAAGAACAAAATAAATGCAATAACAACAATAGATACAGAAAACAAACTAATGGTTGCCAGAGGAAAGGGGATTAAGGGGGCAGGTGAGCAAACGTAAGGGATTACGAAGTACAAATTGGGCAGTTACAAAATAGGTCATGGAGATGTAAAGTAAGCATAGGTCTATAGTCAACAACATTGTAATAACTATATATGATGCCAGGTAGGTACTAGACTTATTGGCAGATCACTTTTCAAGTTATATAAACATTTAACCACTGTGCTGTACACCTAAACTAATATAACATAAATGTGAACTGTTTCTGAAAAACAAAAATGTAAAAATTTTAAAACCTCAAAAACCCAAACTATCCAATGAGATATTGTTCAGTATGTGTATGATTAAACAAACTATAGTACATTTATACTATAAAATTGTAGTCATCAATAATAAAGGTATGAAACATTGATTCATGTACCATCCTAAGTGCATCTCTGGATAATTAGGCCAAGTGAGAGAACAGATAATCCTATTTGATTATTTATGTGTGTGTGTGTGTGTGTATGTGTGTGTGTGTATCTATGTGTGTGTGTGTGTGTGTGTATACATACATATACATATATAAAAAACATTCCAAAATAAAAAAATTAGAAGTATAGGAAAAATTAATCAGTGGCAAGGCATAGGCATAAAGGGATACAAGATGGATGTAGGTATAATTTCTTTGTATGAAGGAACTGTTCAGTATCTTGACTGTGGTGCTAGAAAAATGAACCTACACACTGTCTTCAGGACAGGCTGCCAAGTGTCTCTTGGTTGGAGGGAGTATGATGGAATCTCCCTAATGGTGTGTCTTGACAGCCTGGCTGTTTTTTGGCAAGAAAGAAGAATCTCAGGCCAGGCTGCCTGTTGTGACTGGATCTCTTTTGCTGGTTCCATTTACTGCTCCAAGCCTCCTGGTGGGAGAAGGGAATCTTGGGAATCTTTGGCTTGTGGGGTAAAAAGCACCTGAAGCAAATGATTAATCTGCTTACAGACATAGCTAGTAGAGCAAGAGTGAAATATACAAATACATAAATATATAAATAAACAAATCTTCTGTTTAAGATTAAAACCCAAAACAGATTTGCTTAGTAGAGTTCTAAACCTTTAAAGTTTTAATTTATATGATCAAATGCAAGTATTATTATTGAAGAGATTATTTTATTATTAATATTTTAAGAACATATTTTATATAACCTTTAAATAAACATTGAGGTAATAAAGTAAAAAGTTTTAAGATATGCTCCTCTTCAAGAAGAAACTAATTCAAAGATGAGTAGAACAAATCTGAACAAGCCTATTTCTATTTCTATCTATTTCTCTAGTTCAGTTGAAAAACTTTTCAAAAGATATCATTGTTGTATCATTTAAAACATATGTACTAAAAGAAAGAAACTGCATTTTCATTCATAGTGAAACAATTTTATCAAATAAGAATTACGCTCTTGTCATAAAATTTAATACTGTTTCTGACTACTGATTTTTAAACACTTTAGTTTAAATAAATCTATCTTCTGTAGCATATGTTATTAAGCCTCATTTAGTGGCAGGAATTCTCTGAACAAACTGTTTGCCAGGTGTGTCTCCAGGTATACTACTTTGAGGAAGTCCTTGAAAATGCCTTCTCTTTTACAAAGCAAGGCAGAATTTCAACTCTCTTTCAGACACTATTCATGTTATTGTTTCTGAACAAGAGTGTTCTTAAATTTACAGTAAGTAGTAATGTAAAATATCTTTAATGTTTTAAAACATCAATTACATTTTTCCTATTTTTATAATTAACCTAAGTATACTTTTCTAAACAGAAAAGCACATATGCATTTATTTTAAAAAGATTAAAGTTTAAGAAGTTAATCTATTCCTAACAGGTTATAATTTTTTTATGTCAAAATAGAAGGTACTGAGGGCTTCAGTGATTTAATGTATATTCTTGTCAGAAATTAACTTTATTTTTCATATTGTTTACAATGGATGATGGCTAAAATCACTTTGAGAAATTTATGCCAATGAAGTTTAAAAGATACAATAAAAGTGTTTTTATCTAAGAGTATATAAAAGAAAAAGCAGTGTTTCCTTCTAAACTTTAAAGATATTATCTAATTTCAAGTAATTGTAATAGCAAAAACTTAAACCCAGAACCTAACTGTTAATCAATGAAGAGATAAAGAATGTGATGCACATGCACAGAGAAATAGTATTCAGCCATAAAAAATTGGATCGAGCCATTCGAGCCATTTGCAACAAGTGAAATAAGTCAGAGAAAGACAAACACAGTGTGATCTCATTTATACCTGGAAGAAAAAAACAAACAAAAAACCTTGAGTTCATAGCTACACAGAACAATTGGTGGTTGCCAGAGGCAGTGGGTGGGGAGCAGGCAAAATAAGAGAAGCAGAAGGTACAAACTTGGAGTTATAAGTCCTGGAGATGTAATTAAGTACAGCATAGTAACCATAGTTACTAACACTGTTCTGTAAAGCTGAAAGTTGCTAAAAGAGTAAATCTTAAAAATTCTTATTGCAAGAAAAAATTGTAACTGTGTATGGTGGTAGACATTAACTTATTGTGGTAATCATTTTTCAATACACAAAAACATCAAATCATTGTGTTGGATACCTGAAACAAATATAATGTTACATCAGTTGTATCTAAAAATATAATATAAAACCTAGAAAACTATAAACAGCTGATTTATTACAGTAGAGTTATCTTTTTAATTTTTTCTATTTCTCTTATTATTCTTTAAGAACATTAAAATATCTATATATATATAAAATTCTCTCTCTCATATATATATATAAATGTATTCTGACTTCTGACCAAGATGGAGGTGTAGGTAGATACACTTTTCCTCCTCACACAAACAAAAGAAGGACAATCAAAAATTTAAAAGCAAAAAATAACCAGAACTGCCAAAAGATTGAACTGTATGGAAGTCCAACAACCAGGGAGTTATAGAGGAAACTTTCACCCAGACCATTAGGAGGGGTGCAGACAGGCAGCCAGGGTAGAGAGGACTCAAGGCAAGGCAGCAGCTGTCAGACTGGGCAAGGCAGCAGCTGGCAGACCAGGTGGTACCACATTTGCATGTGGATAAATTGGGAGGAACAACTGGGGAGTGAGACAGACTAAACCCAGGGTTCTAGTGTGGGGAAAGCCTTAAAACCTGATTGAAAAAACTTATGGGAGTTGAGGTGGTGGGAGAAACTCCCAGCCTCACAGAGGAGTTCACTGGAGAGACCCACAAGATCCTAAAATGTACACAAAACCACCCACCCAGGAATCAGCATTAGAAGGGCCCAATTTGTTTGTGGGTGCTAGTGACAGAAGTGACTGAAAACTGGTGGACAGCAGAGCAAGCAGCACTGTTCCCTCTTGGACCCCTCCCCCACATACAGCACCACAACACAGTGACCCAGGTTGCCCTACCCTGGTAAATACCTAAGGCTCAGTCCCTTACTATGTAACAGAGAGGAGACCAAGAAATATAGCCCAAGTGAAAGAATAGATCAAAGCTCTAGAAAAAATACAACTAAGCAATGAGGAGATAGCCAACCTATCAGATCCAGTTCAAAACACTGGTAATCAGGAGGCTCACAGAAATGGCTGAGTATGGTTGCACAATAGAGGAAAAGGTGAAAGCTATGAAAAGTGAAATAAAGGAATATGTCCAAGGAACTAACAGTGACAGGAAGGAAGCTAGTACGCAAATCAATGGTTTGGAGCAGAAGGAAGAAATAAACATTCAAATAGAACAGAATAAAGAAACAAGAATTCAAAAAAATGAGGAGAGACTTAGGAAACTCTGGGAAGACTTTAAATGTTCCAACATCTGAATGAATATAGTAGTACCAGAAAGAGAAGAGGAGGAGGAAGAAATGGAAAACTTGTTTGAAAAATAATGGAGAACTTTCCCAATCTGGCAAAGGAAACAGACTTCCAGGAAGTCCAGAAGCTCAGAGAGTCCCAGAGAAGTTGGACCCAGGAAGCACACAAAAAGACACCTCATAACTACATTACCCAAGATTAAAGATAAAGAGAGAATCTTAAAAGAACAAGAGAAAAGGAGACAGTTACCTACAAAGGTGTGCCCATAAGACTGTCAGCTGATTTCTCAAAAGAAACCTTGCAGGCAAGAATGGGCTAGAAAGAAGTATTCCCAGCCATGAAAGGCAAGAACCTACATCCAAGATTACTCTACCCAGCAAAGCTATCATTTAGAATGGAAGGGCAGATAAAGTGCTCCACAGATAAGGTCAAGTTAAAGGAGTTCATCATCACCAAGCCTTTATTATATGAAATGTTAAAGGGACTTATCTAAGAAAAAGATGATCAAAAATACTAACAGTAAAATGACAACAAACTCACAACTATCAACAACTGGACCTAAAATATCAAAACAAAAACTAAGCAAACAACTAGAACAGGAACAGATTCACAGAAATAGAGATCACATGGAGGGTTATAAGTGGGGAGGTGGGAGGAGGGAGAATGGGTGAAAAGGTACAAAGAATAAGAAGCATAAATGGTAGGTACAAAATAGACAGGGGAAGTTAAGAATAGTGTGGGAAATGGAGAAGCCAAAGAACTTATACGTATGTCCCATGGACTGTAATAAGATGTGGGAATGATGGTGGGAGGGGGTTAAAGAGGGAAAGGGAACAAAGGGGAGAAAAAAATGGGACAACTGGAATAGCATAATCAATAAAACATATATTTTAAAAACACTACAAATTTCTTCCTAATTTTCAAAATCAAATTTATAGAATGATGTAGTATGTGCTTAGAAAGTTAGCAGAGTTGGGTTAGAGAAAAGTGAAGTCATGGTTCTAGGTACCAGTAGGGCTGGATAACAGTCATGTCAGAAAATGAAAGGGAGAAAGAAAAAGGGAAGTTAACTCTTTGAAAGACAGACACAACAAGAATCTGAAGGTAGATCCAAAATTAAGATATCATATTATCATGGAGAAAAGAGAAGTAGGATATAAGTATCTTTAAATCCTAGATGCTGCCCTGGCTGGTGTGGCTCAGTGGATTAAGCACCAGCCTGCAAACCAAAAGGTCACTGGTTTGATTCCCAGTTAGGGCACTTGCCCGAGTTGCAGGCCAGGTTCCCAGTTGGGGATGTGTGAGAGGCAACTGACCAATGTATCTCTTGCATTGATGTTTCTCTCCTTCTCTTTCTCCCTCCCTTCCTCTCTCTCTAAAAATAAATTTAAAAAATTAAAAAAAAATCCTAGATGCTTATTCAAGCATATGTAGGATAGATAATGAATAGAAGACAAGGAAGTCAGTTGATCTAGAGTGTCAGATGTCACTGCTCTCTGGGAAACTGAACTCAGGAGAACATTCAGTCCCTTGAGTGAAGAGGGTACTAGCCAAAGCATTAAGGAATAAAATACAAATCTAAAAACTGTACAGGGAGATAGAAGTCAGGGTAGTTCTGACTTGAAATGGATCTGTTGATCTGGGGTTCTTTTAAATGAAAGATAAGTACTCTCCTGAAGTACTTAGCTTGAAGAACACTATCAAGTAGCCAAAAACAAACCAAATAATAATCCCAGTTTATGAGGTGCCATGCAAAACAAAATTAAAAAATAGATGTACAGAATTTTATCAAATTGAAACACTATTTACATATTTCCAAATGCCATGAAAATCTTGGGGATATGAACCTTATGAGTGAGATTATGGAAGATGAAGCTGGAAATACAGACTGAGGAAGGTCTTTTTAAAGGTTAATTCCCTGAATTATCCACATGATTCATTTCTTCACTTCTTTCAAGCGTCTGTTCAAATGTCCTCTTATCAGCAAGCCCTTCCCAGAACTCCCTATATAAAACATTCACCTTTTCCTCCTAAACATATTTTTCTCTTCAGGGAACTTATCACCATATGAACAACTGAATGATTATTTATTGATTGCCTGTCTCCCCCAAATAAAATATAAGTTCAGGGATTTCATTTTATTCACTGCTGCATTCTCAATACTTAAAAGAGCACTTGGCACATTGGCACACAGCTGACACTCAGTAAATATTTGCTATTGAATAAACAAATAAATATTAGCATACCTAGAGGCAAGGATAATATAAGCAGGAAAAAAATTTCCATGTGCCTATCCTGTTTCCCTACCTGTACAATCCAGCAACCTTATTCTTAAGGTATTTAATATTATGTTGTTTTTTTTGGTCAGGCTCAAACAGTCCGCTTCAGTTTAACTAAAAATAACAACAAAAGGCTGGGCTTTAAAAAACATCTTTTGCAGTCAGTCCTACAAATCTTTCATTTCTAACCCTGAGCATTGGTAACTCCTGGTATTGATAGGAAACAATCAAATTTTTCAAGAATGTGAAAACCAGTTTAACCAGTTAATTAAAATGGATCACAATAGTAAACAAATGAGAGAAGTGACTATGAACATTTTGTTCTGAGACTGTAATACTAGTGGCTTAGAATCTTACAAGTTAATTCTTCATATACCTTTGAATATCAGTAGCTGTTGAAGAGCCAGTTTATTTCTTTGAATTCAAGTTAAGAGCAAAACATTTGCATAGATGCTTTATGTCAAATGTGTTTCTTCTTTCCAGTGTATCTGCAATAATGTTTATAGATCTATTTCTTAAAAACTTGCCATTCATAAAAAAGAAAAAGAAAAACAGAAGTCTAATCAAATGTATATTCAATTTTATTTTGAAGACCAAAAATTTAAAAACAAAAATATTAATTTGAGTCTCTAAAGCTGACTGAAAACCACTTTTCGGTTAAGGAAAAAAACAATGATATGGTTGTTCATATCCTTTTCCCATTTTTTTGAATGGGTTGTTAATTTTTGTTAGCTTTATTCTGATACATTTCTGTAGAGAAGTGTGTCATTTGTTATATAAAGTGCAATATGACAGACTGACATTTTCTTCCTACTTTGTTTACATTATTTCTTGCAACAAAACAAAATATTTAAGTCAAATGTATCTTTTTAAAAAAAACTATGGACTTCATATAGTACTTAGAAAACCTTTAATAATCTACTGTCATTTTATAAGTATACTCATTTTTTTTGCCAGAAATTTTATGGAATTTTTTTATAAAGTCAGTTTTATACAGTTAAATTTTTGATATAGTTGGAATTTATTTTGGTATAAATAATAATTTAAAGTCTACTTCCCCCCCAATTGCTATCCTGATGATCTATTTGCATTTATTGAATGGTCTATATATTTTTTCTCCACTAATTTGAAGTACTTCCATTATCATATATTATGTTCCACTGAGTCTGGATTCTATTTCTGGGCTCAACTTCACTCAACACTAAAGAAATGCAAATTAAATAAGATACCACTTTTGACCTATTAATTTAGGAAACATTTAAAAGTTTGATAAGTGATTTAGATCAGTGCATGGGGACATAGATACTACTGATGGGAATACAATTGGGAAGAGAAGACAAATTTTCTTAGCAATAAATTACTGTCATGCAACATACACATATATATTCAAAACTGTTCTTTTATGGCTTTCATTAAAGTTTTGGGTCTTTTGTTTTCATCTAGATCCTGCACTTTTTCTATTGTGTTTATTCTTAAGGTATTTAATATTATGTTGTTTTAAATGGAATCTTTTTTTTCTCATTACACTTGCCAGTTAATTATTGCTGATACAGAAGTTGTCTTATTGGATGAGATTGGCACCACTGAATCAAAAAAGCTAAATCTGAAGTCATTTTTAAATGATAAATACATATATATTTTTTAAATCTTCACTTGAGAATATGCTTATTGATTTCAGAGAGAGAGAGAGGGAAGAGAAAATGAGAGGGAGAGGGAGAAGGGAAAGGAGAGAGAGACAGAGAGAGAGAGAGACAGAGAGAGACAGAGAGAGACCAATGAGAGAGAGAAACATGGATCAGCTGCCTCCCACAGGTGCCCTAACCAGGGATCAAATTGCAGCCTTTTGGTGTACAAGACACTCCAACCTCTGAACCACATGGCCAAGGGCAAATGATACATGTATTTTTAAAAAAAATTTTACTTGAGTTTTAAAAAATATAAAATGCATATTCATTAAAAATTCTATGTAGGGTCAAGGTTCTTTTTGAGTAGAGTTCCAAGCTGTTTTTCTTTTATAGACCACACCAATAATGTGTGTTTATGATTTTCATTATGTGTAGAATGAGGACATAAAGACGCTTACAAAGCAATCTGAGAACTGGAGAATCAATCCTTCTAGTTTCTTATGGCACCTCCTGTAAATATTTAACAGAAGTATGTACATATTTAACTCAATGACATATTTACAGCAACTTTCCTCTAAGTTATTACAAAGCATTGAATTTGGTTTTCAAAAACAACCTTCTGCCCCTGTATTTCATTTCAGTACATATATATTTGGAAACAAATATACTTACCTTTTAATATGCATCCAATTTCATTACTGGGAGCAAAAGAAATTAGGTTTATCAAACAGTGACTTTCTAGCCCAGGCCTTTAGCTTTCTAGGAGCACCCTGACAGAGCAATTCTTCCCTATCTTCACCCCTCAGTAATGGGTAAAAGAAAGTCAATATATACTTATTAAAATAAACTGAAGAATACCTGGACTTCTGAGTGAACATGGCTACAAAATGTTAAATTCCCTTACACTATGATTTTAATCTAAAGAAAAGTGAAAACTTCTAAGAAATTAGGTTTAATTTATATTACACTTTTAGAATTAGGTGTTTCAAAAAATGTCTACATAGCTTACACATACAAAAACAAAATTTTTGTTTGCTTAAACAGTCAGCTAGGCCATGAACCAAGGTTTTTCTAATTTTAAGTCAATAAGAAAAAAAGATACTTGTTATAGTGGGAACATTTGGCTAAATATCAAGAAATAAGAATTCTAATTCCAGCTCTCTATGCACTCATTGAATAGTATTCTTTAATCTGAGAAACAGGTACAAGAAATTGGGCTGGGTACTAAATAGTGAGGACCTGATTTCTAATTCTGGCTTCATCATTCTTCATCACTTAACCACTTTGTAATCCTAGGCAAGTTACAACTTCTCTGAATTACAGTTTCTTAATCTGTAAAATCAAGACAATATATGGAGACAATATATACTCTGTCATTTAAAATTCATGTGAAGATTAAATTAGAAACAAGCTAATTTAGTATAAGTTAAATTTTTGCTCAAGGTGACATTAATTTTTAGTAGCAGAGCTGGGACTAGAATCTAAATTACTTAATACCTAGTTAAATTGGTTTTTTTCACTACTTCTTGCTGTTTCTAAAGTAGGTGAGAGATTTTTGAAAACCACAACCGCCTAGCCTTCCTCAAGTGGATTTTATAAACAAATTAAGCCTTTATAAACCACAGTATACATTGCATGTGATGAATTAACTTCTCTTTTAGAAATTTACAGTGAAATTATTTATGTAGCATCCTCACAAGGATTAAGAAAATGGTCATTTAAATAGTTTTCTGTGTGTTTGGTTGAGAAAGACAACATGACTATACTTATGGTGCAATATTAAGATATTATTACCAGGTATGGCTCTAAGCTTCAGGAATTGAAATTTGAAATCTTTATTCAATTTTAAAGGCTAGTTAGACATCATCTTCTCTGGAGGCCCTTTAACTGACTTGGTAGATTGCCATCCTGTACAAACATCTATTTTTATATTCTGTATTACATTTATTTCTTTGTTTTTTAATCTTAATTGAATTACACACATATGTCTTAAAAAGAAGACAAACTAAATAGTGAGGAAGTACGGAAAAGAACTTCATGAGATTGAGAGGTCTCCATAGAAAAATGTGATAGAATTTTAAGAGGCAGAAATAAAGGCAGGAGGAGCAGGCAGAGATAGGAAAAAAGGAAGAACAGACAATTCAAGTGTTGGCAGTAATGAACATATTTACTCAAGTTTTAAATCTTGTACTATACCAACATTCCTGGGCCTCTTAATTTCTACCATCCTCTTGGCTTGAACCTGCTTCAATCATCATTCCCATCAAATTTTACTTCGCTATAAACCCTCCAGGCTAGTTTAATCCCTTGAATATGGGTAAAGAGTGACAAAAAAGTGTTAAGTATTTTGCAGTAATGGTAGAAAGGTAAAAATCACTTAGAGTACTACTAAATTTTTCTAGAATTTAATAAATTTTCCTATTAGGCTAAAAGATCTCTTTATATAAAACAAATACATTATATCAACATAAATTACAAATGTTAATTTCTCAAACTGTAAAAGTTCTGTTCAATCCTAAACTTAAACAGAAAATTTATCTTAACAGACTTCAGAAGACTCCAAAATGAAAAAAACTTTGGCTTTCTTTTCACTAAGTGTAAATTGAGATGGAAGAGAACCTTGAAGAGCCACATCTTATAATGGCAAACATTTGTAACATTCAAAATAAGTTAAGTTTTGAACATTTTTGTTACATTTCAAAATTTTACTGTTTTACACTTTCTTTTGGACTTGAACAAATTTATTCAGTTTAAGTTTCACCTACTCTCTCATCCAATTTTTTCACATATCTCATATCCTCAGTGTTATTGTATGTACAACTCCAATTATGGCTATCAAAACTTTTAATGAAAGACGACTTTAAAGTTTTGATTAATTCCTCTTTGACAAATTTTAGAGTAAAAGAACATGGCATTTTATTTGTATATTGAAAAAGAAAGGTCTTTTGAAGAAGAATGCTATAGAAATATAAATATAGAGGAAAGGCTTTTTAAAATGTTTAATCTTTGCAGTTTAACAAAACATTAACAAAATCTTCCTTACATTACGAGACTTTTGGCTTAAGCAAAGAATATTTCTTGCACAATCTGGCTTCGAAATTAAATATTCTTAAACGCAAAGAATGAAAGTGACTCTTTGATTTGTTAGACCTAAGAGAGAAAAAAACTCACCTTAGCAGCTTAAGCATTCAAAGTATTCAAAGAATCAGAATCAGATACAGAAGCAGAAGGGAACTTTGAGCAGTGCAGATCCTTCACCTTATAGCCAAAGAGCCAGAAACTTAGAAAGGTCAAATGATTGCATATTAAGTATCTTTGATTCTCTGCCTATGCTCTTTTTACAACACTTTCAGATTTCAGCACATTAAAATCAGATTTCTTGCCTCCTCAAAGCCACAGTTGTAGCAGAAATTTAGTCAAGAACTAGAGGTTACCCAAATCCTTAAACTCCCAATGGTTAACTAATAGAATACTACTCCCTCTTGAACCAATCAAAATTATACAACTACATGATTTGTACCATTACTGTAGTGATTAATAAAGACATTTACTTTATAGGCTAACTAGTTATTTATCTGGTTTCTTGATATAATTAAAATTTGAATAGTAATGGGCTGCATAATGAAATTCACTAAATTCCAAATCACTTTTATGTGTTGTCATACCTCCTAAAAACCCACATAAGAAACAAGTTGATTTAGATTTAACTTTCAGAAGTGTACAAATCTCATATTAAAGTAATAGCTTGGTTTGAGTCTATCAAATACAAAAGCACCTATTAAGTATATTCAATTCCCTGGATTTATTTCTTTGTAAGTAGCTACTCTATATTTTTCAAATCTTAACCTGAAAAATTTTTAAGGTATCTAATTTCACTTTGGTCCCTTAATTAAGTATCTCGAAAAATTCAGCATTCAATCACCTTCTTCCCTGTTGAAACAAACAGCTCCTCTGCTATTGCTATTCCTCAGTAGAAACCTCTAACAAAATTTGGGTTTATTGATATGATTCATTCATCAGCAAACATGTGAGTATCTACTAAGGGTCAAACATAGTGTAAGAGTTAGCTGATAACAACAAAAAGCTTAATTTAACAAATAATAATCTATCCATTTTTAAGCACCAATAACTCCCACATGAAAAAAAACAAATGAACAGTTATGTAAATAAGAAGTCAAGTGAATAACATTAATATGTGGAAAAATATTCTAATGTAGAATACATTTCAATTGTTTGAGAAAATGCCATCTCAAAATGAAAGTAGAAGTAAACAAGGTCAGGGCATATAACTGCTTATATTTTATTATTTAATAATGATTAAAGAGGAGATTATAAATTTGAAAGCAGATTACTAAAAAATTATACAAAATTTCTTTCTCCAATGAGAATACAAACTTATTAACTACTCCTTTTATCATTACTGTCTACTCAAAGTTTCTTGCTTTTACATGAACACACACATACTACCTATTTTCCATAGCAATGCCATACAAAGAAATTCAGTCCTTTAAAGTTTTACACTTCTTGACTACAAGTAATACTCATATTTTTTGTTTCACTTGATTATAGATAAATGTCCCAGTCAAAACAATAAAAATAGGTTACAATTCAAGAGACTTTCATCAACAAACAAAAGTTGCTGAGTGTGAGAGTGTAGTTCAACATGAAAAGGTGAAAAATCAGCATTATGTTACTTCAGCATAATATTTTTAATGTTTCATGTATTATTTTTAGGTTAGCTAAGTAATTTATAAAGGAAAATAAATTGCTCTTAAATTCCCTAAATCTTCTTAATTGCTATGAAAAGGAAGAGTTTCAGCCCAAATTGAACCAAACTAGAAAAGAAGAATGGTAAAACACAACTGGATATAGCCTTTTTTGAAAAATGGTAATTTAAAATGGGAAAAACATGTGTGTCCAGGGGTTGTGATATCTTTAGCTCTTGAGGAAATAACATCTAGATTCAATCACCTCCATCACACATACTTTCTTCTTTCAATTTCTTTGGGATCTAAAAAATAAGTATACTTTAAATATAAATATACAGAGAAACAACTCAAAGGAGCTTTTAAATGAACACAAATTTGAACCATATTCCAAAATACAGTAAATGTCATATTAAAAGGGTAAGAGGAGGGCTAAGGGAATGAAAGTAAAATTCATTTGAAAAGATGCAATTTAATTTTGTGCACAAGATTAACATTGCACCAAACACAAACATTTCTGATTTTCTTCTTTAGTGAAAGTGACAATTTAAATATAGAGGGTTCCAGCCAAGATGGAGGTGTACGTAGACATACTGTGCCTCCTCGCACAACTAAAAGAACAACAAATTAAAAAACAAAAAACAACCAGAACTGACAGAAAATTCAACTGTATGTAAGTCCAACAACCAAGGAGTTAAAGAAGAAACATTCAACCAGACCAGTATGAGACAGGCAGGCAAGGACTATTGGCAAGGTGGCAGATTGCGGGCTGGGCAGTACCACATTCGAGTGCAGATAAACCAGGAAGAACAACTGGGGAGTGCAACTCAGGGTTCCAGTGAAGGGAAATAGAGCCTCAAACCTCTGACTGAAAACACCTGTGGGGGTGCTGCTACAGTAGAGAGAAACCCCCAGCCTCACAGGCCAGTTCATTGGAGAAGCCAACAAGGTCCTAGAATGGACACAAACCCACCCATCGGGGAATCAGCCACAGAAGGGCCCAATTTAATTATGGGTAGTGAGGAATGTGACTGAAAACTGGCAGAGAGCAAAGCAAGTGGCTTTCTTTCCTCTCAGACAGCCCCCCCCCCCCACACAGCGACACAACCCAGCCACATAGGTTGCCCTGCCCTCATGAACACCTAAGGATCCGCCCCTTACTGTATAACAGGAATGCCAAGACAAAAAAAAAAAAAAAGGCCCAAATGAAAGAACAGACCAAAGCTCCAGAAAAAATACAACTAAGCGATGAAGAGATAGTCAACCTATCAGACGCATAGTTCAAAAACACTGGTAAGTAAACAGTGTACTCACAGAATTAGTTGAACATGGTTGCAAATTAGATGAAAAAATGAAGGCTATGCTAAGTGAAATAAAGGAAAATGTATAGGGAACCAATAGTGATGGGAAGGAAAACAGGACTCAAATCAATGGTGTGGATGAGAAGGAAGAAAGAAACATTCAACCAGAACAGAATGAAGAAACAAGAATTCAAAAAAATGAGGAGAGGCTGAGGAACCTCCGGGATACCTTTAAACGTTTCGACCTCTGAATCACAGTAGTGCCAAAAGAAGTGGAAGAACAATAAATGGAAAACTTATTTGAAACAATAATGGAGAACTTCCCCAATCTGGCAAAAGAAATAAGACTTGCAGGAAATCCAGGAAGCTCAGAGAGTCCCAAGGAAGTTGGACCCAAGGAAGCACACACAAAGGCACCTCATAATTACATTATTCAAGATTAAAGATAAGGAGAATCTTAAAAGCAGCAAGAGAAAAGGAGACAGTTACCTACAAAGGAGTTCCCATAAGACTATCAGCTGATTCCTCAAAAGAAATCTTATAGGCAAGAAGGGGCTGGAAAGAAGTATTCAAAGTCATGAAAGGCAAGGACCTACATCCAAGATTACTCTATCCAGCAAAGCTATCATGTAGAATGGAAGGGCAGAAAAAGTGCTTCCCAGATAAGGTCAAGTTAAAGGAGTTCATCATCACCAAGCCCTTATTATATGAAATGTTAAAGGGACTTATCTAAGAAAAAGAAGATAAATAATATGAATAGTAAAATGACAACAAACTCACAGTTATTAACAATCACACCTAAAACAAAAACAAAAACAAAACCAAAGCAAACAACTAGAACAGGAACAGAATCAGAGAAATGGAGATCAGCGGGGGAGTGGGTGGGGAGAGAGGGGGAAAAGGTACAGATGATAAGTACCATGAACGGCAGGTAGAAGATAGACAGGGGGAGGTTAAGAATAGAATAGGAGATGGAGAAGCCAAAGAAGTTATATGTACGACCCAAGGACATGAACTAAAGGGGGGGAATGTAGATAGGAGGCGGTGCACAGGGCAGAGGGGAATAAAGGAGGGGAAATGGGACAACTGTAATAGTATAGTCAATATAATATATTACAAATGAAAATAAAAATAAAAATAGACATCTGGGATTGGAGCCATTCACAGTCATACCAATTAAATTAAATCTTAAGGGACAATTATGGAAAACAGAGGCTACCAGTGGCAAAACTACCAGTGGTCTCTCAATCAAATCCTTTATATACCCAAGGATTAAATTTCTCTCTTTCAGTCATTAAATAGTTCTTTAAATGCTTTATTCTCACTAACAATGTCAATTTAAAAATACACTCATATACATTTTATTTCTAAAAAAACTGTCATATTCTAAACACAAAAGCAAATAAGAGAGAGAACTGGTTTAATACTGATTTTTTTTTCCTCTCAGTTATTACTACAAGAAAGAATAAAAGAAAAAAAAGAAGGAAAATTCCCTGAGAGATGATAAATGGCCATTATCCCAGCCGGCATTTCCACACACAAAAAAAGAGTTAGTGGCCAGAAGTCTCAGCTAAACAGTGACCATTTGCAAGTCTCCAAGGTATATCCTCAGCAGACACATTATCAGATTAAAGAATTGCAAACAAACTGGGCTGAAACCTTTCTTTGTCCAAGCCCAGCCTCTTCTTCCTGTGATGTCACATTACAAATCTAGCAAGCCTTTATTTTGCACTTCAGACAAAGTCCATCACACAATACAGCTGGCAAGGGAAGAAAAGCCCTCATTCAGCAAGAGCTAACACGCTTAGGAATTTATTTTGAAACATTTAAAAGACTCTTCTGCTTACCACCACCTGGGATCCACTACCAGAGCACCAAAAAGGAAAACTTCATTTTAAAAAAGCAAGAAGTAAATAGACCGAATTGGAAATGTTTAAATCTCTGAAAGTCTGCATTGAAAAAGCAAAATAAAATTGCTAACTTCAGCTTAAACATTCTGGAGCATAAAGAACTTTAATCTTGGAATATTATCCTGACTACTGGAATGCAAGTTTCCTGAAAGAGTAGTAGATCTATTCTATCTCAGAGCACAACATTTCTTTACAATTTATAATCCAATGGGTTGGCTTCACTAACTACATTTTTTAAAGGTTGCTTGTCACTTAACAAGCCCTGGATTCACAGATTTTTCTGGAGAGTAGAAAAACTCTCCAGAGAAAGAGACTATTTTCCTGTTGAAGAACCAAGTGGAAACTTTACAGCAACAAATTTTGTTTCTTTTGGAAACTCTGGAGAAAAATGAAATATTTATGAAACCATCCAAAAATCCAAAGAATTTACAAATACGCTGGAGGTTTTAAAGTGGTCACAATCTGAATACCAAAGGAGGCTGCTGCTAACCAAAGGAGGCTGCTGCTGACCAAAGGACTTCAACACAGTAAACTGAACGTGCCTTTATAATGGTAAGCAATAACAGCTCCCAATGCTCCTATGATGACTCCTTTAAGTATACTTTGTATGGGTGCATGTTTAGTATGGTGTTTGTGCTTGGGTTAATATCCAACTGTGTTGCCATATACATTTTCATCTGCACCCTCAAAGTGCGAAACGAAACTACAACGTACATGATTAACTTGGCAGTGTCAGACTTGCTTTTTGTTTTCACTCTACCCTTCAGGATTTTTTACTTTACAGCACGGAATTGGACATTTGGGGATTTACTTTGTAAAATTTCAGTGATGCTGTTTTACACCAACATGTACGGAAGCATTCTGTTCTTAACCTGCATTAGTGTAGATCGATTTCTGGCAATTGTCTACCCATTTAAGTCAAAGACTATAAGAACCAAACAAAACGCAAAAATTGTTTGCATTGCTGTGTGGTTAACTGTGATAGGAGGAAGTGCACCAGCAGTTTTTTTTCAGTCTACCCACTCTCGGGGTAACAATACCCCAGAAGCCTGCTTTGAAAATTTCCCAGAAGCCACATGGAAAACCTATCTCTCAAGGATTGTAATTTTCATTGAAATAGTGGGATTTTTTATTCCTCTAACTTTAAATGTAATTTGTTCTAGTTTGGTGCTAAGAACTTTAAATAAACCTGTTACATTACATAAAAGCAAAATAAACAAAACCAAAGTTTTAAAAATGATTTTTGTACATTTGGTCATATTCTGTTTCTGTTTTGTGCCTTATAATATCAACCTTATTTTATATTCTCTTATGAGAACACAGACATTTGTTAATTGCTCAGCAGTAGCAGCAGTAAGGACAATGTACCCAATCACTCTCTGCATTGCTGTTACCAACTGTTGCTTTGACCCAATAGTTTACTACTTCACGTCAGACACAATTCAGAATTCAATAAAAATGAAAAACTGGTCTGCTAGGAGAAATGACTCCAGATTCTCTGATGTTCAAGGCACGGAGAACTTTATTCAACATAGCCTACAGACCTTAAAAACTAAGATATCTGACAATGAATCTGCAATATAAACTGCTTGAAATAAAACTACTGGAACTTCACTGGGACAGAACCTCCAAGTTGCTTCAACTGTGAAAAGCTCTCTTTTTTCACCTTTGAAAGAAAAAAAGCTTGTGGACATTTTAAAGTTTTTAGTACTAAAAAAAGTTGTATTCAATGTTTAAGAATTCAAATGTATCCTGTTCTTGTATCCACTCCATTTTATTTTTCTTAGCCATTTTGATTTGTACCTTTCTCTTCATTAAAAAATCCCTTAAAAAGTTGTTCAAAAGCTAAAAGTGATTATAATTTAAATCACTGGTGACCATCTGTACTGTCTTTGAAGTTCTTAATAATTTTACATTAAATGATTTATAAATATTAAATTTTTAAGTAATATTTTTATTCAACATATGTCTAATTTCTATTTCACTTGAATTGAGACTACTAATCATGTTTCTTATGCTATAATAACATAAATGAGAACAGAGTAATATAAAAAATAAGTGTTTTTGGAGTATTTTAAAAAATAGCTAAAAATGTCTTCTGTAGAAGAATGACATGCTGATACAATCTGAGGATCTCGAGCAGTTACACTTACAGATAATATTAATGATTCTGTAGTTGTGTGCAATTAATAAAAAACAGATGATATCTAACTATATAGTATAACATGCTTTAAAATTACTACTTGATCCATTTTCTGGCTTTAACAGCACCCAATTTCATAATGATATATGCTATAAAAATTGAGGAGAAAACTGTTATTTTGCTATGTAAATGTTTAAAAAAATAAAATAACACTAAAAGTACATTTTAAAGGTATACTTATATCACACTAAATAACTTGTATTTTAAGTATTTTAGGTTACAGAAACACCAGATAGTGAGACAGTAAAATATAGTACTTAGTAATCAATGTATGTATTACTTCCCTTCTATCTTTGATCATTTAAAGCCAAATAATGAATAGCTGAAAATGTTATTTCAAGTAATCAAAATGTTACTGTATAGTTAATAATTTATAAAGTAAGGACATGGTTTCTTACATGAAAACCAGTAAAACTACAGGGCCAAATAACTAAACATAACTACATTTTCATTTCACTAAATATAAGAAAGGTACTGCTTTGAGCTATAACATAGATAGGATACATCAATTGCAGTGAAACTTTTTCCTTTTCCAACACATCTTTATTTTCAAATTCAAGCAGTTATCCAAAGTTAACTTAAAAAATACTTTTTACTTGAGAAAAAAGACATATAGTTAATTTTAATTCAGCATTCAACCTGTCTGATTTTTACATCTTACTCTTTTAAGCCCTGGACACAACTTTGGACAAATACTCTTAAGATTTAAATTTGAGTTTTGCTGTTCTATGAGTTTGAACTACAATGATTTCAGAGGACTCATAGTCATTTGCGAGAGAAGTCTCAATAAAGTAACAGTGAGAAATTTATTATAGGGACCCATGATAAATTAGATAAATTAAAGCAAAATAAATCCTTAAAAAAAACTAGTGAAGAAATTAAGCATGGTCCTTTATAACCCAAAAGAAGTATACATGCTATAAACATGTTTTCTTTAATTGACTCCTAAGTAGTTTTATTTGATATCATTCTTCAGAAAACAAACACATTTAGCACTCAAAACATATAGGGTGGGGCAAAAGTAGGTTTACAGTTGTGAGTACCTGAAACACAGAATTTATTCTTATTATTTACTACTGTATTATTTTTCATATGAACAACTGAGACTTACTTTTACCCCCACCTTGTATGTTTTTGAGTTGAAAGCAAATAACAGCTTATTGATGTGGAGGAAAGGGTAGGAGTTTATTAAACAGGTTTCTCAGAACTTTCCTTGTCATAAAGATCTGTGAGCAAGATTCCATAAGCATGGATACTACTTTAAAATACAAGAAAAACAAATCATCAGATAGTTATTACTGCGCTCACTTGTGAAGTTTTTGTTGCTCTCTGGTCAACGGGAAGATGAATCAAGAGTTTTGTAAGATTCCTCAAAAAGAAGTACATAAGAGATAACAAAATAAAAAATACTAGTTTTCACATTTAGAACTTTAAATTCTGAGCAAACCTTAGGACCTACATACAGGGAGAGAAGGAATACTAAAGCTATTTTCTTTGCTAGAGTTGTACTTTATGGTAAATTATATACCATATTGCTAGAGTTTTTTCCTTTCTCCTTTACCCACAAAATCTATATTAATAAAACTCAGATTTTTACTTTTTGTTACCTTAAAGTGACAGTAACAAGCCCTCCCTCCCCAAAAATGGTGCCCACTGTTTTCAACATCTTTATAAAGAAGATGATTTAACTAATCTTTCTTTCTACATTAACTCCCTTCAAAGCAACAGAAGATGAGAAGATTTCTGAGGTAAAGAAAATACCTTTCGAGCATCCTAATGATTAGTTCTGAACTTAGAAATGATCTTTCTTGAGCAAATACCAAGTAATTACTTTACCAAAAGAATGTATGAAAATAAATGCATTGAGTATAATATGGCCATGGAAAATTGAAAGAAACCGAAGATACTATTTTATCAAGGAGCTCTGACTTTATATTTTACATTCACAATACTAAAAGCAAATTTGAGGTATAATTCTTAATTACAGATATTGATAGTTAAGAAAATTAGCCACTCAGCTCTGGCCAGGTGGCTCATTTGGTTAGAGTATCATCCACTTCGCCAAGGTGTCAAAACTCATTTTCACTGGGGGCCATATCAGCCTCGTGGTTGCCTTCAAAGGGGCCAATGTAGTTTTAGGACTGCATAAATGTAACTACTCCTTAACTAGGGGCAAGGGGCTTGGTGCTGCCGCTGGGTTGAAACAAGGTGGTGGGCTGGATAAAAACAAGGTGGAGGGCCAGATTTGGCCCACAGGCCTTTTGTTTGCCACCTGTGCCCTACACCAAAAGATTGTGGGTTTAATTCCCAGCCGGGGCACATACCTAGGTTGTGTGTTTGATTCCTGGCTGAGGTATGTACAAGGTGCGGGTAGAGGGACTGCAGACAATCAATTTCTACCTTTCCCTTCTTCTCCCTCTAAAATCAATAAACATATCCTTGGTTGAAGAGAAAGAGAAAGAGAGAAAGAAGGGAGGGAGGAAAGGAGAAAGGAAGGAAGGAAAGTTGAAGAATAGAAAATACAAAAATGGAACATTAGCTGAGAAACATTTAATATACGAATGGTATGTAACTAGCAAGAGACTGAAGCAATAAATGGCAATTCTGGACCCCTGATGAACCAGGAATCTGGTCTTTTGTCAATATATGTAACTATTGCCTAGCATTATCTTTACTACCTCCCAACACCCAAACTATTTTAGTGCCTACATACCAATCATACCTGATGTCACAAATGGAGAAAGATGTGACCTAGTGCTTTCTTCTCATTGTGAAGGAATTTTTATACAGAAAATTTTATAAACAGTGCTTACTAGTAGATGAAGGTAATCCTAAGGTAAATTGTTTTTAAAAAGCTTTTTTCAGCTGGTCTAAAAACCAATTTATCCATTTATAACATGACTTCTAAGAAATAATTTCTAAATTAAAAGGGACTAGTGGACAAACTTAAGGTCACAGAACATATTTAAATCAACCCAAGTATTAATGATCAACAATATTAGCTAAATATTATAGAGCTCAACAGACACATAATCCTAAAACCACTAATTCTCAAATTCCTATTTTATCTCTTACTTCATCTTTTTTACCTGCTACTAATATCTGCTACCCATTTCTGACAGTCAGTTTAAGAAAAGTAGAAAGAATATCATTTAAACTGGACAAAAGACCAGGATAATAAAATGATACAAAATTAAGTCCAGGCAAACTTCTCTACCAAGCTTACCCTTTCTTCTCGCTCTCAAAAAAGATCACTCCATAACTGCTTCAAAGGATACAAAATTATGTCTTTCATCATTGTGTACAATGGCAAAAACAGAATCCAAGAGACAGGTCCAAAGAAGTAAAGATAATTCCATGAATTTAATAATTAGTTTTCAAACTCAAAGCTTGCTTTACTCATATAGATTCAATTAAGTAATTTTTGAAAATAATGGAAGCTTAAAAAATTTTGTATTAAGAGTGAAAAACAAATGTGTATTTTACACTTATAGCCAAGTTATACTTAATACCTATGGGGTGAATGTACTGATTTTCATTATCTTCCTGTCAAAATGGTTTCTGGTAAATTCACAATTTATTTATTGGGCTAAATAAAGCTTTTTTTAAAAAATTAATCTATGAAATTTAATTTTTAATTTAATTTTTTATATTACCTTTTAGAGCCCTTTTATCCCCTTCCCTCAGCAATCACTACACTGTTGTAAATTCACAGATTAGAACTGAAAGAACCTAGAAGTCATCTGAAACAACCACCTCACCTTATTTAGGCTGAGGAAACTAAAGAACTAAAATGGTAAGTAACTTGCACAGGGTCACATAAAAAGTTAAAGTAAAGCCAGGATAAAAACTTTTTTTTTTACATTGATATGTCTATTTCTTTAAGGTGGCAAGGGAAATAGTACATGCAAAAGCCCCGTGAGAGAGAACTTGGTATACTGAAAGGATTGAAACAAAGCCAAAGAGGCTGGAGATATAGGGCTGAAATCTTACATGTACTTATAGGCCATGATAAAGCCATGTTAATATTTGAGGAGTTGTGGAAAGTCCTGAAAGATTTCAAGTAAAAAGAGACACAATCAAATTTAAAATTTTAAAAAGATCCCTCTGCTTATAAGGTAGAGATGTATTTGTCTTCAGCAAAAAAGGAAAGAGCCATTCTTATCCTTCATTTTGATATGTCCTTCCTCTCTTATTAAAATGGTCTTTCCTGCCCTGACCAGGTAGCTCAGTCGGTTGGAGTGTCATCCATACACCAAAAAAAGTTTGTGGGTTTGATGCCCTGTCATTGCACATACCTGCATTACGGGTTCAATCTCTGGTTGGGGTACATATTAGGTTGCAGGTTTGATCCCCAGTCAGAGCACATAGGGGAGGCAAATGATTGATGTTTTTCTCTCACACTGAAGTCTTTATCTCCCTCTCTCTCTCTCCTCCTTCCACCCTCTCTAAAATTCATAAATATATCCTCCAGTGAGAATTTTAAAAATTGATTTCTCTTTTTTGAAACGATGGTGATGATAGATTGAAGGATGTTTTAACATCATTACTTGGCACAATTAAGTGAGTAGGCCTTGTAGAGAAACTGGTATGTTCATACACTGCTGCTGGCAATATAAAATGATACGATCCTTATAGCTTGGAATTTGGCAATATCTAACACACACACACACACACACACACACACACTTACCCTTTAACCTAGCATCCTCACTTCTTGGTATTTACCCTGAAGACACACTTTCAATAATATAAAAATACATATGTACAAGGTGCAGCATTATTTAAAATCGACAATGCTGTAAACTAACTATATGTCTGCTTAAGCATAGAATAAACTGTAGCAAATACATACATTGTAGTACTCTGCAATATAATAAAGAATGAGAAAGATCTCCAAGAACTCATAGCCAGAAAGCATTGTTAAATAAAAAAGCAAAGCATGAAAGAATACACATAGTAACTACGTTTTATGTAAGAAAAAGACAAAATAAGAATATGTTAGGTTGGCAAAAAGTTAATTTAGGTTTTTCTGTAAGATGACTCTCACAGTGCTTAGTTGTCTTTAACTTCATTTGAAACAATTTTGTTAGATTTTATTGTTACAGTTGTCATATCAGCATACATTTTTTAAAACTTATCAAAATTGGTGAATTTTTTAGAATTTATTTATTTATTTTTAGAGAGGGAAGGGAGGGAGAAAGAGAGAGAGAGAGAGAAAAACATCAATGTGTGGTTGCTGGGGGCCATGACCTGCAACCCAGGCATGTGCCCTGACTGGGAATCGAACCTGCGATGCTTCGGTTCGCAGTCCGAGCTCAATCCATTGAGCTACGCCAGCCAGGGCAAAATTAGTGAATTTTTGTGTAGCCATTTTAGTATTGAAGGTGGTAGAAAATACACAACATTTTTGGCATTTAATGCTCTATTATTTCAAAAAAGGTAAAAACACAACTGAAATGCAAAAAGATTTCTGCAGTGTATGGAGAAGGTGCTCTGACTGATCATATGTGTCAAAACTGGATTGTGTAGTTTCGTGCTGGAGATTTCTTACTGGACGATGTTCCACAATTAGGTAGACCAGTTGAAGTTGACAGCAATCAAATCAAGACATTAATTAAGAACAATGAATATTATACCACATGGGAGATAGCTGACATACTCAAAATATCGAAATCAATAAAGTTTTTGGTAAAAATAAAAAGAAATGTGCCTTTTACTGTACAGGAAAAAGTAAATGAAATTTTGGCCAACTCAATACATATATCTGCTTATTTTTACAAAAAGAAATGTGAAAACAATAAACCAAAAATAAGGACTAGGAGTGAGGAATGGTGTGGAGGGGATATTGAAGGTAGTAACACTTAGCTGAGTACAAGACTTTGGGAAATGTGTTAATGTTTTATATCAGGAATCAGAAAACTTTTTCTTCAAGGATCAGATAGTAAGTATTTTAGGCCTGCAGGTTATACCATCCTAGAACACTTCTCAACTCTGTATTGCAGTGTAAAAGCAGCCACAGAGAATATATAAACAAATGAATGTGGCTGTGTTCCAATAAAACTACTTATAAACACAGATGGTGGGCCTATGGAAAAAGTTAAAAAGTTAAAAAGTAAAACCCTAGCAGTACATCTTTATTACTGCCTGGCACATAATATATCTCAATAATTATCTGTTGAATGAATGAACCTTAAAATTCATTAAAAGATGGACAGGAGTTCTAGTCAGGGCTTTGCTACAAAGTAGTATAACTTTAGGCAAGTCATTTAACCTTTCTATATTGAGCTCTTCATCTTTAATTATGGGTTTGGTCTACTACTTATCCTGTGCTCACAACTCTTACTTTGACTCTAGACATTTAGGCACATGACACATACCCCAGTCAGTCAACAAAGCTCACTCTGTTCCTCTTCCTTTTCATCCTACAAGGTCCAGCTCAACTCCTAAACAAAATATTTAATAATGCTTACTGTCTGTATTACTTACTTTATATTTATTTACTGTCTTTGTTATTTTCATTACATGGGCTATGTCTTCCTAATTAGATAGCTCAAGCTCCTTGAAGAGAGGGATTATGGTTTGTATTTCTTTGTATTCTCTATAGCACCCAATATACAGGATTAAAATAGAGAGTAAAGACTGGAAGGAAGGAACTTAGAGTTAAAAACAAATTATGTATTATTTTCCTGCCAGATTGAAGACTAATCTCCCTTCCTTCTTTCCTCCCTCCGTATCTATCTATCTATCTGTCTATCTATCTATCTATCTATCTATCTATTATCTATCTATCTATCTACCTATCTATCTCTTCCAAGGGCATGCTATTGATTTTAGAGAGAGGGAAAGGGAGGGAGAGAGGGAGAGAAACATTTATGTAAGAGAAAAAAATCAATTGTTTGCCTCTTATACATGCCCCCATCAGGGACCAAATCCACAATCTATGCATATGCCCTGACTAGGAATCAAACATGCAAACTATGGTTTGCAGGACGATGCTCAACCAATTGACCCACACTGGCCAGGGCTGAAGTTTAATTTTAAATAACTAATATGTACTTACTCATATAGTATCCACTCTGAGTCTTTATCAATGTAGTTCTAATAAATGTCTTATACCTACACACAAACATGTAAAGAAACTAGATTGCCTTTTGTTTCAACAAACCTATGGTTCTTTTAATTCTTCCAAAGCCAAGGAAAAAAAGCAAATGTTCTTTTACCAATACTACTCTAATTCAATTCCTGTAGTTATCACCCTAACTCTTATTACTTGATTTATTAATCCTAAACTATATCTGTTGAATCCCCACCATTTAGATATGGTTATACATTGTTAAAATAAACCACTTTGTTCTTGAAGATAATTCTGTATGGAACTGACTTCTCTTTTGGCACAACTATTTTTTAGGTCTGCTGAATCCTAGTATTTTCCCCATATTTTTCTCTTTGCATTCCTGTGACAGTTTCACTCTTCTTTTAGATCCTATGATTTCTCCTTTCTTGGGTTTCTTTTACATTTTGCTAAAGTATATTTTCTAGTAAATTCATTTAAAAATGGACAGTCAAGAAATAAACTTTCTCATGTCTGAAAATTGTTTCATTTTACCCTCATGTTTGACAGGGCAGGTCAGTTACAAAATTCTAGATAAAAACTGTGATGTTGATCTGTATCTAATTCCCCTGTAAATGACTTACCTCTTCTCTCTGGAAGCTTTTATAATTTTCTCATTACCTTTGAAATTTTGAATTCTCACCAAGATGTATGCAACATTCATTCACCCTACTTGGTACTATGGCTCCTTTCCATCTGAAGTCAGCGTAGGAAATTTTTCTTCTGTTATTTTTTTAATTATTATTTTCTTCCATTTTCTGTGGTCTTTCTTTTGGGGATGAATAAATAAATATTGAACTGAGGTGACCCAAAATACCAAAGTAAGGGCAATAAAACCAGCAGTGTAGTAGTTTGTTGCATTTGCCTCTTAAGCAAAAATGCATTTCCTGTTTCTCTCTTTTTTTCTTTTGTAAGTCTGTGATAGAAGCCTGGATTTACCTTAATTTCTATTCTGCTACTTTTGCAGCACCAGCAGGAAGCCTTAGCCTTGTGGTACTGAGGTATACAAAAGTTGGAAGAGGTGGCAGGCACGTATTTGTATAGTTTGTACACTGGAAAAAAGCACAAGGCTTCGGCCTAAACTCTGTACACCAAGCCTTGGGCACATGTGTCCACATGGGCATCTTTTTCAAATTCCTTAATATGGAAAGAGACACATTTTCCTAATTCTTTTTTTTTTTAAAGATTTTATTTATTTATTTTTAGAGAGGGAAGGGAGGAAGATAGAGAGAGAGAGAAACATCAATGTGCGGTTGCTGGAGGTTATGGCCTGCAACCCAGGAATGTACCCTGGCTGGGAATCGAACCTGGGACACTTTAGTTCCCAGCCCGCGCTCAATCCACTGAGCTATGCTAGCCAGGGCTTACATTTTCCTAATTCTTATAGGCTGACACAGAGTTAGGTAGGGGACTGGCCTAGGCATTTCATGGACCAGTTGTTCTCAAATTCACAATCATCAAAATGTGGTACCAGATTAGCAATACAAACAAGTTAGAAATACAAACTCGGGGAATCTTCCCCAGAAACTTTAGGACTAGTCCTTGAGATCTGTAATGTCTGTTAGCAAGGCCTCCAGGTGATTTTGATA
This sequence comes from Phyllostomus discolor, assembly GCF_004126475.2. NCBI lineage: Eukaryota > Metazoa > Chordata > Mammalia > Chiroptera > Phyllostomidae > Phyllostomus > Phyllostomus discolor. The sequence goes on along the minus strand of NC_040913.2, from coordinate 47,874,248 downwards.
TATGCTCAAGTTTGAGAGACAATGGCAGACTACACTTGAGAAAACTCTCCTGATTAGTGCCCCAACTCTGTACCTGCTGCTTTGGCCTTGGAGACTAAGCTTCCCACTTCCACCAGAGCCCTTTCTGGTGTATATTCAGAGCTGTAGTTTTCTCTACTTTGTTGTATCCATCAATATACTCCAAATTTTCTTTTTATTCTGACAACTGAATCAATCCTTCAACTTCCCTCTACAGTTTTTTTCACTTCAAAGTCTCAGTACTGCTGGATTTCACCCAATGTGTTTATTTATTTATTTTCTGTCACTTTTCTAGGGTTTAGGGAAGAAAAAGAGGTTAAGGTGTATGGTCACTTTGCTATTCTGTGCCAGAAATATTCTCATTTTTAAAAGTAACTGCACAGTTTAAGTTACATAAGAAAAACCTAGAGATTAGAAGATGACAGCCAAGTAGGTGGAAGCTGAGGCCAGTTGCTCTTGCCCCCAACTCTGATTTTCAGCTGATCTTCTGATAAGTAACCTGAACTATCAATGGAATCTTAGCTGATAAGAAGTTCTGAAGCCAAGGAGTACAGAGTGGCTTTGCACCATTGGGTAAGGATATGTTATACGTTGAAGGGAAAATACCCTGTACGTGGCACCTACAGGAGCAAAGAGACCAGGCAGAAATTGCAGTGTTGTAGCTCTCTTCCACTACCAGGTCAGGGGTCCTTAGTCCTGCACAGGGAACTCCTTACCCTAACTGGGAGTGATTTGGAAGGATATACAGACTCTGGGAGATCCGCTACACACACACGGCAAACAATATGTCCGTAGCTGCAACGCCAACTGGGAGAGTGCCAGAGAGGGAATCTATCTCCTAAAACGATCAGGGACCACACCTGGGTTGGTCAGAGGCATTGGCAATCTGCAGCCAGCCATGACCAAGACAGACTTTTAGCTTTTGGGGGTGGTGGTATGCATGGAGAACCAGACAGTAACTCAGTACTACAGTGTGGGTGCCACAGAGGGACATTTTAAAAGGAGATTAAGGTGGCTGGGCAGGGACCTCGTGAGCAGCTGCTCTGCCAGCAAAGAGAGGAGATAGAAAGCACAGTTCATTCTCACTGAATCAGCTGCACAGGGAGTTCAGAAAGTGGTACAGTGAAGGAACTGCTGGGTCCTTCTCCACCTGGCACTGCTAGCAAGCCAGGGACTATGCAGAATGGAGAGTTTGGGACTGTGTCTTCTGCGAGGGCAGTGGCTGGGAGATAGAAGAGCAAGGGCTGAGAGTCTTTTTGTCCAGGCAGACCTCCCACACCCAGCAGAGTAAAAGCCAGTGTGAAGGGAAGACAGTCCCTAGCACGTCCCCTGCAGGATTGCAAACAAAACAGGAAAGCTCTGCAGAATAGTAAAGCCAGGCTCAAGAAGCCCCTGCTGGGCACATGTTCAAAGTGGAAAGAAATGAAGACATCAAGGGGGCACTTTCTGAACTTTTCTCAGCCTCCACAAGATGCACTGGTTCCTTGAGCCCTATTTCACTGAAACCAGCTGGGCTGAAAGTGCACAAATTGGCACAGCAAGGGGAATTCGGAACCCTAGCCCAGCCTTGACTCTTACACAGACCTGACATCAGTGCCAATCAGGACGAAGCTGAACCTCTTACACAGATTGGCCCCTAACATGAAATGTAGTTAGTTCATCAAAAACTAAACATTATTGGAAATAATCTGAGTCAGATGAAAGACATGTGGTCCGGGGACAGGGAACATACCCACAATCCTCCCTGAAGACTGGACAGTGCCTCTCAGGGAAGATGCAGGGATCCCACTGGGATCCCACCCACCCAGTTGCACCAGAAGCCCCGCTAGAGGCAGATGGAGTGGTACCTCCAGCACTGCCAGACTTTAGATGACCCATCCCTGGGCCTTGTGCTGATAAAAAGCGAATAGGACACAGTAGTAAGGACCAGCCAAGAGGCAGCCACAGACTGTAGACCGCTTGTAGCCTAGAGCAGGCTTCCTAGAGCTAGACAGGAATACCATCAGACATTACCAGAGTCGGATCCAGAAGAAGAAGATGACAGGTAAGCACTGAACTATGCTGAGATGAATTCCACCTCATTCTTTTTAAGTATTTGCATTATTTTTTTCTCTCACAAAGCTTTTTAAGATTTTTTTGTCAATTTTATTCCTATTATTTAACTTTCTTAAATTTTATTTTTATTTCAAATCTCATATTTTACTCTTCCCTTGCCTTATTACATTTTGCCTTCTTCCTTCCCTTTCTTATTCTCATTAAAATTTTATTTTCTCCCTTTCTATGCCTTGTTTCTATTCCTTACTCTTGCTATTTCTCTTCTCTCTAATCTCTCAAAATCCTTTTTCTTTCCTTTAAACATCTCACATTCTTTTTCCCTTTCTTATAATATTCTTATTCTCTTTCCACCTTTATTAATCTTTGCTGATTTGTCATTGATATTGCAGCTGTTGATGTTTTCCTTGAATTTAATCTTATTTGTTCATTATATTTTTTATTTTCAAATATCATAGTTTACTCTTCCTGTCTAACTCAATTTTGCCTTCCTTTTGCCCTTTTTAATTTTCATTTGAAATTTTATTTCCTCCCCTTTTATGCCTTGTTTCTATTCTTCATTCTTAATACTTCTCCCTCTATCCTCTCAAAGTCATTTTTATTTCCTAAGACCCTGTATATTCTTTTTTCCCTTTCTTATGATATCCTCATTCTTTTTCTACCTTTATTAATCTTTGCTCATTTGTTATTAATATGGCTGCTTCTGTTGTTTTCCTTCAATTCTGTTCCTATTGGTGCACTATTTTTTATTCAAACCTCATATTATAGTCTTCTCTTTTCTTATTCTATTTTGCCTTCTTCCTTCCCTCTTTTATTTACATTTTAAATTTCATTTTCTCCCCTTTTCTGCCTTGTTTTTTTACCCCTACACTTATTATCTCTCCTCTTTCTACCTGTTCAAAATCATTTTTCTTTCTTTTACTCATCACATTTTTTTCTTATAATATTTTTATTCTTTTTAACTTTATTAATACTTGTCCACCTGTTGACATTACTGTTGTGATTGGGGGTGTTTTACTTGTGTGTGTTTTGATTTCTGGGTTGCTCTGTCTTACTCTGCTAGTACCTATACAACAGCACACAAGAGGTGGTGGGGGTGATGACTCTCCATCAACAAGTCAGAGTGGGGAACATAGCAACAAATGAACCAATGACAATCAAAACCCAATTATAATAAGAGAGTCCAAAAAGTTGCATAAAGTGCATCCCTAGAACATACAGCTGGGGAGAACAAAGAGGCTACACCACTGAGTCCCACAGGACTCCTACAGAAGGCAACTCCACAAAGACAGAAAGTCAAAGTATATCAATCTAATATGCAGAAACAAACAGAAAGAGTCACCTAAAATTGGGATTAAAAAAACAATTATAGGGAAAGGAAGAAGAATTAAATGAAATTGGGGCAAGCAATTCATCAGACTTAGAGTTCAAAGTAAAGGTTATACTACAGTTCAAGGAACACAGTGACAACTACAAGGAACTTTATGGAAACTATAAGGAACTGAGTGGGCCTTGTAGTTTCCACATGAAAAAGGATACAAGCATGAAAAAGGACATAGAAACTATGAAAAAGAACCATGTGGAAATGAAGAATACAATATCTAAAATGAAGAATACATTAGGAGGAATTAAAAGCAGGCTAGATGAAGCAGTGGACTGAAGCAGCAAGCTGGAATATATGGCAGGAAAAAAAACAGAGCAACAGAATGAAAAATTACTCAAAAAGAATGTGGATAGTTTAAGAAAATTCTGGGACAACATGAAATTTAAAAACATTGCATCATAAGGATACCAGAAGGAGAACAAAAGAAGCAAGGGATAGAAAAGCTGTTTGAAAAATAATAACAGAGAACCTCTCTAACTTGGTGAGGGAAAAACCCACACTAGTTAAGGAAGCACAGAGGGTCACAATCAAGATAAACCCAAAGAGGTAACTCAAGATATATCACAATTAAAATTGAAAAATTTAAAGACAAAGAGTGAATCTTAAAGGCAGCAAGGGAAAAACAGTTAGTACATAGAAGGGATCTCCAATAAGGCTATCAGCTGACTTCTCAACAGAACACTATAAGCCAGAAGGGAATGTCATGAAATAGTCCAAGTAATGAAAAACAAAGACCTTCAACCATGACTACTCTATCCAGCAAGAATCTCATTTTTATTCTCCTTTTTATTATTACCTTTAATTTTTATTGTATTTGTTTCCATTACCATTTAGTTCCCTTATATACTCCTCCACACCATAATCAATATACTGTTGACCATATCCATGAGTCCTTTTCCCTTTTTGCTCAATTCTTTCAGTCCCTAACCTTCCCCCACATACCCTTAGCTGTCATCCTGCTCTCTATCTATAAGTCTGATTGTATTTTGCTTCTTAGTCCAGTATGTACATTGGATTCCACATATGAGTGGAATCATACGGCATCTGTCTTTCTCTGACTACCTTTTTCACCTAGGCTCTCATTTAAAATGTAAGGCAATAAAAAAAGAGCTTTACAGGCCAAAAAAAGGTTAAAAGAGCACATTGCCAAAAAACAAGCATTCCAAGAGATGCTAAAGGGATTGCTTGAAGAAGAAGAAGAAGAAGAAGAAGAAGAAGAGCGGGGAGAGAGAGAGAGAGAGAAAGAAACACTGATACATAGGTAAAAACAAAAGAAATGAATGAGTACCTATCAATAATAACCTTAAATGTAAAACTTGAATGCTACAATCAAAAGAAATAGAGTAATCAAAATAAACAGGGTGGTGGAATGGATTAGAAAACATGACCTGCATATTTGCCGTCCACAAGAGACCCACCTCAGAACAAAATATCTACATAGGCTGAAAGTGAAGGGACAGAAAAAGATATTCCATGTAAACGGACATGTAAAAAAAGGTGGGGTAGCAATACTTATATGAGACAAAACAGACTTCAAAACAAAGGCCACAGCAAGACAAAGAAGGTAATTACCTAATAAGGGAGCAGTCCAACAGGAGGATATAAACTTCTATGCACCCAACATAGGAGCACCTAGATATATAAGAAAAATCTTGGAGGAGATTATGGAAGAGATAGACAGCAATACAGTCACTGTTGGGGATTTTAACAGCCCATTGTCAACAATAGACAGATCTTCCAAAAAAAAAAAAGAATCAACAAGGATATTATGACACTGAATGGAACTCTAGATCAAATGGACTTAACTGATATTTGTAGACTATTTCACCCCCAAAAAGCGAAATCTACATTCTTTTGAAGTGCATATGGATCATTTTCAAGGACAGACCACACTGAAAGACACAAAACAATCCTCAACAAATTCAAGGAAGTTGAAATCATATGAAGCATCTTCTCAGATCACAATAGCTTGAAACTAGAAACCAGCCTTAAAGAAAAAAAATCAAAACATTCAAATACACAGAGACTGAATACCATGTTATTAAATAATGAATGGGTTAAATGAGATGAGGAAAGAAATAAAATATACCCTGAAAAAAAGATGAAAATTAACATAGAACAAGCCAAAACCTATGGACATAAGAGAAGGCGGTCCTGAGAGGGAAGTTCATAGGAATACAGGCCTACCTAAAGAAAATAAAAAATTCTCAGACAACCTAAACCTATATCTAAAAGAACTAGAGAAACAACAACAAAGTCTAGAGAGAGCAGAAGAAAAGAAATAATCAAGATCAGAGGAGAATTAAATGACATAGAGACTGAAAAAACATCCAAAGGATCAATGAATCCAGGAGTTGGTATGTGAAAAGATAAAGAAAATTGACAAACCTTTAATCAGACTCATTAAAAAAGGTTGGAGGACCTAAATAAAATCAGAATTGAAATAGTAGAAGTAACAACTGATACCATAGAAATACACAGAATTGTAAGAACTCACTATGAACAGCTATATGTCAAGAAATTGGACAATTTGGATGAAATGGTTCAATTTCTAGAAACATCCAACCTGCTAAAACTGAATCAAGAAGAAGCAGAAAGTCTGAACATACTGATAACAATCACTGAAACTGAAGCAATAATCAAGAGCCTCAAGCCCTGTAACCAAGAACATGAAAGCCCTGGACCAGATGGCTTTGAAGGGAAATTTTACCAAACAGTGAAAGAAGAACTAACACCTATCCTTCTCAAACTTTTCCAAAAAACTCAAGTAGAGGGAAGAATCCTAACTCTTTTTCCCAGGCCAGTATTATCCTAACTACAAACTCATAAAGACACAACAAAGAAAAAATTACAGGACAGAATCTCTGATGAATGTAGATGCTAAAATCCTCAATAAAATTTTGGCAATCTGGATCCAGCAATACATTAAAAAAAGCATACACCATGACAAAGTGGTATTTATCCCAAGGATAAAAGAAGGTACAATATTTGCAAATTGATAAATGTATTACATCACTTAAACAAAATGAATGACAAAAATCACATGATCATCTCAATAGATGCTAAAGAATTTGATAAAACCCAGCACCCATTTGTGACAAAAACTCTCAGCAAAGTGGGAATAGAGGGAGCATACCTAAACATGATAAAGGCCATATATGAAAAACCTACTGCCAACATCATACTCAATGGGCAAAAGCTAAAAATTTTCCCACTAAGATTAGGAAAAAGACAAGGATATCTGTCTTCACTACTTGTATTCAACATAGTATTGGAAGTTCTAGCCACAGCTAGACAAGAAAAAGAAATAAAAGGTATCCGAATTGGAAGGAGGAAGTAAAACTGTCATTATTTTCATGGACGTGACAGTATACATAGAAAACCCTACAGTCCTTATTAAAACTTACCTGACCTAATAAGTGAATTTGGAAAAGTAGAAAGATACAAAGTCAATATTCAGAAATGAAAGGCATTTTTGTATGCCAACAATGAACTATAAGAGAAACCAAAAAAAAAATACCATTTACTACAGCAAAAGGAAAATTAAATACCAAGGATGTAAAACACTTGAGCTGGGAATACCACAAAACACTGAAGAAAGAAACTAAGAAAGATACAAATAAATTGCAGCATGCACTGTTTTCATGGATTGAAAGTATTAATATCATCAAAACATGCATGCTACCCAAAGCAATCTACAGATTCATGCAATTCCTGTTAAAATACCAATGGTATATTTTTCATATCTAGAATAAATACTTGAAAGGTTTATATGGAAACAAAGAGACCCAAATACCCACAGGATTCCTGAGAAAGAAAAACAAATTTGGAGGGATGACAATACCTCATATTGAACTATACTACAAAGCTACTGTAATCAAAACATCTGGTACTAGCATAAGAACAGACACATAGGCCAAAGGAACAGAATGAGAGGCCAGAAATAAACCCATGTCTCTATGGCCAATTAGTGTTTGATAAAGGGGTCACAAGAATAAAATAGAGTAAAAATAGTCTCTTAAATGAATGGTGTTGGGAAAACTGCACTGGTACATGCAAAAAAAAAAATTAACCTAAACCACCGAATTACACCATACACCAGAATAAACTCAAAATGGATAAAAGATTTAACTCTAAGTTGTGCTAACATAAAAGTCCTAAAGAAAACATACATAGTAAAATTTAAGTTCTCTAATGCAGAAATATATTTGCCTAAATATCTCCTTGGGCAAGTGAAATTAAGGAAAAAGAGAAACAAATGGGACTATATCAAATTAAAAAGCTTTTGCATGGCTAAAGAAAACCATCATCAAAATGAAAAGGGAATTGACTATATGGGAGAACATATTTGCTGATCATATATTGGACAGGGTTTAATCTCCAAAATACAGGGAGAACTCACACAACTCCACTCCAGAAAAACAAACAACCCAATTAAAAAATGGGCAAAGGACCTGAACAGACATTTCTCCAAGGAGGACATACAGAGGGCCCAGAGAAATATGAAAGGATGCTCAACATCACTAGCAATCATGGAGATGCAAATTAAAACCACAATGAAAGAGAACTTTGCACCAGTCGGAATGGCCATCATAAAAAAATCAATAAACAACAATTGCTGGTGAGGTTGTAGAGAAAAGGAAATCCTAGTACTCTGTTGGTGAGAATGGAGACTGGTGTAGCCAACGTAGAAAACAGTATGCAGTTTCCTCAAAAACTAAAAATTGATCCAGCAATTCCACTTCTGGGATTATATCCTAAGAATACTGAAATACCAATTCAAAAGAAGCTATGGACCCCAATGTTCATAGCAGCACAATTTACAATAGCCACGTGCTGGAAGCAACCTAAGTGTCTATCAGTAAATGAGTAGATAAAAAAACTATGGTACATTTACACAATGGAGTACTACGCAGCAGAAAGAGAGAAGGAGCTCCTACCATTCAAGATGGCATGAGTGGACCTGGAGAGCATTATGCTAAATGAAATAAGCCAGGTGGTGAAAGACAAATACCATATGATCTCACCTTTAACAGGAACCTAGTTAACAAAACAAATAAGCAAGGAAAATACTACCAGACACATTGAAATAAAGAACAAACTGACAGTATCCACAGCGGACGGGGGAAGGAATAAAGGGGGAAAAAGGGGAAAGGTCATCAAGGAACATGTATAAAAGACACATGGGACCAAGCTAAGGTGGGTAGGATCCAGGGTGGTAGGAGAGAGTGGATGGGGAAGGGGGAGTGATGGGGTAGAAATAGATACTGTACTTAAAATTAAAAATAAATAAATAGATAAATAATATTTAAAAAATGGGCAAAGCACATGAATTGACACTTCCAAAAGAGGACATAAAGATGGCCCAGAGACAATATGAAAAAGTGCTCATCATCACTAGCTATCAGAGAGATGCAAGTTAAAACTACAATGAGACATTACCTCACGCCCATCAGAATGGTTACCATTAATAAATTAACAAACAACAGGTGCTGGCAAGAATGTGGAAAAAAGGGAACCCTAGCGCACTGTTGGTGGGAATGCAGATTGTTGCAGCCACTGTAGAAAACAGTATGGAATTTCCTCGGAAAATTAAAAATGGAACTGACTTATGGCATAGTGATTCCACAGGAATATACTGTGAGAAATCTGAAACACCAATTCAAAATAATTTATGCACATCTATATTCATAGCAGCATTATTTAAATAGCCAAGTGATGGAAACACTCTAAGTGCCCAACAGTAGATAAGTGAATTAAAAAACTGTGGTATAGACTATTCCAAAAAATCCAAAATGATGGAAGACTCACAAACTCTTTTTATGAAGCCAGTATCATCTTAATCCCCAAACCAGATAAAGACACAACAAAGAAAGAAAACTTCAGGCCAGTAACACTGATGAACATGGATAAAAAATCCTCAACAAATAATGGCAAACCGCATCCAACAATACATTAAAAAGATCATACACCATGATCAAGTGGGATTCATTCCAGGGATGCAAGGGTGGTACAATATTCGCAAATCAGTGAATGTAATACATCACACATAAACAAAAGCAAAGACAAAAACCACACGATCATATCAATAGATGCAGAAAAAGCATGTGATAAGATACAGCACCCATTTATGATAAAAAACACTTGGCAAAGTGGGAATAGAGGGAGCATTCTTCAACATAATAAAGGCCATATATGAGAGACCTACAGCCAACATCATACTCAATGGGCAAAAACTAAAATCTTTTCCACTAAGATCAGGAAAAGACAAGGCCATCCACTTTCACCACTTCTATTCAATATAGTACTGGAAGTTTTAGCCATGGCAATCAGACAAGAAAAGAAATAAAAGGCATCCAAATCAGAAAGGAGGAAACAAAACTGTCACTGTTTGCAGATGACATGATCGTGTACATAGAAAATCCTATAGACTCCACCACAAAACTGCTTGACCTAATAAATGAATTTGGAAAAACAGCAGGATACAAAGTCAATATCCAGAAATCAAAGGCATTTCTGTATACCAACAATGAAACAGCAGAAGCAGAAACCAGGGAAAAAACTCCATTTGATATAGCAACAAGAAAAATAAAATAATGAGGAATAAACCTAACCAAGGAGGTCAAGTCCTGTACTCAGAAAACTACACAACACTGAAGAAAGAAATCAATGAAGAAACAAAGACGTGGACATATACCGTGTTCATGGATTGAAAGAATTAACATCATCAAAATATCCACACAACCCAAAGCAATATATAGATTCAATGCAATACCTATTAAAATACCAATGGGGGACTTCTGGCCAAGATGGAGGCATAGGTAGACACACTGTCTCTTCGCACAACCAAAATAAGGAAAACAAAATTTAGAAATGAAAAAATAACCAGTACTGACAGAAAATTGAACTGTATCGAAGCCTGACAACAAAGGAGTTAAAACTGACAGATTCATCTAGACCGGTAGGAGGGGCAGAGAGGGGTTGTGACAAAAAAAGTGGTGTCTGGTGGCCCCTGGGCACTCAGGAGGCAGCTGGCAAACCCCAGGTGTGGGGTGGAAGTGGGTGAACACAACAAGGCAGCAGATTGTGGAAGGGCATGGTGTCAAGGCGGCTGGCAGACTGGGGGTCCCACATTCACGTGCAGATAAACCACGCAAAACTGGGGAGCGAGACAGACCGCCCAACCCAGGATCCCAGAGGCCGGAAATAAAACCTCAAAACACCGATTGAAAATACCTGCAGGGGCCCTGACTGACGTAGCTCAGTGGATTGAGTGCGGGCTGCGAACCAAAGTGTTGCAGGTTCGATTCCCAGTCATGGTACATGCCTGGGTTGCAGGCCATGACCCCCAGCAACCACACATTGATGTTTCTCTCTCTCTCTCTTTCTCCCTCCCTTTCCTCTCTAAAAATAAATACATAAAATCTTTAAAAAAATACCTGCAGGGGTTGAGGCCCACGGAGAGGCTCCCAGCCTCACAGGAGAGTTTGTTGGAGAGACCCACAGGGTCCTAGAATGTACACAAGTTCACCCACACAGGAATCAGCACCAGAAGGGCCCAGTATGCTTGGGGGAAGCAGCAGAAGGGACTGAAATCCAGCAGAGAGCAGAGCAAGCACCACTGTTCCATCTCAGACCCCTCCCCCAAACACAGCATCAAAACCCAGCAACATGGGTTGCCCCGCCCTGGTGAACACCCAAGGCTCCCCCGCTCATACGTAACAGGCAAGTCAAGACACACACACAAAAAACTGGCCCAAATGGAAAAACAGATCAAAGCTCCACAGCAAATACAACTAAGCAATGAAAAGATAGCCAACCGATCAGATGCACAGTTCAAAGCACCGGTGATCAGGATGCTCTCAGAATTGGTTGAATTTGGTCACAAATTAGATGAAAAAATGAAGGCTACATTAAGCGAAATAAAGAAAAATGCACAGGGAACCAACAGTGGTGGGATGGAAACTGGGACTCAAATCAATGGAGTGAACCAGAAGGAAGAAGGAAACAACCAAACAGAAAAGAATGGAGAAACAAGAATTCAAAAAATGGAAGAGAGACTTAGGAACCTCTAGGATATCTTCAAATGTTCCAATATCTGAATTATAGGGGTACCAGAAGGAGAAGAGGAAGAGCAACAAGTGGAAAAGTTATTTGAACAAATAATAAAGGAGAACTTCCCCATTCTGAAAAAAGGAAATAGACTTCCAGGAAGTCCAGGAAGCTCAGAGAGTCCCAAAGAAGTTGAACCCAAGGAAGAACACACCAAGGAACATATAATTACATTAGCCAAGGTAAAAATGCAGGAGAGGATCCTAGATGCAGCAAGAGATAAGGAGACAGTTACCTACAAAGGTGTTCCCATCAGACTGTCAGCTGATTTCTCAAAAGAGACCTCGCAGGCAAGAAGGGGTTGGAAAGAAGTATTCCAAGTCATGAAAGGCAAGGACCTACATTCAAGATTGTTCTATCCAGCAAAGCTTTCATTTAGAATGGAAGGGCAGATAAAGTGTTTCTCAGATATGGTCAAGTTAAAGGAGTTCATCATCACCAAGCCCTTATTTATGAAATGTTAAAGAGATTTATCTAAGAAAAAGAAGAAAACAAATATGTATAGTACGATGACATTAAACTCACAATTATTAACAACCACACCTAAAACAAAAACAAACTAAGCAAACAACTAGAACAGGAACAGAACCACAGAAATAGAGATAATATGGAGGATTAGCAACAGGGGAGTGGGAGGAAGAGAGAGGGGGAAAAGATACAGAGAGTAAGTAGCATAGATAGCAGGTAGAAAATAGACAGATGGAGGGCAAGAATAGTATGGGAAATGTAGAAGCTAAAGAACTTATAAGTATGACACATGGACAATGAACTAAGGGGGGGATATGAGTGGGAGAGGGTGTGCAGGGTGGAGGGGACTAAAGGGGGGGAATGGGACAACTGTAATAGCATAATCAATAAAATATATTTTTTAAAAAGGACCAAGGTCATATTTCACACATATAGAACCAACACTTCAAAAATTCATATGGAACCATAAAGGATCCCGAATAGCTGCTGTAATTTTAAGAAAGAACAGCAAAGTAGGAAGGATCACAATACCTGATACCAAACTGTATGACAAGGTCACTGTAATCAAAACAGCCTGGTACTGGCATAAAAACAGGCACATGGACCAATGGAACAGAACAGAGAGCCCAGAAATAAATCTAAGTCTCTAAGTTCAATTAATTTCTGACAAAGGGGGCAGCAGAATAAAATACAGTGAAAATAGCCTCTTCAACAAATGCTATTGGGAGAACTGGACAGCTACGTGCAAAAAAAAATAAAACTCAATCACCAACTTACACCATACACAAAAATAAATTCAAGGTGGATAAAAGATTTAATGTAAGTCATGACACCATTAAAGTCCTAGAGGAGAACATAGGTAGGAAAATCTCAGATATTTCATGCAGCAGTATTTTCACTGATATGTCCCCAAGAGCAAGGGACATAAAGGAAAGAATGAACAAGTAGGATCTTATCAAAATAAAAAGCTTCTGTACGGCTACAGAAAACAGTATTAAAATAAAATCATATGGGAAAACATATTTGCCAATGATACCTCGGACAAGGGTTTCATCTCCAAAATATATAAAGAACTCACATGACTCCACTCTAAGAAGACAAACAACCCAGTTAAAAAATGGGCAAAGGACTTGAACAGACACTTCTCCAAGGAGGACATACAAAGGGTCCAGAGACATATGAAAAGATGCTCAGTATCACTAGCTATCAGAGAGATACAAATTAAACCACAATGAGATATCACCTCACACCAGTCAGCATGGCCATCATAAACAAAGGAACAAACAACAAGTGTTGGAGAGGTTGTGGAGAAAAGGGAACCCTAGTGCACCATTGGTGGGATTGCAGACTGGTACAACCACTATGGAAAACAGTATGGAATTTTCCTCAGAACACTAAAAATGGAACTGCCTTTTGACCCAGCAATTTCACTGCTAGGCCTATGTCCTAAGAACCCTGAAACACCAATTCAAAAGAACCTATGTTCCACAAAGTTATAGAAGCACAACTTATAATAGCCAAGTGCTAGAAGCAACCTAAGTGCCATCAGTAAATGAGTGGATCAAAAAACTGTGGTACATTTATGCAATGGAGTTCTATGCAGCAGAAAGAAAGATGGAGCTCCTACTCTTTGTGACAGCATGAATGAAACTGAAAGCATTATGCTACGCGAAATACGCCAGGTGGTGAAAGACAAATAGTATATGATGTTACCTTTAGCAGGACATAATCAACAAAACAAACAAACAAGGAAAATATAACCAAAGACACCAAAATAGAGAACAGGCTGACAGTGACCAGAGGGGAGAGGGAGGGAATTTAGGGGGAAAGGGTGAAGTGTGTTGTGGGAAAACATTATAAAGGACACATCAACAATAATGGGGGGCTGGAAACAGGAGGGATTTGGGGGTGCTGTGATGTTGGGCTGGGGTGGGGGTAAAGGCAGAAAACTGTACTTGAACAACAATAAAAACAACAACAAAAAACACTGTGGCATATTTATACAATGGAATACTACACAGCAAAAAAAAAAAAAAAAAAAAAGGAGGAATCCCTATCTTCTGTGACAGCATGGTTGTGTCTGGAGACCATATCCTATGTGAAATAAGCCAACTGGTGAAAGTCAAACAGCATGTGATCTCACTTATAACTGCAATCTAATGAAGAAAATAAACTAACCAGCAAAAGAAAACCAGAGACATGGAAAATGGGACATTCTGATAGATGTAAGAGGGGAAGAGGGAGGGGGGAAGTGTGGAAGGAGGAAGAAAGGATTAATCAAAGAACATATATGATAGAACAGACTGACAGCTTTAAGAGGGGAGGAAGAAATGAGGGAATGATAAAATGAAGGGGAAGGGATTAGTCAAAGAACATGTACATGAACAACGGAATGTGGACTGACTGAGGGAGTGTAGGCTGGGCTGGGTGAAGGGGGCAAAGGGGAAAAATTGGGACAACTGTAATAGAATAAATAATACAAAAGGAAAAATATGGTATATAAACCCTTTTACTGATCTTAAAAAATAACATGCATAAGGGTTTTTCATCAAAACAAAGCAAATCCTTGTATTACGAACATTACCTTAAATTTAGTTTCCTTTTTAAAAAAAACGATAAATTTCCAATTATTTAACCAATTAAAATTGTTAGCTTTTATTTTCATAGAATATAAAGACCTATGAATCATTTTATTACAATTTTTTATTTTAAAATAAACATTTATTTAATTACATGAATGGAAAACATTAACATGGAACTACAATTTATGCTTCTCAGTGAAAAGGATTTTATGCATAGTATTGGGAAGCAGAAGCAGCAGTTTACCTAAAAAAGCAAATATTCCTTAAAACACTGCACTAAAGATTACACCTGTTAGCCTACATACCCCATATTTAATTTCTGCTGATGACCAAAATAACTGGTGTCAAAATTGCTAGGCAAAAATGGTTATATTTTGTGTTGTGGAACCTTAAGACTTCTGTAGACTGAAACGTGTAATTCAATAAAATCTGTTACTCAAGGGAAAAAATGGACATTAAAAAATATAAAAGGACATGTATAAATAGTTTGTCTGGGAGATATTATAGAGTTGTTCCAAAATAAATAATTGTGAAAGTGAGAGATATCATTTTGCACTATCACAGCAATTTTTACCCATCTCCATTACCCGGGCCATGTATTCTTCATTAAAAAGTGAACTGTAGAAAACTCTACTTTCAGAAGGCCCTGTTTAAAATTGTGAGCTAGATCCTGGTTTAGAAGCACATAGTATTAAAAGTATCCAATATGCCTATTACAAGGATAATGCAAAAGTCTGTATTTCCCAAAAATAGTTTATATTTTAAAAAGTGTGTTACTTGATTATGTTAATTTTTGTTTAATACTCAATTGTTAGTAACAGGTAAGTCATTTCACTTCTCCACCTTTTTCATTTTAATGCTTAAAAGAAAAAACTGAAATTACAAAACAAATTATAAAAGCCAGCATTAGCCCTGGCTGGCGTAGCTCAGTGGATTGAGCACGGGTTGCGAACCAAAGCATCACAGGTTCGATTCTCAGTCAGGGCACATACCTAGGTTGCAGGCCACGGCCCCCAGCAACTGCATATTGATGTTTGTCTCTCTCTCTTTCTCCCTCCCTTCCCTCTCTAAAAATAAATAAATAAAATCTTTAAAAAAAATTAAAATGTACATATACCTTTAAAAAATAAAAAAATAAAAGCCAGCATTAATTAACAAGTAAATGAAAAAATTTTAGACAGTTAAATTATCTTAAAACATGGACAGGTTAAATAAAAGGACCCTATATTAATAAAAATAACAAATGTTTACTACTTTTTAATAACGATAAAATCGACCAGATATTAAACTACAGAAAACAATGAACTTAAACAAAAGGCAGCAAGACAGATTTAAGTTAGTCTTTGAAGAATTCTTAAAGAGTATATAATCAAAATCTTAAAGAGAAATTATCTGTTATATTTACTGAAGGCAAGATGCACTAAATGTAGCAAGAATGAAATTTTTTTTAAAGAGAAACAAATCCAGCTGTTTCCTATTCTACATTTCCTCATCATGTTCTGAATCTAGCACTTACAGGAAAACACCAAAACTACTTTTGATATTGGATTATTTCTGATAATAGAAAAAAATACGAAGAACTAATAAGTAAACTCATAAAACCCCACAACACTTACATATATTTTAAAACTAGTTTGTGACAGTTCAGTTTTAAAAACAAGCCATAAACATTTGTAAAAAATATAAAGGTCAAAAGTTGGTTTTATTTTATAATTAAAGGTAAATGAACTTAGATGACTTAAGAATAACTGCCCTAGAGTGCTTCTAAAATTATATTAAACTCACTAATAAACAACAGCTTCGTATTTTCTGCAGAAATTCAGGAACTACATTAATGAGAATACATGCAAAATACTTCTACTCTGTATTTCTTGCACATCCAGGTTCAACAGCCCTTCCTCACTATTAATTAGGAAATGACTACAAGTTTAGAGACAGAAAATTCTAAGATTATATTCAAGTAATTTTCTAACATCTGTAGAACACTCTCTGAACCAGAATACAAGTGCTTCCATTCCCGAATGTTAAGTACAGAGGATATTTTTGAGCTATTCTTCTACAGCTGTTATCTTCCTTTTTGTCTTTACTTAAACAATGAACTAACACTGACCTGCAATAATTACTGACATGACTCATACCAAAAGCAATATAACAAATTCCAACCACAGTGGAACAGAGAATACTGCCACATTTAACAATGCTACAGCTCAGTGAAGCTTTTTATTCCCTGAATTTTTTCCATTTTTTCAAATTTAATCTTTATTTTATTTATTTTCAATAGCATTTAGTCCCATTATACCTCTCTCCCTGCAGCAATCACCACACTGTTGTCCTTATCCATAAGTACTCCTTTTTGCTCAGTCTCTCCACCCCCAACCTCCCCACCTACTCACAGCTGTCATCTGCTCTCTATCTATGAGTCTGTCTCTGTTCTGCATGTTAGTTCAGTTTGTTCATTAGATTGCACATATGAGTGAAATCATGTGGCATTTGTCTTTCTCTGATTGGCTTATTTCACTTAGTATAATGTTCTCTAGGTCCATCCATACTGTTGCAAAGGATAAAATTTTCTTTTCTACAGCCCAAGCCCAGTAGTATTCCATTATGTAAATGTCCCATAGTTACTTTACCCATTCATCTACTGATGGACACTTGGGCTGCTTCCATATCTTGGCAATTGTAAATAATGCTGCAACGAATATAGGGGTGCTTTTGTTCTTTTGAATTGGTGTCTTGGGTTCCTTCAGATATATTCCCAGAGTGGGGTTGCTGGGTCAAAAGGCAGATCCATTTTTAATTTTTGAGGGATCTCCATACTGCTTTCCACAGTGGCTGCACCAATCTGGATTCCCATCAACAGGGAAAAAGGGTTCCCCTTTCTCCACATCCTCACCAGCACTTATTGTTTGTTGATTTATTGATGATAGCCATTCTGACAGGTATAAAATGGTATCTCATTTTTTTTGGTAGTTAGTGATATTGAGCATCTTTTTGTATTTCTATTGACCACCTGTATGTCCTCTTTGGATAAGTGTCTATTCAGGTCCTTTGCCCATTTTTTTACTTGGGTTGTTTAAGAATGAGGGGTCATCTCAGGAAAAGAAGAAATAGATCTAATACCATTTAACTATATTCTCAGTTCTCTTTTCTTAAGAAAACTCTGTACAGCAGAGGAAAAAGGGATGAAGTGAAGGAAAACTAACAATTGTGATGTTTCTAAATGTACATTCTCATAAATGTTCATTTATTCATCACAATTCTATAAAGCATTATTATCCCTAATTTTACAGACAAAAACACCCTGAGATACAGAGACATAACTTGCTCAGAATCACACTATAACAAGTTACACCGACACCTCTGAACTTCAGCTTTCCATTTGTAAAATAGATATAGCAATGTTCTGTGAAGAACAAATGAGGCCTGGTGACTCCAAAACTCAGGTTCCTTCTGCTACAGCATAGTGACACAAAGAGAAGAACACAAACACAGAGAAAACATGAAAAAAGAAAATAATCATGATGGTGCATATGCCCAACAGTAAAGTAATAAACACCCTGAGAGCAACACAGAGGTTAAGAGCAATCTCTGGAACAAGAGAGCCTGAGTTAAAAATATGGCTCTGTCATCATTTTAGCTTTGAGAACAAGGGAAACTTCCTCAATTTCTAGGTGCCTGAATTTCTTCATCTGTGAAATGGTGGTAACAACAGCACATATTTCACAGGGTTGTGTGAAATAGATGAATTAACTAACACATTTCAACACTTTTTAACAGTGCCTATAATAGCACAATGTAAAATATTGCCTATTACGATTTCTGCATAAAATATCTGCACATAATCAAGAGCCATTTTGATGCAGATCTATATGATGACTAGGAACGATTCTAAAGAAGTACACCAGTGAAGCAGTACTTATAAAGCTATCACCAGTGAGCTACCTAAGAGAGATTTCTGAGTTGGGTATTTTTTTTTCCATCCCAGATTTCTTTAGGTCCTGTGCCAATTCAAGAACAAGGAAAATGTACAGGTTAGGCAATGCAGGAAGAGGAAGGGAGAAATGAATGAACAAGTCATGAATACTTCTCTGCAGTGAATCTAGCAATTACTCACGTATTAGAGTGGTCAAGAAGGAGGTAAGTGCTTTAGAAAAGAATAGACTGAGGGATCAAACATGGACTCCAAGACAAAAGGCACTAGAGTAAGGTTTAGGCATGCAAAGATTTTATTTTTAAAACCATAAACAGATCTGGATCAAGAACTCAGCCTCACTTAACTATTTAATATACGACTTGCATTAATTATAAACAGCTATCTCAGTTTCTTTGGGTTTTCTGTATTTTTTTAACATCTGAGGAACTGCAAAAATACCACTAATGTTTCAGCAATCCTTAACAATTTGAAGACAGTTATCTTTAAAATTGAGCTTATAGTCTTAGATCTTTTAAAAGCAATCATTTATTCACATTTCAATGGATAATTGTTTCTGTAAACTAAGTTACTATCCTTATTTTAATTGTGCACTTTTAAATTCTAAATTAGTTCACTAGTGACCACAAGGTCACTACCAAAAATTGTATTTATAGATATTTCCTCCCTTTATTTTCACTTCTAGGGCTTTACATTTTTCATTCTTATAGAAGGCTTTAGGGATACATAGAGTCTTTCATTAAAAACTGAGACAAAAGTCAGTTCTAACATTTCAGTCTATGGAAACATACCTAGCTTTCCATTTCATCTCATTCTCATCCCTCCCTTCAATCTCCTTGAAATATGATCCAAATACCTAATTTCATCAATCCCAAATTATTATGTACTCTAAAATAACTTATGCTAAATTCTTATTTCTGAGAGTTGCATGACTGAAGTATATACACATAAAAGTACTTCTTTTTAAAATATGATTTGCTCTGGTTTGCAGTCTTCTTTTAATCTTTTTCTTCTTGAGGAATACATTATACCAATAGTGTTAGTGCACAGCAAAAAGGAGCTGGTTAACAAACTACTTTTTTCTCCTTCCTATCACTAATTAGCTCTTAGGCAAAACACTTTGCTATTCAAGATAAAACAATACATATATTATTACCCTCTTATAATAAAATCAACTTACTACTTACATATATTATTGCCTTTTATACTGTCCCACATGCTTTACTAGGTGTTTATAGTGGTAATAAAACATAGGTGTGAATGATTTAACAGAAATAATGTGGTAAAATGAAAGGAACACTTTACAGATATTGTTTCCTTTTCCTAACATGCAAACTGGAATCATTCCTATACCTTCTATTCTGCGGTTGTTAGCATACAGAACCAACAGAGTATTCCATATGAAAGACCTATAATGTAAGGGCTTTACAGTCATTCAGAAACTGGCTGTTCTGAAGACTGGCCCATAGGCTAGCACCATCAGAATCATCTGGGAGTTTGTTAGAAATGCTGAGTCTTGAGTCCCACCCTAGACTTACTTGATAAAAATCTATATTTTAACAAGACCTCTAGGTGATTCCTACAAACATTAAAGTTTGAAAAGCACTGCTTTAAAAAAAAAAACACCTCAGCCTGGAGAAGAACTTTGTCAAGCTAGTTGTGCCAAAAACTCAGAACGACAAAGGGCATGTACAATTATAGTGCACTACTGATTTAGTCAGATTAGGAGGGCAATTTAGATCAGGTGTTGTAGACTGGTAAAATCTGAGTGCTGAAAAATAATAACTCACAGGGAAAGAGAGAGGAAAGGCAGAAAAAACTAAAGCAGTAGGAATAGAGGACAATATACTCCAGAGGCAAATGGGAGTCCAACCCACAAGTAATATAATAATGTTTATAATACTATCCCTAACTCAAAAAGTAAAATTAAATATCCTCTGTTGAAGATAAAGTATGCATTCTATTGCAAGAATATTTCCCTAAAAAACCTCAATTTAAAATATTAGTGCATAAAATTATCTGCTAAATTAACTTGTGCAAAATATCTCATTTACCAATAAAGCTAATTTTCCATTTTAACAAGGTTAAAAACTCTATATCTTTTAAAACTAAATTAGTCTTAAATTAGTGTCCATGTACCACTGCCAATGCTGGGCCATAATTCCCTCTCATATGCCTCATTCCAGGCTTTACTAATTCTGTACCTTTTCTACATTTCCACTCTTGTGCAAGTCTTTTCCCATCCACATATGATCACTCCCTCCATTGACCTTCACAGCTTATTTTATAGTGTAACACAGTGATTTACTTTTCTACTAGATCCAAAGCTTCTTTGAGGCTAGAGGCTATTTCCCACATCATTATGTACCTCAGAGGGCGCAAGTACAATTCCTTCAAAATATCTGATGTATAGAATATCAGGTATGTCCAAGGAGCAATCCAGAGGAATATGAATTCACATTCAGTAGTAGCAAATAATTCTTAACACTGAAATAGTTTAGTAAAAATATAAAATACTGAGCTAAAAAGGGCCAAATCTTTTGGTCTATCTCAATTTACAAAGCAAGAAATTGAGACAAAAAACATTAACTTGTACATGAAAAAGCTAGGACCTAAAGCCAGGTCTTCTGATTCCATATACATTAGGCCATGCTATTTCTCACTGCTAAAGGTGGTTTGTTCCACAGATGAAAGACTTCTCTAGCTATAGTAAGTGTTTGGGGAGGTAAGACTAGAAAGGTAAGGCAGGGGCAGATAATCACAACCAGAGAGGCAAATTTTTCTGAATGGCAATTGGGAGCCATTATAAGTTCTTGAACAGATACACAGCAGGAACAAGCATTTAGGAAGATTAACTTGGCACCAAACTATAAAGTTATAAAGCAGAGAATAGTGTCAAATCTAGGAGACCAAACAGGAGCTTACAATAATAGGACAAATAAGAAGGTGATGATCTTATCCAGGGAAATAGAAATGAAATGGATTTTTAAAATAATAATAAAATAAATCTAAGAGACAAGATAAAGTTTTGTTTTATTTTTAAATTACAAGACTCTGGACCTAACTATAGAGAAAAAGATGGAAAAAATCCTCAGTATTCAATCCTGGATAACTTAAAAAGTAATGTAAAAATATAGATATTGGGAAGCAAAGTTGTGTTTAGAACAAAATAATTTCAAATCTGAATGGTGAAATGAAGTCTCCTAAACTACCTGAGAAGTTACTAGTTAGCTGTGGGACTTACAGGCATGAAATTAGGAACACACTGGTCAGAGTGAAAGAGGTTAAAGCCTTAGCTATATTTTCAGAAAGAATCAGAATTTTAAAAATTAAAATAAAATGTTTCCTTTGATTGTTAAAAAATAAATATATAGCTGTTTTATGTAACTCTTGAGGAGCTTTTAAAAACCCAACTTAAAATATTTTTCATTATAGAAGCATGGTAGTAGAAATATAGTATGTAGCATCATATTACTTCATTGCACTAACCTGTATTTTTTAAAAAGTGTTCAACATGGCTTAATTATTACCTTACAATTCACTCACCTTCCTGAGACATAGCTCTTAGTAAAATGTAGCATTCTTTTAAAAACAATTCCTAATAGTAAGTACTAAAACCTTTGTGCAAAGTGCACCAGAGGTTAATTATCCAACATACAAATATAAAACGGATATCCTTTGGAGTTTTTTCAAAGCCACAGGCTTTTCTTCCTTTTGTGTTCACTTCCTGTCAAGTCTGACATTTCAAAAGAACACCAAAGAAGCTTAAAAATTTTTATAAGTTCGTCAAAAAAAAACCCTATCCCAGTACAACTGCAGTGATGTACAAAATAGGCCGTTGTTAAAATTTGGAAAAAATAATAAAAAATATATATATTAAATCTTTTCCTATATAAAAATGCTTTGGCCCTAATATTTGTGTAACTGAATAAAGAAACTTGCTAATGTTTGCTGACTGAAGAAAATGTATGTATGACAGAATCCATTTTAATGAGTCAGCTATATTAACAACAGTTAAAATTTGAGACCTCAACTTTCTTGTGACTTATTAAAATTAATTAGAAGTACTAGTTAATAACCAGTTACTTCTATGCTTTCCACATAGTAACAGCCATCTGAAACAGCATTATACAGAAGATAGGATGCATTTAATATAGGAAAACAGAAATAATATCCTAGATATATTTAAGTACACATATATTTATAAATACTATCTGAATCACTGAATACTATATGTAACTCTTCCAGCCATGATGAAGAGCAGAGGCTAATTTGTCTTAAAACAACTACAAAATCAAGCAACATAAGTGAAATAATAGTTTTCAGACACTGACCAATAGACTGTAATCCTGAGAGAAAGAAAACAAATGGGAAACCCCACCATTGCCTCTGCTTTATGTCTGGAGAGAGTTCGCAGGCTACAATGTAGGCAGGACAAACTGAAATAGAGCTTTATAGTCTCCCTGGTTGAGTTGAGAATTCGAGGAACCCAAAACAGCTAAAATTAGGTGGACAGAATATCAGTGGTAAGAGTTAAACAGAAGGGAAAGAGGTAAAAAGAGAGAGCCACAGAGATCTGTGGAGGGTTACTATCAAGTCTTCAGTGAAGTACAGATCAGTACATTCATGTGAAGAAAACCCAAAGCCAGGGAAAGAACCCAGGGGAAGAAGTCGAACCATTCCAAGAGCTAACATAGATCCAGGAAGAGTTCTGATTCCACCAGCCAGAGTGGAAAACCTTGCAACATATATAGGGTGGACCTCAGGAAGAGTACTCAAAAGAGTACTGCCTCAATAGTGAGAAAAATCAGTAACAGATTAAAGACTGTTCTGGCTTTGTCTAAAAAACACCACCAACAAAAGCCTTAAAAGAATCACATGGTTTCCAAGTAACTAAATTGTCTGCCAAAACACAGTTCAAGAATAGTGAAAAGAATATATGAAGATATCCAGGAACCATAAAAGTAAAATTCACAATGTCTGGCATCCAATAAAAAATTACTAAGCAGGCAAAAAGGCATAAAAAAAATATGAACCTTAAAAAGGAGAAATATCAGTCATTAGAAACAAACCTAAAAGGATATGGCTATTAGGCCTTGACCAGGGGGCTCAGCTGGTTGGAGCATCATCCCATACACCAAAAGGTTGCAGGTTTGATTCCTAGTCAGGGCACATACCTAGGTTGTGGGTTTGGTCCCCAGTCAGGTCATGTATGGGAGGCAGCCAGTCGATATTTCTCTCTCTCTCCCTCTTTCTCTCTCCTGTTCCTTTCTGAAAAATCAATAAACATATCCTCAGGTGAGGATTTTTTTAAAAAAGACATAGATGTTAGAATTAGTAGAAAAGGATTTTAAAAGTTATTATTAACTATATTTTGTATGTTCAAGAAGGTAAAGGAAAGAACAAATGTTAAAAAGTATATGAAAGAAATAAAAAAGACTCATATCAAACTTCTAGAGATAAAAATATAGTGTCTAAAATTAAAAATATAGATGGGACAATAAGATTAGACATTTTAGAAGAGAAAAATTAATGTACCTGAAGATTTAAGTATAGAAGCTATCCAACATGAAACTGAAAAAAATTGGTATCTATAGAAAATAGTATCTGTGAGCTATGGGACAACTTCAAGTGACCTAATTCATGTGGATTGGAATCTCTGAAGGAAGGTGTGGGGAGTCAACAAAAATATTTTAAGAAAATAACAGCCAAGATTTCCAAATTTGATGAAACCTATAATCCTACATACACATGCAAAACGCTGAGCAAAAGATACATGAAGAAAACTAAATGTAGGCACATCGTAAATTGCCTTAAACCAGTGATAAAGAGAAAAATCTTAAAAGCAGTCAGAAAGAAAAGTCCTATTACCTACAGAGAAATTAATAAAAGGCAGACTACGTCAGAAACAACACAAACAGAAAACAGTGGAGCAAGACTTGGTGGCTGCTGTAGGTGGATCAAGTCTGATCTCTTCAATTAAAGAGCACAGCCTAGGACCCCACTGTGGGATTCACAAATATATGACAGAATACCAGGTTTAAGTTGCAGATTTTATCAACAGAAATTTCCTGACGTGGAAGATGTAGGGATTGTGAATGTGAATGAGAGTTTATATCAGCCTGCTGGAATACAATATTGAAAGCATTTTTCTTAGTGGGCTGTCTAGAAGGTGTATTCATTCTATAAACAAACTCATCCAAATTGGCAGGAATGAATGTGTGGTTGTCATTAGAGTGAACAAAGAAAAAGTATACATTGATTTGTCAAAAAGAAGAGTTTCTCCAGAAGAAGTAGTCAAATGTGAAGGTAAATTCACCAAACCCAAACTGTTTGCAGCATCCTTTGTCATGTTGCTGAGGTATTAGATAGAATACTTCAAAAATAAGCAACTGGAAAGCCAGTTCCAGAGGATTGCTTGGGTCTCTGATGACAAGTACAAGAGAACCAGATATGGTCCCTATAATGCATCTAAGCATGCAGTCTCAGACCCATCTATTTTGGATAGTTTAGATTTGAATGAAGATGAATAGGATGTACTCATTAACAATACTGAGTGGCGTTTGACTCCATGGGTTGTCAAAGTTCAAGGAGATATTGAAGTGGCTTGTTATGGTTATGAATGGCATCAACACCATGAAAGACTCGCTCAGAGGAGGTTTGAATTGTTCTATAGAAACCATGACCATCATAGCTCTTCCTCAGTATGTGATGACTACAACAACCCTGTAGAGGACCGAAGGCCTCTCTATCCTCAATCAAGCTATGGCTACCATTAGAAGACTGACGAATGAAGAAAAGAGGTGTCTTCACTGTTCAAATGGAACCCAAATGATCACAGATACAGATGAAATTGAACTGGCAACGCAGCTAAAGAGGCTTGAGAGAGGAAATGTAGAAGTAGATGGAGATGATAATGCAGAAGTGGAAGTCAAAGTTGAAGATTAACCTCTGGAAAACAGAATATAGTTTAAGGAACACAAAACAACCCTTCTTGGCTATTACACCCTACACTTAAAAGTCTTCCAGTATTGAAAACTTCAAACCTGAATACTTTTTATTTCCAAGTATTTAAATATTCTAACAGACCAAAACATGAAATGCCCTGCTAAAATGTCAGCTTTTAGCACACAGGAGCTCCAACACATTGAGCATTTTTTAAGGGAGTGACCTAATTTCTCTAGAAACAGGTAAGAACAGTCATAAAATTGGGCTTTCCAAGCCCTGGCTGGCGTAGCTCAGTGGATGAGCTCGGGCTGGGAACCACAGTGTCCCAGGTTCGATTCCCAGCCAGGGTGCATGCCTGGGTTGCAGGCCATAACCCCCAGCAACCGCACATTGAAGTTTCTCTGTCTCTCTCTATCTCCCTCCCTTCCTCTCTAAAAAATAAATAAATAAAATCTTAAAAAAAAATTGGGCTTTCCATTTCTGATGTCTCAGGTTGATACCTCTTTGTAGTTCAGACCCTCCATTGTGATTACTGGGGTATCCAGAGCAAATAATCCCACCTTTCTATATAAATGTATCAAGGCAAACATTAAATAAATTTCTGGGATACAACAAAAAAAATGAATGAAGACAGTGGAGCAACATCTTTTAAATACTAAAAGGAAAAAAACTGTCAGCCTAAAATTCTACGTTCGGCAGAATATCTTTCAAAAACAAAAGTGATGTCAAGATTTATTTTAGAAATTAAAAGCTGAAAAAAATTATCACAATAAACCTGAACATGAGAAATGTTAAAAAAGAGAGAGAGTTCTTCAGAAAGAGGGAAACTACATACTAGATGGAAATCTGGATCTACATAAAGGATGAAGAGCATTGAAATGATAAATATGAGGGTAACTAAAATACTTCTCTTACTCTCTTTCAAAGATAATTGATACTTTAAAGTAAAACTAATGTATTCTGAGACTTATAACTTAGGTTGAAGTAAAAACATATGACACAAAGGTTGAGACAGCACAAAGGTTGGGAATAAGGAAATGGAAGTATATTGTTCTAAGGTTCTTATAATGCATGTGAAGGGGATAATACTATTAAAGGTAAACTATAAGAAGGTAAAGATGTATATTATAAATCATAAAGCAACCAATTATAAAATAAAACAAAACAAAGAAGTATAGATAGTAAGCTCACAGAGAATATAAAATGAAATAAAACATATTAGATTCAAAAGAAGGTAGAAAAAAAGAAAAGAGGGAAAAAAGAGATGAAACAAATAGAAAACAAGTAGTAAGAGAGAAAATTTAAACCCAACCATACCAATGACAACATTAAATTTACATGTTGTAAGCATCCCTTAATTATTAATAAAAAGCAAAGACTGTCAGACTGGATAGGTAAAACATGACCTAACTATGTGCTGTCTACAAAAACCTACTTTAAGTACAAAGACAAAATAGGTTAAAATAAAAGAATGGGAAAGATATACTATGCTAATATTAATGAAAAGAAACATGGAGTAGTTTTACTACTATCAGACAAAATAGTTTTCAGAGTGAAGAATATAATCAGGGATAAAAGGGTCATTTTGTAATGATTAAGAAGTAAATTCATCAAGAAGACATTAAAATTCTAATGGTTTATGTACCTAAATTCTATATGTAAGAAACTGGACTAGGTATTGTGAGACAGATCTTTCTTTAAAGTAAGACAAAAATGTTGCTTTTCAGGATCTCTGTAACCCGCGCACCTCTTATTTTCTCTCTCTTTTTTCCTCACTCCTAGGGAGGACTCTCTTTAATTTCCTGGTCATTTATCTCACACACTGAAGACTTTGGTTCCTAGTCCACAATTCCTCCTTTTTATCACTTGTCTTGGGTGACTTAATCATTCATTTAGCCTTTGGGTCCTTCACATCCTCTTTGCCAGTGGTCTTCATCTTCATTCCAATTCAGTCATGCACTCCTGATGTTATTTCTTAGAATACAGTAAATTACCCAGAAATGTTCAGTCTCTGGAATATTAAGTTGAAACATCTTATTCTTTGACTACAACCTCTTCCTTTCACACTCATTGTCACTGCCAGTAAACCTATTCAACTTCATAAAAAGCTCATGTTTTTTAAAACCTCTACTTTGTCCATCAATCTCCTATTTCCTATGCAACTGAAACTACAGCCTTAACACTATACTCTCTGATCAACCTCAACTTACTCGCTCCATTAATCATTCGGTTGCATCTTCTTAGCCAAATCACAAAATTCTGGTTCAATCTAATTGTTCACCTTTTGTAATCCTACATGAAACTGCTAGATGATGCTGAAAAAATAATACCACCACACAGAACTGGGGTGGCACTACAAAGTTAGAATTTCTTTTTTTTTTAATTTATTTTTATTTTATTTTATTTTTATTTTAATCATTGTTCAAGTACAGTTTTCAAAATTGCCTTCTGTGCTGCTGGGCAATCCTCTTACCTTCCACCAGTCAGCTTTCTCTATTGTTTATTCCTTAGCAACAATTTCAGATTGTGTCCACTCTCCTTAAACTTCTGATTATACCATTTTACACTCCTCACTCCACCTATGTGCCCACCCTCAGCAAATTATCTCAGCTCAATTTCATTTTTGTAAAGCACTAAATGGACACTCCCTCAATTTCCTCCCATGGTACCCATATACAACCTTGCTTGTAACTCTTTCCATTTTGCCATGCAATATTTCCCATCCCACTTTGCCTCTCCTCAAACAAGAGATGACATATAATTAAGGGGACCCCTTGATTCTGGATAGGCCCTGTGACTGCTTTGACTAACAAAATACAGCTTCAGCTAAGGTCCTTTTGTCCCATAGAAGCCTTTTGGAAGCCAGCTGCTATATAAGAAAACATGATTACCCTAAAACCAAAATGCTATGAGATGTCTAGCTTCTCACTAGGAGGGAAAATGGGATGGAGGGAGAGGTCAGCATATACCAAGAGAAGCAAGAAGGTGCCAGACTTATAAGTTAAGAAGCACCTTATAAATGTATCCTGCCCCAAACTCCTCCTGACACTACATATTCAGGAATGCACTTCTTAGTCAAGCTCTTCCCAAATTCCTGACACACAAAATCAGGATCAAAATAAAATGATTATTTTAGTCACTAATGTGTCATCCAGAAAGAGAGGACACTCCTAGTGGCTCTTTTTGATCAACATTTAATCCTGTCTTTTCCATCTTAAAAAACAATATTTCCTTTATCTCATGCACCTCCAGCTATATCTTTACTTCTCTTCAGAGACAAAACACTTGTTAAAGCTGTCTATAATCACTATCTCCATTTCTTATTTATCTCTCATCCAAATCCCACTGCAATCACTCCTGTCCCTACAATTTCTAATAGTCCCTGCTACCATCACCAGTGGCTTACTTGTTGTTAAAGCTAATGAACACTTTTTAGTTCTTAAACGCTGCTCCTTCAGTAACTGAAACAGCAAGCACTCATTCAGACCTTGTAATGATCTCTCTTTTTATGACACCACTTCTGATTTTCCTCCTGTGTCTCTGGCTGTTCTAGTTCAATCTCTTTTGGAGGCTTCTCTTTTCTATCTATCCCTTAAACAGAATCCTGAGAGCTCCTCAGGATTCTATCTTTAGCTGTCTTCTCTGTGCATACTACCCTTAGGTGACCTTATCAATTCTCTAAACTTTGGTTACCTAATAAAACATAAGGATTAATAATAGCTTTGGAGCTAGAGAGACCTGGGTTTGAACTGCAGCACTGATATTCAGCTTGTGTGGTCTAAGGTAAGTTATTAAGCTTCTTCTCTAAGCATAAATTTCCTTATGTAAAATAATACTGCCAAAAGGATTATGGAAATTAAATCATATTGTAAGAAGTACACATCACAATGCCTAGCACAAGATAAACTGTCAATAAAGGACAGTGATTTTGGTTATTATATATGTGCTGGCAGCTCTCAAGTTCATAATCCTAGCCTATATTTCTTTGCTAAGCTCCAAACACAAATATGCAACTACACTTCATTCCTCTACTTGAATGACCTATATTTCAAACTCAACCTAGTCAAACAGAATTCATCTTACCAAACAAATCTCATTCAATCTCAGGTATTTTAATTAATGACATTACCTAGATATCTTTGTCAGTTAACTTCTGTCTGTCCCTCACTCCCACTTTGTTTATTAATTGCCACATCTTATAATGTAATGCCAGATACTGTTCTAAGTGCTTTAACAAAATCAATTCATTTAACACGGGGCACACAGATAAGATATAAAGTTTATAAATGACTAGTAAGTAGGCTAAATAAACACTTAAGACTGTAGGGAGGGAAGAATGATTATACATTAAAGTGGTCATGAAGGACAAAGTGGAAGTAGACCTGAAAATCTGGTAAACAAAAAGGCAGGGGAAAGCATTTCAAGTGGGGCCAACCAAGTGAACAATAACTCTAAACCAGGTTTGTGATAATAAACATACAAGTCTGAACTGAGAAGAGAATATAAGGCAGGTATTCTAAAACATTTTGGACTCATAATCCTTTCACATTTTAAATATTATTGAGGACCCAAAAGTTTTTAGTCATGTGAACTGTATCTATATTTATTGTATTAGTAATTAAATCTTAATTTAATTAAAATGTGAATCTTAATTTAATTAAAATTACATTCTTTTAAGAATGTGACTTATTTTAAACCAAAATAATTATATTAATATAAATAAGATTTTATGAAAATAACCCTATTTTTCAAAACAAAAAAATCTGTGAGGAAAGTGGCACTGTTTTATAATCTTGCAAATAAATCTCTTTAATATCTGGTTTAATAGAAGGGACCTGAATTCTAATCTGCTTCTACATTTACTTTCTTGTAATATGTTGTATGGTTGAAGTGACCTCATAATATGCAGTTGGAAAAAGGAGTATTTTAATAGACATTTCAGACACTACCCCAAAACCTGACAAATGGTAATTTCTTAAAGTTTAGCAGTGCAGAATTGGAAATAATATCAAGGAACAGAAATAAATTTTTCATGTTCTGAGACCTATCTTGAATTTTAAATAAATTAAAAAACAATTGTTGTTAATTTTAGGAAGGAAGAGTGAAAAAGAAAGGGAGGGAGGGCAGGAGCAGGGAGAGAAGAGAAAGAAACAGAAACACTGATTTGTTTTTCCACTTATTTATGTATTTATTGGTTGCTTCTTAAATGTGCCCTTACCAACTGAGAACTGAACAAGGGCTAAATAAGTTTATTACCCATGCATGATTTTATAACATAATGCATTGGTCATCTGGAAATATTGATTCAAATTATGGAAATCCTACAAATGTTGATGAATCTTTTTATAAATATCAAAAATCATACTTATTAATAGTATTAATTCCACCAGAAAAGACTGTGAAGTCTGGGAAGTTGTCAGGTTTATAGTGAACACAAGCTTAATAAAATTCTAATTTTGACTTGAAAACTCAAAATTTACCATTGGCAACATTTTTGGGAATCATTTTCAACAAAAAGCATGTGAGAAAGGAGATTTAATAAAATTAATACTTTCATTGATTCACCAATGAAGATGTTGTCTTGTTTCTCATTTGGGAATTTGGGTGGTGAAGAAAAAAAATGACTACTACCAGTCTGAGACTACAGCTTTGATGCTTGGGAAGGTGCCAAGTTTTACATCATCAGTATAAATGTCAACAGAGTGAAAAATGAGTAACATCTTAGTAGTAACATGACAATAGTTTTTACTTTTCAGATTTCCCTAAAATGATTTCAGGGATTACCAGGAAATCACAGACCACACTCTGAACTGGTAACATAAAAGCATTGTTTTGTTTTTAAGCAGGCAATTACTTTCATTGAGCTTGAGCTATATTTACTGGGTAGGAGCTCCTGTCTCAGTTCTGATCTTTTGTCTTTTATTAATGGGCTTTGAGTTTATTACTCTCAAAATGTTTCAGGTTTCAGGCAGAGATGTGGGAAGACAGAATATAAGGACTCTTTCTCTGGCTCTTTTGCAAAATTCTTCCAACTCTTCAGTGGCCAAGGTTTTCCCAGTTTCAGTGTTCTTGTTACCCTGGTCAGAAAGCCCTCAAGTTATCCCAAGGTACTTCCCACCCCATCTTACTATAATTTTTTGCCTACTCCACTAGCCCCATGTAAAAGCTTCCTCCCAAGGCTCATAGTTCCCTCTTCTTAAGTAGCCTGTCTACTCTTCTTTTCCAGTGATTTCAGACAGTAGCTTCCTGTACTGTGCACAGGTTTTATAGCTATTTTTTTTTTTTGCAGGGAGTCATATGGTAGAATTCTCCTCTCTCATTACTGGATGCAAAAGGCTTTTAATCTGAGAAATCAGCATGATTAGATCTGCATTAAAAAAGACCTCTTTGGCTACATGACAGAAAGTGTTAAAGTAGCTAGAGATGTGGGGAGGTCAATGGGAAAAGCCCAGGAAAGAGAGACCATTAGAAGAATAAAAGTACCTGGTACACTGGGGTTTATAAAGATTTTATTGAAAAAATCTGATAAACATTCAAATTACTGAAAGTAAATTATCCTAATCTTACTTCTTCATCATCTGCTGGCATAACAAACTCTTAAGAGATTGAAGAAGACTGAACACCTAGAAGTCATCTAGTCTAAAACTTAGGTATAGCTTATTCTAAATCACCTCTAATACTCCAAATTTCCAGAGAACAAGATTTCACTACATTTTTCAATAAATTGTTTACATTTTATATTCATATATTGCCTGTTAACATCTCTGAGGTACAAAGAAACAGAAGTGTATTTATTCCTTCTTAAACTTACTTTCTTCCAGATTTATTATTTCTCAAGATTGTCAAAGCAAAGTTGTTGAACCCTTTCCCCATGAAATCATTAAAAATACAAAGATGTGATTACTCTTGTAATCAAAATTCAACTAAATTATAGAATAATCACTATTGTGAAATACCTGAAGAATAGCTGAACAGAACTCCTATAACTAAGGCTATAAAGAAGCCACATGGAACTGACCCTTAGAATTCTCTCCAATCAACACCAGGCTAAGAGTCTAGTTGGAGGCAGTCTAAGCTACCTTCAGGTAATAATCTCCATAGAAGGGTAAAAAATCATATTAAAACATCAAAATTACAATTATTTAAAAAAAAAAAAACTGCCCTAGAGAACCACCCGAAAGCTAGCCAAACAGAATTAATTCCTTTAACCAAGGATATACCCACATATGGAGGTTAAGAATCAGGAGGAATATTTCATCTATGGAGGCCCACACTGAGAAGTGAGGTGTCCCAGCACCACATCAGCAACCCCAGCCCAGACCACCAGTGCTGGGAAGGGGAATCCCCACAACAGCTGACTGTGAAAATCATCAGGAACTCAGTCCAGTGAGATAACAGGCTGCTGTTGACCCAAAGATCCTATTATAGGGCTCTAGCACATCCTCACTCACTCACAAACACTTGCCCTAAGCTCCAGAGAAGGGACAGTAGCTCAAAAAACATCAGGGATGTACAGGGGGAAACTGTATCATCTGGATTCAGGGCAAGGACTGGAGTTTCTCGAAAACTAAAGTGCTGTCAGGTACCATTGTTCCTTTATTGAGTTCTCCCTCCACACAGCCTGCAGGAGAAGGTGGACACCAACAAATCTGAGTCTCCATCAACAGGGCTAATACCATTCTCACTCCACCCTATTGATTCCCTGAGATCCCACCACACCTAATTCATGTACCAGCCCAAACTTCTTTCAGAGGCTAATCCATACAAACAGCAGGCCTGGGCCCACACTGCAGAACAGAGATATTACACCACTGGGCCCCACAGGATAATTCCTACATTAGGCCGCTCTGAGGTATCTCCATGTAGCAGATCTACCTAATAAACAGAAACAAACACAGGAAGGCAGCCAAAATGAAGACACAAAGAAACATGTTCCAAATGAAAAAACAGAACAAAACTCCCTCCCAAAACAATCTATCATATGCAGAGTTGAAAATACTGCTTATAAGGCTGCTCAATCAACTTAAGGAATGAGTAGATGATCTTATACCACAAAATAGGAAACATAAAAAGGGACACAGACACCACAAAGAAACAGAAATGAATACAATAACTGAAATAAAAAATACATTAGGTGGAATCAACATTGGATTAGATGAAGCAGATTGAATCAGTGATTTAAAAGACAAGGTAACAGAACACACCCAATCAAAACAGTAGAAAGAAAAAATAATATTTTAAAATGAGGCTAAGGCAGCTATCTTCACCCTTTTTGACAACAGGGACTGGTTTAGTGGAAGGCAATTTTCCAACATAATATTGAGGGAAGCTTCCCTTGCTCACCTGCCATTCGCCTGCTGTGTGGCCTGGTTCCTAACAGACAATGGATGGGTACCAATCTTCAGCCCAGAGATTTGGGCTCTCTGGTATAAGGGACCTCTAGGACAACATCAAGCATGACAACATTCACATTATAGGGGTAATAGAAGAAGAGAGAGAGAGAGAATAAGTGATTGAAAACTTATTTGAAAAAATAATAACTGAAAACTTCTCTAACCTGGTGGAGGAAATAGACATATAAGTCTGTTAAGCACAAAGAATCTCACAC
Source organism: Phyllostomus discolor (assembly GCF_004126475.2). Taxonomy (NCBI): domain Eukaryota; kingdom Metazoa; phylum Chordata; class Mammalia; order Chiroptera; family Phyllostomidae; genus Phyllostomus; species Phyllostomus discolor. The sequence continues at coordinate 47,840,145 of NC_040913.2, read as the reverse complement.
AAGATAAACCCAAATATACCCACACTGAGACAAATAACAATTAAAATGCCATGACAAAGACAGAATTTTAAAAGCAGCAAAAGAAAAGCTGTTATTTACCTACAAGGAAACTTCCTTAAGACTGTCAGCTAATTTCCCAACTACAACTTTGCAGGCCAGAAGAAACTGGCAAGAAATATTCAAAGTGATTAAAAGCATGGAACTATAACCAAGATTACTCTCTTCAGTGATAACATAGAATCATAGGATAGAGATGGAAGATGGTAGCAAGGTAGGTGGGAGCCGAGCCCTCTTCTTATAGAAACACCTATCCAATCTTCTGAGGAACAGAATGAACAGCCAATGGAATCCCAGCTTATATGAAATTTGGAGGCCAAAAACTGTGGAGGACATTGAAAAACAGACAGTGAGGAGATTGCAATGGGACACTAAGATCCCTAGGATCTGCACAGGGACCTAGGCCACTGTGATCCCCCACCCAGCACCTGCTGTGGGGTACTTGGAGGAGAGTTAGATCACCAACTCCCTCCCCTACCAGAGCAGGAAGGGCAGGCCAACACCAGGAGGGACCTGGCAGCAGGAAGTTGCTGGGGAGAATAGAGACACTCAGAGGTGGTGTATACCTACTGGGACTGTGGATGCTGGCTAGGTCACTACCAGAGAAACTGGGGAGCTGGGAGACACCTGGAGAAGGAAGAAGAGTTGGGCCATGTTAGACCCTGACCCGGATAGTCTTCAGTCTGTTTAGAAAGTTGGGCTGTGTGAAAAGCCGGGTGCTTGTTAAGAACGGCGGGCTTAAACAGAGGCTTTTACAAAAAACAAAACAAAACAAAACAAAACAAAAAAAACTTGCAGCCACTTTGTAAGGAACTCTCGAGCAGCAGCTGGCTCCTCCCAAGACTGATTTGAGCTGCGCCCCATGCTTGGCTTGGGGCTGCTCACAGGGCAGCAGATTTGAGCCCCTGTGCCTGCACTTTACTCCTGCAGCTAGCCTGGCAGCTGAGTCAAGCCACTAGCCTGAAGGCTGAAGGGCGCTGTTCACCCTGTGGCTGAGTATGACTGCTACCTGTAACACTCGCACCAAAGCTGATTTGAGCCAAGTGCAAGCTGGACTCACGATGCTCACCCAAAGGCTAAGTGGTACTGAGTGCCCAGCAGCTGACTGGTGCTCTTTACCTAGCAGTGGACTCCAGCCATGGTGGGCTCACAAAGAGCAAGGAAGAAGCACACCGCACAGACCTCAGCTCAACTGGTGTATTGAAAGAGCAGGCCTGGTGTAGATAGATGGTGGGGGCACCGCAGCTCACCCAGGACCTGAGCTGGGGGTTGGCCAAGTGCTGTGAATATTGCAGCCCAGACCTGGCCCCCATCTTTGCAAAACCATAGGAAGGGAGAAAATCAAAGCCCAACTCCCCTCTTTCTGCAGGAAGACCAGCAGAACTCACTCAACAGGTTTAAAGTCAATAGGAGGCTTATTTCTTTTTCTTTCTTCTCTCTCTTTTTTTTTTTCTTCCACCAAGTGAAACAATAAGACCTGGAGGTGTGAAAGGTCCAGAGACAGATCCAAAAAGGGAGCATAAGGCTAACCCCAACAACTGAGAAACTGACACAAATTTGACTTTGCTATTGTACAGAACTGGCATTATATTGTTCATTTGCATTGTTATTGTTTTTATTATTTTTAATTCTTTTATTAGCATTTTTTATTTCTCTTCTTTGTATTCAGTTTTCTTCATTTTATTTCTCTGTTAAATTGCATTGTTGACTGGTTTTCCTTATTCTCTCTTTCATATTGTATTTTAATTTTACTTCTTTCACTTCACTCGTGTCCCAATTATACACTGCTCTCAATCATGTACTTTCTATTCTTGTTATCCAAATCATATATTTCCTGTCATATTATTTTTGTTCCAGTATTATTATAAATAATTGTTGTCCCATACAAATGTAAATACTACACAACACCCCTCCCTGACCTTAGTCCATTTCACTATATTCCTGAACTTTATTACTGTTGTGGTTAACTCTATTCTCTTGCACACTATGCCTAGTTTCTATCCTTTACTCTCACTGTATCTCATCATCTAACCTTATACAAGCACTCTGTTTTTTGGACTCAGGTTATAATCCTCCACCCCTCTAACAGGAGCCTTATCTCTCTTTCACCTCTTATAAAAAGTGGTTTGTTTGGTGAAATATCACAGTTAACACTATACTTATCCAAAGTATAAGTATAGTATAAGTATAGTGTTTGATATTTTAAATCCCATAGAACGCTCTCCAGCTGTCTTAATCCATTTTGCCTACTTGCTGCCACTCATCACATATGTGGGAGCTGGGAACATCAGTATACCTGCTGGAGGAGAGAAACCACCAACAAAGGAACCAACAAAAAAATAAAACCCCAAATACAACAAGAGAGCCCCACACAAACAGAAGAAAGGGAAAACCTAGAGTGTTCAGACAAGGAGATTAGAGATCACACCACTGAAATCCACAGAATTCCTACCACAAAAATTCACCCTACAAAGATAGCTAGCAAAAACAAACATCAGGAAGTGCAGAAATAAACACAAAGAGTCACATAAATTGTGGAGACAAAAAAAGAACCTAAAATAAAAAGCAATGGAAGAGTCCCACTAAAAGAGCTAAATGAAATAGAGGCAAGCAAACTATAAGATACAGAGTTCAAAAGAATGGTTATAAGGATGCCCAAGGAACTCACAGAAAACTACAAGAAACTGAGTGAGAATTATGACAGTATGAAAAAGAAAATACAAACTATAAACAAAAACTGGGAAGAAATGAACAATAAAATCTCAGAAATAAAAACACCCTGGAAGGAATTACAAGCAGGCTGAATGAAGCAGGAAGACAAAGTGGAAAGAAACACTCAGGCAGAGCAACTGCATGAAAAAAGACTAAAAATAGCTTAAAGATATTAGCTAAAATAGCTAAAGATAGCTTAAAGCAACTCCAAGATAACATGAAATGCAACAACATTTGAATTATAGGAATACCAGAAGGAGAAGAAAAGGAACAAGGCATAGAAACCCTATTTGAAAAGATAATGACAAAAAACTTTCCATGGAGAGGGAAAAACCATGCAAGTTCAAGAAGCAAAGAGAGTCCCAATCAAGATGAACCCAAAGAGGCCTATTCCAAGACATATTATATTTAAAATGACAAGTATTAAAGACAAAGAGAGAATCTTAAAAGCACCAAGGAAGAAACAAGAAGTAACATACAAAGGAATTCCGATAAGGCTAGCAACTGATTTCTCAACAAAAACACTCCAATAAAGGAGAGAATGGCAAGAGATATACCAAATAATGAAAAACAAAGGCCTGCAACCAAGATTACTCTACTCATAGAGGATCTCAATTAAAATGGAAGGTAAGATAAGGATTTCCCCAGACAAAAAAATGCTGAAACAATACATCTCCACCAACCAGCCCTTGTAGGGCTGATTTCCTAGCTGTGTTCCTCTACAAGTAAATTTTGTAGATTTACTAAAGGGACTACTATAAGAAGAAAAGGAAAGGAGTGAGAGAGAGAGGAACACAGATACAAAGTGAGAAAATGAACAAATACTACAATAATAATCTTAAATATTAATGGATTAAATGCTCCAACAAAAGATACAGAGTAGCTGAATGGACAAGAAAACATGATCCACACATATACTGCCTATAAGACAACCCACCTCAAACAAAAGACCTACATAGACTGAAAGTGAATGGTTGAATAAAAAAATATTCCACGCAAATGGACAGGAAAGAAAGTTGGGGGTGGGGAAGCAATACTCATATAAGACAAAATAAGCTTCAACAACATGGGCCATAAAAAGAGACCCAGAAGGACACTTCATAACACTCAAGGGAAGAATCCACAAAGAAGACATACATATTATAAACATATATGCACCCACATAGGAGTAACCAAATACATAAGGAAAATCTGGAAGACATCAACGAAGATATAGACAGCAACACTATTATAGTAGGGGATTTTAATATCCCAAGTGCCAAAAATGGATAGATTTTCCAAACAAATATCAACAAAGACACTGTGGCATTGAACAAACCCTAGATCAAATGTATTTAACTGATATATAGAAAGCCGTTCATCCCAAAGAAGCTATATACACATTCTTTTCCAATGTACATGAACATTTTCAAAGACAGACCACACAATAGGATACAAAACAATCCTCAACCAATTCAAGAAACTTGAAATCAGAGCAACCATTTTCTTTGACCACAAGGGACTGAAACTAGAAACCAATCTCAAGTACAAAACTCAGAAACACTCAAATTCATGGAGATTGAATAGCATGCTATTAAACAATGAATGAGTCAAGAATGAGATTAAGGGAGAAATCAGAAAGTTTCTGGAAACAAATGAAATGAACTCACAATAACCCAAAACTTATGGGACACAGCCAAGGCAGTCTTGAGAGGGAAGTTCACAGCCATACAGGCCTACCTGAAAAAAGATAGAAACATTTCAAATAAGTAACCTAACCCTAACCTACAAGAACTCAAAGAAAAACAAGCAACAGTACAGAACAAGTAGAAGGAAGGAAATAACCAAAGTAAGAAGAGAATTAAATAACAGAGACTAAAAGCACAATTCTAAGGATCAATGAATCCAGGAGCTGGTTCTTTGAAAAGATATCCAAAATCCATAAGCCTTTACAGAATTACCAAGAAAAAAAGAGAAAGGACCCAAATAAACAAAATTAGAAATGAAAGATGAGATATTACATTTAATACCACAGAAATACAAAGGATTGTAAGAAATGACTACAAAGAACTAAATGCCAAGAAATTTGAAAACCTAGGTGAAATGGACACATTTCTAGAAAAACATAATCTTGCCCTGGCTGGCGTAGCTCAGTGGATTGAGCGCCGGCTGGGAACCAAAGTGTCCCAGGTTCAATTCCCAGCCAGGGTACATGCCTGGGTTGCAGGCCATAACCCCCAACAACCGCACATTGATGTTTATGTTTCTCTCTCTCTCTCTCCTTCTCTCTCTCTCTCTCTCTTTCTCTCATCCCTCTCATCTCTCTCTAAAAATAAATAAATTAAATTAAAAAATAAAATAAAATGATAGTATCTTAAAGAAAAAGAAAAACATAATCTTCCAAAACTCAATGAAGATGCAGCAGAAAGCCTGAACAGACCAATAACAGCAAATGAAATTGAAGCAGTAATCAAAAACTCCCAACACACAAAAGCCCTGGAATGGATGGTTTCACAGAATTCTACAAAGCATTTAAGGAAGAGCTAACCCCTATCCTTCACAGACAATTCCAAAAAATCCAAGAAGATGAAAGACTCCCAAACTGTTTTTATGAAGCCAGCATCAACTTAATCCCAAACCAGATAAAGACACAACAAAGAAAAAAACTTGAGGCTAATATCGCTAATGAATATAGACACGAAAATCCTCACAAAATACTGGCAAACTCCATCAAGCAATACATTAAAAAGACCACACACCATGACCAAGTGGGATTCATCCCAGGGATGCAAGGATGGTACAATATTTACAAATCAATAAATGCAATACATCACATAAACAAAAGCAAAGACAAAAATCAAATGATCATATCAATAGATGTGGAAAAAGCATTTGGTAAGGAACAGCACCCCTTTATGATTAAAGTACTCAGCAAAATGGGAATAGAGGGAGCATTCCTCAACATAATAAAGGTCATACATGAGAGAGCTACAGCCAACATCATACTCAATGAGAAAAAACTAAAAACTTACTCAATGAGAGCAGGAACAAGACAAGGTTGTCCACTTACACACTTCTATTCAACATAATATTGGAAGTCCTAGCCACAGCAATCAGACAAGAAAAAGAAATAAAAGGCATCCAAACTGGAAAGGAAGAAACAACACTGTCATTGTCTGCAGATGACATGATAGTATACATAGAAATCCTATAGACTCGGCCAACAACTGTGTGACCTAATAAATGAATTTGGCAGAACAGTGGAATACAAAGTCAATATTCAGAAATCAAAGGCATTTTTGTATACCAATAATGAATTATCAGAAGCAGTAATCAGGAAAAAAATCCCATTTGATACAGCAACAAGAAAAATAAAATACCTAGGAATAAACATAAGGAAAGAGGTAAAGGATCTGTACTCAGAAAACTACAGAACACTGAAGAGAAAAATTAAGGAAGACACAAACAAAAGGAAGCATATATCATGTTCATGGATTGGAAGAATTAATATCATCAAAATGTCCATACTACCCAAAGCCATATATAGATTCAATGCAGTATCTATTAAAGTACCAATGGCATATTTCACAGACATAAAACAAACATTTCGAAAATTTATATGAAATTATAAATGACTCCGAATAGCAGCAAGAAATTTTGAGAAGGAAGAAAAAATTGAGGAAATCACAATACCTGAGATCAAACTGAATTACAAGGCCACTGTAATCAAAACAGCCAGATACTGACATAAGAGCAGGCACAAAGACTAATGAAACAGAATAGGGAGCCCAGAAATAAAACCAAGTCTCTACAGTCAATTAATATTTGACAAAAGGTGCAGAAGCATAAAATGTAGTAAAAATAGCCTCTTCAACGAATGGTGTTGGGAGAACTGGACAGCTACAATGCAAATAATGAAAACCACTAACTATACCATACACAAAATAAATTCAAGGTGGATAAAAGATTGCAATATAAGATGTGACACCATGAAAGTCCTTCAGGAGAACACAGACAGGGGAATCTCAGATATTCCAAGAACAAGGGACATAAAGGAAAGAAGAAACAAATGGGATCTCATCAAAATAAAAAGCTTCTGCATAGCTAAAGAAAACAGTATTAAAAGAAAAACAAAATGAACCATGTGGGCAAACATATTTACCACTGATACCTCAGACAATGGTTTTGATCTACAAAATGTATAAATAACTCACAGGACTCCACTCTAGGAAGACAAAAAACCCAATTAAAGAATGGGCAAAGCATTTGGAGAACAGACACCTCTCCAAGGAGGACATACGGAGGGTCCAGAGACCATGAAAAGATGCTCAGCATCACTAGCCATCAGAGAGATGCAAATTAAAACCATATTGAGATACCACTTCATCACCAGTGAAAATGGCCATCATAAAGCAACAAACAGCAGGTGTTTGAGAGGATGTGGAGAAAAGGGAACCCTAGTGCACTGCTGGTAGGATTGCAGACTGGTGCAGCCACTGTGGAAAAACAGTGGGAATTGCCTCAGAAAACTAAAAAATGGTACTGCCTTTTGGACCCAGCAATTCCACTGCTGGGATTATATCCTGAGAACCATGTAATACCAATCCAAAAGAACCTATGCACTCAAATGTTCATAGCAGCATAATTCATAATAGCTAAATGCTGGAGAGCAACGTTAAGTGCCCATAAGGAAACGAATGATCAAAACACCATGGTACATTTACATAGTGGAATACTACACAGCAGAAAGAAAGGAGCTCCTACCCTTTGCAACAGCATGGATGGAAATGGAGAGCATTATGCTAAGTGAAATAAGCCAGGCAGTGAAAGAAAAATACTATATAATCTCACCTCGAAGTGGAACCTAATCAACAAAACAAATAAGCAAGCAAAATATACCCAGAGGCTGAAATTAGAACAAATGGACAGCAACCAGAGGGGAGATGGGAGGGGGTAAAGGGGGGGAAAGGGGTGAAGAGTTTTCAGGAACAACTATGAAGGACACATGGACAAAACCAAGGAGTGGTGGAATACAGGAGGGGTGTGGGATCACTGGGGTGCAGGTAAAAGGCAGACAGCTGTACTTGAACAAAAATAATAAAAAAATAATAAAATAAAATAAAATAAATATAAAATAAATAAAATAAAATAATACAATAAATAAAAAATAAAATTAAATAAATAAAAAAATAATAGGATAGATAAAGAGCTTCCCAGACAAGAAAAAGCTGCAGGAGTTCATCACACCAATCCAATATTACAAGAAGTGTTAAAGGTATTTCCTTAAGAAGAAAAACAAATAATCAAAAATATTAGCAAGAAATTATCAGAAAAAAATTCTCACCAACAGAGGCAAAACACATAACAAAAGCAGTATATAGCAACCAAGAAGAAAGCTAGTACAAATGTTAAAAGGCAAAATTAGGAAGATTATGAGCAATTATATCAGTAAATTAAGGGGTATTATAAACACATATACAAAAGAAGTACAAATAAATTTCAAAAACAAACATGAAGGGGGTAAGTAAAAATGTTAGTGATTTTAGCCCATGTTCCAACGTAAGCAACCATCAACTTAAAATAGACTCCTATAAACACAGTTTGGTCTATATGAAGCACCTGGCAATTATAAACTTAAATCTACAAGAGAGATATTAAAAGAAATAGAGAGAAAATAATTCAAACACAACACTACAGAAAGCCACCAAATGCATCAAAAGAGAAAGAGGTAAGAAAGGAACAGAAAAGAACTACAAAAACAATTAGAAAATAACTCACAAAATGGCAATAACTACATATTATCAATAAATACTTTAAATGTAAATGGATTGAACTTCCAGTCAAGATCACAGCAGAAGCAGACATGACATTATCTTCACACAACCACATTAAAATTACAACTAGATATAGTACATCCATCACTTAGAAACATCAGTATTGCCCTGGCTGGTGTAGCTCAGTGGATTGAGCACGGGCTGCGAACCAAAGTGTCGCAGGTTCGATTCCCAGTCAGGGTACATGCCTGGGTTGCAGGCCATGACCCCCAGCAACCGCACATTGATGTTTCTCTCTCTCTCTCTTTCTCCCTCCCTTTCCTCTCTAAAAATAAATAAATAAATAAAAATCTTAAAAAAAAAAAAGAAACATCAGTATTGAGCTGAATGGAAGTCTGACAAGTATGGAATTAGAGAAAACACATCCATCCAGACAACCTGATAGGAGGGGTGCAGATGTGGAATGGGTTGGTGCCTCACCCTGGTAGAGTGTATTAAAAGTTGGGAGGGATATCTCAGGAGTGAGGAGTCCCAGGCCCACACACAGCTCCCCATACATGGGTTCTAATACCAGTAAACACATCCCCACAACTTCTGGCTGCAAAAACCAGCTGGGATTGAATTGGTGAAAGAAACTTCTGGAGCCCCAAGCAGTTCCTCTTAAAGAACCCACACACAGACTCACCTATTCAGATTCACTCCCTCTGATCTCCAGGACCAGGGTAGCAGTTTGAAAGGCTCCAGAAGTGTGCATGGAGAAACTGAAGTGTCTCGCATCAAGGCAAGCAGAGGCCATTGTCCCTTTTCTAAATCCTCCCCCCCAACAGAGTCCCCAAGCTGGTACCATGTCTGAGACTCGATCAACCTGGCTAACACTGTTTTACCTGCCTTGGACATCCACCAGATACTCCACCCCACCCAACTTACAGGCCCACCCAAGCTGCTTTTCCATATGAAAGGCTAGTCTTGGCTAATGCTTCACAACTTCCTAAACCCTATCAAAAAAGGAAGTGCTGGCCTCAGTGAGCCTCAAGTACTGGCACTAGCATTAGCCAGCCTAGCTTCACAGCTTGGTTTCACCTGAAAAACTCCAAGCCCAGCACAATTAGCAGCCATCTCAGATTGCTTTATAGCTCAGGCAGGGTGGCTCCAGGCAAAACACAGGTGGGAGCTGACCTTGGCCTGTACCACCCAGGAACCCCAGAGTCAATGCACCCAGTGGACAGCTATAGATCACGTCAGAGCACTGCAACCCAGCTCCTGCACAGCTGATTCTCCATGGAGGGCAAAGGTTGGTGTTAAGGTTAAATCCCTCCCACCGATCTGCCAACAGCAACCAAGCCTCAACTTGAGTCTTGGGTATACAAGAAGAGGGTGTAGATAGTCCACATGAAGGGCACACCTCCAGAACCCAGCTTGGGTGACAGGGAGGCTGTGCTACTGGACACTACAGGACACCTACTAATTAAGCCACACTACCAAGACAGACTCAAAGTAGATCTATCTAATACATAGAAATGAACTCAAGGAGGCTGCCAAAATGAGGAGACAAAGAAACAGGGTCCAAATGAAAGAACAGATCGAAACTCCAGAAAAAGAGCTTAAATAAAATGAGATAAGCAAGCTATTACATGCAAAGTTCAAAATATTGGCTATAAGCATGCTCAAGGAACTTAGTGAGGACCTCAACAGCATAAAAAAGACCCAGTCAGAAATGAAGGATACACTAATTGAAATAAAAAACAATTTACAGGGAAACAACAGTAGAGTGGATGAAGCCAGGAATCAAATCAATGACTTGGCACATAACGAAGCAAAAAACCACCAATCAGAACCAGAAGAAGGAACCAAACCCAAAAATAAGATACTATAAGCAGTTTTTGGTACAACTTCAAGAGGTCCAACATTCATATCACAGTGGTGCCAGGCAAAGAGGAAGAACAAGAAATGGGAAGTTTATTTGAAAAATAATGAAAGAAAACTTCTCCAATTTGGTGAATGAAATAGACATGCAAGTCCAGAAACACAGAGTCACAAACAAGGTGGAAGCAAAGAGGCCCCACTCCAAAACACATCATAATTAAAATGCCAAAGCTTAAAGATAAAGAGAGAATCTTAAAGCAGCAAGAGAAGTTAGTTATGTACAGGGAATCTCCCTCAATACTGTCAGCTGATTTCTCAAAAGAAACTTTGCAGGCCAGAAGGGACTGCAGGAAATATTCAAAGTCATGAAAGCAGGGACCTACAGCCAAGATTGTTTTAACCCAGCAAGCTATAACTTACAATCAAAGGGCAGATAAAGGACTTTCCAGACAAGAAAAAAAACTAAAGGAGTTCATCATCACCAAACCATTATTATATGAAATGTTAAAGGGACTTTTTAAAGAAAAAGAATCACAACTATGAACAATAAAAGGGAAAGAAATACAAATTATCAACAATTGAATCTAAAAAACAAACTGAGCAAGAACAGAGACGGAATCATGGATACAGACATCATTTTGATGGTTGTCAGATTATAGGGGAGTGTGGAAGAATGGGTGGAGAGGTGATGGGATTAAGAAATACAAATAGGTAGTTACAGAATAGCCCTGGGAATGTCAAGTACAGTACAGGAAATGGAGTAGTCAGAGAACTTACACGTATGACCCCATGGACATGAACAATGGTATTGGGATTTCTTGAAGGAATGGGGATGCTGGGTGGAGGGGGAGCAAAGAGGTGGGGAACCAGGACAATTGTAATGGCATAATCAATAAAATATAATTTAAAAAAGCAAATGGAATAAAAGATGAATGGATAAAGATCTCATACATATATACAATGAAACACTATTCAGTCATATAAAATAATGAAATCTTACTATTTACAACATGGATAGTCCTGGGCATTACACTAAGTTAAATAAGTCAGACAGAGAAAGAAAAATATGATATGATTTCATTTAGATGTGTAATATGAAGAACAGACAAACAAACAAATAAACAACCAGAAACAGACTCATAGATACAGAACTGATGGTTGCCAGATGGAAGGAATTTATGGACTGGGTAAAAAAGGTGAATGATTAAGAAGTACAAATTGACAATTACAAAATAGAAACAGGCATGTAAAGTACAGATAGGGAATACAGTCAATAATATTGTAATAACTAAATATAGTATCATATGGGTTCTACATTTATCAAGGGGGATAACTTCCTAAGTTACATAAATTGCTGTATATCTGAAACTAATAAACATTAAATGTCAATTGTAGTTGAAAATTAAAAATTAAAAATAAATATCAAAAGTAAAACTATAAAAATCTTCTTCCAGTAAATTATTTGGGAGGGTAAAGTAGTACCTCACTTAATGTTTCCTTAGGTACAACATTTTAAATATGTTTTTATCAATTTAGAGTTTAATGAGAAATTCTTGTGATATAGAAGCAAAAGACTAGGAAAATTTGCTCTGATTCTAAATCAGGGGCATTGGTAGCATGGTGTGTTCAATTTGTGAAAAATGCATTGAATTATAATTTGTGCTATAAACTTTTCAGTCTATACATTGCACTTCAGTTAAAAAAATACTTAAAATCTGTGAAAGCTCAAATATATCTATAGTATATCCCTTCTTTAAAATGTCAATTATTCTCACAGGAAAAATTTACAGTACTCTATTTGTGTAGCATGACTTATCTTTATAGTTACCCACAACCACACTATTTTTTTTATGATTAAACAGGTAATACGTGTTGATTTTTAAATTCAAACTTTAAAAATATAATAATAAAAAGTGTCTGTAATTTCATCCCCAAGGGATAACACTTAGTCTTCAAATTCAGAGGTTTATGATTTCTATCTACATCATGTTATTAACAAAATGTACCTTTGCCAGACTTTGAGCATGTCATTTTTTCTCCAAATAGACTCAGAAGTAAAGGAATATTGTTTAGAATTCCCAGAACACTGTAAAAATTGTTGAGCATCAACAATTTTTAAACAGTAAATATCTACTATTTCCTCCAAAATTTTCAAAGTCCATGTCTTTCCTGTATCCTCACTTTGTCTACCCGAATACAAGGCATATAGCAGAGAGGCCTACTGAGGGAAATAAAAGTAATTCTCTAAAAGAATGAAATAGTCACTTTCAGATATACACTAAATGTCTTAATTTCAATTTGTACAAGGAGAGGGCACATTAGCCTCTGAAAGTACTCTGTATTTTATTTATTTATTTGTTTGTTTGTTTATTTTTGCTACTTTTAATCTCTCTGAATTTTCTCCTAACTGTTCCTTTTCTTATAAAGTGAAAGTTGTATAAATGAGTCACTAAGTTCAATGAATAGCAATGTAACATCTTTTTTACAACTTGTCCTCTTTTTCTATCCACTGTCTATCTGGCAATCAGAAAACACTAAGAAATAAGTTATCTCTTAGCCATTACATTTTTAAAAATCCAAAAATTAAAATTAAGGTTACATGTACAGATTAGGGTTCTAATGTAACTAAAGTCTTAATTTTTTCATTGGCCATTTCTATATACTGGTATCAATGAAAAGATACATAACTAGCATATAACACAGTTGAAAAGAAACAAATTCTACATTAATCTACAAATCTGATGATTCACAAAGCTTTACTCAACTAAGCATATTTAAAGGGCATAACAGAGGAACTTCACATTTTTTACTATTACTACATAAACACTGTGCCCTTTACTAAAACAAAACCTTATCAATAGCTTACATGCTATAAATAGAATAACTAGAGAATATAATTTCTGCCTTATAAATAATCTATAAGCAATAACTATAATTAACAATAGTGTACATTTTTGGACTATTTTTAACAATGGGAAAAAAATAATCCAACAAATTGATTTTAAAAAACTACTTTAAATCATCTAAATAGGTGATTTAAAATGTTAACATTTGTTGGAATTTAAGAGCAGATGTTTAAATTTTCAACATGACACCTCTGTTTTAAATAAATTACCTCCATACTAATTTAGCTGTGTTTTAAAATGCCATACTTCAAGAAAAGCTTTTCCTAAATAAACCACTGTATCAGATGGTCAAGGAAGCTCAAATAAAAGAAAAACTCCATTCTACAATAATTTTACTTGATTCTTGGGCTACACACTAAAATCACATTATTCATTAAATTGTGTTTGCTTTTGAGGTAAATTTTAACTAATATCTCTCACTAGCAGATATGCCAAATGCATATAAATATCTTTACTTATTTTAGCTAGTTACTTACTGAGAGCCATGCAAGGGATTCCATGATTCGATGTTCACATCGTTCTAAATGTTTTATCATTTCTCTGGTCAAGTTGGCTTCTGCTTTGATAAAACTTTCAATCACTTTGTAAAAATCGAAAGCTTTTAATTAAGTACATTCAGAATCCATGGAAGGACAAATCTGTTCCAGTATCAAGATTCTGAGATGTACTTCCTAAAACGAAAGAAAAAAATGTAACTTAGGTAAGAAATGTTATGCCTTAAACTATATAATTTTAGGGTGGAAGGTTTTATCAAACAAAAATTAAAACAATAAAACTAAACATAAGTTTTTATTCAGAGCAGATTTTTTTTAAATTTTTATTTTGGAGCCCAAGACTCCCAGAAAATAGTTTTCAAGATTTTGAGTGTAAACGTTCATATGATTTTCCTAGATTGAGGAGGGCTCATAGCTTATGTCAAATTTTCAAAGCTTTAAATTCCCCAAACTTATATCAGGGACAGGTTTAATATCTAACCCATCAATGTATTAATATACCCATTTTAACTGTCTCATTAATCCTGGTTGGGGGAAGGAAAGTCTTTAATATTTTGCTAATTTAATTACTTAGAAAATGTTACCCCTCTTTTAAATGTGCATTTCTTGGTAATTAATGAGAATTCACAATTGTTCACATTTGTCTTAAGTTTCTCTTTTATTGTGTATTTGTATCCTTTTATAAATCTTTTGTATTTGCACACAAAAGCTTCTTTTACATTTACAATGTTATTTGCAAAATAATACCTTGAAAATTATATTTAAAAAAAAAACACTATCAGTAGCCTCTTTCTGTTTATCTGGTAGGTTCTAGCTCCAATCTTTGGTCACATAATCATAGAGTCTATCTATAGCACTGCTTCCATATCAATGGATGCTGCTCCTTAGTATTCATTCCTTTGGCATTTTACAATCTTATAAGTAATTGAAGGGATTTCAATAGGTACATTTCCTGGATTCAGTGTAGCCCAGAATAGGAGCCTAGTGAAATACTATTCCCAGGATGACCTGAAATAATTCAGAATATAAGCCAGTTAAATATCAATAGTTCATGGTGACCATTAAATTCTTCAGAACAAACTGACTAAAAATATACATTACCTCACCTTAATGACACCCCTCCCCGCCAAAAAACCTTATATCTTTGATGTTTTTTTAACTTTAAATTAACTAAAATGTTTATTTACTAAAAATTTAACTTACTGCTATATGTAGCCATTACAACTTCAAGAGCACATGCCAACAAAGACATATGAAAGATGTTGTCATTCAGGAGTTTGCTAAAGGAATAAAAAAAAAGTGATTTGAAAACACTTCATTCTAAAAAAGAAAAAACTTCTTTTATTGAAACTAAAAAGTTTACCTAAATTTTGAATGGATAATCGTTCTTCTTCCTAAAACAAATAAAAAGTTTAACTGAAACCATTTTTATGTCAGCATTAATTTTTTTATTATTTTCTTTTTTACTTACTGATTTAAGCATGGATTCCATTACTCGATAATACAATCGAACTCCAAGTTTGTATCGTACAAATACGAATAAAATAATAATTAGATCCCACTATTTTAGAAAATCACAATTATTAATTTCTTTAAAGTGTCTCTTAAAACACATTTCTGAACCTTCTTAGGAATATAGCTACCAAGAAATCATGAAATCTAGCTTGTTTAAAACTCAAGACTTAAGTATAAAACAACAGCTAACATTGCCAATAAATTGTCAAGAGGGAAGTCTTTGTTTTCATTCACTACATTTCAGTCTAAATTTATTTATATATATATAAATTTATTTGCATATATAAAACTTGTGTGCTTGGTACTATTTTACATACTAATGTAATACATTTTGTAACCTAGAATATGTATTTTCAAGGTAGCTGTCTAGGATTTACAGAACAGACTCTGTCCATAAAATTGGCAAAGGCAAAAATCAGATTTCGCTCTTGTCAGCAAAAATTTTAACCTAATAACTAGTTCCCATTAGTTCAAAAAATAACCGAATTTTAGAGATATGTACATGCAGAACACACACGTTCAAACACAAACTATATTCTTTCATTTCAAATTATGAACATAAACTTCATGTACAAACAAAAAGAACTTTACAGGTAGGAAAGGAGGGATAGTTGGTGATGGAAGTAGGCTTGACTTGAGTGGTAAACATACAATACAATATACAGATGATGTATTATAAGAATGTACCCATAAAACCTATATGATTTCACTAACGAATGTAACCCCAATAAATTCAATTAAAATTTAAATATAATTGGTTAAAATATGTATGGCATTGAAATATAAACTCACTACACTGAAATAAATATATATAGGAGAATACAGTTTTCAAATATACATTTATATATTACCTCATTAATGCCATACAACAGAGAACATCAAATATAAAAATCTGACTTTCAGAGAAGTTAAATGACTAATTAAAATGGTAAAACCAGATGTTTCTGATACCATACTCTATTAGTTTTAACTTTTCTTAAATAATGAATATTAAAATAACTGACAACTGGCATATATAATCCCATCCATACAAGTATATATGCATTCATAAATATTCCTAAATGTAGAAGTCAAAGCATAGGCAAAAATATTTAATAGCATCAAAGATTATAAATTTTTCTTTTCCTTGATTTTAAGAAATTTCTACTATTTCTCTAAGATTTTCTGCATGTTTACACTTAGATTTTATAGGAATGAGAATCATTTTCCCATAAAGATTTCCATAAATAACAGCATACATGGGTAGCTAACATATAGTGTCTGCCAGTATTTTATACTACCAGAAAAATATCATAATAGTGTTTGTGCAGTTTGGACGGATGTTGCATCTGAAATATAATACCAGTAATCAAAATTAAAGTTACCTGTGACCCAATTTCTATACATCCCTGGCCCACAGCTTTAGCAAATTTCTCTTTAAAGATGTATCCAATGTCCTTCACTCTTTTCAGGATACTTTCCATTGGATTCACTGTGCAATTCTTTAAGAAGGAAAAAAGAAATGTTGAGAATGTTTTTAATCAAAATTAACATATTGTTTATGCTGCAAAAACATTTCCACAAAAACATTTCCACACTAACTAAATAAAAAACTACTAAAAAATGAACATAAAGAATTCCATTTTTAGAGGAGGAAGATGGCTGTTAGGTAGAAGGGAGCAGATTCCACTTTCCCCTACACACGGTAGAAAAACCTAGCCAATCTATGGAGGAACAGAGCAAACAGTCAACAGTACCCCAGCATATATGAAAATAAGAGACTCAAAATTGTAGCAGACACTGAAAAACCAGACAGTAAGGAGAGGGCTTCAGGACAATAAAGTCCCAGGGACCAGCTCAGGGACCAGGGCGGCTGCAGCCTCAGGCCTGGTGCCTGCCAGGTCTGCCACAGGGTCCTTGGGAGAGAGCCAGGTCAACTGCTCCCTCCCCAGCCAAAGAAGGTTTGAGCAGCACTGGGAGAGACTTGGTTGCTTGAAGTCTCAGAGAGGGGAATAAGGACTAAATGGCAAACACACAGGGGCTATAAGCACCCACAGAGTCTGTGGGCACCTGCTGGGGAAAGTTGAGAGTTGGGATGTGATGGGCCCTGATCCCAACAGTCCCCAGTCTGGCTGGAAAATTGGGCTGTACAAAAGGCCAGGCTGTTGTTACAGAGTGGCAAGCTTAAGTAGGAGGAATTTCTCTGAAAGAAAAAGTGGAAAGAGAGACGCTGTTTGGGGAGTTCCCCTGTAGCACTCTCTCTGGCCTCCCTCCCCAACCAGCCAGCAGTGATCCCAAGATTGCATGTAAGGTTGCAGAGAAGGTTGCTTGGAAGGTTGCTCGGAAAGCTCTGCGCACCCGCATAGCACTGGGAAGGGTGCACACCTGAACCCATGGAAATGAGGCAGCCTGGCCAAGTGCGTGCGCACCTGCACCCCAGACCACAGCAGTTACCCCAGCAAAAGTGCGCTCTGAGGAAGGCTAGGATCCTACAACCAAGGTGCCAAGCTAGCTCTAGGGAGAGGGCCCATAAGGCTGTCTGAGTACAGGTCTGGAAGGAAGGAAACCTACCAATCCCCACTCAGTCTGCTCCAGCCAGCAAGACCAGAAAAACCAGTTTGGCCAGTTTAAAGCCAACAAGATGCTTTTTTTAAAAGTAATTTTTATTTTTAAATTTTTATTATTATTTTATCTTTCAATTCCTTTTCCTTTCTTTCCTTCTTTGTTCTTTTATTCATTCTTCCTTTCTTTCCAATTTCACCTCTTCTTTCTTCTTCTGTTCTCCTTTTTTTAATTCCCACAAGTGAGATAAACAAACCTGGAACTGTGAAAAGACCAGAGCTGGACCCAAAGAGGGGGCATCCCAACAGCTGAGACAGTGAGACAAATTTCACTTTGCTATTACAGAGAACCTGCAAGTTATTGCATATTTGTATTATTATTTTTTCATTGTTCTTACATCTTTTATTTTAATAGTGTTTTTGCATTCCTCTTCTTTCTATATAGTCTTCTTTGCTTGGCTGGTTATATTGTATCATTTGACAGGTTTCCCCTGTTCTCTCTTTCATAGTGTATTGCTAATTTACTGTCTTTCATTTCACTTATGTTCCATTAGCACACTACTCAAGGTCCTATACTCCCTATTCTTGTTATCCAGATCACATAGATTCTGTCACATGATTGTTGCTCTAATATTATTGTAAATAATAGCTGTTTAATACAATTGTAAATACTTCACAACACCGCTCCCAGATCTTAGCCCACTTCACGGTTTCCCGAATTCTATTACTGTAGTGGTTAACTCTATTCTCTCACACACTACACCTATTTCCTATCCTTTACTTTCATCTTATCTCAGAATCTGACTTCCCACAAACTCACTGCTTTCTAGATACAACTCACAATCCTTCCCAACCCAACAAGAATCTTATCTTCTTTCCATCCTTTCTAAAAAGTGGCTAGTTGGATGGAATACCAGAGTTAACACAATGCACAGCCCAAGGATCTTCTGTCTCTTCTCTACCAGCTGCTACTGTAAATATCACAGAATACTCTTTTGCTCTCTTAAGCCATTTGGTCTTCACCCTCCAACTGATAACAAAAAAGAGTAGGTGGAAGGGGAGAACACCAGGATACCCACTGGAAGAGGAAACACAACATCAAAGGAACCACCAACACATAACAACAGAATAAGGTGAAGGAGGGAGTGGAAACCACACTAACCTCAACCCAGCACCTATCTGGAAATACAACTAAATAGAGGAGAAACTACCCAAGAACAAACATCTGAACAAGACCAAGAGGAAATCCTCAAAGCCTTGTACACACGGAAGAAACAGCTTCAACACAACCTGCCCTCATCAGCATTACAAAATACAAGAGGTGGGGGACACAGTAACCCTCAGTTAACAGCTAGTGGGAACGACCCACCAAAGAAACACCCAACAACAATCAAAACCCAAAGACAAACACAGAGCCAACTTAAATGACAGCCCAAGATGAGTGAGCTCAAGAGATCAAGGAGAATGCACGACTGAATCTCACAGGTATTCTACCACAGAAGTTCACACAATAAACCCAGGGAGTCAGAACATAATTTAAGAAACTGAGACTAACAAGAAGAGTCTCACAAACAATGGGAAGACAAAGAAACAATCCCCAAATGAAGGGAAAGGAGGAAGCCTCAGAAAGAATACTAAATGAAATAGAGGCAAATCAACTATCAGATATTGAGTTCAAAACAATGATTGTCAGGAAGCTCAGTGAGCTCACAATGAACTACCAGAAACTACAGGGAAGCTATAACGAACTCATTGCAAACTATATCAACATGAAAAAGGAAATAGAAACTATCAACAAGGGCCAAGAGGAAATGAAAAATACAATTTCTGGACTGAAAAACACAGTAGAGGGAATCAAAAGTAGGATCCATGAAGCAGAAGATCGTATCAGCAAATTGGAGGACAAAGTAGAAAAAAACACCCAGAAAGAGCAAGAAAGGAAAAGAGGTTCAGAAAGACTGAAGAGGGATTAAGAGAAATGCAAGACAATATGAAATGTAATAATATCCATATAATAGGAATACCAGAAGGAGAAGAAGAAGAGCAAGGGATAGAAGACCTATCTGAAAAAGTAATGATGGAAAACGTCCCCAATTTCATGAGAGAAAAAGTGACACAAATCCAGCAACACAGAGATTCTCAGTCAAGAGGAACCCAAAGAGGTCCAGTTCAAGACATATTGTAATTAAAATGGCAAAATTTCAAGACAAAGAGATAATCTTAAAAGCAGCAAGGGAGAAACAGGAAGTAACATACAAGGGAGCCCCAATAAGGTTAGCAGCTGACTTCTCAATGGAAACACTCCAAGCCAGAAGAGAATGGCAAGAAAAATATTCCAAGTAATGACAACCAGAGGCCTGCAACCAAGGCTACTTTACCCAGCAAGGCTCTCAATCAAGGCAGCAGGCCAAATAAGGAGCTTCCCAGACAAAAAAAGTCTAAAAGAATACACCTCCACCAAACCAGCTCTGCAAGAGATGCTAAAGGGACTGCTTTAAGGAAAGGAAGGAAAAGAGAGAGACAGAGAGGAACACAGGTACAAAAATGGCAAGGAATAAGTACCTATCAATAATAACCTTAAATGTAAATGGATTAAATGCCTGAATCAAAAGACACAGAATAGCTGAATGGATAAGAAAGCATGACCCACTCATTTGCTGCCTACAAGAGACCCACCACAAGATAAAAGGTCTACACAGGCTGAAAGTGAAGGGCTGGAAACAAATTTTCCAAGCAAACAGACAGGAAACGAAAAAGCCAGCATAGGAATACTCATATCAGACAAAATAGACTTCAAAAAAGGGCCATAAAGAGAAACCCCAGAAGGTCACTTCATAATACTCAAGGGGAAAATCCACCAAGAAGACATAAACATTGTAAATATATATGCACCCAACACAGAACTACCCAAATACATAAACAAAATCTTAGAGGACTTAAGGAAACATATTGACAGCAACACAATTCTAGTAGGTGATTTTAACACCCCACTGTCAAAAATGGACAAATCTTCCAAACAAAATATCAACAAAGATATTTTGGCACTGAACAATGCCCCAGTTCAAATGGACTTAACTGATATATATAGAGCCCTCCATCACAAAGAAGCAAAATACACATGCTTTTCAAATGCACATGCCTCATGTGCATTTTCAAATACAGACCACATGATAGGACACAAAACAAGCCTCAGCAAACTCAAGAAAACTGAAATTATACCAAGCATTTTCTCTGACCACAAGAAACTGAAACTACAAACCAACCCCAAGGGAAAAAAACTCCAACACACTCAAAATCATGGAGATTGAAGAGCATGCTTCTAAGAAATAAATGGGTCAAGAATTACATTAGGGAAGAAATCAAAAAGTTTCTGGAAACAAATTAAAGTGAACTCACAAAAACCCAAAACTTATGGGACACAGCAAAGGCACTCCTTAGAGGGAAGTTCAGAGCAATACAGGCCTACCTAAAAAAGATAGAAAGATTTCAAACAAACAACCTAACACTATGCCTACAAGAACTCAAGGAACAACAACAAAGAGAGCCCACAGTTTGTGGAGAAAAGGGGACCCTACTGCACTGTTGGTGGGATTGCAGACTGGTGCAACCACTATGGAAAACAGTATGGAACTTCCTCAGAAAACTAAAAATGGATCTGCCTTTTGATCCAGCAATTCCACTGCTAGGATTATATCCTAAGAACCCTGAAACACCAATCCAAAAGAACCTATGCACTCCAATGTTCATAGCTGCACAATTTACAATAGCTAGGTACTGGAAGCAACCTAAGTGCCCATCAGTAAATGAACGGATCAAATTTACACAATGGAATTCTATGCAGGAGAAAGAAAGAAGGAGCTCTTACCCTTTGCAACAGCATGGATACAACTGGAAAGCATTATTCTAAGCCAAATAAGCCAAGCAGTGAAAGACAAATACTATATGATCTCACCTTTACAGGAACCTAAACAACAAAAAAACAAACAAGCAAAATATAACCAAAGACACTGAAATAGAGAATAGGCTGACAGTGACTGGAAAGGAGAGGGGAGGGTATTTCAGGGGTAAAAGGGAAGGGTTTACAGGAACATGTGTAAAGGACACATGGACAAAAACTAGAGGGGGGTGGAAATGGGAGGGAGGTGGGGAGGTTGAGAGGTTGGCTGGGATGGGAGTAAAAGACAGAAAACTGTACTTGAACAACAGTTAAAATAAAATAAAAAATAATAAAATTTTTTAAAAAAGAATTCCATTTTTAAATGTTAGTGAACAGAAAATACTAGAGTAAAAATAAATGCCCTAGTATACAAATTTTCTGCAGATAGGTTAGGGAAGAACAGATTTGTTAGCTCTTTATCCATCAAAAAAAAAATAGTCATGGACATTGTAATTGATACCACAGAAAGCCAAAGAGACTACTATAAATCATGGCATGCCAACAAATCTAACAACCTAGAAGAAATGAATGCATAAAAATGTACAACTTTCCAACACTGAATCATGAATAAAAAACCTAAATATATCTATTACTAGTATAGAGATTAAATGAGTAATTAAAATGTTCCAATGAACAAAAGTCTAAGACCAGACAACTTCAATGGTAAATTCTGTCAAACATTCAAAGGATTAATATCAGTCCTTGTTAAACTCTTCCAAAAAAGAGAAAAGTGAACTCTTCCCAATCCAATTTATGAGGTGAGAATTACCCTAATACCAAAATCAGACAAAGATGCCACAAAAAAATCAGAATTTACAGGCCAATATTCCTGGTGAACATGAATGTAAACATCTTCAACAAAATATTATCAAACCAAATTCAACAACAGTACATTAAAAGAATTATATATCATGATCAAGTGGGATTTAATCCAGTGATACATGGATGCTTCAACATCCACAAATAAGTCAATGTAATATACTACATTAACACATTAAAATATGAAAATCACCTAGAAGATGGCAGCTCTAGGAAGCTAAAGCCACTTGCTCATGCACTGAACTAGGACACCTAGCCAATCTTCTGAAGAACAGAGTAAACAACCAACAGAATTCCAGTGCATATAAAGTCTAGAAGCCAAAGGTTTTGCTGAGGACATTTAAAAATGGACTATAAGGAGATTTTGTGGGACAAGGAAAGGGTCTCTGGACCCTGCCCCAGGGACCAAGGCTGCCACAGAAGCTTTGGAGGACAGCCAGGTCAGCGATTGTGACTTTGAAGCTCCCTCCCCTACCAAAGTAGTGAGTTGCAGACCTGCAACAGGAGACACCTGGACACTTAAAGTCGCTGGGGGAATAAAGAGGCAGCAAGAGAGACACAGTTGGCCTCGCAATCCTGCTGGGACTATGGTCACTGGCTGGGACAGTTCCAGATCAATTGGGGAGCAGGGTGACACCTGGACATGGGAGAAGAGATGGGCTGCTATTGGCCATAACACAGACAGTCTCTAGACTGGCCAGAGAGTTGGTCTGTGTGGAAAGCCAGTTGCTTGATAGGAACAGCAACCCACAACCAAGGGGAATACAGTAGAAAAAGGATCTCAAACGCTGTGCAAGGACCTCTCATGTGCAGTAGCCACACCAGCTAAAGGGCTGTAGGTGCAATTTGCTCCCATGCAGGGCACCTCACTGACTGATCAAAGTGAGCTGCCAAGCACTCAGAGAGGTAGCAATGCCCAGAGAGACTTAATTCAATAGGGGAACTTAACTGCCCTGAAGGGACTTTGTGTGGACGCAGGCCCAGGCCAAAAAGCAGAGAGGAGTGCAATTTGTTCCCACTCAATGCATGTCACAGACTAATCAAAGGGTTGTCCAAGGTGGATTAGAGGTGCCTGCCTGGTGCATATAAACAGTGAATAGTGTGAGCTGCACAGTGCTCTGAGGATGTAAGTCTGAAACTGGGCACTCCTAAATATTATATCCCAAAACCCCCATCTCTGTGGAAACACAAGAAAGGGAAGGAAAAAAACAAAGGAGCCCAGCCCCACCCCATGCCACCCCCACTGCCTGCAGCATCCAGGAAAACAGAAAAACCCTCTTAGCAGCATTAAGTCAGCAGGAGGCTTCCCCCCCCATGTGTAAGACAAAAAGACCTGGAGCCATGAGGAGACCAGAGACAGATCCAGAAAGAAGTCAGAAGGCTAACACCAAACAGCTGAGACAAATTTCACTCTGCTACCCTTCAGAACATCATTTTATTTATTTTATCTTTGATTTATTTTTATTTTTTAAATTATTTTAATTTTTAATTTTTTATCTTATTTACATTTACCTTTTTTTGGTTTTGTTTGTTCAATTTCATTGTTTGTTTTTTTTACTCTCCCTTTCCTATGGCATTTTATTTTAACATCTTTCATTTCACTTGTATTCCAATAACACACTAATCTTGACTTTTTACTTTTTATTCTTTTTATTCAGATCATATATTTCTAGTCATATTATTGTTATTCCAAATCCCACATAGCACCCTACACGGGTCTTAATCCATTTCAGCATTCCTGAACTTTATTACTGCTACGGTTAACTTTATTCTCTTACACACAATGCCAAGTTTCTATACCCTGCTGTCACTATCTCTCACATCTAACCTCCCTAGCACTCTGCTTTCTAAAGTCAGCTCACATTCTTTTTCCCTCCTAATGAGGATCTTATCTCTTTTTCACCTTTTATAAAAAGTGGCTACTTGGGTGAAACATAACATTTATTGTTGTACTTCTCCAAAGGAACTCTCATCTGTTCTCTATTTGTTAGTACTTTATATCCCATAGAATCTTTTCCTGCTATCTTACTCCATATCACCTTTGCCCTGTTCCTGATATCATACAAGACAAGGGGGGAGTTGTGAGTACCAATAAACCTGCTAGAGGGGAGAACCCACCAACAAAGCAGCCGCCAACTGGTATATACAAAGTACAACAAGAGAGCACAAACAAATGGAAGGAAGGACGAATCTCAAAGAGACTCAGTGGAACACCACTGACACCCACAGAATTGCTACCACAGAAGTTTACCCAACAAAGAAAGCTGGTAAACCAGAGCATTGGGAATTACAGAAACAAACAAAAGAGTCACCTAAAATGGGGAGACCAAGGAATAACCTACAATCAAAAGGAATGGAAAACTCCCCACTAAAAGAGCTAAATGAAATGGAGTCATACAAACTATCAAATATAGAATTCAGAGCATGGTGATAAGGATTCTCAAGGAACTCACATACAACTACAAGGAATTGAGTGGGAACTACAACAGCATGAAAAAGGAAATAGAAACTATAAATAAGAATCAGGAAGAAATGAAGAATACAATTTCTGAAATAAAAAATACAGAAGGAATTAAAAACAGGCTGGATAAAGCAGAGGACCAAATTAGTGAGCTGGAAGACAAGGTAAGTGAAATAAGCCAGATGGTGAAAGAGAAATACCGTATGATTTCACCTATAAGCAAGAACCTGATCAACAAAACAAACAAGCAAGGAAAATATAAAAAGAGGCACTGGAATAAAGAACACACTGACCCAGTGACCAGAAGGGAGGAGGGAGGGGGATAACAGGGAAAAGAAGGAGTTGGGCTGTCAAGGTACATGTATAAAGGACCCACAGACAAAGCCATAGGGGTGTAGGATTGAGGGTGGGAGCTGGGGTTGGGTAGGGTGCGGGGAGCGAATGGGGGGTAATGGAGATGACTTTATTTGAAAAAAAATTTTAAAAAGGGAAAAAACATAAAAAAGGACAAAAGACAAAAAAATCATATGATCCTCTCAACAGATTCAGAAAACGGATTTGACAAAATTCTTCTTCTTCTTATAATTATAACATAAAAATAAGTTATAATAACAATATGACATTATTGTAATAACTCTCAACAGAACATGCATGGAGGGAATATATGTTTAACAAAATAAAGAGCATACATGATGAGACCACAGCCAACACTATACTCATTGGGTGAAAGCTGAAAGCTTTCTTTGTGATCACAAACAAGACAAGAATGACCACTCCCACCAACATAGTATTGGAGGTCCTAGTCAGAGCAATTATGCAATAAAACCAAAGAAACACATCTAAAATGGTGAGGAAAAAGAGAAATTGTTACTATGTGTAGATGAAATTACACTATACCAGGAGGGATCCAATATAAAACAGAATTATCTTCTAGAGGGCACGCCCCTTATGGTACAGGCTTCCCCTACTAGGTGAGTGTTCTAAGAACCTGTATGTACCAGTGTACCAGCTGGTATTGTGAGAGGCTACATTCACTTTCAGTGAAATTTTTTTAAAGACTCTTTCAATGTGTTTTCCCATTTCATGATGGGTGATTTATGAGTGCCCCTGCCCACACCACTCTTGAGTGTTCGGCAGTTTCTGACCAAAAATGGAATGACCATGCCCCACATTCATTATTTACCCAATCTCCCCCAAGGGACTTTTTTGTTTGTTTGTTTCCCTGGATGAAAAAAGTCCTCAACAGAAATGGAAACAGTAAAACAAAAAACAGCAGAAACACTAAAAGGCACCAAAATCCACAAGTTTCAAAACTGTTTTGAGCAATGGGAAAAAAATCTTGATAAATGTATTGCATCAAATGGAGAGTACTTTGAAGGTGACTGAAGTTTAAACATGTAAGAATAAATATGTTGGGAACCGTCCTGCCTGGTTTCAGAAGCTGTAACCCCACCATGGCTACAGCTGAGTGAGTGACCTTCAGACCATAAGCCTCTAAGGAGACAAAGCTTATCTCACTTGCAGGGGGGCCACCTCTACCCCTTTTACTTCACCCTGTCTGGCCCCCAATGCATGAATAGTTAGTCAAGGAATGGTAAGATTCCTTTAGGGAGGGACAATCTAAGATAGGCATGATCACGGGGGCCCCCAGGGAAGGACTTGGGAAGCTATAGCAAAAGGGGGTGACTGACCCTCGCCCCTGGGCTTTGACATAGCCCGAGTCCTCATTCTGTCTGTGAGAAGTTTCCTAATCTCTTGGTTGCTTTACTTCCCCTGCCTGACTTAAGCCTGAAACAATGACAGAAGGCAGTGAATCCCTGTTCTAGAAAGGGCAGGTTCCCAGCCCTGGCTGGCGTAGCTCAGTGGATTGAGCGCAGGCTGCGAACCAAAGTGTGGCAGGTTCAATTCCCAGCCAGGGTACATGCCTGGGTTGCAGGCCATAACCCCCAGTAACCGCACATTGATATTTCTCTCTCTCTCTCTCGATCTCCCTCCCTTCCCTCTCTAAAAATAAATAAATAAATAAACCTTAAAAAAAAAAAAAGGTGGGTTCCCCAGGGTGATCAGACCTAAGCAAGAATAAATAAAATCCTATGAAACTTGCTTTGCTAAGAATGCTCTCAATTTTCTGATAAGGGTCTGAGAGGAAATGAGTTTGTTCCCCCAAAGTTTTGTAGCTAACAGACACTGACTCAGAATAAGGCCTCATAGTTCTCTGTATGCTATCTATTATTTTATCCTTACTGCCTGACAATGATTAATGAGCTTTACCTGCATTCCTGTGCAAAATG
Source organism: Phyllostomus discolor (assembly GCF_004126475.2). Taxonomy (NCBI): domain Eukaryota; kingdom Metazoa; phylum Chordata; class Mammalia; order Chiroptera; family Phyllostomidae; genus Phyllostomus; species Phyllostomus discolor. The sequence continues at coordinate 47,812,797 of NC_040913.2, read as the reverse complement.
AACCCAATAAAAACCTCTTGAGGAAAAGGGTCTTGGTCCTTCTCCTTTGAGAACGGCCACCTTTCTTCCCCAAGCAGATCATGTCTTGGTAGACTTATTCTCATCTGTGGCAGATGGGGGGGGGGGTGCTCTGTGGGCAAAGCTTCCCCACATAAATACACAATTTTTTATAAATAAATTCCAGATTATTTGGGTCCCCCATGCATTGATATATAGAAAACCCTAAAGACTCCATCAAAAACTGTTATAACTAATAAATAAAATTCAGTAAAGTTGCAGGATACAATATCAATATACAAGTCATTTGTGCTTCTATAATAATAACAAACTATGGTAAAGAGAAAATAATTCCATTTACAATTTCACCAAAAAGAATTACATACCTAGTAATAAATTTAACCCAGGAGATGAGATCCTATACAGTGCAAACTGCAAGACACTGATTAAAGAAATTGAGGAAGACATAAATAAAAGAAATAAACAATCTTAAAATTATATGGAACCCTAAAAAACTCAAATATTCGAAGCAATCTTGAAAAAAGAAAAAACAAACCTGGAGTCATCACACTTCCTGATTTCAAACCACATAATAAAGCTAAAATAGTCAAAATAGTAGTAAGTAAGATTGCCAGAAAAACAGAAACACAAATCAATGGAACAGAAGAGAGACTTCAGAAATAAACCCACAGACATATCATCAATTAATTTATGACAAGAAACCAAAAATTAAGAATAAGGAAAAGACTGTCTATTAAATAGGTGGTGCTGACAAAACTGGGTAGCTACATACAAATGAAAACAACTTGACAACTATCTTAAATCATCCTCAAAAATGTTCCCAAAATGGATTAAAGACTTCAATGAAGACCTGAAATAAAAGTCTTTGAAAAGTGGAGGTGGTAAGCTGTTTGACACTAATGTTCGAGATATTATTAATCTGACACTAAAAGCAAGGAAAATAAAAGCAAAAATAAACAAGTACTACATCAAACTAAAAGTCTTCTTTACAGCAAAGGAAACCATAACCAAAATGAAATGGGCAATTTACTCAATAAGAGAAAATAAATGCAAATCATATATCTCATAAGGAGTTAATATCCAAAATATGTAAAGAACTCATACAACTTAAATGCAAAAAAACTCAAATGAAATTAAAAATGAATAGATCTCAATAGACAGTTAAAACTTACCACCAACATTACAAAAATACAAAGGATCACACTAGAATACTATGAAAGACTATATGCCATTAAATTCAATAACATACAAGAAATGGATAACTTCCTAGAAATACACCCTATAGCCTTCCCAGACTAAATCATGAAGAACTGAAAAATCTCAAAAGACAAATCAACAGTGAGGAAAGTGAAACAACCTTCTCAAGAAACCTTCCCAAAAGTAAGAGTTCAGGATCACATGGCTTCCTTAGTGAACTCTACCAAACATTTAAAGAAAATTTGAGCCTGGACAAGTAGCTCAGTTTGTTAGAGTAGCAGATTTTACTCCACTTTAGGGTATGTACAAAAATCAACCAGTGAGTACATAAATAAGTGAAACAACAAATTGATCTTTCTCTGTTTCTCTTGCTCTCTCTTTCTCTCCCCGAACCCTCACCCTCTACACTCTTCCTCTCTCTCAGTAAAATCAATACATAAAAAATATTTTTTTTAAAGATTTGATACCTGGAGGATCTAAGATGGCGTCGGAGTAGGAAGAAGCAGATTAGGCTTTCCTCTGCTCAGGGGAGAAAATCCTGACCGATCTAAGGAGTAGAAAGGCAAGCAACCAACATATTTCAGCATTTTTGAAAACAGAGGACCAAGGATTGTGGCAGAACCAAAAGAACAAGAACAGACCCTAAGGGGAGTGCTACAGCAAGGCAGGGTCCCAGGACAAGCGTGTGGTCCCGGGGCTGCAGCCCCAGGCCCAGGGCCGCTGCTGGGTTTACCATAGGGTTCTTGGGAGAGAGCCAGGTCAACTGCTCCCTCCCCAGCTGAGCAAGGTCTGAGCGGCTCTGGGAGGAATCCAGGTGCTGGCAAACACACCGGGGTGGTGAGCAGCTTTGGAGGCGGTGGACACCAGAGCCGAGTCGCGCAGCGGACCCGGACTCCCGCGGTCACCGTTCTGGCTGGAGCTTTGGAGGTGGGAGAAGCCAGGCCATGGTGGGAGAAGCCAGCCCACTGTGGGGAGCGGTGGGCTTGAACGGGAGGAATTTCTCAAGAGGAAGGAGTGAATAGACACAGACATTGGGGAATTCTCCTAAAGTGATCAGTGGCTCCCGTCTGTCTCCTACCCAGCTGCGGGCGAGCCGGCGGACGGGCGCACCTATGGCGCACAGGCGCGCCTGCAAGGAGAGTATCCCCACAGACCAGCACACAGCAGTAACCCTGGGGAAAGACCTGATTCCCACACCCAGGGCCCAAAGCTGAGTAGCCAGTGCGAACTCCAAGGGCCAAGGAAGAAAAGCCAAACAAATCATCCTTCAGCCTGCCTCAACCAGCAAGAGCAGAAAAACCAGTTTGGCCACTTTGAAATCAAGAGGCTTTTTAATTTGATTCTATTTTTTTAACAATTTTTAACTTTTTAAGTTTTATTGTTTTTATTCTCTTTTGATTTCTTTTTCCTCTTTCCTGATTTCTTGTTTTATTCCTTCCTCCTTCGTCTCCTCCAATTTTATCTCTTCTTCCTTCCTTCGTCTGCCTTTTCTATTTTTTACTTTTTAAAATTTTTTCCTAAATACCTACAAGTGAGACAAAATCCTGGATCTGTGAAAAGACCAAAGTTGAACCCAAAGAAGGGGCATCACAACAGCTGGGACAGTGAGATAAATGTCACTCTGCTATTACAGAGAACCTGCAAGTTATTGCATATTTGTATTATTATTATTTTTCCAGTGTTCCTACATCTTTTTTTTAACAGTACTTTTATATCCCTCTTCTTTTTGTATAGCCTGCTTTGCTAGGCTGGATATATTGTATCACCTGACAGCTTTCCCCTGATATCTCTTTCTATACTGTATTACTAATCTCCTGTCCTTTAACTCACCTGTGTCCCATCAGCACACTACTTGATGTTCTGTACTCCCTATTCTTGTTACCTAGATCTTATAGACACTGTCATATGAATGTTGCCATAATATCATTGTAAATAACTGCTGTTCCATGCAATTGTAATTACTTCACAACATGCCCCCCCAGATCTTAGCCCATTTCAAAGTTTCCTGAACTCTATTACTGTAGTGGTTAACTCTATTCTCTCACACACTACACCTATTTACTATCCTTTACTCTCACCTTACCCCAGAATCTGACCACCCACAACCTCACTGCTTTATAGATCCAACTCACAATCCTTCCTCCCCCAACAAGAGTCTTATCTTCTTTCCATCCTTTCTAAAAATCAGCTAGCTAGGTGGAAGACCACGGTTAACACTATACATAGTGAAAGGATCTCCTATATCTTCCCTGCTTGCTACTACTGTAAATAGCATAGAATTCTCGGTTGCTGTCTTAAACCATTTTGCCTTCCCCCTCCAACCGATGACAAAAAAGAATAGGTGGAGGAGGTGAACACCAGGATACCCACTGGAAGAGGAAACCCAACAACAAAGGAACCACTAACAGATAACAGCAGAAGAAGGTGAAGGAGGGAGTAGTAACCACACAAACCTCAATCCAGGACTTATCTGGAAATACAACTAAACAGTAGAGACAGTACCCAATACAAGCAACTGAACAAGATTTCTTTAAACCTTGTACACACAGAAGAACCACCTTCAACACAACCTGCCCTCACCAGCACAACAAAATACAGAAGGTGGTGGACAGAGTGACCCACATTTAACCAACTGGTGGGAAGGAACCACTAAAGAAAGACTCAACAACAATCAAAACCCAAAGGCAAACACAAAGCGAACGTAAACGACAGCCCAAGACCAGTGAGCTTGGGAGATCAAGGAAACAGCACCACTGAAACTCACTGCTATTCTACTAAAGAAGTTCACAACATAAACCCAGGGAGCCAGAACAGATCAATATAAGAAGCTGAGGCGAACAAGAAGAGTCTCACAAACAATGGAAAAACAAAGAAATAATCCCCAAATGAAAGGAAAGGAGGAAGCCTCAAAAAGAATGCTAAATGAGCCCCGGCTGGCATAGCTCAGTGGACTGAGCTCGGGCTGGGAACCAAAGTGTCCCAGGTTCGATTCCCAGCCAGGGTACATTCCTGAGTTGCAGGCCATAACCCTCAGCAACCACACATTGATGTTTCTCTCTATCTCTATCTCCCTCCCTTCCCTCCCTAAAAATAAATACATAAAATCTTAAAAAAAAAAAAAGAATGCTAAATGAAATAGAGGCAATTCAACTATCAGATATTGAATTCAAAGCAGTGATTGTCAGGAAGCTCAATGAGCTCACAATGAGCTACGAGAAACTACAGGGAAGCTACAATGAACTCAATGAAAACTACATCAGCATAAAAAAAGGAAATAGAAACTCTCAACAAGGGCCAAGAGGAAATGAAGAATACAATTTCTGAACTGAAGAACACAGTAGAAGGAATGAGAGCAGGATCAATAAAGCAGAAGATCCGATCAGCGAGCTAGAGGACAAAGTAGAAGAAAACACCCAGAAAGAGCAAGAAAAGGAAAAGAGGCTCAGAAAAAATGAAGAGGGACTGAGAGAAATGCAAGACAATATGAAACATAATAATATCCGTGTAATAGGGATACCAGAAGGACAAGAAGAAGAACAAGGGATTGAAAACCTAGTTGAACAAGTGATGATGGAAAACTTCCCTAATTTGATGAGACAAAAAGTCACACAAATCCAGGAAACACAGAGAATCCCAATCAAGAGGAACCCAAGGAGGCCCACCTCAAGACACATCATAATTAAAATGGCAAAATTTCAAGACAAAGAGAGAATCTTAAAGGCAGCAAGGGAGAAACAGGAAGTAACATACAAGGGAGCCCCAATAAGGCTAACAGCTGACTTCTCAATGGAAACACTCCAAGCCAGAAGAGAACGGCAAGAAATAATCCAAGTAATGAGAACCAGAGGCCGGCAACCACGACTACTTTACCCAGCAAGGCTCTCAATTAAGATAGAAGGCCAAATAAGAAGCTTCTCAGACAAAAGAAGTCTAAAAGAACACACCTCCACTAAACCAGCTCTGCAAGAGATGCTGAAGTGACTGCTTTAAGGAAAGGAAGGAAAAGAGAGAGACAGAGAGGATCACACGTACATAAAAGGCAATGAATAAGTACCTATCAATAATAACCTTAAACGTAAATGGATTAAAGGCTCCAATCAAAAGACATAGAATAGCTGATTGGATAAGAAAACATGACCCACACATATGCTGTCTACAAGAGACCCACCTCAGGATAAAAGATCTGCACAGGTTGAAAGTGAAGGGCTGGAAACAAATTTTCCAAGCAAATGGACAGGAAAAAAAAGCCAGAGTAGCAATACTCATATCTGACAAAATAGACTTTCAAAGAAGGACGATAAAGAGAGACCCAGAAGGTCATTTCATAATACTCAAGGGAAGAATTCACCAAGAAGACATAAATATTGTAAATATATATGCACCCAACATAGGAGCACCCAAATACATAAAGAAAATCTTAGAGGTTTCAAGAAAGATATGGACAGCAACACAATCATAGTGGGGGATTTTAACACCCCACTATCAAAAATGGACAGATCTTCCAAACAAAATATCAACAAAGATATTGTGGCATTGAACAATACCCTAGACGAACTGGGCTTTACTGATATTTACAGAACCCTCCATCCCAAAGAAGCTAAATACACATTTTTTTCAAATGTACATGGAACATTTTCAAAGACTGACCACATGATAGGACACAAAACAAGCCTCAACAAGTTCAAAAAAATTGAAATCATACCAAGCAATTTCTCAGATCACAAGGGACTGAAACTAGAAACAAACCCCAAGGAAAAAACCCCAAAACACTCAAATTCATGGAGATTAAGTAACATGCGATTAAACAATGAATGGGTCAAGAATGATATTAGGGAAGAAATCAAACGGTTTTTGGAAACAAACGAAAACAAACTCACAACAACCCAAAACTTATGGGACACAGCCAAGGCAGTCCTGAGAGGGAAGTTCATAGGGATACAGGCCCACCTAAGAAAGTTAGAAACATTTCAAACAAACAACCTAACCCTACGTCTACAAGAACTCGAGGAACAACAACAAAGACAGCCCAGAGCAAGCAGAAGGAAGGAATAACCAAGATCAGAGCAGAATTAAATGACATAGAGACTAAAAGCACAATTCTAAAGATCAATGAATCCAAGAGTTGGTTCTTTGAAAAGATAAACAAAATCGACAAGCCTTTAAGCAAACTCATCAAGAAAAACAGAGAGAAAACCCAAATAAACACAATCAGAAATGAAAGAGGAGAGATTACAACAGATACCACAGAAATACAAAGGATTGTAACAAATTACTACAAAGAGCTGTATGCCAAGAAATTTGAAAACCTAGATGAAATGGACAAATTTCTAGAAAATTATAACCTTCCAAACTCAAAAAAATGGAAGCGGAAAGCCTGAACAAACCAATAATAGCAAAAGAAATTGAAGCAGTAATCAAAAAACTCCCAACACACAAAAGCCCTGGACCAGATGGTTTCACAGGAGAATTCTACAAAGCATTTAAGGAAGAACTAATACCTATCCTTCACAGACTATTTCAAAATATCCAAAAAGATGGAAGACTCCCAAACTGTTTTTATGAGGCCAACATCATCCTAATTCCAAAAAGCAGTTTGGAACTTCCTCAGAAAACTAAAAATGGATCTGCCTTTTGATCCGGCAATTCCACTAATGGGACTCTATCCTAAGAATACTAAAACACCAATTCATAAGAACCTATGCATCCCAATGTTCATAGCAGCACAATTTACAATAGCTAGGTGCTGGAAGCAACCTAGATGCCCATCAGTAAATGAATGGATCAAAAAACTATGGCACATTTACACAATGGAATTCTATGCAGCAGAAAGAAAGAAGGAGCTCCTACCCTTTGCAACAGCATGGATGGAGCTGGAAAGCATTATGCTAAGTGAAACAAGCCAGGCAGTGAAAGACAAATACCACATGATATCACTTTTAACAGGAATCTAAACAACAAAACAAAAAAAACTAGCAAAATATAACCAAAGACACTGAAATAGGGGATAGTCTGACAGTGACCAGAGGGGAGAGAGGAGGGAATTTCAGGTGGGAATGGGTAGGGTTTACAGGAACAAATTTGGAGGACACATGGACAAAAACTAGGGGTGGGGGGTAATGGGGGGTAAGGGGGAAGGGTTGGGTGGGTGGGCTGGAATGGGAGTAGGGGGCAGAAAACTGTACTTGATCAATGATTAAAAGAAAAAAAAAGATTTGATACCTATCCTCCTCAAACTCTTCCAAAAAATTAAAAAACAGGCAATACTTGTTAACATATTTTATGACACCAATATAACCATGACACTAAAATCTGGCAAGGATACACACACACATACACACATGCACACACACACACGCACACAAAACTAAAAACCATTATCTTTGAAGAACACAGATGCAAAACTCCTAAACGAAATACTAGCAAATTGAATACAATATTACATTTAAAAAATCGTATATCACAATCAAGTAGGTTTCATGCCAGGGAACAAGGTTGATTCAACAAATACAAACTGATTAATACAATACACCACATTAACAAAATAAAGATAAAAAAAATTATGTAATCAAATCAATAGATGCAGAAATAGCATTTAATAGAATATGACATCCTTTATTATTAAAACACTCAATAAAATAAGTATAGAAAAAGTACCTCAACAGAATAAAGGCCATATATGACAAACTCTCAACTAATATCATACTCACTGGTGAAAAACTGGAAGCTTTTACTCTAAGATCAGGAACAAGATAAGGATGTCCATTCTCACCGTACTTATTAAACATAGTACTAAATGTTCTATCCAGAGCAATCAGGCAAGACAGAAAGAATGAAAGGCATCAATATTGGGAATGAAGAAGTAATATTGTCACTTTGTTCTAGATGACATGATTCTGTATATAGAAACCCCTAAAGATTCCACAAAATACTAGTAGAAATGATAAACAAAAACAATAAAGTTGTAGGATACAAAATCAAAATCAATATAAATATTGTATATACTAACAATATGCTAACAAAATTTGAGGAAAAACAAATAACTATTTCTTTGCAATTGCAATAAAACAAATAGCCACAAATAAAATTAAGAAAAGGACCTATGTACTGAAAACTACAAATCATTACTGAAAGAGATTGAAAGACATATGACATGAAAATATTTTCCCTGTTCATGGATTGGAAGAGCTAAATTAAAATAGTTAAACCATCCATATTACCCAAAGCAATATACAGATTTAATGCAATCCCCATCAAATCCCAACAACATTTTTTAAAGAAGTAGAATAAAAGTCATCATACTTGTATGGAACCACAAAAGACCCCAATAGCCAAAGTAATTCTTAGAAAAGAAGGTAAATGGAGAGAGTTCCAGTCAAGATGAAGGCATAGGTAGCAACCCTTCACTTCCTCACACAACCAATCTAAAATCAATAAATGACCAGAAGTGCCAGAAAATCAAACTACATAGAACTCTGACAACCAAGGAATTAAAGAAAAAATCAACCAGAAAACCAGACCCATAAGAACCCACGGTTCAGGTGGGGCCCACTGAGAAAAACCCTGGCAAGGCAGCAGACCAAGCGGGTGAGGCTGGGGGAAGGCAAAACTAAGACTCAGAGTTGACTGTGGAGTACAGCACTTGCCACAGTGAGAGAAACTCCCAGTTTCACATAAGAGTTCATTGGAAAGTGGGCTAGAGACAAGCAGGCAAGCTGCATTGTTCCCCTCTGGTCCCTCGCCCACAGGCAGTGCCGCAATGCAGCAAAGACACTTGCCCTGCCCTGATGAATACCTAAGGCCCTGCCCCTGACAACTTAACAAGTGCGCCAAGACAAAGAAATATGGCCCAAATGAAAGAACAGAGTAAAACTTCAGAAAGAGAGCTAAGTGATGAGGAGATAGCCAAGCTATCTGATGAGAATTTAACTTGGTTGAAAAATGAAAAAAACAAATGAAGGATACCCAAATGAAATAAAGCAAAATATTCAGGGAACCAACAGTGACAGGAAGGAAACCAAACTCAAATCAACGATTTGAAACACAAGGGAAAAATAAACATCCAACCAGAACAGAATGAAGAAACAAGAGTTCAAAAAAGTGAAGAGAGAATTATAAACCTCTGGGACAATCTGAAACATTCCAATACCCAAATTATAAAGTTGCCAGAAGGAGAACAACAGCCAAAAACTGAAAACTTATTTGAACAAATAGTGAAGAAAAACTTTCCCAATATGGTGAAGGAAACAGACTTCCAGGAAGTCCAGAAAGCTCAGAGAATCCCAAGGAAGTTGGACCCAAAGAGGAACACACTAAAGCACATCATCATTAAGTTACCCAAGATTAAAGATAATGAGGGAGTCTTAAAAACAGCGAGAGAAAAGGAGACAGTTACCTACAAAGGAGTTCCCATTAGACTATCAGTTGATTTCTCAAAACAAACCTTGTAGGCAAGAAGAGGCTGGAAAGAAGTATTTGAAGCCATGAAAGGCAAGGACCTATATCCAAGATTACTCTATGCAGCAAAGCTATCATTTAGAATAGAGGGGCAGATAAAGTGCTTCCCAGATAAGGTCAAGTTCAAGGAGTTCATCATAACCAAGCCATCATTACATGAAATGTTAAAGGGCTTTATCTAAGAAAAATAAAAATAAAAAATATGAACAATAAAATGACAACTCATACCTATCAACAAATGAACCTAAAACAAAAGAGAAACAACGAAAACAAAAACTAAGCAAAAAACTAGAACAGGAACAGATCAGAGAAATGGATATCACATGGAGGATTTCAGTGGGGAGGGGCAGGGGAGGAATGGGGGAAAAAGGTACACAGAAGAAGCAGAATTCATAGGCATAAAATAGATGTGGAGAGAGAAAAATGGTATAGGAAACAGAGAACTCAAAGAACTTATATGTACAACACATGGACATGAACTAAGGAGGAGGGGGGAATGTTGGAGGGTTGGGGGTGCAGGGAGGAGAGGGATAAAGAGGGAAAAGTTGAGAAAACTGTAATAGCATAATCAATAAAAATGTTTTTTAAAAAGAATGTAAAAAGAGGCATCACACTGGCTTTAAATTATACTACAAAGCAACAATAATCAAAACAGCATGACACTGTCAGAAAAAGAGACATACATAACAATGGAACAAAAATGAAAGCCAAGAAATAAACTCATGTGTATATGGGCAAATAATTTTCAACAAAGGAGCCAAAAACATACAATGGTAAAAAGAAAGCCCCGTCAATAATGGTGCTGGGTAAATTGGAAATCCATATGCCAAAGAATGAAACTAGACTACTCTTTGTCCCCACATACAAAAATTAACTCAAAATACATCAAAGACCTAAAGATAAGATCTGAAACAATAAAATACATAGAAGAAAACATAGGTACTAAACTTATCAATGTTTGTCTTAGAGAGGATTTTATGAATTTGATCCCAAGACAAGGGAAATAAAGGCAAAAGTAAATGAATGGAACTATATCAAACTAAAAAGCTTCTGCACAGCAAAAGAAAACACTAGCAAAACAAAAAGGCAACCAACCGAATGGGTGAAGATATTTGCAAACAACAGCCTCAAGGAGGCTTTAATATCCAAAATATATAAAGAACTCATACAACTCAATACCAAGAAAACAATCCAATTAAAAAGTGGGCAAAGGACCTGAACAGACTTCTCTCCCAAGAAGACACACAAATGACCAACAGATGTATGAAAAAATGCTCAACTTCACTAGCTATTAGGGAAATACAAATCAAAACTAAAATAAGATACCATCTCACACCTGTTACAATGGCTGTCATCAACAAGACAAGTAATAACAAGTACTAGAGAAGTTGTGGAGAAAAAGGAACCCTCATCCACTGTTGGTAAGAAGGTAAACTGGTATCGCCACTATGAAAAACAGTGTGGAGGCTTCTCAATAAATTAAGAATAGGGTTATCACGTGACACATCAATACATTTCTGGGTATCTGCCTGAGGAATTTGAAAGCATTTATCTGCAAACATATATGCACCCCTATGTTGATTGCAGCATTACTCATGGTGGCCAAGACATGGAAACAATTGATGTATCTTTCGCTAAATGATTCAATAAAGAAGATGTGGTACATATATGCAACGGAATACTACTCAGCCATAAGAAAAAATGAAATACTGTCATTTGTGACAATATGAATGGATCCTGAGAATATCATGCTAAGTGAAAAATTCAGAAAGAAAAAGAAGCATATGATTTCAACCATATGTAGGATATAAAGCTAAAAGCAACAAGTGAACAAACAAGAGAAACAAACAAGCAAAACCTCATAAACATAGACAACAGTATGATGGTAATCAGAGGGAAGTGGGGTGGGATGGAAGTAAAGGGTAAAGGGGGTTGAATATAAGATAATGGAAGATTTGACTTTGGGTGGTGGACATACAGTGGAGTACACAGATGATGTATCATAGAATTGTGCACAAGAAAACTATATAACCTTATTACCCAACTTCACCTGATAAATTTAATTTAAAAAATAAAAATAAAACTATTACAAGTGTTTTTTAAAAGATGAGTAGTCATTTTTCCCAAGAAAACATACAGATGGCAATAGGTGCATAAAATGATGCCCAATATTGTTAATCACTAGAAAATTGCAAATCAAAACCACAAAGAAATATCAACTTACATATGTTAGAATGGCTGTGATAAAAAAGACAAGAAATAACAAGTGTTGGTGAAGTTGTATAGAAAAGGAAACCCTTGTGCATTGTTGGTGGGAATATAAGTTGGTGCAGTTAGTATGTATGAAAAATAGTATGGAAATTCCTCTAAAAAAATAAAAGTAGAACTACCATAATGTCCAACAATTCCACATCTAGTTATTTATCTAAAGGAAACAAAAATACTAACTCAAAAAGGCATCTGCACTCCCATATCCACTGCAAAATTATTTACAACAGCAAAGATATGAAAACAACCTAACTTGATGGCTAAATGAATAAAGCAAAATTGGTGTATGTGTGTGTGTGTAAATACACACACATATAACTGATATTTATATATGCACACATATATACACCTATACATACACATATACACACAATGAAATCTTATTTAACCATAAAAAAGAAAATTTTGCCACTCACAACAACATGGATGGATCTTAAGGACATTATCCTAAATGAAGTAAGTCAAATAGATACCCTATGATCTCACTTATAAATGTAACCTAAATATATATATATATATATATATATATATATATATATGAAACATAGAATAAGGTCATAGATACAGGGAACAGACTGGTGGTTGCCAGAAGTATGGGGGGTGGACAAAATGGGTGAATGAGGTCAATGGCACAAACTTCCAATAATAAAACAAATAAGTCATGGGGATACAATGTACAGCATGGTGACTATAATTAATAATACTGCATTGCATATTCGAAAGTTGCTAAGAGAATATATCTTAAAAGTCCCTATCTCAAGAACAAAAAAATTATAATTATGCATGGTAACAGATGTTAACTAGATATATTGTGGTGATCATTTTGCAGTACACACAAATATCAAATCATTATGTTGCATACTTGAAACTAACAATGTTATATATCAATTATACCTTAATAAAAAATGAAATAATTACCCCCCAAAAGAGCCTCATATGTTTTCATTAATTATCATCAATTAGTAGTTATTTTGGAATATATGTTATCCCCCAAGAAGGAAATGACAAAAGTAAAACTAAGATTTGTGCTTGGTATCATTCCTAATTTAAAATTGTGCTTTTGAGAAGAGCGAAGAATTAGCTAAATAATTTAGCTACATTTAAAGAAATACAAGATAGAGAAATGTTACATATGAAATTAAATATATATCATATAAGGTAGGGCTATAAACCAGTCAAAATGGCCATCATAACCAAATCATCAAACAACAAGTGATGGCAAAGTTGTGGAGAAAATGGAACCCTAGTTCACTGTTGGTGGGAATGCAGACTGATGCGGCCACTATGGAAAACAGTATGGAATCTCCTCAGAAAACTAAAAATGGTACTGCCTTTTGACCTGGCAATTCCACTGCTGGGATTATACCCTAAGAATCCTGAAACATCAATTCAAAAGAACCTATGCACCCCAATGTTCATAGCAGCACAATTTACAATTGTCAAGTGTTGGAAGCAACCTAAGTGCCCATCAGGAAATGAGTGGATCAAAAAACTGTGGTACATTTACAATGGAATACTATGCAGCAGCAAGAAGGAAGGAACTTCCTACCCTTTGTGACAGCATGGATGGATCTGGAGAACATTGCGCTAAGTGAAGTAAGCCAGGTGTGAAAGACAAATACCATATGACCTCACCTATAATTGGAACCTAACCAATAAAACACACAAGCAAGCAAAATATAACCCGAGACATTAAAATAAAGAATAAATTGGAAATAACCAGAAGTGATCTGGGAGGGGGATAATGGGGGTTAAAAGGGGAAGTGTGGTCAAGGAACATACATAAAGGACACATGGACAAAGCCAGGGGGTGGGGGAGCAGGATCAAGGGTGGGGCAGGGGGGAGGGGAAACGGAGACAATTCTACTTGAATAACAATAAAGAAAATGAAAATAAAATACACCACAAGATAAATATTAAAATGCAAATTTAGATGTATTAAAATACCTTAATTCATATTGTAATCTATTATAATATAATCACAAATCCGATGTGCTTCAACTATAACCAAAGATGAACTTTATTTTATAATCTAATCTTTATTAAATACATTCAATATGTCAGAAAATAAACTTTCCAAAATTAAGAGTAACTATAATTTTTTTCAAATGTAAAGTGTCATTCAAAAATTTATTCTATAAAATCAATAATTTAATCTCTCTGAAAGAAAAAGAGCACACAAGTTTTAGAAACATGGTAACAAAGAAACATTTCCTATCATAAAAATCATTGTTACCAAAACATACATTACAAACCTGTAAGTTTCTAAGATTTTACTTACACACAAAAGAAAATATGGCATTAATTTTAAAAATTAAGAAACCTGATCTAATAAAGGAGCAAAATTTAAAAAAAACACCTTACCTGATCTTCAAAATATGCTCACTCGGAGACAGGCAATTTGTAATCTACATAAAACTAAAAAATGTTATGAACTCATCTTAAATGAACTGTCACTAAAGGAGCTAAATAAAAGATGTGTCTGAAGAAGAAAGAAAATGATCTCAGAAGTGAGATCTAAAGTGCAAGAAAAAATGTTAAGCAAGGTAAATAATAAACATGAGGAAATCTAAGAAAAATGCTGTCTACTGATAATGTCTACTAAAAGCATGTCAAATGAATGGTTTAAAAGAAAGCAAGAAATAGGTGTAATAGATAACTATATGTTGGTTGGGAGACAGGTATTTTAAAAATACTCAAAATTTTCACTGCTAATTTCAAATTTCTTTGCCAAGATATTACAATAAATAATGTTTCATATATGGCTTACATTAAAATAGGAAATCAGATTCTCTGATGGTTGATCACTTGCTGAATTTAAGATCATCATTAATTGTTGAATTGTATTCATAACAGTCCTAGAGAAAAAAAATAGAAGTGTTAAGCAGTGAAGGAAAAAAAATGAAATATATCTATCACACAAGTTAAACATATCTTTTTTTAAAATATTTTTTATTTTAATTGTTGTTGCAGTACAATTTTCTAACTTTTACTCCCAACCCAACCCTCCCACCCAGCCCTCTCCTCCTCCCTCCCATTTCCACCCACCTCTAGTTTTTATCCATGTGTCCTTTATACATGTTCCTGTAAACCCTTACCCCTTTCCCCTGAAATTCCCCTGAAATTCCCCTGAAATTCCCTCTCCTCTCCCCTCTGAACACTGTCTCTATTCTCTATTCAGTGTCTTTGATTATATTTTGCTTGTTTCTTTGTTTTGTTCTTTAGGTTCCTGTTAAAGGTGATATCATACAGTAGAGAACAGTGACTGTTCTCTATTTCAGTGTCTTTGATTATATTTTGCTTGTTTCTTTGTTTTGTTCTTTAGGTTCCTGTTAAAGGTGAGATCATATGGTATTTGTCTTTCACTGACTGGCTTATTTGCTTAGCATAATGCTTTCCAGTTGCATCCATGCTGTTGCAAAGGGTAGGAGCTCCTCCTTTCTTTCTGCTGCATAGAATTCCATTGTGTAAATGTGCCATAGTTTTTTGATCCATTCATTTACTGATGGGCATCTACGTTGCTTCCAACACTTGGCTATTCTTTAAACTCACTGTCTCCCATTTATCTTTAAAAAGTTATCTGCAATAAAACTTTATAAAACCCTTAGTGTATTATTGTTTGCAAGGAATTATATTTTATTTAAATCTTTAAGAATGTGTTCATAATCAACACATTTATAATTAAAGAACTGATATGCTTATTTACTAATAAAACATAAATCAATCAAATACTAAATGGTCAAATGACACTGACATTATTTTATGGTAAAAAAATACAAAGTGGCATTAACATGTAATCTAATAAACATTACTATAATTAAATACTAATATTTTTCAAATAAAGTCAGAGAGTTATTTAGCAACTCAAGGAAAGACTCTCCTTTACAGAGATCTTCAAAAAGAAAGCACAAGTGGGAGGTAGGGATGGGTGGGGCAGGGGAGCGTGGTGAGGTGAAAATGGAAATAATTATACTTGAATAACAAATAAATGAATGAATGAATGAATAAATAAAACATACATAAGTTTAGAAGTCACCACTGTTAAAGCATAAAATTATGCAATATCTTAAGCGCTTTTTAATTCTGTAATTTTATATATGGGGGTATATAGTAAATAATTATGTTCCAATTTTAGTGCCATCTTATTAACTTGTCTTTTTTTAGTGATTATTTAGAAAGAAGGGGAAAGTGAAAGAGAGAGAGAGAGGGAAAGAAACATCAATTGTTGTTCCACTTATTTATTCATTCATTGGTTGTTTCTTGTATGTCCTGACTGGGGATTGAACATGCAACCTTGAGGTATTGAGACAATCATTAACTTGTTTTAAGTCTATTACTATACTTATACAAAAATCTATTTTTATGTGTCTATATAGTCATTTGATTGCCTACTATATACCAAGTATTATTCTTGATCCTAATTATTGGATGCTGACCAGAAAAGCCATAACCCATGTGGTATACAACCTAAAGGCTATTATGGTTATTAGCAAAACAAGCAAACACACAAATGATTTTACAATTATAAATTGTGATACACACTGTGAAGGAATTAAAAAGGATGCTATGAGAAGGAATAAAAGAAAATACTTCAGAGAAATAAATCTTTTAAAAAGTACTATTTGTACTTTTGTAGCAGTTGTTAATTCATAAAAAGAAAAGAGTTTCAAGAAAAGGGAAAAAGCTAGTGCAAAGGTCCCCAACCACAAAAGAAGAGGTTGGAGAGTTAGGAAAACTGGCTAATACATAAAGAAGAGGAAAACAAGATGAGCTGGAGAGGCAACAGAAGCTAGATCATATAAGGTCTTGCAGGCATCGTTAAGAAATTTGCATTGTATTTTAATTGCAATAGGAGATGATCAGAAGATTTAATTGCAGAGTGAGCAGGACCTGAATGACATTTCTAGAATATCAACCTGGATGTTCTCTGAAAAACAGATTTGGTAGTAGAGAGAAAGGAATTATGATGAGAGTAGCAGCAGTGAGAGCAGATAGTAGTAAGTCTACAGAAAAAAAAAATCCAAGCAAAAGCCAAGTTGGATAAGGGTGGTGAAAGTAGAAATTGAGAAGAGTAGATGGACTCAAGAAATAGGTTAGGGGTAAGTTCAACAAGACCTGATAACAGATTAGATGTGGGAAGTATTAAGAACATTTAAAGTAGTTCTAATACTTCTAGGTTGTGCACAAACCAAATGGGGATGCATTTTTACTTTTTTATTTACTAAGATGGAACACATTCCCATCTAGGTTATATTCCTTAATGACAGACAGAACTAAATACCTGGAACATAAAGAGCACTCAATATACTCAATTTATGACACATACATACAGATATACAATGAAATAAATAAACAAACCCAAAGCCCTATAAAGTACTGAATAAACAATTATAATAAAAATGAAAAGTAAGAAAATTCATACCTTACTGGAGTCTGGGGAAGAATCACATTTAACTCTTCATCAGGATTACTTCTTCGTGGTGTTCTCTGCATTTCAAAACTAAATAATGAAAGGCAAAGTCATTTAGACTAAAATTTACACTTTGTGCTTTATGAGTCAAAAAAAGAAGTATAAATCATTCTGTTGCCTCATAACATCACACAAAATAAATCTATAATAGAAGTGATCAGAAAAAGATAACCCAAGAGCTGCATAAATAAAATTATGTTTTTTCACTACTATTTTTAAGTTGTTTTTCTTTCCACTAGGTTTATGACAAACAGGTACACCAATCGTTAAGAAAGATCATTGTTTGAAAGAGCAAGTTAGAAGTTTTCTCTACAAAGTTAGATGTTCAATGGCATTATTAACCAAGTTGTTCAATATCAAAAAATATCAAAGCTCAAGTTTTCTAATCATTTGTGTTCCAAAGCCTTTATCTTGACTTAACTAAAATTAGAAATATTTTACTTGTGTTTAACTTCCAAATTGAAAACTTTTTCAGTTACTTATACAAATATTTCATGTTAAAGACATAATATTAACCATACTTATGGTGATTTAACATTTTTTGTAATTACTCTCCACCATTCTTACTTGAAGACTCTACATGACAATTCAAGAGAATACACTTTTGTATTAACCTTAAAAAAAATGAACCAAGCCCTGGCTGTTGTGGCTCAGTGGGCTGAGCATCTTCCAGCAAACTGAAAGGTTGCCAGTTTGCACACTATCAGGGCACATGCCCGGGTTTTAGGCCAGGTCCCTGGCTGGAGGTGTGAGAGAGGTAACTGATGAAGATGTTTCTCTAGCACATTGATGTTTCTCTCCCTCTCTATCTCTTTCCCTTCCCTTCTCTCTAAAAATAAATAAATAAAATCTCTTAAAAATGAACCAAGAAAGTAAAGCAGGTAAAAAGCTAAAAAAAGACAGTGAATCACTATTGAGTAAACCAATTACAGTTAACTTAAACAACTTGGATTGCATCCTTATACCATGGACCCACACAGTTCAAACCCTTGAACCACAGTTCAAAATACAGTTGATGTCTTGTTTAACATCAACTGTATTTTTAATACACAGTCTGAAATCTACATTTGCACTGGGCCAACTTAAGATATACAAGGATTTTGCACAGGCAATTGGCACCTCTAACCCTGAATTGTTCAAGGGACAACTTGTAGGTCAACAATTCTCTTTGGGTGTTCATTTTAAAAATTATACTTATCTAAAAGAAAAATTAGTTGATTTACAGGGCAATTCACATTAAATTTCTATCCCAGAAACATAAAAAAGGTATTATATAATAATAAAGGGGTCATTCCAATTAGAGGAAAACCATAATATTTTAAAATATTTTTAAAAGATTGTATTTATTTATTTTTAGAGAGAGGGTAAGGGAGAGAGAAAGAGAGGGAGAGAAACATCAATGTGCAGTTGTCTCTCGAGAGCCCCACTAGGGACCTGGACCCATAACCCAGGCATGTGCCCTGACTGGGAATCAAACTGGAAACACTTTGGTTTCCAGCCCCATGCTTAATCCACTGAGCCACACCAGCCATGGTATATTTTTAAATATTTATACCCAAAATAAGAGCACCTAAATATATAAAGTAAATATTAAGACCTGAAGGAGAAATAGACAGCAATACAATAGGAGTAGAAAAGTTTCTCACAATTACCCCACTAACACCTCATTGACATGAATAGATAAATCATCCAGACCAAAACTCAGCAAGAAAACATTGGCCTTAGTTGACACATTTGACTAGATGGAGTTAACAAATATTTGAACAACATTCCATCCAAAGCAACAGCATACATTCTTCTCAAGTGAATATTGAATATTTTTCTAGGGTAGATCACATGCTAAGCCACAAAAGTCATAATACACTTAAGAGACTAAAATCATACCAACTTTCTTTTTTGACTACATTAGTAAAAAACCACATGATATTAATACATAATATATAAAATACATTAATTACATGAAAAAAACTGAAAAACTCATATATATGTGGAGATTAAACACTATATTAGTGAACAACCAATGAATCAAAGAAAAATCAAAAGATATAAACATCTTGAGAAAAACAAAAATCAAAATGTAAAATACCAAAGATTATGGAATGCAACAAAAGCAGTTCTAAGATGAAAGTTCATAGCAATAAATGTCTACTTTAAGTAAAAAGAAAAGTCTTAAATAAACAATCTAACCTTATACCTCAAGGAACTATAAAAAAAAGAACACACAAAACCCAAAGACAGAAAAAGGAACTAAATCACAAAGATCAGAGGAGAAATAAATAAAATAGGGCTTAAAAGACAATAGAAAAGATCGATAAAATTAAGAGCTGGTTATTTTAAGATACACAAAATTAACAAACCTTTAGTTAGTCTCAACCAAAGGTGGGGGCTGGAGAGGGAGAGGGAGAAGGGGAGGTGGGGGAGAGAGAGAGAGAACACAAATATGTACTTAATGGTCATTCAAAAATTTTGTGATTACATTCAAACATTCTTCATCTCAGAAATGAAAGAGGAGATTTACAACTGATATCACAAAAAAACCCCAAATAAATCATAAGACTGCTATGAACAATTGTTCAAAACTGGCCACTATCAACAAGAGGTCAAGATTGGATAAACCAGAGGAAATGGATAAATTCTTAAAAATATACAACCTTCTAAGGCTTAATCATGAAGAAATAAAAAATCAAGATAGATCTATTACTAGCAAGGAGATTAAATCAGTAATTAAGAATGTCCCAACAAACAAAAGCCCAGGACCAGACAACTTCAGTGGCAAATTCTATCAAACATTCAAAGAATTAATACCAATCCTTCTCAAACTCTTAAAAGAAAGACAAAAAAAAGAAGTGAACTCTTCCCCAATCCAATTTATGAGGCCAGCATTACCCTAATACCAAAAGAAAATTATAAGCCAATATCCCTGATGAACACAGATGCAAAACCCTCAACAAAATATTATCAAACCAAATTCAACAATACACTAAAAGAATACCATGATTAAGAGGGATTTATTCCAGTGATGCAAGGATGCTTCAACAACCACAAATCAGTCAATGTGATACACCACATTAACACAATAAAAGATAAAAATCATATGATCATTCCAACAGATGCAGAAAAGGTATTTATGCCGTTGATATTGAAACAAAATTCAACATTCATTTATAATAATAATTCTCAACAGAGCAAGCACAGAAGGAATGTACATCAACATAATAAAAGTCATACATGACAACACCACAGCCATCATTATACTCAATGAAAAGCTGAAACATTTTCCTACAGAATGACCATTCTGGCCACCTTTTATTCAATACAGTATTGAAAGTCCTAGTCAGAGCAATTAGACAAAAAAAAAAAAAAAAGCATCTAAATTGGAGAGGAAAAAGAAAAACTGTTAGTATTTGCAGATGAAATGATATTATATAGAGAGAGAGACCCTAAAAGACTCCATCAAAAAACTGTTAGAACTAATAAAATTCAGTAAAGCTACAATATCAATACACAAAAGACAGCTGTTTTTCTATATACTAATAACAAACTATGATAACAAAAAATTAAGAAAATGATCTCATTTATAATTGCATCAAAAAGAATTGCATACCTAGTAATAATTTTAACCAAGGGAGTGAAAGTCCTATATACTGAAAAGTATAAGACACTGATTAAAAAAAACCTGAGGAAGATACAAACAAATGGAAAGACATTCAATACTCATAGATTGAAAGAATTAATGTTGTTAAAATGACCATACTACTCAGAGCAATAAAGAAATTCAATGCAATCCCTATCAAAATTCCAATGGCATTTTCCACAAAAATAGAGGAAACAACACTAACATTTTTATGGAACCATTTGTGTCCTATGGACAGAGATCAGGGAACCCTGTGAGCTCTACATGAACATACTCACCTCCAAGCAAGTATATTACAAAAGTAGGATGGCTTGGTGAAGAGCCCAGTGGTTCAGGCATTCCTCCTCTGGGCTCTGTCCAATGCCATTTTCCACTAAGCAGCCCCTATGGCGATTCACCCCTTACTTAGTTGAAGTTGGTAGCTTATGTCCATTTGGCACCAGGTGCCTAGGGCATGTAATGGACTGGGTTTTGTTTTTGTTTTTATTTTATTTTGTTTTATTGTTTTTCTTTTTATTTTGCTTTGTCTTTTAAGGTGGAAACTGCGAATCTTTAAAATAAAGATGGGAAAGAACCAGCAAAGAAAACAATTTAAAATAAATAGAAATAGGCACTTAAAAAATAAAAATAAAATTTGTATGGAACCAGAGAAGAACCCAAATTGCCAAAGCAAGCTTGAAAAAAAAGGACAAAGCTGGAGCCATCACACTTCCTGACTTCAAACTACATTAAAAAAACAGAAAAGAAAAAAAAGAACTATAGAAAGCAGTACGGTGACAGCCAGAGGGAAGGAGGAGGGGGGGCTAGGTGGTAGAAGGCAAAGGAGAGTGGAAATGGGGACACATCAGTAATAGTGTCAAAAGTAAAAAAAAATAAAGGAAAAAATAAAGCTACAGTTATGAAAATAGTATGGAACTGGAAAAAAAAAAACAGACACATAAATCAATGAAACAGAACAGAGAGCCCAGAAATAAACCCACACATATATCATCAATTAATTTATGTCAAGAACGCAAGAATTTAGAGCAGGGAAAGGACAGTCTCTTCAACAGATGATGCTGACAAAATTGAATAGTAACATACAAATGAATAAAACTTGACCACTATCATACATCACATATAAAAAGTAACTCAAAATGGATGAAAGACTGGGATATAAGACCTGAAACCATAAAACTCCTTGAAAAAAGCAGAGGTGGCAATAAGCTCTTTGATATTAATGTTGGAAATATTTTTAATCTAACACCAAAAGCAAAGGCAATAAAACAAAACAAAACAAAAAAACCGAGTACTATATCAAACTAAAAAGCTTCTGCACAGCAAAGGGAGCCATCAACAAAATGAATAAAGGCAACCTACTAAATAAGAGAAATATTTGCAAATAATATCTCAAAGGGTTAATATTCAAAATGTAAAAAGAAATCAATTGCAAAAACATGATCAAATTGAAAAACAAGCAAATATGAATACATATTTTTCCAAAGAAGACATACAGATAGCCAACAGGTACATGAAATAATGCTTAACATCGTTAGTCTTTAGGGAAATGCAAATCAAAACCACACTGAGTTATCACTTTACACCAGTTAGAATGACTATTATCAAAAAGACAAGAAATAACAAGTGCTGATGAGGATGTGGAGAAAAGGGAACACTTGTACATTACTGGTAGAAATGTAAATTGGTGCAAGCACTATAGAAAACCATATGGAAGTTTCTCAAAAAATTAAAAATTGAGCTACTATAAGATACAACAACTCCACTACAGGGTATTTACTGAAAAGATACCTTCACCCCCATGTTCACTGTAGTATTTACAACAGCTAAGATATGAAAACATGAAGTGTCCATTGATGAATGAATAATAAAGAAATTGTTTTATACACACACACATACATATACACACAAATATATACATATACACATGATGGGGCAAAAGTATGTTTACAGATGTTCATGTGGAAAATCACAAAATAATTAATAAATAATAGTAATACAAGAATAAATTCTGCCGTTCACATACTCACAACTAAAAACCTACTTTTGCCTCACCCTATAATATATATGTTATTGCATGATGGAGTATCATTCAGCCATAAAAAGAATGAAATCTTGCCACTGCAACCTCAAAAGCATTATATTAAATTAAAAAGTCAGAAAGAAAAAGGCAAACAAGGTATGATCACTCTTACGTGCAGTATCTAAAAAAAAATCCAGCTCTGACTGGTGAGGGTCAGTGGATTGAGTGCTGGCCTGCGAACCAAAAGGTCGCCAGTTTAATTCCCAGTCAGGGCACATGCCTGAATTGCCCTCCAGGTCCTCAGCTGGGGGTGTGCAAAAGGCAACCAGTCAATGAATCTCTCACACATTGATGTTTCTCTCCCTCTATTTCTCCCTTCCTTCCCCTGTTTCTAAAAAGAAATAAGTAAAATCTTTTTAAAAACTAAAAAAAATTAATATTTTTTTAAAATCCAAACTCCTAGGTACAGAGAATAGATTGGTAGTCACCAGAGGAAATGAAGGGGAGTGGGTGTAATTTTTTGTTAGTTTCAAAAAATAAAAAGAATCATATATTCAGTTGGCTGTTGAACATCTTCACTTTCCACTTTTCTAACTTGGGTTTGATTGCTTTCTTATATATACAAATTTATCATGTCCTAGCTCTATGAAAAAATATTCAACCCCATAAATTGAACTGGGAGTCAAGTACCTAGCATTATTCTATCACTTTACGCTCTACAAAGTACTCTTATCAATATGAATATATGTATATAGTACAAAGTATAGAAAGTATACATGTGACTCTGGAGTAAATGCTTATATTTTACAGATGAGACAACTAAGACTTAGTGAGATAAAGTGAAAATTAAACTATATTCCAAAAGCATGAAGGAAATAAAAGATATTCTCTGCTTTGACTTGGTTAGAGAAAAATTACTTTAAAAAGATATTAAAAATCAATACAAGCTTGTGCATACTAGGAGGCAAACTAATGTTCACACAGACAATACAAAGAATATTTTTTCACTTGTTTTAATAAAAAGAATTGATTTACAATCTGTGTAAAGGCACTATATCATAAAAGTTTCTATTTGTTAATAAATTATATACTTAGAATGGTTTATCTTAATAGCTTTACTTAAAGGTACCTGAATTATTATAAATAATATTTAAAGGTCACTAAGTTAAATAAAGACCTACTTAACTCTCCTTTATCAAAACTGACTGAGAAAAAAACATATAAACAAAAATATACCACGTATGATACCTGTCTGTAGGATCAGCCTGAAGAGTTTTATCATGATCCAGAAATAATCTTGCATCTAAATCTTTGTTTTTAAGGTAAATTTCTTCATATTGTTTAGAGAGACTTTCCACCTCAAAAGAAAAGAGTACTGATGATTACCCTTCCATGTCATTACATTTCTCAGTATACAGAAGTACGATTTAATTAAAGAATTTTTTGTACAATACACACGTAATTTTATAACACACTGAGAACACATACAATATAAATAAGGCATATGTATAAGTGAAGTAAAGAAAACTGCAAATTTTCAACTCTAATTTTAATCCTATTTTATGCACCCCATTAGAATTTTATGTAGACAAGATCCACAAAGCCACAAATTAGTATTGAGATGAAACTGTAAGATAAAAATAGGTATTATTATACCCACTTAAGTGTTAAGATCCTTCAAACATCCCATACATTTTTCATTTTTAATCTTCTACACTTATCAATATAAAATAAATATTTTTCAAATATTATAACAAATCCTCTTGGTTATATATGCTGCCTATCTTTTCTAAATATTTTAGTTCACTCCAACTTCCTTCAATTAAGTATCTTAGGAAACAGCATTAGCTCAATTAATTAGTCCAATTAACACATTTGCATGATTTATTCCCAGTCTTCGACACTTTTTCAACTTCTAGAATCTGCAATTCTTTTATCAGTTCTACTTCATAATTTTGAATCATAATTTGAAAACCAATGCACAATAGACAACTATTTGGCATGCCTTCTGCTGGGACTTTTAAAGGTAAAATGTTTCCAAACTGAAGGTGCTAAAATGGCATTCTAAAAGGATTGGGAGAAGAAACTGAGTTAAATGTAACTTTTTGTTTGTTTCCATAAATTTTTAGGTAGAACAGTCATTCATGTTTAATAATTGTTACTGCCCTAGCTTAGTGAGGCACTATATTTATCTATCATTTATTGACTGGCACCTATTAGTACTATATGCAATATACTGGGGAAAATGTTAAGTTTATCCTAAGATTTCTATTAAAACTAATCCTTTCTAGGCAAAGAAAATTTACTACAGTGTCCAATATTCTTTAGAATTGTGAACAGCATATTTTTTATAACAAGACTAAGTAATACAACATTTGGCCCTTGTTTGCCACTCTAGTACCCTATCTTACCACTTTTTTGCTCTGTAACCCAGTCTTAGCTAGTTGGAGTTCACTCTACAGACCAAACTATCTCATATCACTGTGTCTTTGAATCTTTAATTTCCAACCCTTGAGAATGCCATTTTTCAGAAAGCTTACTCAGCACAGAAATCATCACCTCCAAACAATTTTCCACAAAACTTATCTGCCCCACTTTAGATTAGGCTGCCCTACTCAGAGATATCACAACACCCTGTGTATACTTCCACCAGACTCTCATAGACTCCTATAATGTTCTCTTGGTCTGTGTCTCCCACTAGAATTTTAGTAACAGTAATTATGAGTTCAATCTCTGTAATGATGATATCTAGCACAATGCCTGGCACATATTAAACACTGAATATAACAGTTGTTGAATAAACAGATTAATTAATTCAAGGACTAGCTACAAATTCAGGTCACAGAATCAGCAGTTCAGCTATCTGAATTCACATCTTTTGGTCTTAGTGACTAAATACCAGATGCTTCCAAAACACTGCTTTATCACTGAGTACTTGTTCATTATTTATCTAAAGCATCATTTTCTCCACATATTTTACCTTATCACATAAGTTTTAAGTTCTATTTCCACTGAAGAGTAAAATATTTAAAGCAAAATGTGAAAAGAAACGGATGGGTGGCATACCACTGAGATAAAATATTTTTGTAATATAATCATAGTCATTTCAACTGTATTTTCAATTAAGTAGTTGTTAAAAATACTCAAAAGAGATGCTCTGTAATATAGTAATGCCAATAAAGCTGATGGCCTTAATCAGGGATACTATGCACAAGGATGTGCAGCAAAGCAAATTAAGAGTCAAATGTGATTGTATATATTTAGTTTAAATATTTAGTATATGTGCTGTCCAAGTGCTCAGTAGTTATATTTAAATATTTAATGGAGTTTAGAAATCCAAAAGCTAAAAATAGATTTTTTTAAAATTTCAGTACAAATCAATTTCTATTGTAAATTACAAAAGTACTGCTTATTTACACATTTGAGTACATATTCAAAAGGTTTTTTTATTATTATATAAAGTTGGTTCACCACAATTCTACTGAGATTCCTTTTCCTAAGCAAACAATATTTAATATATAGTAAAATTATCTTAACAAGTTTAGACAACTATTCCACCCTCCCAAAAGTCCCAAAACACATTAATATTTTATTAAGTTTTCTTTCAGATACCTCTGGAAGTCCATTAGAAGCTACAATTCCAAGAGAATTCATAAAAGGTATAAAATTTTTGAAATAAACATTTTTCACCTGAAAAAGATAAAGTTACATGACCATTAAAATTTTAAAAATCAATCTCCATCGTTATTAACACTAGAATAAAAGTATTAACTGACAATTTGATCAATGACTTACATTCAAACTAGTGTGACACTTTTTATAATTAATTCAGTTACATATTTACTTTTAAAATTGTGTGAGGCAGATTTCAAGTCTTAAAATGGAGATGTAGTTGGGAATTTTTAATGAAATGGGATTTATAGGAAGAAAATCCACTGAAAACAACTTCAACATTCCATATTTAACAAATGATGAAAAGATGGGAGGCTCAAAAAAATTAAGCAACTTGACCAAAGTTATGCAGTTAGGAAACAGCAAGCTGGAATTTAAACCCAGTCTGCCTAACATAAAAGCCAAGATTCTTTTCACTTTTCTGCACTGCCTCTAATTTCTTCCCAAAGTATATGTCAGACCACTTTTCATACGTCATCTAGTATTTAGCTTAGGGAATATCACATCAATTATTTTAGCATAAATTTAGGATAATGACCTGCTTTTGTAACAAAATAATTTCACACACAAAAATAATATCCAATAATTGAATTCAAAACTAAAAATATTTTCTGGAATTATGCCATTTGATGCAAAAGCAGCCTACATTTAACATGGAAAATGAAGATTGTACTCAGAAAACCTGGAGTTATGTTCCTGGCTATGCTACACTTGCAAAGTGTTGTGGAATTTTAAACAACGTACTTTCTGTCATTCAACTTCATTTTACAACTTTAGAATCTACATTTACTAAGGGGGAAATAATTTAATATCAGTTCCTATCTTCTACTTCCTAAGTAAGTTATAAGAATTAAGCTTCTGTTATACTTACTAGTTTTGTTTTCTAATTAATTCCCAGTTAACTAGACTATTTACAATGTGGGTAGTTCTAGTTAATCAGTTAGTATGACTAACCAATAATTATATAACCATAAATATAACTAACCAATAAACGCTGTATAAATAATCAAGTATCAATTAATTAATGTCAATTACCAACAAAGCATTTAATCACCTACACTTTTTTAATTTTTATTCTTTAATCATTTTATTGTTGTTCAATCACACTTGTCTGCTTAATCACTTATATTTAAAAAACATTAATGATTCTAAATTATATCAAAGAGTAAAAATTAATAGTAACAAAATTATTTATTCCTGATTTTTGAAACAAACTTTTACAAGTAGTTCTGAAATTCAGAGAATTAACAACCAGGAATTAGAAAACTGATTAAGCAAAAGTCTGGAGAAAACAAACTTTTTTCCAACTACATCCGTCAGCTACTAGCAAAAATAAATTGTGATTCCAAAAAACTAAGTGTGTGTGTGTGTGTGTGTGTGAGTGTGTGTGTAAAGTTGATACATCTATAGCTACATGTCTATATCTATGTATTTGTTGAAATTAACAAAAGTCACTATGCTAAAACTCTGACAGCTTGATAAATCATTCCAACACTTTTTAAACTAAGTTTTTGATATGATACCCCCATTTCTTCTCAGAGTTCACAGAGTAATTTCTGAGATGCAGCATTTCACACAGCTATCTGTTGGTGAATGGTGGACAATATAATAATCTATGAGTGAAAGGAGCATGGTATAGTGAAAGTAGCACTAGTAACAAATGTCCCACAGTCTAGACTGTTAGAAACTAGCTATCAGTCTCTAGAAGCGTGTTCACTCATTATTAAAAGGAGGAAAAATCTATTATTTTCCAGAATCCTTCCAATTCCAACAGTCCAGATTCTATGAACTAAATAAGCAAGTCCTGGATTGTTATGTGTATTCTCTGCCAGTCATTAATATCTGATGTAATATCTAGAAAGATAGTAATTATAGAAAACTGAACAGAAATTTAATGATGATATCACTTATCACTAAACCAAAAGCACTAGGGCTTTTTTAGCATGGTATATTAAATATTAGGGGTATCAGTACTTATAGAGGAATCAAAGAACAAATACATTTGAAAACTACTGCCTTAATGATTTACGTTTCAATGATTCCAGAGTGAGGGAGATACTCTATTTTTTAAGTATATTTTATTGATTATGTTATTACACTTGTCCCAATTTTTTCCCCTTTGTCCCCTTCTGCCTGGTACCCGCCGTCCCTTCAGCAATCCCCACTTTAGTTCATGTCCATGGGTCATGCATGTAAGTTCTTCAGCTTCTCCATTTCCTGAACTATTCTTCACATCCCCATCTATTTTGTAACTACCAAGTATGTTTCTTAATCCCTGCACTTTTCCCTCCTTTTTTCCCCTCCCCTC
Source organism: Phyllostomus discolor (assembly GCF_004126475.2). Classification (NCBI taxonomy): domain Eukaryota; kingdom Metazoa; phylum Chordata; class Mammalia; order Chiroptera; family Phyllostomidae; genus Phyllostomus; species Phyllostomus discolor. The sequence continues at coordinate 47,783,756 of NC_040913.2, read as the reverse complement.
TTCCAGATGATCTCTCTAAAATTAAAGTAACTGAGTATGAAAATTAAAATCTTTCTTAACATTTTGCTATTGAAAAAGGGTTGGCACTAATTACAAAAAAGCAAGCTCATTACAAAAAATGTATATACTGCTAGAAAGAACTTGTATCTAAATTTACTTTAACTTTTTTAAAGAAATGAAGTTAAATTACCTCATCTATGTTACATTCATGTTCTTTACAAAGAACTTCAATAATTCTTGTATCATTTTCTAGTTGTTTTGCTATCCGTGAAGTCCTGTTCTGACCCCGCCTTGGTGTTCGAGGTGAACCATTAATAGGTATTACAGCTGTTTCTGTAAAAATGGTAAATAAGATAAGAAAATTATAAATCCCACTGTATAAAATAGTGGAATATTTTTATTATAACTAGGAAGATCAGAAAAAAAACAGTAATATTATGCTACTTTGAATTTTTCAGTTTCACTTCAAAGCTAACAGTTATATTTATTTATTGCATATCTATTATAAGTCTTTCTTTTAGAAGAATTTTTTAAAGATTTTATTTATTTATTTTTAGAGAGGAAAGGGAGGGAGAAAGAGAAAGAGAGAGAGAAACATCAATGTGCGGTTGCTGGGGGCCATGGCCTGCAACCCAAGCATGTACCCTGACTGGGAATCGAAACTGCGATGCTTTGGTTTGCAGCCCGCGCTCAATCCACTGAGCTACGCCAGCCAGGGACTATTATAAGTCTTGTACTGATAACAGTTTATGCCCTCCCCATATGCTCTTCTGCCCGCCAACAAGTCCAGAAAGAAACTGTAAGATACTTAGAGCCAAATATGAAGAGGGCAAGCAAAACAGCCAACTTATAAACTAGTTGTAAATTATCCTACTCAGTCTGCAAGAGGTAAACTCTCTTCTATCTTTTAAAGTGTCTTAAAACTAATAAGGTAGTACTTATGGAATCAACTTTCAGATACAGTATAAAAACAAGAGAATTTTAAAAGTTTTGGCAAATACCATAGTAAATTATGATACTTTTAAAAGATAATATATCAATATAATATGATAATAAACTGATTTTTTTCTTTTAATTTTATCTTAATTGTTCAAGTACAGTTTTCTGTCCTTTACTCCCACCCGATACCACCCTCCCATCCCTCCCCACCACCCTCCCATTTCCATCCCCCCCCAGTTTTTGTCCATGTGTCCTTTATACTTGTTCCTGTAAACCCTTCCACTTTTCCACCAAAATTCCCCTAAAATTCCCTCCCCTCTCCCCTCTGGTAACTATCAGCCTGTTCTCTATTTAAGTATCTTTGATTATATTTTGTTTGTTTGTTTGTTTTGTTGTTTAGGATACTGTTAAAGGTGAGATCACATGGTTTTTGTCTTTTACTGCCTGGCTTATTTCACTTAGTGTAATACTTTCCAGTTCCATCCATGCTATTGCAAAGCTTAGGAGCTCCCTCTTTCTTTCTCCTGCATAGGATTCCATTCTGTAAATGTACCATAGATTTTCTGATCCATTCATTTACTGATGGGCACCTAGGTTGCTTCCAACACTTGGCTATTGTAAATTGTGCTGCTATGAACATTGGGATGCACACGTTCTTTTGGATTCATGTTTCAGGGTTCTTAGGATATAATCCTAGCAGTGGAATTGCTGGATCAAAAGGCAGATCCACCTTAAGTTTTCTGAGAAAATTCTATACTGTTTTCTATAGTGGTTGTACCACTCTACAATCCCACTAACAGTGCACTAGGGTTCCCTTTTCTCCACAACTTCTCAAACACTGTTGTTTGTTGCTTTGTTTATGATGGCTATTCTGACTGCTGTAAAGTGGTGTCTCATTGTGGTTTTAATTTGCATCTCTGTAACAGCTAGCAATATTGAGCATCTTTTCATATGTCTCTGGACCCTCTGTATGTCCTCCTTGGAACAGTGTCTGTTCAAGTCCTTTGCCCTTTTTATAATTGGGTTGTTTATCTTCCTAGAGTAGAGTCTTGTGAGTTCTTTATATATTTTGGAGATTAAACCTGTGTCTGAGGTATCATTGGCAAATATGTTTTCCCATACAGTTGGTTCTCTTTTTATTTTAATACTGTTTTCTTTAGCCCTGCAGAAGCTTGTTTTAATGAGATCCTATTTGTTTATTCTTTCCTTTATGTCCCTTGCTGTAAGGGACATATCAGTGAAAGTACTGATGCATGAAATATCTGAGATTTTCCTGCCTGTGTTCTCCTCTAGGACTTTAATGGTGTCACAGTTTATATTTAAATCTTCTATCCAACTTGAATTTATTTTTGTGTATGGTGTAAATTGGTGCTCGAGTTTCGTAGATGTACAGTTCTCCCAACACCATATGTTGAAGAGGCTATTTTTACTCCATTTGATATTGCTGCCCTCTTTGTCGAACATTAATTGACTGTAGAGACTTGGGTTTATTTCTGGGCTCCCTGTTCTGTTCCATTGGTCCATGTGCCTGTTTTTATGCCAGTACCAGGCTGTTTTGATTACAGTAGCCTTGTAATACAGTTTGATATCAGGTATTGTGATCCCTCCTATTTTATTCCTTTTTCTCAAAATTGCAGCAGCTATTTAGGGTCATTTATGGTTCCATATAAATATTTGAAGTATTTGTTCTATGTCTGTGAAATATGTTATTGGTACTTTAATAGGCATTGCATTGAATCTGTAAATTGCTTTGGGTAGTATGGACATTTTGATGGTATTAAGTCTTCCAATCCATGAACAAGGTATACGTTTCCATTTGTTAGTGTCTTCTTTGATTTCTTTCTTCAGTGTTGTGTAGTTTTCTGCATATAGGTCTTTTACTTCCTTGGTTAGACTTATTCCTAGGTATTTTATTTTTGTTTTTGTAGTATCAAATGGGATTTATTTTCTTCATTTCTGCTTCTGCTGTTTCATTGTTGGTGTAGAAAAATGCCTTTCATTTCTGAATATTGACTTTGTATTTCACTCTTCTGCCAAATTCATTTATTAGGTCAAGCAGTTTTTGCCGAGTCAATAGGGTTTTCTATGTACTCTATCATGTCATCTGAAAACAGTGACAATGTTGTTTCCTCCTTCCCAATTTGGATGACTTTTATTTCTTTTTCTTGTCTGATTGCCATGGCTAAAATTTCCAAAACTATATTGAATAGTTGTGGTGAAAGTGGACAACCTTGTCTTGTTCCTGATCTTAGTGGAAAAGATTTTAGTTTGTGCCCATTGAGTATGATGTTGGCTGTAGGTCTCTTATATATGGCCTTTACTATGTTGAGGAATGCTTGTCCTATTCCCACTTTCCTGAGTGTTTTTATCATAAATGGGTGCTGTACCTTATCAAATGCTTTTCTTCATCTATTGATATGATCATGTGATTTTTGTCTTTGCTTTTGTTTATTACATTTACTGATTTGCAAATTCTGTACCATCCTTGCATCGCTGGGATGAATCCCACTTGGTCATGGTGTATAATCTTTTTAATGTATTATTGGATGGGGTTTGCCAATATTTTGTTAAGGATTTTTGTGTCTACGTTCATCAGTGATATTGACCTCAAGTTTTCTTTCTTTGTTGTGTCTTTATCTGGTTTTGGGATTAAGATGATGCTGGCTTCATAGAAAGAGTTTGGGAGTCTTCCCTCATTTTCAATTTGTTGGAATAGTCTGTGAAGGTTAGGGGTTAGCTCTTCCTTAAATGCTTTATAGAATTCTACTGCAAAACCACCTGGTCCAGGGCTTTTGTGTGTTGAGAGTTTTTTTGATTACTGCTTCAGTTTCATCTATTGTTATTGGTCTGTTCAAGCTCTCTGCTGCTTCTTCATTAAGTTTTGGAAGATTATATTATTCTAGAAATTTGTCCATTTCACCTAGGTTTTCAAGTATCTTGGCATACACTTCTTCATAGTGATTTCTTACAATCCTTTGTATTTCTGTGGTATCAGTTGCAATCTCTCCTCTTTCGTTACTGATTGTGTTTATTTGGGTCCTGTCTCTTTTTTTCTTGATGAGCTGGAGTAAAGGGTTGTCGATTTTGTTTATCTTTTCGAAAAACCAGCTCCTGGATTCATTGATCCTTAGAATTGTGCTTTTAGTCTCTATATCATTTAATTCTGCTCTGATCTTGGTTATTTCCTTCCTTCTACTTGCTCTGGGCTGTCTTTGTTGTTGTTCCTCGAGTTCTTTTAGGTGTAGGGTTAGGGTGTTTGTTTGGAATATTTCTACCTTTTTAGGTAGGCCTGTATCGCTATGAACTTCCCCCTCAGGACTGCCTTGGCTGTGTCCCATAAGTTTTGGGTTGTTGTGATTTCATTTTCGTTTAAATCGAGAAACTTTTTGATTTCTTCCCTAATTGCATTCTTGACCCATTCATTGTTTAATAGCATGCTATTCAATCTCCATGATTTTCAGTGTTTTGGGTTTTTTTCCTTGGGATTGGTTTGTAGTTTCAGTTTCTTGTGGTCAGAGAAAATGCTTGGTATGATTTCAATTTTCTTGAGTTTGCTGAGGCTTGTTTTGTGTCCTATCATGTGGTCTGTCTTTGAAAATGTTCCATGTGCATTTGAATAGCATGTGTATTTAGCTTCTTTATGATGGAGGGCTCTATATATGTATCAGTTAAGTCCATTTGAACTGGGGCATTGTTCAGTGCCAAAATATCTTTGTTGATATTTTGTTTGGAAGATTTGTCCATTTTTGACAGTGGGGTGTTAAAATCACCTACTAGAATTGTGTTGCTGTCAATATGTTTCCTTAAGTCCTCTAAGATTTTGTTTATGTATTTGGGTAGTCCTGTGTTGGGTGCATATATATTTACAATGTTTATGTCTTCTTGGTGGATTTTCCCCTTGAGTATTATGAAGTGACCTTCTGGGGTTTCTCTTTATGGCCCTTTTTTGAAGTCTATTTTGTCTGATATGAGTATTGCTACCCTAGCTTTTTTTTTCCCTGCGTGTTTGCTTGGAAAATTTGTTTCCAGCCCTTCACTTTCAGCCTGTGTAGACCTTTTATCTTGTGGTGGGTCTCTTGTAGGCAGCAAATGAGTGGGTCATGCTTTCTTATCCATTCAGCTATTCTGTGTCTTTTGATTCAGGCATTTAATCCATTTACATTTAAGGTTATTATTGATAGGTACTTATTCCTTGCCATTTTTGTACCTGTGTTCCTCTCTGTCTCTCTCTTTTCCTTCCTTTCCTTAAAGCAGTCCCTTTAGCATCTCTTGCAGAGCTGGTTTGGTGGAGGTGTATTCTTTTAGACTTTTTTTGTCTGGGAAGCTCCTTATTTGGCCTGCTGCCTTGATTGAGAGCCTTGCTGGGTAAAGTAGCCTTGGTTGCAGGCCTCTGGTTGTCATTACTTGGAATATTTTTCTTGCCATTCTCTTCTGGCTTGGAGTGTTTCCATTGAGAAGTCAGCTGCTAACCTTATTGGGGCTCCCTTGTATGTTACTTCCTGTTTCTCCCTTGCTGCTTTTAAGATTATCTCTTTGTCTTGAAATTTTGCCATTTTAATTACAATATGTCTTGAACTGGACCTCTTTGGGTTCCTCTTGACTGAGAATCTCTGTGTTGCTGGATTTGTGTCACTTTTTCTCTCATGAAATTGGGGACGTTTTCCATCATTACTTTTTCAGATAGGTCTTCTATCCCTTGCTCTTCTTCTTCTCCTTCTGGTATTCCTATTATATGGATATTATTACATTTCATATTGTCTTGCATTTCTCTTAATCCCTCTTCAGTCTTTCTGAACCTCTTTTCCTTTCTTGCTCTTTCTGGGTGTTTTTTTCTACTTTGTCCTCCAATTTGCTGATACGATCTTCTGCTTCATGGATCCTACTTTTGATTCCCTCTACTGTGTTTTTCAGTCCAGAAATTGTATTCTTCATTTCCTCTTGGCCCTTGTTGATAGTTTCTATTTCCTTTTTCATGTTGATATAGTTTGCAGTGAGTTCATTATAGCTTCCCTGTAGTTTCTGGTAGTTCATTGTGAGCTCATTGAGCTTCCTGACAATCATTGTTTTGAACTCAATATCTGATAGTTGAGTTGACTCTATTTCATTTAGCATTCTTTCTGAGGCTTCCTCCTTTCCCTTCACTTGGGGATTCTTTCTTTGTCTTCCCGTTGTTCGTGAGACTCTTCTTGTTAGCCTCTGCTTCTTAAATTAATCTGTTCTGGCTCCCTGGGTTTATAGTGTGAACTTCTGTGGTAGAATACCTGTGAGTCTTTTTAGTGTGTCCTGGTGTTCACAGCTTCCCCCTGCTCTTTTTTGTGATCAGTTGGAGGCGGAAGGCAAAATGGTTTAAGACAGCAAGAGTGTTGTATGATATTTACAGTGGCAGCCGGTAGAGAAGAGATAGGAGATCCTTTGGCTATGTATAGTGTTAACTGTGATATTCCACCCAACTAGTCACTTTTTAGAAAGGATGGAAAGAAGATAAGAATCTTCTTGTGCAGGGAATGATTGTGAATTGGATCTAAAAAGCAGTGAGGTTGTGGGAGGTCAGATTCTGATGTAAGGTGAGAGTAAAGGATAGTAAATAGGTGTAATGTGTGAGAGAATACAGTTAACCTCTACAGTAATAGATTTCAGTAAACTATGAAGTGGGCTAAGATGTGGGGGACTGGGGGGCGTGTTGTGTAGTATTTACAATTGTATGGAATAGGTATTATTTACAGTAATATTAGAACAAATCATTTGACAGAATCTATGAGATCTAGATAACAAGAATGGGGAGTACAGAACCTTGAGTAGTGTACTAAGGAATGCAAGTGAAGTGAATGACAATACATTAGCAAGACACTATGAATGAGATAACAGAGGAAACCTGTCAAATGATACAATATAACCAGCCAAGCAGAGAAGACTATACAGAAAGAGAAGGAACACAAAAACACTATTAAAATAAAAAAAAAGTAAGAATAATGAAAAAATAATATTACAAATATGCAACAACTTTCAGGTTCTCTGTAATAGTAAAGTGAAAGTTGTCCTGCTGTCTCAGCTGTTGGGATGCCCCCTCCTTAGGTATAACTCTGGTCTTTTCACAGTTCCAGGTTTTTTTGTCTCACTTGTCAGTATTTAAAAAGAAAAAGGAAAACGGAAAAAAAGGAAAAAAAGCAGAAGGAGGAAGGAAAAGAAATAAATTTGAAAGAAAGGAAGAAGGAATAAAACATCTGGTTTTTCAATGTCCGCTGCAATTTTTGATCTTGTTTTTTCATATATGTTGTGGTACCGTTGACTGTTTGCTCTGTTCCTCCGTAGATGCTTAGGTGTTTCTCCCATGTTTAGGGACAAGTGGAATCTACTCCCTCCTACCACGCCGCCATCTTCCCTTCCTTTTTTTTTTATTGTTGTTCAGGTACAGTTCTCTCCATTTTCACCCCACCACACCCTCCGGCCCCACCCTTCCCCATCTCCCACCCTCTAACTTACTCCCTTTCACTTTGTTCATATGTCCTTAATAAACTGTGATTTTTAAAAAATCCCCTGGATTATTTTAGGCATTTCCAATTCAAAATGAATGTGGACTCAGCTATTAAAGAGATTACAGATGACTATAAAACCAACCAACAATTTAGAAGAAATTAGAGGACATAAGAACAAAAGTATTAGGTTAAGTGAAATAATCCAGGCAGTGAAAGACAAATACAATATGATCTCACCTTTAAGTGGAAACTAATCAACAAAACAAACAGGTAAGCAAAATATAACCAGAAACATTAAAATAAAGAACAAACTGATAGTAACCAGAAGGGAAGGGAAAGGAGGATAACAGAGGCAAGAAGCGGAAGGTAGTCAAGGAACATGTATAAAGGACCCATGGACAAAGCCAAAAGGGGGCAGGATTGAAAGTAGGTGGGAGATGGTGGTGGGTGGGACGGGGGAAGAAGTGGCAGGAAAATAGGGACAACTGTATTTGAACAACAATTTTAAAAAAAGAACATGTTAAACTATACCACAAGATGCAATCAGTGAAAAATTAAGCCATGGGAAACTCAACAGGGCAAACCACTTGATTATTTAATAAATAAATTTCGAGGTAAAAAAAAAGCAAGATGAAGAAGAAACTTTTTTAGAACACTTAAAAGCATATCAGCCAATTACAAAGTGCAGATCTCACTTCGATTCTCATTTACTCAAACTGTTAAAATTTTTTAAAATTATTTTCATAAGACAAATGGAAATATGAACACTTACCAAATATTTGGTGGCATTAGGAATCACTATTAATTAATTTTTAGGTGTGATATAATGATATTATCATATGTTTTATAAAAAGACTTTATCTTTTAGAGATACATACTAAAATTTATGAGGATGAAATTGTATGGGTGCTTCAAAATAAAATAGCTGATAGAACTGGACAGTAGATGGGGCTACAGGTTGACCATAAGTTTTATGTTGAAAGTAGGTGATAAATATATGGAGGTGTATTATGCTACTGTCTGCTTTTGTATTCATTTGAAATTGTCCATAGTAAAAAGTTAATTAAAAGTGCACCATACTCAGTTGATTCAGCACCTCATCCTTGTTTCTCTTTAACGCTGTACTTAAAGAATTAAATGTACATTGTATTTATCCAAAAGAACAAAGCCTAACAACCCAAAGTAACATCTATATGAACTTACTAACATGATAACACTGAAAATATAGAGGAAAACCCATATAAAATATTTTTTAATTCAGAAAATTTTGAAATATATTTGTTGTTTTCTATTTTTCCTCCCTCTGGCATGTGGTTTCTGCCAAATAACTGACTTTTCTGTCAATCCATGTTCAACACATTTTTAAAATTCTGTTCCAGATTTCATTTTTTCATGAAGTTTTTGTTTACAAAGATTAATTAGACTTCAATTTTTCAGTTACTTCAACAACTCTTTGAAACTTCTATGTTTTGATCTTTCTTCCATTATTTTTAGTATTATTAATATTGGGTTGGCGAAAAAGTTTTAGTTTTTTCCATATGATGGCTCTAGGAATGCTTGTCTTTAACTTCATTGTAATAATTTTGTTAGACTGCATTGTGATAGCTGTGATATCAGTGTGCATTTAAGAAAACATCAAAATTGGTGAATTTTTGTGCTGCCATTTTAATACTGATGATAGAATGAAATCTGTAATATTTTCAGCATTATTATGTTTTATTATATCAAGAAAGATAAATACATAATTGAAACAAAAAAAAAGATTTGTTCAGTGAGTGGAGAAGGTACTATGACTGATCAAACATGTCAAAAGTAGTTTGTGAAGTTTCTTGGCACTATTGACATTTTGGCCAAATAATTAATTCTTTGTGGCTGTTTTATGTATTTGATGATGTTTAACAGCATCCCTGGCCTCTTCCCACTAGAAGCCAATAGCAGGAGATAGCCAACATACTCAAAATATCCAAATCAATAAACTTACTGTCTTTTATTTTACAGAAAAAACTAAACAGACTTTTCAGCCAACCCAATACTTTCATCATTTTTGGAGCAAAGCAATCAGTTTAGTCTTAGTTAAGTTTACATTTTGTTGTAGTATAGTAATTGATTTTGAAAATTTACTCATGATACTGCCACAGGAAACAATTGCATTCTGAGAGCAATCTACTCATCTTTGTCTAAAAATATCTAATTATTTTAGTAATAGTTAATTTTACTTGTCACAGAATCATTATAGCACCCAATGATAAAAATTTAATCTGTTCCTACAGAACGAACCACTCTTTCCCATGCAGTTTCACTTATATCTGTGCCTTGACTATTGTTTTTTTCTTTACTGGGAATGCCCTCCCTCCAACTTACCACAACACTCAAATCCTAACTACTCTTTTCACTCAATTCAAATGTCACCTCTTCCTATGGGGTTCCTTGCTCTTCCCCAGCTAGGAAAAATTTCTCATTTTCTGAACTTCCATAGCATTTGCTAGTATTTTGGCCCAGACCACTTTCTACCACATACTCTGCTTATTTGCTTACTTGTCTTAACCCCTCCTTCTATAAATTATACACTACTTAAGGACAGAGTCCATGTCTGATTTATTTATTATAATACCCTAGTCTCTAAAACCACTTTTGGACACATTAGACATACAGTAAGCAACTGATTAATGAAGAAGGAGGAACATAAAATATTTAAAGTACTTACTATATGGTTCTTTGAGCAATGCAGGAGGTGAAAGTTTGATAAAATAGTCAAGGACACACAGCATCAACTGAAATGAGATCACCAGGTCATCTTCCATTTGTAATACTTCTCCTGAATATAAAGAAGATTCACATTTTAAAATATAGTTAGAGACTGAGATCTTAACATGAGGAAAAATTGTCAGTATGGATGTATCAACAATCACTACAGTCATGTTAAAGATTTTTTTGTAAAAACTCAGTCTGATCTGATATACACAAAAATATAAAAATATATAAGTTATTAAATTAAAAATAAAGTATAAGTTTACAATGAGAATTTTATTTTTCATTGTATTTTATTGATCAGGCTATTACAGTTGTCCTGATTTTTCTCCCTTTGCCCCCGTTCCACCCAGCACCCCACTTCTCCCTCAGGCAATCCTCCCACCATTCATGTCCATGAGTCATGGGTATAAGTTCTTGGCAACCCAATTTCCTATACTGTACTTAAATTTTGTAACTACCTATTTGTACTTCTTAATCTCCTCACCCTCTTCACCTATTCTCCCCTGACCCCCTCCCATCTGGCGCCACTGATAAACTTCTTTTTTCTTGCTGTTTTTAAGAGTCTCTCTTTGTCTTTAACCTTTTGGTCTTTTTAATTTTGATGTGTCTTGGAATAGGCCCCTTTGCATCCACCTTGTTTGAGATTCTCTGTGCTTTCTGGGCTTGCATGTCTATTTGCTTCACCAAATTACAGAATGTTTCTTTCACTATTTCTCAGATAGATTTCCCAATTCTTGCTCTTTCTCTTCTCCTTGTGACACCCCTATGATGTGAATGTTGGAACTCTTAAAGTTGTCCTAGAGGCTGCCTTACACCATCGTCTTTTTTTTTCTTTTTATTCTTTTTTCTCTGGTGGTTCTGCATGGTTTTTTGTTTGTTTGTTTGTTTGTTTGTTTGTTTGTTTTTGCCTCCTTATTTTCCAAATCATTGATTTGGTCCTCAGCTTCATCCACTCTGCTGTTGATTCCCTATAATAGTTCTTTATTTGAATTAGTGTATCCTTCATTTGATTGGGTGTTTTTATGCTTCTAAGGTCCTCCTTAAGTTCCTTGAATAACCTTATAACCAGTGTTGTCAATTCTGCATCTGATAGATTGCTTATCTCCATTTTGTTTTGCTCTTTTTCTAGAGTTTTGATCTGTTTTTCTTTGGGCCATGATTCTTTGTCCCCTCATTTTGACAGCCTCCCTGTGCTTGTTTCTATGCATTAGGTAGACCTGCTTTGACTCTGTGTTTTGGTAGTATGGCCTAACGTAGTAGATGTCCTGTAGTGTCCACTGGCACAGCCTCCCCCATCACCCAAGGTGTGTACTTGAGGAGCACCCTCCTTGGGGGCTGAGTACACTCTCCTCTTGTAGTTGAGCCTTTTGCTACTGGAAGATCAATAGGAAGGATTTACCCAGGCCATTCAGCTGTAAGGACTGGCTGTGACTGACCACTAACCACCAACCTCTGCCCTATGTGGAGAATCAGCTGTTCAGGGGCAGGGTGGTGGTGCTCTGATGTGGTCTGTAGCTGTCTACTGGGTAGACTGGCCCTGAAGTTCCCCGGGTGCTGCAGGTTAAGGTCAGCCCCAACCTGTGCTTTGCCTGGGACCACCCTCCCTGACCTTTAAAGCAATCTGAAATGTCTGCTACTGGTGCTGGGCTTGGAGATTTCCAGGGAAGCCTATCTGTGAATCTAACCTGACTGCTGCTAGGGCTCTCTGAAGCCAGCTGTTGCTTGTTTGTTAGGGTTTAGGAGCCAAGACAAGCCATTCTTATGGAAAAGCAGCTTGCATGGGCCTATAAGTTAGATAGGGCTGAACCTTGTGGGATCTCCAAGCTGGGTCAAATGGTGTTAGTCAGGTTGATGGAGTCTCAGATATAGCACCAGCTTACCTCCTCTGTGGCAGGATGGTTTAGCAAAGGAACAATGGCCTCTGCTCACTGTGATGCCAGAAACTTCATTTCTCTCTGTATCCCACTGGTGCCTTTCAAGCTGCTATCCTTGTGATAGAGCTCAGATGAAGTGAGTCTGAGTAGGTGTGTATGTTGGTTCTTTAAGAGGAACTGCTTTGGGCTTCAACAGTTTCTTCCACCACTTAGTCCCCTACTGTTTTTTACAGCCAGAAGTTGTAGGGATTTCTCTCACTGGCACTGGAATCCTGGGCTAGGGTGCCTGGTGTGGATCTGGGACTGCTCACTCCTGTGATATCCCTTTCAAATGTTTATCCACGTGGGTGTAGGACCAGCCCATTCCATATCTGTGACGCTATCAGTCTGGAGGGATGTGGTTTCTTTAATTCTGTAGTTGTCTGACTTCCACTCAACTTGATTTAGTAGTTGTCAGACTTCCATTCTCAGTATCTGACACTCCTGAGTGATGGTTGTTTTATATTTTAGTTGTAATTTTGATGTGGTTGTGGCAAAGAGGCGAGCCATGTCTGCCTATGCCACCATCTTGACCAGAAGTTGAGAATTTTATATTTAGACATTATTAGTATAATTCAGTCCCCATGCCTAAAATATTTCAATTTTTGTTTTAAACTTACTTCCAGTTTTAGTAAAAGCCATAAAATTTATTACTTATGAAAATAATTTTGAAGTATGATACATGCTAATCTTTATTCTATTTATTTATGAATTCTCATATATTTTCCATTTAGAAAACACCCCAAAATATTATAATAACCAAAGCCATTAAGAAATAACAAAATTAGTATATAACTGTAAAGTCATCTACAAATTAATTAATTTGTGCAAAATCCTGAAAGTTAATACAATAATTATACAACCAGAGAGCTGTAAAGAAAAAAATGCATATAATAAATGCCTGAGGAAAAACCACATAGCTACATAAAATATATAAATCATGATCAAATATAGCTAGCTATCACATATTTCTTTATGGCTCTATGTTGTGCATTTTTTTAAAGTGATGTTTGACTCACTTTCTATATTCTTGGTATGAGACCACTAAACCATTAATAATCCCAACAAATACTGATGGTGTAGAAACTGTCATAAAATAGGTAACCCTGAATCAGGTAGGTTTTATAGAGCCACAGGAATGATACAAAAATATGTTTGTAATAAATTTAGAAGTTATTAACACATACCATAGAAGTAAAGAATGATATGAAGGACTTTCAGTTAAAATTAGTAGAGTAAAGTGAAATCAAAGAATCTCTCTGTTCAATATTTAATAAAAGAAAAAAATATACTAGTTAAGTGCTAGCACCATTACCAAATTTGAGAGATACTGACTCCAAGAGTATCATTTTTCCTCTTCTTACTTAGAAGAGTAAAAATTGCTAATAAGAGAAGGAGAAAAATGGAGGAATAAACAACTATCACTAACTTTCTAAAATACACAGAGAATCCAGATTGGGGTACAATCTGAAACTCAATACAATCCATTATGGTAACAGGATATAACTGCCATTAGAAATGTTCTGTTTTAGAGTTCATTCTAATAAAACTCTCAAGCAACAAAGACACATATCATTCTAGAGAAATTCTCCACTTTCTCCCTCTCTCTCTGACTCTAAGTAAATATGGGGAGAAAGAAAGCCTACACTTACATTATCATTCTTTGGGGGAACACAAGTCACAGATATTGTGCAAAGTGAGTAAAGGAAGATTTATTCCCACCACCTCAGAGAAAACAGAACAACAGGTCAGGGCTGCCACATAAAGTCCTACTTACATGGGGGGGAAAATACAGAGATTATTATGAAAACATATTATAGAAAAGAAAAAATATAATCACAACATAGAAAACACAGCTAGAAAAGCTAATCTAGAAGACAATCTATCACAAGAAAATGTCCTATGAGTCCTTACACTAACTTAAAAAAACACATTTTATAAAAACAAGGAACTAGACAACCTAAGAAAAACGTGAGAACCAAATAACACCATTACAAACATAGTTTAAGCTCAAAACAGAAGAAAGGCTTGAGATAAAAATAGTTAATACATAAGAAAAACACCAAAGATTAGACTAGTATGAGAAGTCAACTGTAACTGTAAATATTTTTACAAAGAAAAAGAATATGAGAGAAAATAGTAAATGTGTAGTACAAAAACAATCCAAGATAATGTTTCTGAAACATAATAAAATATAGAATAGTACATAACTAAATAAAATTGTATTTTAAAATGTAGTATGTTAAGATATATCTAAAAAGAGAACGTCAGTTTACAAAGGGATTACTTCCAAGAAAAACTAATAAAAAATAACAGAAATCAAGAGATTCCCTAGTTAGTGTATTAAATCTTGAATTTAAAAAAATTCTACAGGTATACAGGAAGTAAATGAGGAGGAAGAAATTAAGCAAGACTCAGATTTCTCAATAATGTTCAACGCCAGAAAACAGTGTCCTTAGGAAGACAAACAAGATACAAGAATAGGAACACATCCAAGTTGTCCTTCCAAGTATACATACCTTGATCATCATTCACAAACATTCCAAACACAGAAAATGTGAGGCCAAATATGGCACTCTTTTGAGAAACACCTTCATAGTAAACTCCAGCCAGGTAAGAATGAATCAAAATAAAAGAAGTCAGAAATGGAGATGCCAAGAAATCAGAAATGGAGAACTTAGGATACAGGAATCATAATCTTAGAATCCCTTTAAATATAGAAATAAGACTAAATAAGTATGATAATTAATCATTATAATTACAGAATAAAATGTAAATGTTATAATCTTTATAATGTAACAATAGCAATAAACTAGCAAATCTGAAAGTAAAGAATAACGAGGTAATGTTATTTTAATGGGAATACTAGCATTCTTTTCCTTCAAAACAGATTAATATACATTACTTTATACCAAAACACAAAGTTAAATAAAATAAGATTCTAACCTTTTAATTTTTTCATATTAGAGAAATATTTTAGGAATAATACAGTGTAAGTAAAACATTTATCTAAACTAAGCAAATCACTCCATTTTTCTCACTTATTTTTTCTGTAAAATTTGAGTAAAATTAATTCTTATATTTTAAATGTAGCACTAAAATATGATCCTATTTTTAGAATATTAATCTGTTTGTGAACATACTTATATACCCACCTTATTTTACCAGAATGTATGCACAAAAATATATCTGGAATTACAATCTCGTAATTTCATTTTATTTTTTTTAACTGCCTAATCTAAAAGCTGTAGCCTTTATTAACTGCTCTAATTAATTAATTAAATTTATTGGGGTGACATTGGTTAATAAGACTATATAGGTTTCAAGTGTATACTTCTATGATAGATGATCCGTTTATTGCATTGTGTGCCCACCACCAAAAGTCAAATCATCTTCAGTCAGCGCATATTTGACCCTATTACCCTTTATAATATCCCCATCTTCTAGCAACCACCATACTGTTGTCTGTGTCTATGAGTTTCAGTTTTATATTACACATCTGAATGAAATCATATGGTTTTTAGCTTTTTGACTGACTTTTCACTTCACATAAAATCCTCAAGGTCCATCCATGTGGTCAGAAATGGCAGTATTTCATCTTTTCTTATGGCTGAATAGTATTCCACTGCATATATGTACCACATCTTCTTTATCCAATCATCTATTCAAGGACACTTGGGTGTTTCCAGGTCTTGGCCACCATGAATAATGCTGCAATCAACATTGGGGTGCACATATCTTTGTGAAAAAATGTTTTCAAATCTTAGGGGTAACTTAGATAACCTAAGAGAGGGATTGCTATGTCATGGTAACTCTATTCTTAATTTCTTGAGGAAACTACATACAGTTTTCCATAATTCTGTGCCAGTTTACATTCTCACCAGCAGGAATGCGGATTCCTTTTCTCCACAATCTCTACAGTACTTGTTATTACTTGTCTTGTTGATGACAGCCATTCTAACAGAGGTGAGGTGGTATCTCATTATATTTTTGATTTGCACATCCCTAATAGCTAGTGAAGTTGAGCATCTTTTCATATACCGTATTTTTCAGACTATATGATGCACTCCCCCCCCCAAATTTGGGAGGAAAGAAAGGTGCGTCTTACAGTCCAAATGTAGCTTACCTGGCTCACTGTGGGGCAGGGGGCGATGGTGGAGTGGGTCACAGGTTATTAAATATTTTACATTTTTTGCTTCAAAATTTTTTTTCCTATTTTCTTCCTCTAAAACCTAGGTTCATCTTATGATCCAGTGTGTCTTATAGTCCTAAAAATACAGTACATTGTCACCAATTTGTATGCCTTCTGGGGAAAGAAGTCTATTCAGATGCTTTGCCCATTTTTTAATTTCATTGTTTGTTTCCTTGATGTTGAGTTGTATGAGTTTTTATATATTCTGAATATTAATGCCTTCTTAAAGCTGTTGTTGCAAATATCTTCTTCCATTCAGTTGGTTGTCTTTTTGTTTTGCTGGTGTTTTCTTTTGCTGTGCAGAAGCTTTTAGTTTGATACAGTCCCATTCATTTACTTTTGCCTTTATTTCCCTTGTCTTGGGGTCAAATTCATAAAATCCTCTCTAAGACCAATGTTTATAGTTTAGTACCTATGTTTCTTCTATGTAATTTATTGTTTCAGATCTTATATTTAGGTCTTTGACCCATTTAGAAATAACTTTTTGTACATAAGAACACACTTGTCTAGTTTCATTATTTTGCATGCAGCTTTCCAATTTACCCAACTTTCTTTTCTCCACTGTATAGTTTTGACTCCTCTGTCAAAAATTATTTATCCATATACATCTGCTTTTATTTCTAGGTTTCAATTCTATTCTCTTGGTCTGTGTAACTAATTTTCAGCCAGTACCATGCTGTTTTGATTAAGTTGCTCTGTAGTATAATTTCAAGTCATTTAGTGTGATACCTCCAGCTTCATTATTTTTTCTCAGGATTGCTTTGGCTATTTGGGGTCTTTTGTGGTTCCATATAAATCTGATGACTTTTTGTTCTATTTCTTTAAAAAATGTCATTGGGATTTTGATGGAGATCACATTAAATCTGTATATTGCTTTGGGTAATCCCATAATTTTAATGATGATTATTTTGGCATGAGTTTTGGGTAGGTTATCTTTTCTGGTTTTTTTTTTTTTATATTTTGCTGTATTATTTAAATTCTTTTCAGTATATATCATTTTTTGTAAAAACAGTAAAATTATCCCTAAAAAAAAGAGAAGGAATGGATGTTACAAACAAAAATGAAATGAGATTATTTTCAGTGTTGCTTCCAGTACCAGAACAATAAGAATTTACTAACAGTTAACAACCCACACAAAAAGCTGGGATTGACTTGGGATGATGGGTGGGGAGGAAACATTAAATTGAATAAACTTTGAGCTCAGTTCAAAAGAATTATCAATTGTTACATCAAAACATTAGCATATAATAAACATAATGACTTTTTTTACCTTTAGCTAGTAAAAAAGTGATCCAAGAAACTTTTAGCACCAACACAGAATTTATCTCGGTAGTAATCCTAGTAAACAAATAGAAAGAAGAAAGCAAATTTTATAAAAGCTTACCAACTATACCTGATTTTTTCCCCTTTTTAAAAATAATAGACCTGAGTTGATTATATAATCGAATATAGTCCATTTAAATGCATAACTGGTGACCAGATGGGAGAGGGGAGGGATTTTCAGGGGAAAAGGGGAAGGGTTTACAGGAATAAGTATAAAGGACACATGGACAAAAACTAGGAAGGGGTGGAAATGGGAGGGAGGTGGGAGGAGCTAGAGGGGTGGGCTGGGATGGGAGTAAAAGACAGAAAACTGTGCTTGAACAACAATTAAAATAAAATAAAATACCTTTATAAAAATTAAAAAGTAGATGCACAATTTACACATAAACTTACTACTTTGTCTCAATCAGTGTTCATATGAAAGTATTTATATTTTGCCCAAAGTAGGAAACGTTTCATTTAAAAACTGAATATCTCAATTCTTATCTAAAAATATGCAGGCAGTAGTACACTAAACTGCACTTGCTTCCAGTTACTCATTATTTTCTGCTCTTTGCTTTGTATTGTGTCGGCCAAAAAGTCCGTTACATTTTTTCCATAAATAAAAGACATATTATTCATTTTCACAAATAACTTTATTGATTTGGATATTTTGAGTATGTCGGCTATCCCCCATGCGGTATAATGTTGATTGTTCTCAATTAATGTCTCCATTTGATCGCTATCAACTTCAACTGGTCTACCCAACCATGGAGCATTGTCCAGTGAAAAATATCCAGCATGAAACTTTGCAAACCACTTTTGACACATTCAATCAGCCACAGTACCTTCATACAAGGAACAAATTTTTCTTTTTCATTTCAGTTGCATTTTTACCTTTTTTGACTAAAGCATAATATGCCAAAGGTGTTGCATATTTTCTGCAATATTAAAATGGCTACACACTCACCAATTTGATACTTTTTAAAATGCATGCTGATATGAGAGCTGTCACAATATAAGAAAATTGTCTCAAGTGAAGTTAATGACAACTAAGCACTCCTAGAGACACCTTACAGAAAAAAAAACAAACCTTTGGCCAACCCAATAATTAAAATCAACACAGTAAGCAGAAAAATAAAGGTTTAGTTACTCTACTTTATCAGTTTAACATTATGCCTTAATTTTCCATACTCATTCACTTTGGAATTAACAAGTGAAATTAATAGGTAATTGTTAACTACTAAATACACAACTTCCCTTTATATCAATCACCTTCAATACTACTATTAGAACGAAGCAGAAAATTTTATACTACTCATTCTTTTTCTAAAGAAAACTCTGTAGAGCTGTTAATATAGATTTTCATATTTATTTTACACAAAAATTATGCTCTGAGTTTTAGGTAATAAATAAAATGCCTTTAATAGAGCTTCAATAAAAATTTAGTCAATGGTTTGCATTTTTCTTAGAGTTCATGATACACTGCACTGAATCAACTTCTACCTTATCCCTTTCAACATGTTTGGGGTCAGTACAGAAAAATCTTTAAAAAAAACAAAAAGTGAAAAATAACATGTTCTCAACTACTTACAAACTGCTTGGTTGTGTCAAATATATAAGTTTACATGTCCTGAAAGAAAAAAATAATTATATTAATATTATGGCTTTTTTTAAAGATTTTATTTATTTATTTTTAGAGAAGGGAGGGAGAAAGAGAAAGACAGAGAAATATCAATTTCGGTTGCTGGGGGTCATGGCCTGCAACCCAGGCATGTACCCTGACTGGGAATCGAACCTGTGACACTTTGATTCGCAGCCCACGCTCAATCCATTGAGCTACGCCAGCCAGGGCTTATATTGCGGCTTTTTAAAAAGTTACTTTGTAATAGTTTTGATAATTTAGAAATCAATTCTTATTGCTTTTATTTTTTATTATCTTTAAATATATTTTCTTAATTATGTTATTACAGTTGTCCTATTTTTCCCCATTTATTCCCCCGTACCCTCCACCCCCCACCCATATTCCCCCGCCTAATTTATGTCCATGGGTCATACATATAAGTTCTTTGGCTTCTACATTTCCTATACTATTCTTATCATGCTTTGATAAGAATCATGCTTACCATGCTTTGTTAATCTTATTTTAAGAAGCATATGTTTTAAAAACAAAAAGTATAGCATTATAAAATAAAGTAAAAGTAGATTTCTCCAATTTATGACATTTCACACACAACATTGTAATACCTAATTACAAAAGGGTTGATCTTCATGTATGCATCCACAACTAAGAATACATTTGTAATCAAATCTGGAGCCCACCAGAATCCCAGATCAGGTCCTAAAAGCCTGTTTAACTATTTAAAAGAGGCCATAGCCCCTTTTCAGAAAAGTACTTCACTTTTAAAGCAGATGTGTTGCTTCAAAAAAGAAGATGCTGCCCCTACCCTGATCTCTTGAGTAGTGGCACAGAAGTATTGCCCAAGGTAGAGGTAGGTCTTAAAAACAGAGAGCTCTAAAGCTCTCCCCAAGGGAATTAACTTCATATGGAACAGAGTATAGGGACAATCAAAGCAAAAAGTACTATTAAAAACAATAGAGATTTTGGTGGTAAGAGAGTAAGAGGAGGCTGGTAGCTACATGAGAGCAACAAGCTAAATCCTAGATCATCTAAGAGAGGATGAGGAGGCAGGGAAGCTAAGAAGAGCTCTCCTGAGTTCAGAACAAGCCTCAGGACTAGACTCAAAGACTACTCCTGCAAAGGGAGCCAAATTTAAATGAATCAGACTGTGGAGCAATTTGTTATACAGGACATCATCAAAAACAACAAACAATCATTCATCAATTAGTAGAAAGTAATAGCTAGGTGATACATCAATAGAGGCAGTTCACTTTAACAACAGAGATCAGAGAAATATTAGTCAAAGAGAGCCCCGCTAAAACCACTATCATCTCAGAGTGACCAGACACATATCCAAGGCTACACAGAGGAGTAATATCAAAGGCTATACACTATGGGAGAAACAGACTTCACTGAACTAGTACAGCTAAGTTGCTAAATAAACAAACAAGAAAATAATAACACCATTTAAAAAATGGTGGAAAGTTTCCCAAATCTGATTAAAAACATTATTCTACATACCCAGAAACACAATAGAATCCAAGTAGGATGACTATAAAGAGATCCACACCCAAATGTGATTATAGTAAAAAGGATGGAAGACAAGGAGAAAATCTTAAAAGCAGCCAAAGAAAAAAATGCTCCATCATGTATATGGGAACTAACAGCTAACTTCTCATTAGAAACAATGACAATCAGAAGGCAGTAGAATTACATATTCAAAGTACAGAAAGAAAAAAACATCAACCAAGAATCATATATCTGCCAAATCATATCTCCAAGGGGATACCGAAAGGCACTCCCACACAACAGAGAATTTGTTGAGAGTAGACTCAATTTACAAAAAAAAAAAAACAAAACACTAAAAATAACTTCTGACAGCTGAAACAACTGACCCAAGATAGTAATTCACATCCATGTGAAAAAAAAAAGCACTGGTAAAGGTAATTATGTTACTATAAAAGACTGGTGTCTTGTATATTTCTTCTCCTTCTTCTTCTAATTGAAGGTAAAAGGCAAATAAACAACACAATATATATAATCACATTATTGGCCTGTAACACGTGACAACAGCAGCATAAAAGAAGTGGGTGGAATAAAAGATGTACTGAAGTAAACAAATGACACTAGATGATAAAATGAATCAATGGGAAGCAAGGGAAAAGAACAAGAAATGGTAATTAATACAATAAACTCTGTAAATATACACTGATCTCCTTTATACTCTCAACTACTTTAAAAGACATCAACTCAAAAATCTATACACTGATGAAAGCCATAAATTGTGGTATAGTTATACAATGGAATAATATTCTGTAACAACAGTAATGAATATTGAGGAAGATCAGAAGATGGCCGAGTAGGCAGAAGCTGAATCCACTTGTTCTTTCCCCCAGCTTGGATTTTCTAATGATCTTCCAACAATGGAATCTTAGTTGATGTGAGATTCAAAAAAAGTACAGAAGTAGGACTGCACCATCCAGATTTTATAAGTGGTACTTGCAACAGTGGAAAGATCAGAAAGAAATCACAGTGTTGTAGCTTCCTCTTCTACAGAGGCAGAAGCCCTTATCCTGAATAAACACTGGCTGCAACCCTAATTGGGAATAACTTGGGAAAATACATGTGGAGTGTGGGAGATCCAGGTAACACAAACACAGTGAGTAGCACGTCTATAGCTGCAGTGCCAAATGGGCGAGTGCCAGGGAGGGACTCTAACTTCAAAAATGATCAGGGACTGCATCTGGGTTGGTCAGAGGCATCGGCACACTATGGACAGCTGTGATGAAGAGAGACCTTTTGCTTTAGGGGAAGGTGGCATGCACCGAGAACTGGTCAGTGACAGTACTACAATGTGGTGCCACATAGGTTTTAAAAGGAAAGCTGACTTTTGTTACTAAATATGCCACTTCAGACCTATTTTGTTATATTAGTTCCCAGGCATCTACGTAGAAATTTAAAAAAAAATAGGAGAGCTGAAGTAGAGGTGGGCAGGGACCAAAGTGCAACTGTTCTGCCAGCAAAGAGACCAGATTGAAAGTACAGTTCCTTCCCACGGAATAAAGCAGGGCAGGGTGTTCAGAAAGTGGCACAGTAAAGGAACTGCTGGACCCCCGCCTGACACAGCTATCAAGCCAGGGGCTATGCAGAATAGAGAGTTTGGGACTGTATTGCCTGCAAGGGCAGTGGGCTGAGATAAGACAGAAAACAGTCAAATGCCCAAGATTCTTTGCATCCAGGTAGACACTACTCGCCTGCACAGTAAAAGCCTCTGGGAAGGGAAGACAGTCCCCAGGATTCCCTTCTGCAGGAATGCAAGCACAGCATCCAACTGGGAAGCTCTGCAGAACAGTGAAAAAAGGCTCAAAAGCCCCTGCTGGGTACATATCCAAAGGGGAAAGAAGGGAAAAAGCAAGGGGGCCTATCTGAACTTTTCTCAGTCAGGACACAACAGGTTCATTCCTTGGGCCCTATTTCAATGAAAACAGCTGGGCTGAGAGTGTAGAAATTGACACAGCAAAGTGAATTCAGGGCCCTGGCCCAGTCTTGGCTCTTACACAGAACTGCCATCAATGCCAATCAGGAAAGAGCTGACCTTCTTACACAGATTGGTCCCTGACATGAAACGGACAGTTAATTCATCAGACACTAAACATTACAGGAAATAATCTGGGTCAGACCAAGAAGTGTGGCACAGGTGCAGGGGAACATACGTACAATCTATCTTGAAGACTGAACAGTGCCCCTGGGGAGATCCAGGAATCCCATCCACCCAATTGCACAAGTAGCCCCTTCTACTCAGGTGGAGGGGGTAACTGCAATGCTGCTAGACATTAGATGATCCATTGCTGAGCCTTGTGCTGATAAAATGCGAAAGGGCACAGTAGCAAGGATCAGCCAGATACAGCCAAGCCTGAAGGAGATAGCTACAGACTGTGGGCCACATGTAGCCTTGAACAAGATGCCTACAGCTATACAGGAACATCATCTGAAATTACCAGAGTCAGGTCCAGAAGAAGATGACAGACAAACACCAAACTCTGCTGAGATAAATTCCACCTCATTCTTTTATAGTATTTGCATAAGTTTTTCTCTTGCATAGCTTTTTAACATATTTCTATTTCTTCAATTTATCCTATTATTTAACTTCCTTAAATTTTATTTTTATTTCAAATCTCATATTTTACTCTTCACTTGCCTTACTATATTATGCCTCCTACCTTCCCTTTCTTCTTCTCATTTTAAATTTTATTTTTTCCCAATCTATGTATTCTTTCTATTCCTTATTACAACTACTTCTCCTGTCTCTATCCTCTCAAAATCATTTTTCTTTCCTTTAGTCATCCCACATTCTCTTTCATTTTCTTACAATATTCTTAGTCTATTTTCACCTTTATTAATCTTTGCTCATTTGTCAATCACATTGCAGTTATTTATCTTTTTCCTCAATTTAATCCTATTTCTTCACTATTTTATTGTCAAATTTCATAGTTTACTCTTCCTCTATCCTATTATTTTGCCTTCTTTGTGCCCACTTGTATTTTCGTTTAAATTTGTTTCCTCTTTTCCTGTTCTTAGCATGGTATTCTTCCATAGTGTTATAATTTCTCTGCCCTCTATCTTCTCAAACACATTTCTAGGAAAGGAAGGAAAACAGAGAGAGAGAGAGGAACACAGGTACAAAAATGGCAAGGAATAAGTACCTATCAATAATAACCTTAAACATAAATGGATTAAATGCTCCAACTAAGAGACATAGAATAGCTGAATGGATAAGAAAGCATGACTCACACATATGCTACCTAGAAGAGACCCACCTCAGGACAAAAGACCTACACAGACTGAAAGTGAAGGGCTGGAAACAAATTTTCCAAGCAAACACGCAGGGAAAAAAAAGCTAGGGTAGCAATACTCATATCAGACAAAATAGACTTCAAAAAAGGGCCATAAAGAGAAACCCCAGAAGGTCACTTCATAATACTCAAGGGGAAAATCCACCAAGAAGACATAAACATTGTAAATATATATGCACCCAACACAGGACTACCCAAATACATAAACAAAATCTTAGAGGACTTAAGGAAACATATTGACAGCAACACAATTCTAGTAGGTGATTTTAACACCCCACTGTCAAAAATGGACAAATCTTCCAAACAAAATATCAACAAAGATATTTTGGCACTGAACAATGCCCCAGTTCAAATGGACTTAACTGATACATATATAGAGCCCTCCATCATAAAGAAGCTAAATACACATGCTATTCAAATGCACATGGAACATTTTCAAAGACAGACCACATGATAGGACACAAAACAAGCCTCAGCAAACTCAAGAAAATTGAAATCATACCAAGCATTTTCTCTGACCACAAGAAACTGAAACTACAAACCAATCCCAAGGAAAAAAACCCAAAACACTGAAAATCATGGAGATTGAATAGCATGCTATTAAACAATGAATGGGTCAAGAATGCAATTAGGGAAGAAATCAAAAAGTTTCTCGATTTAAACGAAAATGAAATCACAACAACCCAAAACTTATGGGACACAGCCAAGGCAGTCCTGAGGGGGAAGTTCATAGCGATACAGGCCTACCTAAAAGGTAGAAATATTCCAAACAAACACCCTAACCCTACACCTAAAAGAACTCGAGGAACAACAACAAAGACAGCCCAGAGCAAGTAGAAGGAAGGAAATAACCAAGATCAGAGCAGAATTAAATGACATAGAGACTAAAAGCACAATTCTAAGGATCAATGAATCCAGGAGCTGGTTTTTCGAAAAGATAAACAAAATCGACAACCCTTTACTCCAGCTCATCAAGAAAAAAAGAGACAGGACCCAAATAAACACAATCAGTAACGAAAGAGGAGAGATTGCAACTGATACCACAGAAATACAAAGGATTGTAAGAAATCACTATGAAGAAGTGTATGCCAAGATACTTGAAAACCTAGGTGAAATGGACAAATTTCTAGAATAATATAATCTTCCAAAACTTAATGAAGAAGCAGCAGAGAGCTTGAACAGACCAATAACAATAGATGAAACTGAAGCAGTAATCAAAAAAACTCTCAACACACAAAAGCCCTGGACCAGGTGGTTTTGCAGTAGAATTCTATAAAGCATTTAAGGAAGAGCTAACCCCTAACCTTCACAGACTATTCCAACAAATTGAAAATGAGGGAAGACTCCCAAACTCTTTCTATGAAGCCAGCATCATCTTAATCCCAAAACCAGATAAAGACACAACAAAGAAAGAAAACTTGAGGTCAATATCACTGATGAACGTAGACACAAAAATCCTTAACAAAATATCGGCAAACCCCATCCAATAATACATTAAAAAGATTAAACACCATGACCAAGTGGGATTCATCCAAGCGATGCAAGGATGGTACAGAATTTGCAAATCAGTAAATGTAATACATCACATAAACAAAAGCAAAGACAAAAATCACATGATCATATCAATAGATGAAGAAAAGCATTTGATAAGGTACAGCACCCATTAATGATAAAAACAGTCAGTAAAGTTGGATTAGAGGGATCATTCCTCAACATAATAAAAGCCATATACAAGAGACCTATGGCCAACATCATACTCAATGGGCAAAAACTTAGAGCTTTCCCACCAAGATCAGGAACAAGACAAGGTTGTCCACTTTCACCACTCCTGGTCAACATAGTATTGGAAGTCCTAGCCACAGCATTCAGACAAGAAAAAGAAATAAAAGGCATCCAAATTAGAAAGGAGAAACCAAAACTATCATTGTACAGATGACATGATAGTGTAAATAAAAAATCCTATAAACTCCACCAAATAACTACTCAACCTAATAAGTGAATTTGGCAAAACAGCAGGATACAAAGTCAATATTCAGAAATCAAAGGCATTTTTGTATACCATCAATGAAATGTCACAAACAGAAATCTGGAAAAATATATCATTTGATACGGACACAAGAAAAATAAAGTACCTAGGAATAAATGTAACCAAGGAGGTAAAAGGTGGGTACTCAGAAAACTATACAACACTGAAGAAAGAAATTAAGAGAGAAAAAGAAATGGAATCATGTACTATGCTCATGGTTTGGAAGAATTAACATCATCAAAGTGTCTATACTACCCCAAGCAATTTATAGATTCAATGCAATACCTATTAAAGTACCAATGACATATTTCAGAGACATAGAACAAACATTTCAGAAACTTATATGGAATCATAAATGACCATGAATAGCAGCAACAATTTTGAGAAGAAAAAATTAGGAGGAACCACAATATCTGATATCAAACTGTATTACAAGTCCACTGTAATCAAAACAGCCTGATACTACCATAAGAACAGACACATACACCAAAGGAACCAGACAGAGAGCCAAGAAATAAACCCAAGTCTTTGTGGTCGATTAATGTTTGAGAAAGAGGAGAGAAGCATAAAATGGAGTAAAAATGGCCTCTTCAACAAATGGTGTTGGGAGGTCTGGACAGCTACATGCAAAAAAATAAAATTGAATCACAACTTACACTGTACACAAAAATAAATTCAAGGTGGATAAAAGATTTAAATAGAAGTCGTGACATAAAAGTCCTAGAGGAAATCATCGGCAGGAAAATCTCACACATTCCATGAAGCAACATCTTTACTGATATGTCCCCTAGAGTAAGAGACATAATAGAAAGAATAAAAAAAAGGGACCTCATCAAATTAAAAGGCTTATGCATGGCTAAAGAAAATAGCATTAAAATGAAAAGAGAATCAACTGTATGGGAAAACATATCTGCCAATGATACCTCAGACATTGGTTTGATCTCCAAAATATATAAAGAACTCACACAACTCCACTTCAGAAAGACGAACAACCCAATTGAAAAATGGGCAAAAGACTTGAACAGAGGAAGACACTTCCCCAAGGAAGACATACAGAGGACCCAGACACATATGAAAGAATGCTCAGCCTCAGTAGCCATCAGAGAGATGCAAGTCAAAACCACAGTGAGATACCACTTCACACCTGTCAGAATGGCCATCATAAACAAAGCAAGTGTTGGAGAGGTTGTGGAGAAAAGTGAACCCCAGTACAGTGTTGGTGGGATTCTGGACTGGTGCAGCCACTGTGGAAAAACATATGGAATCTCCTCAGTAAACTAAAAATGGAACTGCCTTTTGACCTGGCAATTCCACTGATGGGATTATATCCTAAGAGCTCTGAAACACCAATCCAAAAGAACCTATGCACCCCAATGTTCATAGCACCACTGAATCAAAAAACTATGGTACATTTATACAATGGAATACTACTCAGCAGAGAGAAAGCAGGAACCCCCACCCTTTGTAACAGCATAGATAGAACTGGAGAGCATTATTCTAAGTGAAATAAACCAGGCAGTGAGG
This sequence comes from Phyllostomus discolor, assembly GCF_004126475.2. Classification (NCBI taxonomy): domain Eukaryota; kingdom Metazoa; phylum Chordata; class Mammalia; order Chiroptera; family Phyllostomidae; genus Phyllostomus; species Phyllostomus discolor. The sequence continues at coordinate 47,756,162 of NC_040913.2, read as the reverse complement.
GACAGATACTGTATGGTCTCACCTTTAACTGGAAAATATGAACAAAATATAAAAGCAAGCAAAATATAACCAGAGACATTGAAATTGAGAACCATCTGACAGTAAACAGAAAGGAGGTGGGCGGGGATAATGAGGGGGAGGATTGTAAGGAACTACTATAAAGGACACATAGACAAAATTAAGGGGGAGGGTGGAAGCAAGGGAAGGAAGTGGGTTTGGCTGTGGTGGAAGGGAGAGGTAGGAGGGAAATGCAGACAACTGTAATTGAACAACAACAAAATAATTAGAAAAAAGAAAAGCAGACTAGATGAAGAAGTAGACCATATCATTGAGCTGGAAGACATGGTAGGAAAAAACACCCAGTCCAAACAAGGATAGTTTAAGGGAGCTTCAGGACAACAGGAAATGTCACAACATCACATCATAGAAACATCAGGAGGAGAAAAAAAAGAGCAAGGGATAGAAAACGTGTTTGAAAAAATGACAAAAAACTTATCTAACTTGGTGAGGGAAAAAGCCACACATGTTTAAGAGCACAGAGGGTCCCAATCAAGATGAACCGAAAGAGTCCCACTCCAAGATATTTTCATAATTAAAGTGGCAAAATTTAAAGACAAAGAGAAAAATCTTAAAGGCAGCAAGGGAGAACCAGCTAGTAAAATACAGTCAAGCTCCAAAAAGACTATCAGTTGATTTCTCAACAAAACACTATAAGGCCAAAGGGACTGGCACAAAAATATTCCAAGTAATGAAAATCAAAGACGTACAACTACTCTATCCAACAAGGCTCTCATGGAAGAGAGAAAATGTAAGGTGAAATAAAGAGCTTCCCAGATAAAAATTAAAAAAAAAAAAGCTAAAATGGCACATCTCCATCAAACCAACAATGCAAGAGATTCTAAGGAAAATGGAAGGAGGAGGACGAGAAAGAGCGACAGAAGGAGGAAAAGGAAGAGGAAGAGAAGAAAAATTAGGAGAAGAAAAATTGAAGAGGAAATAAAGGAGGAGGGAGAGGAGAAGGAGGAATAGAATAAAGAGTGGGGAACACTGATACACAGGTAATAATGGAAATGATTGAGTACCTATCAATAACCTTAAGGGTATATAAATTAAATGTTCCAATCAAAAGACATAGGGTAGATAAATGGATTAGAAACCATGACCCACATATTTGCTGTCTAGAAGACACCCACCTCAGAACAAAAGAAATATACAGGCTGAAAGTGATGGTGTGGAAAAAAATGTCTGAAGCCAAAGGACATGAAAATGAAGAGCTGGAGTAGCAATATTTATATAAGACAAAATGGAACAAAGGCTATAACAACAGACAAAGGAGGTCACTACATAGTAATAAAGGGAGCAGTCCTACAAGAGAATATAACCCTGGTATGCCCCCAACATAGGAGCACCTAAATATGTAAGAAAAATCTGGAGGACTTTAAGAAAGAGATCAGGGATCTAAGATGGCGTCGGAGTAGGAAGGAGCAGATCTGGCTTTCCTCTGCTCAGGGGAGAAAATCCTGACCGATCTAAGGAGTAGAAAGACAAGCAACCAACATATTTCAGCATTTTTGAAAACAGAGGATTTTGGCAGAACCGAAAGAACAAAGAACGGATCCTAAGGGGAGTGCTCCAACAAGGTACGGTCCCAGGACAAGCGTGTGGTCCCGGGGCTGCACCCCAGGCCCAGGGGCCTCGGCTGGGTTTACCATAGGGTTATTGGGAGAGAGCCAGGTCAACTGCTCCCTCCCCAGCCAAGCAAGGTCTGAGCGGCTCTGGGAGGAATCCAGGTGCTGGCAAACACACTGGGTAGTGAGCAGCTTTGGAGGCGGTGGACACCAGAGATGAGTCGCGCAGCGGACCCGGACTCCCACGGTCACCGTTCTGGCTGGAGCTTTGGAGGTGGGAGAAGCCAGGCCATGGTGGGAGAAGCCAGGCCACTGTGGGGAGAGGCGGGCTCAAACGGGAGGAATTTCTCAAGACGAAGGAGTGAATAGACACAGACATTGGGGAATTCTCCTAAAGTGATCAGTGGCTCCCGTCTGTCTCCTACCCAGCTGCGGGCGAGCCGGCGGACGGGCGCACCTATGGCGCACAGGCGCGCCTGCAAGGAGAGTATCCCCACAGACCAGCACACAGCAGTAACCCTGGGGAAAGACCTGATTCCCACACCCAGGGCCCAAAGCTGAGTAGCCAGTGCGAACTCCAAGGGCCAAGGAAGAAAAGCCAAACAAATCATCCTTCAGCCTGCCTCAACCAGCAAGAGCAGAAAAACCAGTTTGGCCACTTTGAAATCAAGAGACTTTTTAATTTGATTCTATTTTTTTTAACAATTTTTAACTTTTTAAGTTTTATTGTTTTTATTCTCTTTTGATTTCTTTTTCCTCTCTTTCCTGATTTCTTGTTTTATTCCTTCCTCCTTCCTGTCCTCCAATTTTATCTCTTCTTCCTTCCTTCATCTGCCTTTTCTATTTTTTACTTTTTAAAATTTTTTCCTAAATACCTACAAGTGAGACAAAATCCTGGATCTGTGAAAAGACCAAAGTTGAACCCAAAGAAGGGGCATCACAACAGCTGGGACAGTGAGATAAATGTCACTCTGCTATTACAGAGAACCTGCAAGTTATTGCATATTTGTATTATTATTATTTTTCCAGTGTTCCTACATCTTTTTTTTAACAGTACTTTTATATCCCTCTTCTTTTTGTATAGCCTGCTTTGCTAGGCTGGATATATTGTATCACCTGACAGCTTTCCCCTGATATCTCTTTCTATACTGTATTACTAATCTCCTGTCCTTTAACTCACCTGTGTCCCATCAGCACACTACTTGATGTTCTGTACTCCCTATTCTTGTTACCTAGATCTTATAGACACTGTCATATGAATGTTGCCATAATATCATTGTAAATAACTGCTGTTCCATGCAATTGTAATTACTTCACAACATGCCCCCCCCAGATCTTAGCCCATTTCAAAGTTTCCTGAACTCTATTACTGTAGTGGTTAACTCTATTCTCTCACACACTACACCTATTTACTATCCTTTACTCTCACCTTACCCCAGAATCTGACCACCCACAACCTCACTGCTTTATAGATCCAACTCACAATCCTTCCTCCCCCAACAAGAGTCTTATCTTCTTTCCATCCTTTCTAAAAATCAGCTAGCTGGGTGGAAGACCACGGTTAACACTATACATAGTGAAAGGATCTCCTATATCTTCCCTACTTGCTACTACTGTAAATAGCATAGAATTCTCTGTTGCTGTCTTAAACCATTTTGCCTTCCCCCTCCAACCGATGACAAAAAAGAATAGGTGGAGGAGGTGAACACCAGGATACCCACTGGAAGAGGAAACCCAACAACAAAGGAACCACTAACAGATAACAGCAGAAGAAGGTGAAGGAGGGAGTAGTAACCACACAAACCTCAATCCAGGACTTATCTGGAAATACAACTAAACAGTAGAGACAGTACCCAATACAAGCAACTGAACAAGATTTCTTTAAACCTTGTACACACAGAAGAACCACCTTCAACACAACCTGCCCTCACCAGCACAACAAAATACAGAAGGTGGTGGACAGAGTGACCCAAATTTAACCAACTGGTGGGAAGGAACCACCAAAGAAAGACTCAACAACAATCAAAACCCAAAGGCAAACACAAAGCCAACGTAAACGACAGCCCAAGACCAGTGAGCTTGGGAGATCAAGGAAACAGCACCACTGAAACTCACTGCTATTCTACTAAAGAAGTTCACAACATAAACCCAGGGAGCCAGAACAGATCAATATAAGAAGCTGAGGTGAACAAGAAGAGTCTCACAAACAATGGAAAAACAAAGAAATAATCCCCAAATGAAAGGAAAGGAGGAAGCCTCAAAAAGAATGCTAAATGAGCCCTGGCTGGCATAGCTCAGTAGACTGAGCTCGGGCTGGGAACCAAAGTGTCCCAGGTTCGATTCCCAGCCAGGGTACATTCCTGGGTTGCAGGCCATAACCCCCAGCAACCACACATTGATGTTTCTCTCTATCTCTATCTCCCTCCCTTCCCTCACTAAAAATAAATACATAAAATCTTAAAAAAAAAAAAAAAGAATGCTAAATGAAATAGAGGCAATTCAACTATCACATATTGAATTCAAAGCAGTGATTGTCAGGAAGCTCAATGAGCTCACAATGAGCTACGAGAAACTACAGGGAAGCTACAATGAACTCAATGAAAACTACATCAGCATAAAAAAAGGAAATAGAAACTCTCAACAAGGGCCAAGAGGAAATGAAGAATACAATTTCTGAACTGAAGAACACAGTAGAAGGAATGAAAAGCAGGATCAATAAAGCAGAAGATCCGATCAGCGAGCTAGAGGACAAAGTAGAAGAAAACACCCAGAAAGAGCAAGAAAAGGAAAAGAGGCTCAGAAAAAATGAAGAGGGACTGAGAGAAATGCAAGACAATATGAAACGTAATAATATCCGTGTAATAGGGATACCAGAAGGACAAGAAGAAGAACAAGGGATTGAAAACCTAGTTGAACAAGTGATGATGGAAAACTTCCCTAATTTGATGAGACAAAAAGTCACACAAATCCAGGAAACACAGAGAGTCCCAATCAAGAGGAACCCAAGGAGGCCCACCTCAAGACACATCATAATTAAAATGGCAAAATTTCAAGACAAAGAGAGAATCTTAAAGGCAGCAAGGGAGAAACAGGAAGTAACATACAAGGGGGCCCCAATAAGGCTAACAGCTGACTTCTCAATGGAAACACTCCAAGCCAGAAGAGAATGGCAAGAAATAATCCAAGTAATGAGAACCAGAGGCCGGCAACCACGACTACTTTACCCAGCAAGGCTCTCAATTAAGATAGAAGGCCAAATAAGAAGCTTCTCAGACAAAAGAAGTCTAAAAGAACACACCTCCACTAAACCAGCTCTGCAAGAGATGCTGAAGTGACTGCTTTAAGGAAAGGAAGGAAAAGAGAGAGACAGAGAGGATCACACGTACATAAAAGGCAATGAATAAGTACCTATCAATAATAACCTTAAACGTAAATGGATTAAAGGCTCCAATCAAAAGACATAGAATAGCTGATTGGATAAGAAAACATGACCCACACATATGCTGTCTACAAGAGACCCACCTCAGGATAAAAGATCTGCACAGGTTGAAAGTGAAGGGCTGGAAACAAATTTTCCAAGCAAATGGACAGGAAAAAAAAGCCAGAGTAGCAATACTCATATCTGACAAAATAGACTTTCAAAGAAGGACGATAAAGAGAGACCCAGAAGGTCATTTCATAATACTCAAGGGAAGAATTCACCAAGAAGACATAAATATTGTAAATATATATGCACCCAACATAGGAGCACCCAAATACATAAAGAAAATCTTAGAGGACTTCAAGAAAGATATGGACAGCAACACAATTATAGTGGGGGATTTTAACACCCCACTATCAAAAATGGACAGATCTTCCAAACAAAATATCAACAAAGATATTGTGGCATTGAACAATACCCTAGACGAACTGGGCTTTACTGATATTTACAGAACCCTCCATCCCAAAGAAGCTAAATACACATTTTTTTCAAATGTACATGGAACATTTTCAAAGACTGACCACATGATAGGACACAAAACAAGCCTCAACAAGTTCAAAAAAATTGAAATCATACCAAGCAATTTCTCAGATCACAAGGGACTGAAACTAGAAACCAACCCCAAGGAAAAAACCCCAAAACACTCAAATTCACGGAGATTAAGTAACATGCGATTAAACAATGAATGGGTCAAGAATGATATTAGGGAAGAAATCAAACGGTTTTTGGAAACAAACGAAAACAAACTCACAACAACCCAAAACTTATGGGACACAGCCAAGGCAGTCCTGAGAGGGAAGTTCATAGGGATACAGGCCCACCTAAGAAAGTTAGAAACATTTCAAACAAACAACCTAACCCTACGTCTACAAGAACTCGAGGAACAACAACAAAGACAGCCCAGAGCAAGCAGAAGGAAGGAATAACCAAGATCAGAGCAGAATTAAATGACATAGAGACTAAAAGCACAATTCTAAAGATCAATGAATCCAAGAGTTGGTTCCTTGAAAAGATAAACAAAATCGAGAAGCCTTTAAGCAAACTCATCAAGAAAAACAGAGAGAAAACCCAAATAAACACAATCAGAAATGAAAGGGGAGAGATTACAACAGATACCACAGGAATACAAAGGATTGTAAGAAATTACTACAAAGAGCTGTATGCCAAGAAATTTGAAAACCTAGATGAAATGGACAAATTTCTAGAAAATTATAACCTTCCAAAACTCAAAAAAATGGAAGCAGAAAGCCTGAACAAACCAGTAACAGCAAAAGAAATTGAAGCAGTAATTAAAAAACTCCCAACACACAAAAGCCCTGGACCAGATGGTTTCACAGGAGAATTCTGCAAAGCACTTAAGGAAGAACTAACACCTATCCTTCACAGACTATTTCAAAAAATCCAAAAAGATGGAAGACTCCCAAACTCTTTTTATGAGGCCAATATCATCTTAATTCCAAAACCAGATAAAGACACAACAAAGAAGGAAAACTACAGGCCAATATCGCTGATGAACATTGAAACTAAAATCCTCAACAAGATACTGGCAAACCACATCCAACAGTACATTAAGAGGATCATACACCATGACCAAGTGGGATTCATTCCAGGTATGCAAGGATGGTACAATATTTGGAAATCAGTAAATGTAATACATCACATAAACAAAAGCAAAGACAAAAACATGATCATATCAATAGATGCAGGAAAAGCATTTGATAAGGTACAGCACCCATTTATGATGAAAACACTCAGAAAAGTGGGAATAGAGGGAGCATTCCTCAACATAATAAAGGCCATATATGAGAAACCTACAGCCAACATCATACTCAATGGGCAAAAATTAAAATCTTTTCCACTAAGAACAGGAACAAGACAAGGATGTCCACTTTCACCACTTCTATTCAATATAGTACTGGAAGTTCTAGCCACAGCAATCAGACAAGAAAAAGAAATAAAAGGAATCCAAATCGGAAAGGAGGAAACAAAACTGTCACTGTTTGCAGATGACATGATAGTGTACATAGAAAATACTATAGACTCCACCAAAAAACTGCTTGACCTAATAAATGAATTTGGTAAAACAGCGGGATACAAAGTCAATATCCAGAAATCAAAGGCATTTCTGTACACCAATAATGAAACAGCAGAAGCAGAAATCAAGAAAAAAATCCCATTTGAAATAGCAAAAAGAAAAATAAAATATCTAGGAATAAACCTAACCAAAGAGGTAAAAGACCTGTATTCAGAAAACTAAATAACACTGAGGAGAGAAATCAAGGAAGACACAAACAAATGGAAACATATACCGTGTTCATGGATTGGAAGAATTAATATCATTAAAATGTCCATACTACCAAAAGCAATTTACACATTCAATGCAATATCTATTAAAGTACCAATGGCATATTTCACAGACATAGAACAAACACTTAAACAATTTATATGGAATTATAAACGACCCCAAATAGCTGCTGCAATTTTGAGAAAGAAGAGTAAAGTAGGAGGAATCACAATACCTGACACTAAACTATACTACAAGGCCACTGTAATCAAAACAGCCTGGTACTGGCATAAAAAGAGGCATATATACCAATGGAACAGAACAGAGAGCCCAGAAATAAACCCAAGCCTCTACGGTCAATTAATATTTGACAAAGGAAGCAGCAACATAATATGGAATAAAAATAGCCTCTTCAACAAATGGTGTTGGGAGAACTGGACAGCTACGTGCAAAAAAATGAAACTGGAGCACCAACCTACACCTTATACAAAAATAGATTCAAGGTGGATAAAAGACTTAAATATAAAGCGTGACACCATTAAAGTCCTAGAAGAGAACGTAGGTAGGAAAATCTCAGATATTTCACGCAGGAACTTTTTTACTGCCTTGTCTCCTAGAGCAAGGGCCATAAAGGAAAGAATAAACAAATGGGACCTCATCAAAATTAAAAGCTTTTGCACAGCTAGGGAAAACAGTATCAAAATAAAAAGAGAACCAACTGTATGGGAAACCTATTTGCCAATGAAACCTCAGACAAGGGTTTAATCTCCAAAATATATAAAGAACTTACACGACTCCACTCTAAGAAGACAAATAACCCAATTAAAAAATGGGCAAAGGACTTGAACAGGCACTTCTCCAAGGAGGACATACAGAAAATCCAAAGACACATGAAACGATGCTCAATATCGCTAGCCATCAGAGAGATGCAGATTAAAACCACAATGAGATACCACTTCACACCAGTCAGAATGGCCATCATAAACAAAGCAACAAACAACAAGTGTTGGAGAGGATGTGGAGAAAGGGGGTCCCTAGTGCACTGTTGGTGGGACTGCAGACTGGTACAACCACTATGGAAAGCAGTTTGGAACTTCCTCAGAAAACTAAAAATGGATCTGCCTTTTGACCCGGCAATTCCATTGCTGGGACTCTATCCTAAAAACACTAAAACACCAATACAAAAGAACCTTTGCACCCCAATGTTCATAGCAGCACAATTTAGAATAGCTAGGTGCTGGAAGCAACCAAGATGCCCATCAGTAAATGAATGGATCAAAAAACTATGGTACATTTACACAATGGAATTCTATGCAGTGGAAAGAAAGAAGGAGCTCCTACCCTTTGCAACAGCATGGATGGAGCTGGAAAGTATTATGCTAAGCGAAACAAGCCAGGCAGTGAAAGACAAATACCACATGATATCACCTTTAACAGGAATCTAAACAACAAAACAAAACAAAAAATAATAGCAAAATATAACCAAAGACACTGAAATAGGGGATAGTCTGACAGTGGCCAGAGGGGAGAGAAGAGGGAATTTCAGGGGGGAATGGGTAGGGATTACAGGAACAAATTTGGAGGACACATGGACAAAAACTAGGGGTGGGGGGTAATGGGGAGAAGTGGGGAGGGTTGGGTGGGTGGGCTGGAATGGGAATAGGGGGGAGAAAACTGTACTTGAACAATGATTAAAATAAAAAAAAAGAAAGTTTAGAACACACCCACACACACACACAAAAAGAAAGAGATCAATAGCAATACAGTCATCATAGGAGACTTTAACATCCCATTGTCAAGAAGGGATAGATCTTCCATACAAAAAATCAACAAGGCTATTAGGACATTGAACAATACCCTAGATCAAATAGACTTAATTGATATTACAGAACATTTCACTCAAAGAAGTAAAATTACATTTTTTTAAGCACACATGGATCATCCTGAAGGATGGACCACATGGTAGGACACAAAACAAGCCTTAAGAAATTCAAGAAAAATAAAATTTATATCAAGCATCTTCTCTGATCATAATGGCTTTGAAACTAGAAACCAATATCAAAAGAAGACTCAAAAACACACAAATACACAGAGATGAAAAAAAGAGGTTGTTATATAATGAATAGGTTAAAATGAGACCAAGAAACAAACAAAAATAAAACCTGGAAACAAATGAAAATGAATATACAATATCCCAAAACTTATAGGACACAGTGAAGATGGTCCTGAAAGGGAAACTAATAACAATAGAGACCTACCGAAGAAGATAGAAAATTTTAAGATAAACAACCTAACCCTACATCTAAAAGAACTAGCACAACAATGAACAAGGCCCAGAGCTAGCAGAAGGAAGGAAATAATCAAGATCAGCAGACTTACATGACATAGACACAAAAAACAATACAGAGGATCAATGAATCCAGGAACTGATTCTTTGAGAAGATAAGTTAAGACGGACAAACCTAACCACACTCATCAAGAAAAAAAGAGGGGAGAGAATTCCAGTCAAGATGGCAGCATAGGCAGACATGACTCACCTCTTTGCACAACCACGTCACAATTACAACTAAAATAAAGAACAATTATCACTCAGAACCAAGAGATATCAAGTTGACTGGAAGTCTGACAACTACAGAATTAAAGAAACCACATCCATCCAGACTGGTAGTAGGGGTGTAGATGTAGAACAAGTTGGTCTCACACCAATTTGTGGTGGATTAGAATTTGGGAGGGATATCTTAGGAGTGAGGAATGCGAGCACCACACTGGGTCCCCAGCCATGGGTTCCAATACCTAGGAGGTAAGTCCCCACAACCTCAGGCTGCAAAAAAAACAGCAGGAATTTAGTTGGTGGAAGAAACTGCTTGAGCCTCAAGCAGTTTCTCTTAACCAACACAAGGACTCACCTACTCACATTCACCCCTTTTAAGCTCCAGCACCAGGGTAGCAGCTTGAAAGACACCAGTGATAACAGGGAGAAACTGAAATGTCTAGCATCAAGATAAGCATAGGCCACTGTCTATTTGCTAAACCCTCCCCCCATAGAGCAGACAAACAAGCGACATATCTGAGACTCCATCAACCTGACTAACACTGTTTGACACAGCTTGGAGAACCACAGAGATTCTGCCCCAGTCAAATTAGGGGCTCACCCAAACTGCTTTTCAATGTGAATAGCTGAACTTAGCTCCTGCTTCACCACTTCCTAAATCTACTCAAACAAGCAAGAGCTGCCTCCAGTGAGGCCCACAATCCAAACTACCAGCAGCCAACCTAGGTTCGCAACCTGGCTTTGCCAGAGATCTCAAAGCCTAGCACAAGCAGCAGATATCTCAGGCTGCTTTACAGCTGAGGCAGGGTGCCCTGAGCAGAATACAGGTGAGGGCAGACCCTGGCCTGCAACACCAGAGACATACCAGAGTCTTCACACCTGTAAATGACTACAGACTACATCAGAGCACCAGAGAGGGCGGAGTTTGGTGGTAAGTGGTCACACCTAATCCTTGCATCTGACTGGCCTTGGCAAATTTCTCCCATTGATCTGCCAACAGCAACCAAAGCTCAGTTGAGAAGGATGTACTCAGCCCACACGAAGGGCACACCTCAAGAACCCAGCTTGCAAGACATGGGAGGCTGTGCCACTGGACCCTACAGGAAACCTACTGCATTAGGCCTCACTACCAAGACACAGAGAAGCAATTCTACCTAACACACAAAAATAAACACAAGGAGGCTGTCAAAACAATGAGACAAACATGGCCCAAATGAAAGAACAGATCAAAATTCCAGAAAAAGAGCTAAATGAAATGGAGATAAGAAATCTATCAGATGCAGAGTTCAAAACACTAGTTATAAGAACGTTGCGGAACTTAGTGAGAACTACAACAGCATCAAAAAGACCCATGCAGAATGGAGGACACAATTAAAATAAAAAACCATTTACAGGGAAACAACAGTAGAGTGGATGAAGCCAAGAATCAAATCAATGATTTGTAACATAAGGACAGAAAAACAACCAACAAGAACAAAAAGAAGAAAAAACCATCCAAAAAAACAAGGCTAGTACAAGCAGCCTCTGGGACATCTTCAAGAAGTACAACATTCGTATCACAGTGGTACCACAAGGAGAAGAGAAAGAACAAGAAATTGGAAATCTATCTGAAAAAAATAATTAAAAATTCCTTAATTTCGTGAAGGAAATAGACATTCTAGTCCAAGAAACACAGAGAGTCCCAAACAATTGGGATGTGAAGAGGCCCACTCCAAGTCACATCATAATTTAAATGCCAGAGGTTAAAGATAAAGAGAGAACCTTAAAAACAGCAAGAGAAAAGAAGTTAGTTACCTACAGCACAGTTCCCATAAGACTGTCAGCTGATTTCTCAACAGAAAGGATTGTCAAGAAATATTCAAAGTCATGAAAAGCAGGGACCTACAGCCAAGATTGCTCTACCAAGGAAAGTTATCACTTAGAATCAAAGGGCAGTAAACAGCTTCCCAGAGAAGAAAAAACTACAGGAGTTTATCATCACCAAGCCATTATTATATGAAATGTTAAAGGGAGATTTTTAAGAAAAAGAAGGTCAAAACTATGAACAATAAAATGGCAATAAATGCACATCTATTAACAAGTGAATCTAAAAAAACAAACTAAGCAAATGAGAAACAGAGACAGAATCATGGATATGGAGAGCATTTTGATGGTTGCCAGATGGGAGTGGATTGTAGGGGAATGGGTGAAGAATTGAGGTTATTAAGAAGTACAAATAGGCAGTTACAGAATAACCATGGGGATGTAAAGTACAGTGTAGGAAATAGAGTGGCCAAAGAACTTTTATGCATGACCCATGGACATGAACAACAGTGGGAGATTGCCTGAAGGAGAAGAGGATGCTGAGTGGACAAGGGCAAAGAGGGAAAAATCAGGACAACTTTAGTAATATCATCAATAAAATATAGTTTAAAATAAAGAAAAAAAGAGAAAGGACCCAAATAAATAAAACCAGAAATGAAAGAGAAGTAACAACTAATACCACAGAAATACAAAGGATAGTAAAAAAAATTACTATAAACAATACACCAAGAAATTGGATAACCTGGGAAAAATGGATAAGTTTCTAGAAACATATGATCTTTCAAAACTGAATCAGGAAAAACCAGAAATCCTAGACAGACCAATAACAACAAAGAAATTGAAGCACTAATCAGAAAACTCCAAGTACACAAAAGCCCTGGACCAGATATCTTCATAGGTGAATTTTATCAAACATTCAAAGAAGAACTAATACCTTCCTTCTCAAACTATTCCAAAAAGTTCAAGAGGAGGGAAGACTTCCAAACTCCTTTTATGAGGCCAGTATAATACTAATTCCAAAATCACATAAAGATACAATGAAGAAAGAAAATTACAGGCTATTATCTTTAATGAACATAGATGCTAAAATTCTCAACAAAATATTGGCAATCCAAATCCAGCAATACATTAAAAAGATCATATACCACAATCAAGTGAGATTTAACCCAGAAATACAAGGATGGTACAATATTAACAAATCAATAAAAGTATCATCATATAAACAAAATGAAGGACAAAATTCACATCATATTAAAGATGCAGAAAAAGAATTTGATATAACCCAGCACCCACTTATATAAAAACACTCAGGAAAGTGGGAATAGAGGCAGCATACATCAACATAATAAAGGCCATATACAAGAAACCTACTGCCAAAATCATATTCAATGGTGAAAAACTAAAAGCTTTTCCCTTCAGATCAGGAACATGAGAACTGTGTATGCTTTCACCACTCTTATTCAACATATTACTAGAATTTCTTGTCACAGCCACCAGACAAGAAAAAGAAATAAAAGGCATTCAACCTGGAAAGCAGGAACTAAAACTGTCATTATTTGTAGATGACATGATAGTGTACATAGAAAACTGTCATCTCCATGAAACAAATACTCAACCTAATAAACAAATTTGGCAAAGAAGCAAGATGCAATGTCAATATTCAAAAATTGATGGCATTTTTGTACACCAACAATGAACTATTGGAAAGAGAAATTAAGAAAGGAAACCATTTATTATACCAAGAAGAAAAAAAAAGTACCTGAGAATAAATTTAAACAAGAATGTAAAAGACTTATACTCAGAAAACTATAGAACACAGAAGAAACTGAGGAAGATACAAATTAAAGGAAGCATGTACCGTGTACATGAGTTGGAAAAATTAACATCATTAAAATGTCAGTACTACCCAAAGCAATCAGATTCAACACAATTCCTATTAAATGCCAAAGGCATATTTCACAGATCTAAAACAAATATTTCAAATATTTGGAATGAAAAAAAATGAACAGCCTCAGCAATCCTGAGGAAGAAGAACAAAGTTGGAGGGATCAATATATCTGATGTCAAACTACACTACAAGGCCGCTGTAATCAAAACAGTCTGGTACTGGCATAATAACAGACACATAGATGAATGGAACAGAATGGAGAGCCCAGAAATATATCCATGGCTGTATGGTCAATTGATATTTGCAAATGGAGCACAAGCATACAATGAAGTACAAATAGCCTGCTCAATAACTGGTGTTGGGAGAACTGGGCAGGTATATGCAAAATAAATGAAACTAGACCACCAACTTACACCATATACTAAAATAAACCCCAATGAGTAAAAGACTTAAATATCAGTCATGATACCATAAAATTCCTTACAGAAAACATAAGCAGTAAAATTGCAGATATCAGTTATAGCAGTATTTTTACCCATATGTATCTTGTAGGACAAGGGAAATAAAGGAAAAGGTAAACAAATGGGACTACATCAAATTAAAAAGCTTCTGGATTGATAAAGAAACCATCATCAAAATAAAATTACATTAAACTGTAATATTACTCATATATTTATTTACAATAAACTGAGTATATGGGAGAACATATTTCCCAATGATACATTGGGAAATGAGTTTACTCCCCAAAATACAGAAAGAACTCATATGACTCAACATCAGGAAAACAAACAATCCAATTTAAAAATGGACAAAGGACCTGAATAGACACTTCTCCAAGGAGGATATACACATGGCCTATAGACATATGAAAAGATGATCAACATGACTAGCCATCAGAGACAGGAAAATTAAAACCACAGTGCGATATCACCTCACGCCAGTCAGAATGGCCATCATTAATAATTCAACAAACAAGTGTTCATGAGGATGTAGAGAAAAGGCAACTGTAGTACACTGTTGGTGGGAATGCAGACTGGTGCAGCCACTATAGATAACAGTATAGAGTTCCCTCAAAAAATTAAAAATGGGTCTGCCTTATGACCTGGTAATGCCACTGCTGGGACTATACCATAAGAATAATGAAACACCAATTCAAAGAACCCATGCACCTCAATGTTCATAGCAGCATTATATTTACAATAGCCTAGTGCCAGAAACAGCCTAAGTACCCATCAGTAGATCAGTGGATTAAAAGGTGTGGGACAGTTTGTGAAGATGATAGAGGAATAAGTGGAAGCTACACTAACCTCCTCCCAGGACCAAACTGGAATTAAAATTAAATTATAGAAAAATTATCCTGAATAACCAACTGAACACTGGCAAGAGAGAAGCTTGCAACCATGGACAGATGGAAGAAGCCACTTCACCACACCCAGACCTGTAAGGTGTTGGGATGAGGTACAAGAGGGCTGGCTGGGCTCCCACAGGTAGCAGCTGAAGTGCTAGAGGGATATTTCAGCAGCCTGAGGTTCCCCGCTGAGAAGTGTGGGGTCTAAACCCCAAGCAGGTCTCCCCAGCCTACAGAACCAAAACTGAAAAAGGAACTCAAATAACATATGGCTGTGAAAAGCATTCTAGACAGTAGGGAAAGACAGCTAGAAACAAAGAGAGCCTCTTAAAGGGCCAATGCTCAAAATTCCATTGTAGCCACTTAACCTGGGCTCCAGCAGAGGGAGGGCAGAGTGGATTAGAGATATGTGAAGAGAGTGTGGGTGGGTAGCTCTGGGTAGAAAGCTAAAGAAACACTCGCCAGTATCCTGTGGAGTCTCTCCCCATAAGGAATGAACCATCTTACTCAGGCACAGCACTCCTCTCCAAATGGCATCAGCCTGAGAAGAAACAATAGCCACTGCCCACAGGAATTACTCTGCCCCACCCTGTGGTGCTTAAGCCAGTATGCTGATTATAGCTTGAGTCTATATCACTGATCAGTTTAACAAATAAGGTAAAAAATAAAAAGAAGTAGCCAAAATATGACCCCAAATTAAAGAACAAGAAAATTCTCCAAAAGAGGATATAGATGAAATAGAATCAAGCAACATATCAGATAGATAGTTTAGAGTAATTATTATAAGGATACTCAACAGTATGAAAAAAGACATGAAAACCATAAAAAAATCCTGTCAGAAATAAACAATGCAATATTTGAAATAAATAATGCACTGGAAGGAATAAATAATAGATTAGATGAAGTAGAGAATTGAATCAGTGATTTGGAAGGCAAGGTAGAAAAGACACTCAGGCAGGGTGCAAAAAGGAAAAAGAATTATTCAAAACATTAGGAGAGCTTAAGAAACATTTTGGACCACATGAGGTGTAACAACATCTGCATTATAGAAATACCAAATGGAGAAGAGAACAGCAAGGGATCCAGAAACACTGAAGAAATAATTAAAGAAAACATTCCTATTCTGGTGAGGGAAAAAGAACACAAGTCCAGGAAGTGCAGAGTCCCAAACAAACTGGACCCAAAGAGGCCTATACCAAGACACATCACTGCAAGAGAATCACAGGTAGTTACATACAAGGGAGCACCAATTCGACTGTCATCTAATTTCTCAACAGAAATGTTTCAGGTCAGAAAGAGTGGTGTGAAATATTCAAGGTTATGAAAAGCAAGAACATACAACCAACGCTACTTGTTTAAAAACTGAAGGAGATATAAGGGGCTCTCCAGACAAGGAAAAGCTAGAGGAGTTTGTTAACATCAAATCAGTACTGCCACAAATGTTAAGGGACTTGCTTTCAGAAGAACAAAAAGAGAATGAAAAAAAAATCCAGAGGAAAATAGTCTAATAATAAAATGGCACTAAATACATTTCTATCAGTAATCACCTTAAATGTAAATGGCTTAAATGCCCCAACCCAAAGACACAGGTAGCTTAATTGATACGACAGTAAGACCCATATATATGCTGCCTCCAAGAGACCCATCTCAGATTAAAAGAAACACACAGACTAAAAGTAAAGGGATGGAAAAACATCTTTAATGCAAATGGAAAGGGGAAAAAAGCTGGAGTAACCATACTTATATCTGAAAAAATAGATTTTAAAACCAAGAATATAATGACAAAGCAGAACACTACATAATGATAAACAGAACAATCGAACTAGAGGATATAACCCTAGTAAACATTTACACATCGAACAAAGGAGCACTAAAATATGTGAAGCAAATCTTGATGGACATAAATGGGGGGATTGACAGAAACACAGTCATAGCCAGGGATTTTAACACCCCATTGACATCAATGGATAGATCTTCCAGGCAGAAAATCAACAAGGAGACAGTGGCCTTAAATGACTCACTAGATCAAATGGTTTTAATTGATATATTCAGAGCATTTCACCCCAAAGCAGCAGAATATACATACTTTTCAAGTGCACATGGAATGTTTTCTAGGAGGAACCATGTTAGGACACAAAACAAGTCTCAATAAATTTAAGAAGACTGAAACAATATCAAGCATCTTCTCTGACCACAATGCTATGAAACTAGAAATCAATCATAAGAACAACACTGAAAAACACTCAAAGACATGGAAGCTAAATAACATGTTATTAAACAATTAATGGCTCAACAACAATATCAAGGAAGAAATTAAAGGAGACCTTCAAACACTGAAAATGAGGACACAATAATCCAAAATCTGTGGGACACTGGGAAAGCAATCCTAAGAGGGAAATTCATACCATGACAGGCCTATCCAAAAAACAAGAAAAGCTCAAATAAACAACCTAACTTCACCCTAAAAGAAACTTAAAAAAGAACAACAACAAAAAGCCCTGAGTAAAAAGAAGGAAATAATAAAGATCAGAGCAGAAATAAATGAAATAGAGTCTCAAAAAAGATCAATGAATCCAAGAGCTAGTTCTTTGAACAGATAAACAAGATTAACTAACTTAAACCAGACTCAAATTTGATTTACCACAAAAACAAAAAGAAGGATGAAAACCACATGATCCACTTCCAGCCAAGATGGAAATGTAGGTAGCCACACACCTTGGTTGTGTGCCTCCTCACACAACCAAGGGACAATAACAATTTAGAAACAGAGTAACAACCAGAACTGACAGAAAATTGAACTGTATGGAAGTCAGACAACCAAGGAGTTAAAATAGACATGTTCATCCAGACAGGTAGGAGGGAAGGAGCTGGGCAGCCAGGCAGATAGGGATCGCAGAACAAAGAGCATTGGGACCTGTGTAAGGCATCCCGGGCACTCAAGACCGCAGCAGGCGGACCCTCAGCGCACAAGCAGTGGCTGGCAGACCCTGGCTGAGGGGGTGGCAACTGGCAGACCCAGTGAGGCAGCAATTGTGAAGCAAGGCACTACATGCAAGGCGGCTGGCTGACTGGGTGGTCCCAGGGTTCCAGCACCAGGAAATAGACCCTCGGGGCACTGATTGAAAACACCTGTGGGAGTTGAGGCACAGGGAGAGGCTCCCAGCCTCACAGGAGAGGTCATTGGAAAGACCCACAGGGTGCATAAGCCCACCCCCACAGGAATTAGCATCAGAAAGACCCAGTTTGCTTGGGGGAAGCAGCAGAAGGTACTGAAGTCCCACAGAGAGCAGTGCAAGTGCCACTGTTCCCTCTCAGACCCCTCCCCCACATACAGAGTCACAACCCAGCAACTGGGTTGCCCCACCCTAGTGAACACCTAAGGCTTTGCCCCTCATATGTAACAGGCAGGACAAGACAAAAAAAAGATGGCTCAAACAGAAGAACAAATGAAAGCCCAAGAACCAATACTTTTAAGCGACTGAGAGATAGCACAGTTCAAAGCACTGGTGATCAGGATGCTCACAGAATTGGTTGACTTTGGTCACAAATTAGATAAAAAAAATGAAGGCCATAATAAGTGAAATGAAGAAAATGCACAGGGAACCAACAGTGATGGAAAGAAAGCTGGGTCTCACATCAATGGAGGAGACCAGAAGAAAACAACATACAATCAGAAAAGAATGAAGAAATAAGAATTCAAAAAAGTGAGTACAGGCTTAGGAACCTCCAGGACATCTTTAAATGTTCCAACATCTGAATTATAGGGGTACCAGAAGGAGAAGAGGAAGAGCAGCAAGTGGAAAAGTTATTTGAACAAATAATAAAGGAGAACTTCCCCATTCTGAAAAAAGGAAATAGACTTCCAGGAAGTCCAGGAAGCTCAGAGAGTCCCAAAGAAGTCGGATCCAAGGAGGAACACACCAAGGCACATCATAATTACATTAGCCAAGATTAAAATGTAGGAGACAATCTTAGAAGCAGCAAGAGATAAGGGGACAGTTACCTACAAAGGAGTTCTCATCAGACTGTCAGCTGATTTCTCAAAAGAGACCTTGCAGGCAAGAAGGGGCTGTAAAGAAGTATTCCAAGTCATGAAAGGCAAGGACCTACATCCAAGATTGCTCTATCCAGCAAAGCTTTCATTTAGAATGGAAGGGCAGATAAAGTGCTTCTCACATAAGGTCAAGTTGAAAGAGTTCATCATCACCAAGCCCTTATTATATGAAATGTTAAAGGGATTTATCTATGAAAAAGAGCATAAAAATATGAACAGTAAAATGACAGCAAATTAGGTGTGGTTGTCACAGTTATTAAAAACCACGCCTAAAACAAAAACAAAAGTAAACTAAACAAACAACTAGAACAGGAACAAAACCAGAGAAATGGAGATCACATGGAGGGTTAGCAACAAGGGACTGGGAGGAGGAGAGAGGAGGAAAAGGTACAGAGAATAAGTAGCATAGATGGAAGGTAGAAAATAGACAGGGGGAGGGCAACAATAGTATGGGAAATGTAGACGCTAAAGAACTTATGACATGTGGACATGAACTAAAGGGGGGGAATGTGGGTGGGAGAGGGTGTGCAGGGTGGAGGGGAGTGAAGGGGGGTAATGGGACAACTGTAATAGCATAATCAATAAAATATATTTAAAATTTAAAAAAATACATGGTCATATATAAATAGATGCAGAAAAAGCATTTGATAAAATCCAGCACTCATTTATGATAAAAACCCTCAGCAAAGTGGGATCAGATAGAACATACCTAAACATAATGAAGGCCATATAGAGAACCTACTGCCAGCATCACACTCAATGGGCAAAAACTACAAGCATTCCCCTTAAGGTCAGTACAAGACAGGGATGTCCATTTTCACTTCTCTTGTTCAACATAGTACTGGAAGTCCTAGCCACAGCAATCAGACAAGAGGAAGAAATGAAAGGCATCCAAATCAGAAAAAAGATGTTAAACTATCATTATTGCAGATGACATATGATACTGCACATAGAGAACCCCAAAGATTCCACCAAGAAACTACTAGAACTGATAAATGAATACACCAAAGTATCAGGACACAAAATTGATATCCAGAAATCAGATGAATTTTATATGTCAATAACAAACTAACATACAGGGAAATTAAGAAAACAATCTCATTTACAATTGCTCTAAAAAGAATAAAATACCCAGGAATTAACCTAACCATGGATGTAAAAGATCTGTACTTGGAAAATTATGAGACACTGAAGAAAGAAATTGAAGATGCAAAAAAGTGGAAGCACAAACTGTCTCCATGGATAGGAAGAATTAACATCATTAAAATGTCCATACTACCCAAGTAATCTATAGATTCAATGCAATTCCCCATAAAGATCCCAATGATATATTTCATAGAAGAGAACAATATTTCAAAAATTTACATGGAAACAAAAGGCCTCACATACCAACAGCCATCCTGAGAAAGAACAAAGTCGGAGGAATCATACTACCTAACAGCAAACTATACTACAAGGCCATAGTAATCAAAAGAGCCTGGTACTGCCATAAAAAACAGACACATAGGTCAATGGAACAGAATTGAAGGCCTAGAAATAAACCCACACCTTTATAGTCAATTAATATTCAGCAGAGAAAGCAAGCATATATAATGGGCTAAAGATAGTTTATTCAATAAATGATGTTGGGAAAATAGGACAGATAAGTGCAGAAAAATGAAACTAGACCATCTTCTTACACTACACACAAGAATAAATTCAAACTAGATCAAATACTTAAATATGAGACTAGAAACCATATAAATCATAGATGTAAATAAACATAGGCAGCAAAATCAGGAGCATTCCTTGTAGCAATATTTTATTGGATATATCTCCCTGGGCAAAGGAAACAAAAGAAAAAATAAACAAATGGGACTAAAACAAACTGAGATCTTCACAGCAAAGGAAAACATCAATAAGATGACATCCCACAGAACAGGAGAACGTATTTGCTGATACATCTGATAAAAGGTTAATATCCAAAATTTATAAAGAACTTACAAAACTCAATGCAAAAACAAACAAACAAACAAAAAACAACCCAGTTAAAAAGTGGGCAAAACACCTGAATAGACACTTCTCCAAAGAAGACATACAAATGACCAATAGATATATGAAAAGATGCTCAACATCACTAATCATCAGAGAAATGCAAATTAAAACCACAATGTGATAATATATGACACCTGTCAGAATGGCTGCCATCAATAAATCAACCAACACCAAGTGCTGGTGAGAATGTGGAGAAAGGGGAAGCCTCTTGTACTGCTGGTGGAGATACTGCAAAAATTAAAACTGTATCTGCCTTTTGACCCAGAAATCCCACTTCTAAAAATATAGCCAAAGGAATCCAAAACACTAAATCGAAAGAACATAAGCACCCCTATGTTCTTTGCAGCATTATTTAGAATCACCAAGTTATGGAAGCAGCCCAAGTGTCCATCAGTAGATAAGTGGATAAAACAACTACGGGACCTTTACACAATAGAATTCTACTTGGCTGTAAAAAGAAGAAAATTTTACCCTTTGTGTCAGTATGGATGGAGTTGGAGAATATTATGCTAACTGAAATAAGGCAGTCAGAGAAAGACAAATAACTATATGATTTCATTCACATGTGGAATCTAATGAACAAACTGATCTAAGAAGGAAAATAGGGACAGAATCAGACAGGAAAGAGGATGACAGCTAGAGGGATTGAGTGAGAAATAAAATGTTCTCAAGGACATGGACAACAGTGTGGTGACTACTAGGGTGAATAGTCTATAAGAAGACTAAATGGTAATGGAAAAATACAATAAGGAAAAATAAAATATATGGCTGTCATTGTATTTCTATGGGACAGTACTATTACAGCTAATAGCATTAAAAACTACTATTTATAAAGCACTGAGCATGTTTCTCAAAGGCAAGATAACCAGTAACATCATCTTAGTTCTTATAATTCCCTAAAAGGAAAGTACTGTTTCCTGTATTTAACAGATTATAATTGAGGTTTCAAGTAGTTAAGTACCTTTCTTACCTATATCTGTTTAGATTTTCTAAAGTTATAATAACTAGAGTATGTTGCCATACACATACATGCACACACACAAAGTGTACCCTGAAATAAACAGGCCTTAATATCACAGTTAATCTTCCAAATTGCTCTTTAGGAAAAGGTACAAATAAAATTTTAGAACCCTGCCAATCTACTTCAAGGACTGTAAACACAAAATTATCTCATGTAACCAGTCAATTAAAAATTTGAATCCCTTCTACAAAGACCTGAGTGATCTTATAAGGCCAAATACAATTATGTTACACCCCGGCTTAAACTCATTCAGTGACTCTCCATCATCTGCAGGGCAAAGTCTAATTCACTATCAATCTGATCTTTTCCTACCTTTCAGCCATTAGCAAAATCAAATACATCATGATATGCTTTGGCTTTGTACACATACTAATCACTCAGCCCAGGATGCTCAGTTCCAGTTCCTACACATTTTGCCTGGGAGTTTCTGTTTATCCTTTAAACCCTATGCAAACATTGCATTTTATTTCTTTTCCTGATCAAAAGCATGCCATAATCACATACACAATGTTTTTTCTACTATATAATTTCTACTTTTTATATTTAATCCTCTATAATAGAGCAACATGCATTAATTATTGAAAATATTTTTATTAAAAATCTATTTATTTACTGTAAGCTTCTGGATGATCAATGTCATGTGATTTTGTATCCCCAGCACCTAACATACATCCAGGCACTAAGAGTCACTTAGTTAATGTTTCTTGAAGTTTCTTAATTTATTTGCAATAAAACAGCTGATAGCCTAAAAATATTTTAAAGTATATTCCACAAAACACTATTTCCAGAATATTTTCATTGATTTTAGTACATATAAAATACATTAGTAGTTTAATAAGTTTAGAAAATGCTGAATTATCAGTGGTGCCCAAAGAGACTTTTTTCAAAAGAGAAATGAGTTGCACTGCTTAGGGACCTCAAGTGAGCAGCAGCCAGGCCAACAGAGGGAGGAGTGTGGGCACGAATTTCTCCCACTCAGTGGACCTCCTAGGTCAATCAAAGGGGTGCAAAGCGACGTGATGTCTTGGCGCCAGCCTGGTGCAACTGTGTACAGTAGAGAATAGGGGGCTACACACTACTCTGAGGGAGTCAGCTGAAAACTTGGCACCTCTGATTACTGTAGCCCAGAGTGAGCCCCCATACTTGCCGAACCACAGGAAAGGAAAAATGGACCCCAGCCCCGCACTGCCTGCAGGAGCCAGGAAGACCTCAGAAACCAGCTGGTCATGCTTAAAAATCAGCATGTGGCTTTTTTTTCTTTCTTTCTTCCATTTCTTTTTCCTTTTTTTTTTTCCCCCAAGAGTAAGACAGTAAGACCTGAGAGAAAACCAGAGACAGACTCAGAAAGAAGTCAGAAGGCAAACACCAACAGCTGAGATAAATTTCACTTTGATCTTCATCCAAACTGCATGTTTTTTTATTCTTCTTTATTTTCCATTATTTAGGTTTTTTGTTTTTTTACTGCTTATTTTGTTTTTATTCTCCCTTTCATATAGATTTTAATTTTTCTTCTTTCACTTTACACTTATTCCAAACAACCACTAGTCTTTTTCCTACCTTTTTATTTTCTTTCATACTATTTTTATTCCAACTCCACACACAGCACCCTTCTCTTGTCTTAATCCATTTTGCCATCTTCCTGAGCTATACTATTTTCGGTATAAACTTTATTTTCTCCACACTACACCAAGTTTCATCCCTTACTCTCCTTCTTCTCCATCTAACATGTATAGGTGCTCTTCTTTCTTAAGTCAGCTCACCTTCTTTTCTCCTCCTATAGGTTGTCTTCTTTTCCACCTTTTATAAACAGTAGGTAGCTAGGTGAACTACCACAGTAATTGCTGTACTTCTCCAAAGGAACTCCCATTTGTTCACTATTTATTTGTACATTAAATCCCATAGAATACTCTTCCACTCTCTACTCCATTTCACCTTCTGCCCACCCCTGATCAGTTAAGTGAGGAATTTTATTTCATTGTTTTCTTTTTTCTTCTCCCCCTCTCTCAACATGGGCTTTACTACTTACTCTTATTAGTTTGCTTCCCCCATCCTCTCAAAATCATTTTCTTTACTGTAGACATCTCACATTCACACTTGCACTTTTCTACAATACTCTTATTTCCCCTTCCACCTTTATTAAACTTCATTTAGCTGCAACTGTTATCAAACCTGCTGTGGTTTTTGTGCAATTTTGCTCCCATTGATCCAGGACCTTTTCAATTTTATTTCAAACCTCGTAACTCTTCCCTTTTCTTACCCTATTGTTCCCATCATCCTTTTGTGTTCAACTTACATTTTAAAATTGTTCTCTCCCTTTCTTTGCTTCTGTTCTAGCCCAACTCTTATAAATTCCTCCTCCCTCTTACCACGCAATGACATTTTCCTCTCTTTTAGCCATCTCATATTCCTTTGTCATATCCTACAATATCTGTAATCTCTCTTCACCTTTATTAATCTAAGTTCAATTGCAGTTGAGATTGCTGATGTGGCAGGAGGTTTCATTTTGTTGGCATAGGTTTGGTTGTGTGGTAGTAGTGCTTTGTTAACTAACACCTATATAACGGCATAGAAGACAATGTTGGAGTTGTGACTACCAGTAAAACGCTGGAGGGAGAACCCACCAACAAAGAAGCCACCAGCAGATAAAGTCCAATTATAACAAGAGAGCTCACAAAATGGAAGAAAGAGCAATCCAAGACAAGGAGATCAAGAGACAGCACAACTGAGTCCCACAGACCCCTAACACAGAAGTTCACCTCATGAAGACAGCAAGCAAACGCAGAGCATCTGAAATGCAGAAATAAACAAAAAGTCACCTAAAATTGGTAGACAAAGAAAGAACCTGCAATAAAAAGGAATGGAAGAATCCACAGTAAAGAACTAAATGAAATGGAGGCAAGCAAAATTATCAGACACATAATTAAAAAAAATGGTTATAAGGATGCTCAAAGAACTCACACACAGCTACAAAAAAAACTGAGTGGGAACTACAACAGCATGAAAAAAAAATAGAAACTATAAACAGGAACCAGGAAAAAATGAAGAATACAATATATGAAATTAAAAATACAATAGAAAGATCACAAGCAGGCTTCATGAAGCATAGGACCAAATTACTGAGCTGGAAGACAAAGTAGAAAGAAATACCTAGGTAGAGCAGCAGCATGAAAAAAAACTGAAAAAGTATAAGGATAGCTGAAGGGAACTTCAGGACAACATGAAATGCAACAACATTCGAATCACAGGAATAGCAGCAGGAGAAGAAAGGAGCAAGGGATAGAAACCTTGTCTGAAAAATAATGAAAGGGAAGGAAACTTCCCTTATCTTGAGAGGGGAAAAGCCATGCAAGGTTAGGAAGCACAGAGGGTCTCAATCAAGATGAACCCAAAGATGCCAACTCCAAGACACATCATAATTGAAATGCCAAAGTTTAAAGACAAAGACAGAATCTTAAAAGCAGCAAGGGAGAAACAGACAGTAACATACAAGGGAGCTCCAGTAAGGCTAGCAGCTGACTTCTTAACAGAAACACAGGCAGAAAGAATGGCAAGAAATATGACAAGTAATGGAAAGCAAAGGCCTGCGACCAAGACACTCTACCTAGCAAGGCCCTCAGTTAAAATGGAAGGCTAAATAAGGAGTTTCCTAGACAAAAGAAGGCTAAAAGAATACACCTTCTCTAAACCAGCATGGTAAGATATGTTAAAGGGATTTCTTTAAAAAGATGAAGAAAAAGAGTGAGAGAGATAGGCACACAGGTACAAACGGGAAAATAGCAATATATAAATACCTATCGAAAATAAGCTTAAATGTACACGATTAAATGCCCAATCAAAAGACACAGGGTAGCTGAACAGATTAAAAAAAACATGACCCACGCATATACTCCCTACAAGGGACCCACCTCAGAACAAAAGACCTACTGAGTGAAGGGCTGGAAAAAAATATTCCTAGCAAATGAACAAGAAAAAAAAAAACTGGTGTAGCAATACTTATATCAAACAAAATAGACTTTAAAAACAAAGGCCACAAGAGAGACACAGAGGATACTTAAAAATACTCAAGGGGAGAATCCATCAAGACATAAACATTGTAAGTATATACTTGCACCCTACATAGGAACACCCGAATATGTAAGGAAAATCTTGGGAGGGCTTCAAGAAAAATATAGACAGCAACACACTTATACTAGAGAATTTTAACACCCCAGTGTCAACAATGGATAGATCTACCAAACAAAATATCAACAAGGGTATTGCAGCATTGAAGAATGCCCTAGATCAAATGGACCTAACAGATATATATAGAACCTTTCATCCCAAAGAAGCAAAATACACATTCCTTTCAAATGCACAGGGGACATTTTCAAAGAAAGACCACATGATAGGACACAAAACAAGCCTTATTAAATTCAAGAAGACTGATATTACATCAAGCATTCTCTCAAACCATAAGGGCTTCAAACTAGAAATCAACCTCATGAAAAAACTCAAAACATTCAA
The DNA here is from genome assembly GCF_004126475.2 of Phyllostomus discolor. Taxonomy (NCBI): domain Eukaryota; kingdom Metazoa; phylum Chordata; class Mammalia; order Chiroptera; family Phyllostomidae; genus Phyllostomus; species Phyllostomus discolor. The sequence goes on along the minus strand of NC_040913.2, from coordinate 47,729,567 downwards.
ATTCATGGAAATTGAATAGCATGCTATTAAACAATGATCAGCATGCTATTAAACAATGTGTTAATAATCAGATCAAGGGAGAAATCAAACGTTTCTGGAAACAAATGAAAATAACACAAAACAGTCCAAAACTTATAGCACACAGTAAAGGTGGTCCTGAGAGGGAAGTTTATAGTGATATAGGCCTACATATAAAAAAGAAACATTTCAAATAAACACCTAACCTTACATCTACAAGAACTGAAGGAATAACAACAAAGCTCAGAAAGAGTAGAAGGAAGGAAATAACCAAGATCAGAGCAGAATTAAATGACAGAGACTAAACAAGCAATGCAAAGGATCAATAAATCCAGGTGCTTGGTCTTTGAAAAGATAAATAAAATTGACAAACCATTAACCTGACTCATCAGAAGAAATGAGAGAAGACCTAAATAAATAAAATCAGAATTGAAAGAGAAGAGATTACAACAGGTATCATAGAAATACAAAAGACTGTAGGAAATTACTACAAACAACTATATGTCAACAAATTTGAAAACCTGGGTGAAATGGACAAATTTCTAGAAAAATATAATCTTCCAAAACTAAATCAAGGAGAAGAAGAAACTCTGAACATTTTGCTAACAGCTACAGAAATTGAAGCAATAATCAAAAAACTCCCAACACACAAAAGCCCTGGGCTGAACAGTTTCCCAGGAGAATTTTACAAAACATTTAAGGATAAGCTAACTCCTATCCTTCTCAAAATATTCCAAAAAAATCCAAGAAGAGGGAAGACTCCCAAACTCTTTTTATGAGGCCAGCATCACCCTCTTTCCAAAACCAGACAAAGACACAACAAAGAAAGAAAGCTAGGTGCTTTCAGGCAACAGGCAACAGGCAACATAGAGTCTATATGTCCAGGGGTGTCAAGCTCATTTTCACTGGGGGCCAAATCAGTCTCGAGGCTGTCTTCAAAGGGTCAAATGTAATTTTAGGATTGTATAAATGTATCTACTCCTTAACAGTAAAGCAAGAGCTTGGCACTGCCACCAGGTAGAAACAAGGTGCTGGCCCAGAAAAACAAGGTGGAGGGCCAGATTTCAGTCCCATGGGCCTTGTGTTTGCCACCTGTGACCAGACGCTAAAATCCTCAACAAAATAATTGGCAAAACCGCATCCCAGCAATACATTTAAAAGATTATCACCATGATCAAGTCGGGTTCTATCCCAGAAATGCAAGGATGGTAAAATATTCGCAAATCAAAAAACATAATACATCACATAAACAAAAGGAAAGACAATAATCACACAATCATATCAATAGATGTGGAAAACACATTTGATAAAGTATGGCACCCATTTATGATAAACACACACAGAAAAGTGGGAGTAGAGAGAACATACCTCAACATAATAAAGGCTATATACAAGAAATGTACAGCCACTATCACACTCAATGGGCAAAAAATAAAAGCCTTCCACAATATCAGGAACAAGACAAGGTTGTCTGCTTTCACCATTTCTATCGACGTAGTATTAGAAGTTCTAGCCACAGATATCATACAAAATAAAAGGCATCCAAATTAGAAAGAAGAAAGTAAAACTATCATTGTTTACAAATGACATGATAGTGTACATAAATAACTCTAAGAGACTCCACCAAAAAGCTACTAACATAATAAATAAATGTGGCAACACAGTGTGATACAAGTCAATATTCAGAAATTTAAGGCATTTTTGTACACCAACAATGAAATATCAGAAACACAATTCAAGAGAAACATCCAATTTGCTTATAGCAATATAAAAAAAAATTACCTAGGAATAAACGTAACCAAGGAGGTAAAAGACCTGTACTCAGACAACTACAAAACACTGAAGAAAGTAATTTAGGAAGACACAAATAAATGGAAGCATATACTGTGTTCATGGATTGAAAGAATTAACATCATCAAAATGTCCCTACCCAAAGCAATTTATAGACTCAACACAATCCCTAGTAAAATAACAATTACATATTTCACAGATACAGAACAAACATTTCAAAAATTTATGTGGAACCATAAAAGAGACCAAATAGGACTCGGCAATTTTCAGAAACAAGAACAAAGTAGGAGGGATACCAATACCTGATATCAAATTATATGGCCACTGTAATCAAAACAGTCTGGTATGGGCATAAGAACAGACAAAAGATCACTAAACAAGAATTAAAGAGCCCAGAAATAAACCCAAGTCTCTACGGTTCATTAATATTTGACGAAGGGGACAGAAGCATAAAATGGAGTAAATAATAGCCTATTCAACAAATGGTGTTAGGAGAGCTGGACGGCTACATGCAAAAAAAACCAAAAAAGTGAAATTCAACCACTAACTTACACCATACACCAAAATAAACTCAAGATGGATAAAAGACTTAATACATGTCATGACACCATAAAAGTCCTAGAGGAGAACATAGGCAGGAAAACCTCAGGTATTCCATGCACAATATTCTGACTGATACGTCCCCTACAGCAGGGACATAAAGGAAAGAATAAACAAATGGGGACTACATCAAATTAAAAAGCTGCTGCATGGCTAAAAAAAATGAGCAAAATGAAAAGGGAACCAACTGTATGGGAAAATATATTTGCCAATGATGCCTGGGACAAGGGTTTGATCTCCAAAATATATAAAGAACACACAAGACTCCACACCAGGAAGACAAACAATCCAATTAAAAAATGGGCAAAGGACCTGAATAGATACTTCTCCAAGGAGGACATACAGAGGGTCAGAGATATATGAAAGGATGCTCAGCATCACTACCCATTAGAGAGATGCAAATTAAAACCACAATGAGATAACTTTTCACACTGGTCAGAATGGCCATCACAACCAAATCAACAAACATGTGCTGGTGAGTTTGTAGAGAAAAGGGAACCCTAGTACGCTGTTGGTAGGAATACAGACTGGTACAGCCACTGTGGATAATAGTATGAAATTTCCTCCAAAAACTAAAATGGAAACTGCTTTTTGACCCAGCAATTGACTGCTGGGATTATGTCCTAGGAATCCTGAAACCAATTCAAAATAACCTATGCATCACAATGGTCATAGCAGCACAGTTCACAACAGCCCAAGTGCTGCAAACAGCCTAAGTGCCCATCAGTAAATGAATGGATCAAAAAATTGTGGTACATTTACAGGATGGAATACTACATAGCAGAAAGAAGGAGCTCCTACCCTTCATGACAGCATGGATGGAACTGGAGAGCATTATGCTAAGTGAAATAAGCCAGGTGGTGAAATACAAATTCCATATGATTTCACCTCTGAGATGTAACAAACAAAACAAACAAGCATGCAAAATAGAACCAGAGATATGGAAATAAAAAAACAAAGTAAAAAGGGAACCAACTGTATGGGAAAACATATTTGCCAATTATACCTCAGACAAGGGTTTGATCTTCAAAATAAACAAAGAACTCCCATGACTCCACACCAGGATGACCCAAGTAGCCAGAAGGGAGGGGGGAAGGTGGAAATGGGGAAGAAGAGGGGAAGAGGCATCAAGGAACATGTGTAAAGGACCCATGACAAAGACAATGGGGACTAGGGTGGAGGACTGATTGTGTGAGGTGGGCATGGGTAGGGCAGAGGAGAGTAATGGGTGGGTTGGGGAATGGGTACAACTGTAACTGAACAATATACAAATTTTTTTAAATAAAGAAAATGCCAAATTTTAGTGATTCAACAGATTTAATTACACAGGACTTCTAATACCCTTGGGTTGCCACTGTTACTGTGATTCTTTAAGAGGGGCAATATGGTATGCAGATTTTTACAAATTCGGCCACAAATTTTTCTTTTTGTTTTAAAAACTAACGTTCATGGGAAGGTATTATGGCACTCGACTCAGTATTGTCTATGCTGTATCTCATTTAATACATTATAAAATCTAACAAAGTAGGCACTATTATGAACTCAATTTACACATTAGAAAACTAAGCACTGAAGTTAGATAATTCACCTGTCCAAGGTCACACAGTACCCATTGGAGCCTACATTAGACTCCAGATATGACTCAAAAAACTACATTCTCTTCAACATTAAGCTCTAATGGGGCCTCCCTTTTTTGTTAAAGCATCATACTAGACTTTAAAGAAAAGTCCTTGTGAATTCTGACCCTGTGTCCTGTTTACTAACCTGCAATAACCAGTATTTACACTGGCCTAAAAGAAAAACAAAGGGAATGGAAGTTAGGAAGAACCTAAAAACTTCAGAACTGTCCAAATAATATTCCATTTTCTAACTTTCTTTTCTCCCTTAGTTTCCAAGAGAATCAAAAATACAATGCATCACTAGAAGGTGATGAAGGTAGAGGTAAAACACAAACAAATATCCAAGTAGATTTCTAAAGCAGAAATCTCATAAAGCAGAGCAAAGCACCTAGAAGTATCCAGGTAAAATTACTACAGCAGGAAAAAAAATCAGGACTATACTTCAAATCATTCTCACCAAAATTCTATATCTAGAAAGAATCTGATGATTATTGCTGGTACCAGATTTTAAACTACCAGTCTTTACAGAATAGATTTTTCTTAAATATTTGCTTAGAGTTTTTTCCTAATTTTTTATAGCAGTAGCACATATGTAAGTTATTTATACAAAGCCTCAATTAACACTTTAGGACACTTCTTTCTAGTCATTTCATTTGATGCATCAGTATCTGGATTTCTTCCTTTTACAGTTATATTGGGTTGGCTAAGAAAAGTCCATTTAGTTTTTTTCTGTAAAATAAAAGACACATGTTCACTTTCACCAATAATTTTATTGACTTGGATATTTTGAGCTATGTTGGCTATTTCCTCCTACTGGCTTCTAGTGGGTAGAGACCAGGGGTGCTGGTAAACATCTTCCAAACTTTCTGACCCACCCAGTAGTATACCCTGCTTTATTTATTTAACATTAGAAGAATTTTTCCATATTGTTATTACTCATCAAATTTTAATTTATAGTATTTAATATTTAGATTATATTATTATACTTTATTGCTTACTTCAATTGTGCATAAATAGGTTTCCAGTTTTTTCAGTGGTATAAATAATGTTGTGATAAAAATCTCTAGAACTTTTTTGTACTTAGGATAATGCCCTTAGGATAAGTTCCACAATATAAGATAAAAATCTGTAAACAAATTTGAGGGACAGAAAAGTATTTAGAAAGTCCCTGTTAGGTTAAAAAAAAAGGAGAAATGTGTAAGACAAAAATTATTTTTATGATGTGATCCCCTCTATGTAAAATAATATTCAAAGGAAAGAAATATTGATTATCTACATTGTTAAAGGTTGGCATCATTCATATTTTCTTATTTATGCCATTCTGTGTTTTCCAAGTATTCTATAATTAATTCATATTTCTTATGCAAAATATTTAATTTACATTTATAATCATTGAAAATATTTTATATGTTTTCCTTTTTCTGTGCAAAGAGCTTCTACTCTACACAAGAAAGACAAAAGAAAACAATAACAACCAATGCTACAGTTTAAAAAACAGGAACAAGAAAAATTCCTTCAAAAAGCCCTAAGCCAATCTTTGAATTTTCCACTTTTCTCATTCTCCATCACACCTCTGAAGTTTTACTGACATACCAACCAAAAAGAAGAAAAGGGAAAATAGAAGTATCCTTCTGAAATGTTTCTTTTCAGGTCTATCTCCATATTCATTCTCCCTTAAATATTTAAGAACATGCCCGTTTTTCCCTTCTCCCCTTACAACTACTTATCTAACTAAAACATTAACTTTCATATCCTTTCACCCAATGAAATAAGCACCAAAATGAACACAGTTCCAGGCACATGCCAAATTAAGGACTGCAGTACTAGGAGTGGGGACCTGGATGAAAAGTATATTAAAAAATTAACCTGAGTTTATCTGAACTTCATCATTCTCCCAGTTGAACAATAATGAAAAGTTTTCTAAACCACCACTGGGAATACAATCATGGCTTGGTAGAACAGGTTATACATACCACCCATTGACAATATGTTTCTCTTTCTAAATTAGATAACACCATTAGGAAAAAATTTACATTTAGTTGACTCTTCCGTTCAGAACTAGAAGTCTTCTGGCAGAGAATGCCAAAGTGGGAACTAAGTTTAAAGTTTCATAAAACAAATGGAAACATGAAAGGATAGGAAAACAATTTTGGAGGAAATATTCAGAATGCCTACCAATGGATAAATTTTTAAAAAGCTAAGAATTAAAATGGGACAATTCTAAGGGGCAATATCTGATAACTTTACTAAATATATAATAGTTCACAGATGGAATCTAATTATGACCAATGACATGAAAAACCAGGATGTAATACTAATAAAATTTTTTACTTTACCTTTCTAATTTGCCATAGAGTGCACATAATACATTATACTTCTTCAATAGTCTTGCAATAGCATTATCAACTTTGGTACTGGTATCAATTTCTTTTAGTAAGTCAAAGAATTTGTAGACACTACAAAGAAAAGAATAGAAAAAAGTAAATTGTAATTTTAAAAATTCACTTTATTTCATTTTCAAGGCATAGGTATTTCAATTCAAAAGATTATCAACTTTACACAAATCACTATTATAACCTTTGGAAGAAATTACTTTTTTTATTTTCCGAGAATTTGAAGAGGAAGAAAATCCATTAATTTTCAACCTACACCCCTATATCTATATACCTATGCCTACATCTATTTATCATCAAGAATGTTAAAAAGGGTTATACACATACACACATATTTATTTCTGTATCTATCTATATATTTTTAAAACCATAAGTTCACATTCATTTATCCAATTCTAATGTAAAACTAATTAGTTCACTCCAAGGTTTCCTTGTCCATGTTTATAACTCTTCTTTGACAGTGAGAAAGCTTGGGATCCATTTACCTTTCATTTATTGATTCAGTCAATCTTTCAGTTGTAAACATCTTCTATCTCCAAAGCCACCCGCTCCTCCACATGGGTATACTATCCTAACCTGTTCAGACTGAATCCCTATCCTGGACTGCCCTCAAGGACAGTCACCAGACTCATCAATAGGCTGTCTAGCAACTAAATAGTTAAAGGTTTCATTCTAAAAAAACAGGCTGGATCATTCAGACATTAATCTTGAGAACTGGAAAATTAAAGCTTCAGCTATCAGCAAAGGCACAAAACCCAAAAGAATAAAAGTTCCTTTGATACAGAAGGGATTAGGGCTGCCGTGACAAGCTATGTGGAAAAGCAAATACAGGAGGGTAGAAATTATATGGAATAGATGATCAGACTGCTACATAGAAATTGAGCAAATGTAAGATACATCCAGAGAAAAAGAAATCCACCTTATAATAGCATTCATTCAAGAACCACTCTCAGCTCCAGTGTTTATGAGATATATGGTAATACCTATCCATGGAGCACCATGAAAACTGTGAATTGTTACTATAAAGCCTTCTTTTTCTAGGGTGAGCTTACATGACTATCTATTCCTCTTGTAGCCCTCCTCTGAAGGGAAAAAGACAGGAAGGGTACACAAGCAGGCAGGCTAGCATAAAAAGCCAAAATTAAGACACATAGATATTTGTATAATTCTGTAGATAACTACATATTCTAGAATAAATTGATATTGGTCTGCAAATTGTCTGTTACCACTCCACAAATAAATAAGTACAGAAACTGAGAGTAAGCATTTTATGGCAATTTGACACTAATTTTATACCTACTGAATCTTATAACAAAAAGTTTAGTCCTATGGCTAATATAATCTTTGTTTCACTTTTCATTTTTATTTATACTACATTTTTTAAAAAATATCAGTCTATGAAATATTGGAAATAAAAAAAAAAACCTAGTCCTTTACCAGAGCACATTTAAGAAGCAATGGTCCAGACAACATTCCTGAATAATTAGCAGAACACTGCAAAATGTCTAAGAAAAAACTGTACCAAATATATTACTATATTTATGACACACCCACTTTATAAATCAGGGTTGCTCTGTAAATACTCAGGGAAAAAATTATAGGAAAAGCTTTGACAGGAAAATTCTTCCATTTTATAGACAGAAGGCTTTCTCTGTCATATTTATTTAGTAGTCTATGAATAGCTATATAACATTGTATTATAGTGTATTACACTCATCTGTTTATCTTCCCCACTGAATTGAGTTTCTTGAGGTCAGAGACTATTTCTTGCCATTAGAACCTAGCACAGTATCATAGTGCCTAACAGTTAAGTTTTCTTTCTTTCCTTTTGTGTGTGTGGGGGTGAGGGGGTATGGGAACAGCAGGTATACAGGGAACAGGGTTACAGAAGGAAAGAGATCAAGACCCCCACCAGTGTCTAAGGTGTTTTGGCATTTAACTATAAACTTTACCTCTCTATTCATTATAAGCATTTAATTCCCATAATTCTCTGATGTAGCTAATAATTTTCACTTCACAGGTGAGGAATTTGAGACTAACGCTCAGCAATCTGCTCCAAGTAAAACAACAGAGCCCAGATTTAAACTCTTAACCCAAACATCCATATTCTTTCCTGTCTTCTGAAGCCACTAAAACATTTGCTAAATGAATAAATAAATTAATGTAAGAATTTACTGATATAATTAGATTACTTTTCAGCTACATAAAACTACTTTTAGAGATTTTATTTAATAAAGTTTAATAAAGCTTATTTAATAAACTATAAAAGCTCTAAAAGGTAAACCAATTCTAATTCAATAGGTCAGTGATTTTCAACCCTTTTCATCTCATGGCACACATAAACTAAATACTAAAATTCTAACAAAAAATAGGTATAATTTTGATTCATTCACAATGAATGACTATTATTGTGTTGGCTGTGTCTTTTTTTTTTTATTTGACCATCTAAGGGAAAAGAGGTGAGTGCTCCTGACTAAACAGTCAGGTATTGCATGTTATAAAAAAATCTTGCAGCACACCAGCTGAAAATCACTGCAATAGGTTAAATGTGAATATACAATGCCTATGTTTCCACATCTGTATAGTGGTAGTAAGAAAAAGTATTACCAAAAATGCAACAGTTTAATGTATCTCATTGAAATAAAATACCAATTACATTTAATTGTAGATGGCTTTATCCAAGAAGAAATATATACTATTATTTCTCGGTAAAATTATTTACTGTTACATTTTATAAACATGCTGCCAATGAAATGATCAGAAGTCTCAGAAGGCTTCTCAATATAAAGTTCATGAGTTACTGGAAACAAATTAGTTAATTCTTCTTATAAGGCTTATAAGCTCAAAAACAAACATTAAGTAATTATTAGGACAAGTATTGTAATGAATATTTAACTGAATATAGTATCAAAAAGTATATAACATCTTTTACATTAAACACTGTTAAATAAATCTTAACTAAATTCCTTTAAGATAACTCATTCTACTAAGGTTGTAATAAGGCTACTTTATAAATCTTTGTTTCTTCTGTCCATATTAGCAACAGCTACATTTAAGAAAGTTTAAAAATAGTGAGAGACACAAAAATTTCCCCAGGACACAAACTGCTATAATTTTTGGAAATTACAGCATAAATATACTTTCATTAAGGGTCCCAAGACAGAATGATACTTCACTGGTTGACCTAACTCTTCTTTATGTTTCATTTAGTTTTCACATTTCTCACTAATTGCCTAGGGCTTAAGAGGAACATTCAGATGTAATTTTCTTTAATGTTAGAGGCAATACTGATGTAAAAAATTTTACCTGATCTCTATGTTTTTCTGTAGTTCAGTAAAAGTAAATGGCATTTCATCTAGCTCAACTGCTGCAATAAAGATACTGATGCCCCATAGTTCCTTTTTCTTCTGAATATAACTTTCCTGAAACCAAACAAAAAGAAAAAATTCAAATACTTCATTCAATCATTCACACATTGAATACTGTGTTAAAATTCTGTTATATTTAATTTTTATTCAGCATAACAAAATAGTTTTTAAATCCTTATGATGGCATATGCTTGAGAGCATTTAATTCTACACTAATAACAAACACATTTTATACTGTATGGCAAAAAAATACTAGAATCAAAAAGTTAAATTACAACTTACTGTGGAAAATTTAGGAGTTATTCAGTTCTTTGAAGTACATATTTTCAGTTTTCAATAATCCAATGTCATTAAAGCCAAGGTAAAAAATTTTAGAGTCCATAAAAAACAAACCCACTTTCTTATTTGATTATCCTCCCTTTAATTCACTCATTTGTATTAATCTACTGATTCAAGTTATTTTAACATTGTGAAATTCATATCTCTAAAGCTATAACTGCCTTCTTGTAAAATGAAAATAATAATACATACTTTATTTTGTAAGAATTAAATGAGATTATATATATAAAGCACTTAGCATAATGTCTAGCATATAATTAGTACTCAATTAGTGATGTCTATCACTATCAGAATATTTTTCATGATTAGAATATATACTTTTTCCCCTAAAAATGTATATCACTGTTTAAATATATTCAGTTTTGTTGGTAAAATTTGTAATAAATTGAAAACAAAAGAAATATCAAATTATCTGATGTTCTTTTAAACAACTGGAACTACTTGCTTAGCCTTAACTGAGGATTACAATAAAGCTGAAAAGTATGTGATGAAATTTTATATTGTTTTGTAATCTCAATTACATAAAAGCTTTAGGAGACTAATTGTTCTGGATCATCAAATTTATAAACAATAAAAAGATGATCAGTCTTCAATTTTAAACTTTTCCTTAATTTTAGCCATTTTGGAAATAATATTTTAAAGCTTATATTACAACTATACACTGACTAGAATGTTTAAATTAAAAGGACTGACATCAGTGGTTGATGGAGATGCAAAACAATGGAACGCTCAAATATTGCTGGTGAAGACATAAAATGGTAAAACCATTTTGGGAAACAAGTTTAGCAAGTCCTTAAAAAGTTAAATATATACTTTTATCTTTAAAAAATTAAATATGTTTATGTTTATACTTTAAATATACTTTTTATATTTAAAAAATTAAGTTAAATTTATACTTCCATAACATTTAGCAATTCTACTTGTAGATATTTATACACAAGAGAAATGAAAACTTGTACAAAAATATTAACAGCAGCTTCATTCATAAAAACCAAAAATTGGAAATAATTCAATATCTAGAAACAGGTGAATAGATAGATTGTAGTATGTCTACACAATGGAATACTGTTCAACAATAAAAAAAGTATGAATGAACACAACATACACAAATCTCAAAATTATTACACTGAGAAAAAAAAGCCAGACACAAATGCACACATACTATACATTGGATATAGGTACATTCATCTCATATAAAATTCTAGAAAGAGCAAAACTAACCTTTGATATCACAAAGTAAATTAGTGGCTGCTTGGGGATAGGTGTAGGGGAACAGATAAAAAGGAGAATGAGAAAACCTCCTGGAATAATAAAAAATGTCTATATCTTAAATGGCAGTACTTACATGGTTAAGTACATTTGTCAAAAATTATTAAACTATTCATTTAAAATTGGTTAATTTCAGTATATGTAAATTATACCTCAATAAATTAGATTTTAAAATTATATTGCATACTCACTATTTCTGAAACTGAGCATAAAGGTATGCATACATAGCTTAATTGTTAAAATGACTAAGTGTATATTTTAATAAAATGAGTGAATATCAATTTTTGTATGTGTTTCTAACAACATGGTCAATTTCTCAGAAATTACTGAGATATAAAAGGTAGTTTGTAATAAATAACCTCCCAAATACCATACTTTTTGAATTTTTATGCTTACTTTTTATGTTGTTTTTGGTTAGCTTCCTTGCCCTAAGGACTACTGAACCTAAGTGCTCTCAGTATGTCTGTTTTCAACAACTTCAGTCTTTTTTAATTCTTTTAAAGGTTGGGAAACAAAGTAACTCAGGTTGTTAAAATTGAATGTTCTTTTATTCACTTTTTTAAAACAGCAAATTTTATTAGAATACAGCCAATATAATTCAACACAAGCTCATCTGAAATAATAATAAAAGACACATTTTTCATTTTCACCAATAACTTTATTGAACAACATATTCACCATTTTGTTCCACTACTTTCTGTCATCTTTCAGGCAACTTCATAATTCCATCTTCCTAAAACTTTTTATCTTTTTGAGCAAAGAAGTGTCCCAAGAGCCTTTTGCACTATTCCAGGGAACTGAATTTTTTTCCATTAAGAGAATTTTGAAAAGACTAAAATAAATGGATTCTTAAAATGCAATGTCTGGTGAATACGACAGATGAATCAGAACTTCCCAGACAAGCACTAGCAGTTTTTGCCTGGCCAACAAAGAAACATGCAGTCTTGCATTATCCTGATGGAAGATTATGCGTTTTCTGTTGACTAATTCTGGACACTGATTTCAGTTGGTCTAATTAGGAGCAGTGCTTGTTGGAATTAATCATTTGGTTTTCCAGAAGGAGCTAATAATAGAGGACTCCCTTCCAATCCCACCATATACACAACATCACCTTCTTTGGGTGAAGATTGGCCTTTGGTATGGTTGGTGGTGGTTCATTTACTTGCCATATGATCTCTTCCCTTCCACATTATTATAAATTATCCACTTTTCATCACTGTTGCTACATTTAAGTAGAGAATCATATGTGGACATATGGTCAAGATAGTTTTTCTCACTTAATGTATGTGAAACCCAAACATCAAAGCCATTAACATAACCAAGCTGGTGCAAATAATCTTCGATGCTGATTTGGATATTTTGAATATGTCAGCTATCTCCTGCATGGTATAATGCTGATCATTCTCAATTAATGACTCAATTTGATTGCTATCAACTTCAACTGATCCACCTGACTGTGAAGCATTGTCCAGAGAGAAATCACCAGCAATAAACTTCCCAAGCCACTTTTGACATGTTCAATCAGTCACACAGAACTTTCTCCATACACTACACAAATCCTTTTTGCATGTCAGTTGCATTTTTACCTTTCTTGAAATAACAAAGTGCAATATGCTGAAAATGTTGCTTATTTTCTTCCACCTTCAGTATTAAAATGACTACACAAAAATTCACCAATTTTGATGTTTTTTAAATGCATGTTGATATGACAGCTGTCACAATACAACAAAACTGTTTCTAGAGAAGAAAACTAAATATTTCTTCTAAACCTGAGACCATTAAATAATATTTTAGTTATCTATTTAACTTAGTTCTTTAAAGAAAACTGGATTACAAATGAGTTCAATGTTATAAAACGGGATAACCCACTCACCAGGAAATATTTTTGTGTATCTAAAAGGTTTATAGCCTTTTTAATCTGCCTTCTTTCGCTCATGATAAAGCCTCTATGGACTCACCATACTGTTGTATCTATTAACATTTATTCATTTTAATTGCTGTACTCCATTATTTAATTGTAGTACTCCATTATATGCCACACTTTGTGTATCCTTTTCAACTTTTGAATAAACTGTTATAAATAAGGTTACTAACCCTAATTAACTAACTGTAGGTCTTTAAGTAGATGCATATTTCATTTTTCCTGGACAAACATCTAGTTTGAAAATGGCTAAATTCTATGTTAAACGTAAGTTAAGTTTATAAGAAACTGGCAAACTGTATTCCAGCCAAGATATCTGCTCACTGGATCAAAAGAAGGACAACAAGTTAACAATTTTAAAAACAAAAAAATAACCAGAACTACCAGAAAATCGAACTATATAGAAGTACAACAACCAAGGAGTTAAAGAAGAAACATTCATCCAGACCTGTAGGAGGGGCAGAGATAGGTAGCCTGAGTGGAGAGGACTCTCAGCTAGGCGATGGCTGAGACCAACAGGCAAGGTGGCAGCTGGTGGAGCAGGCAGTCCCACATTTGCATGTGGATAAACCAGGGAGCAAGACACCCATGCAACCCACGGTTCCAGCATGGGAAAATGAAGCCTCAAAGTCTCTGACTGAAAAAACCTGTGGGGGTTGAGGCAGCAGCAGAAACTACCAGCCTCACAGGAGTTCATTGGAGAGACCCACAGGGTCCTAGAACATACAGAAGCCCACCCACCGGGAATCAGCACCAGAACAGCTCAATTTGCTTATAGGTAGTGGAAGAAGTGACTGCAAGACAGCTGAGCTGAGCAAGCAGCATTGTTCCGTCTCAGAACCCTCCCCCACATATAGTGCCACAACACAGGGACATAGGTTGCTGCCCTGGTGAATACCTAAGGTCCCACCCCTTAAAACCTAAAAGGTGCCCCAAGACAAAAAATATGGCCCAAACAAAAAAACAGATCAAAGCTCCAGAAAACATACAACTAAGCAATGAAGAGATAGCAACCTATCAGATGCAGACTTTAAAAAATTGGTAAACTGGATACTCACAGAAATGGTTGAGTATAGTCGAAAAATAGAGGAAAATGTGAAGGCTATACAAAGTGAAATAACGGAATACATACAGGGAAACAACAGTGACGTGTAGGAAACCAGAACTCATATCTAACAGTTTGGAAAAGGAAGAAATACACATTCAATCAGAACAGAATGAAAAAATAAGAGTTCAAAAAAATGAGGAGAGGGTCAGGAACCTCCAGGACAACTTTAACCATTCCAACATCCAAATCATAGGGGTGCCAGAAGGAGAAGAGGAAGAGCAAGAAATTGAAAACTTACTTGAACAATAATAAAGGAAAACTTCCCCAACCTGGCAAAGGAAATACACTTCCAGGAACTCTAGGAAGCTCAGAGAGAGAGTCCCAAAGAAATTGGACCCAAGGAAGCACACAACAAGGCACATCATAATTACATTAGCCAAGATTAGAGATAAGGAGAGAATCTTAAAAGCAGCAAGAGAGAAAAGGAGACAGTTACCTACAAAGGGGTTCCCATAAGTCTATCAGCTGATTTCTCAAAAAAGAAAAAACCTTACAGGCAAGAAGGAGCTGGAAAAAAGTATTCGAAGTCATGAAAGGCAAGAGCCTACATCCAAGATTACTCTATCTATCAAAGCTATCATTTAGAATGAAGGACAGATAAAGTGCTTCCTAGATAAGGTCAAGTTAAAGGTATTCATCACCAAGCCCTTATTATATGAAATGTTAAAGGGATTTATCTAAGAAAAAGAAGATAAAAAATATGAACAGTAAAATGACAACAAACTCACAGCTATCAACAACTGAAAAAAACAAAAACGAACTAAGCAAACAACTAGAACAGGAACAGAGTCAGAGAAAAAGAGATCACATGGAGGGTTATCAGCAGGGAGGAGGAAGGCAGGCAATGGGAGAAAATGTGCAGGGAATAAGAAGCATAAATGGTAGGTACAAAACAGACAGGGGGAGGTCAAGAACAGTATAGAAAATGTAGAAGCCAAAGAACTTACATGTATGACCCATGGATATGAGTGAAGGTGGAAGAATGTTGGTGGGAAGGCAGATACAGGATGGAGGGGAATAGAGGGGAGAAAAAATGGGACTATTGCAATAGCATAATCAACAAAATACATTTTAAAAAAAGAAACTGACAAAACTGTTTTCCAGTGTAGCTTCACCATTTTTATTCCCACCAGCAACAAATGAAGAGTACCAGTTGCTTCGTATCCTCACCAGCACTTCGTTTTTGTTTTCTCCACTATTCTAGTAGGTGTGTAGTTGTACATTTTCCCAAAGACTAATGACATTGAGTACATTTTCAAATCTCACTGAACATCCATATCTCTTCTTTGGTGAAGTGTGTTTTTAAATCTGGCCAATTTTCTATTCATTTTATTAAATTTTAAGAGTTATTTATATATTCTAGACTCCAATCCTTTAACAGATATGTGTTTTGCAAAAATTTTCATTCAGTCTGTGGCTTTTCATTTTCTTAAACAGGATATTTCAAAGAGCTTAAGTTTTTAATTGTGATGAAGGTCACTTTACTAATTTCCTTTCTGTATCACACTTTCAGTTGTATTATCTATGAAATCTCTGTGTGGCCCAAGGCCACAAAGATTTCCTCCTGTGTCATCTTCCACAACCTTAGTTTTATAATTCATTTCAGTTAATTTTTTTTTAAAGATTTTATTTATTTATTTTTAGAGAGGGAAGGGAGAGAGAGAGAGAGACATCAATGTGCGGTTGCTGGGGTTTATGGCCTGCAACCCAGGAATGTGCCCTGGCTGGGAATCGAACCTGGGACACTTTAGTTCCCAGCCCACGCTCAATCCACTGAGCTATGCCAGCCAGGGCTCATTTCAGTTAATTTTTATAAATAGTGTGACGCAGGGACTGAAGTTCATTTTTTGCATATAAATGTCCAATTGCTCCAGCATCAGTTGCTGAAAGGAATGAACGTCCCTCATTGAATTGCTTTTGCATCTCTGTGTGCAAAGACTTACTATACACATATGAATTCTAACATTTATGGATTTTCTGTTCTGTTGCATTGAAATACTTATCTTTCTTTCACCTACAATACAGCTTTATATGTTTTGTTCTTTTTTATTCAGTTTATTCAAAGGGTCATCTGAATCACCTCTCAGTGTTCATATAAGAAATTAAATACTAGAAAATCTATGGTTCTATGTCTTTAAAATAATTCCTTATTACATTTCTACGATGATGTTCCTAACGTGTTCACTACTGAAATCCTTAACCTCATTACCCCACCAAGAATTCTGTACTCAACTATTGTACTATCCTGTACTCTTGATCTTTATTTTATTGAGAAGTTTCCCCCCTAAGATCAAAAGCAGGACAAGGTTGTCTGCTTTCACCACTTCTATTCAACGTAGTATTTGGAAGTTCTAGTCACAGAGATCAGACAAAGAAAAGAAATACAAGGTATCCAAATTGGAAAGGAAGAAGTAAAACTGTTATTATTTGCAGATAATATGACAGTGTACACAGAAAACCCTACAGGCTCCACCAAAATTAGGTCAAGTAGTGAATCTGGCAAGAAAGCAAGATGCAAAATCAATATTCAGAAACTGATCTACACCAACAATGAAACAGTGGAAACAGAAACAAGGAAAATAAATCACATTTACTATAGCAACAAGAAAAACACAGTACATGGGAATAAACAACCAAGGAGGTAAAAGAATTGAACTCAGAAAACCACAGAACACTGAAGAAAGAAATTAAGGAAGATACAAATAAACGGAAGCATATACCATGTTCATGGATTGGAGAAATTAGCATAATTATAATGACCATACTACCCAAAGCAATCCACAAATTCAATGTAATCCCTATTAAAATACCAAAGGCATATTTCACAGATATAGAATATTTCAAAATTTATATGGAACTATAAAATTCCCTGAATTGGCCCTGAATAGCCTCAGCAATTTTGAGAAAGAAGAACAAAGTAAGGGGGATAACAATACCTGACATCAAACTAAATTACAAGGCCACTGTAATCAAAACAGTCTACTATGGCATAAGAGCAGACACATAGATCAATGGAACAGAATAGAGAGCCCAGAAATATATCCATGGTTGTATGGTCAATCAATATTTGACATGCAAAGTCCACTTCCCCCAGGGCATGGGTGAAAAAAACTAGCCGATCTTCTGAGGAACAGAGTGAACAGCTAACAGTATTCCAAAATATATAAAGATTGAAGACCAAAAATTACAGAAGACATTGAAAACTCAGATGGTAAGGGGAGTGCTTAAAGACAATAAGGTCCCTGGGACCAGTGTGGGAACCAGGGTGCCTGCAGGTCTGCTGCAAGATTCTTGGGAGAGGCAGGCTGGGCTGTGTGAGACGCCAGGTGCTTGTTTGCGGGGGTGAGGTGAGGGGGGATTGCATAGGAGGAATTTTTCAAAAAGAAGAAAGAAAAAAAGGCACTCCATGGCTGTCTGGGAATTCCCTGCAGTAGCCACCCACCTCCTGCACCCCTACCCTCACAGTCCTGGGTTGGTGCACACCCAATCCATAGCCAAGGGAGGCCTGCCTGCTCTCACTCCAGAAGCACTAGGACACTGCCTACCTGGTCCACGGCCCCGGAAGCTACCAGGCTGAGCCCACACCAAAAGCACTGGGGATAGTGCACACCCAGTCCAAGGTCTGCAGCTGCCTGTCTATGCTCACACCCAAGAAACCAGGGATAGAGCACCCCCAACCTGGCCCCTGTACCCACAGCCTTGTAGAGCCAACTGGCTCTCTAAGAGGAAGGTAAAAAAAAAAAACCCATAGAGGGGAGGTGCAGTCCCTAGAAAGCCTTTACTTAGTTGGGGGCTGAACTACCCTGAAGGGGTGCTGAGAGTCCCTACCATCTAGGACAGCAAAGAGCAAGAAGGTGGTATGAGTTGCCCCTAATTGGTGCACCTCAAGGACAGCGAAACTGGTGGACTAAAGGCCTAGGCTGGGTGCAGAAGGGAACTGAGGGCCTGGGCTGGAGGCTGGACGACAGCAAAGAGTGCAGCTCAGGAAGAAAAAAAAGCAAAACCAATCCCTCCTCACCCTGACAGAGCCAGAAAGACCAGCAGCAGAACTGGTGTGACCAGTTTAAAGCCAGCAGAAGGCTTTTTTTTTTCAATTCCTTCTTCCTTTCTGTCCTTCTTTCTTTTTTTTTTTCCATTCATTCTCCCTTCCTTTCCTTTTTTATTCCTTCTCCCTTCCTTTATTTCTTAAATTCCTTCTTCCTTTCCTTTTCTCACTCTTTTTTTCTCTTTTTTCTTTTCTCCTTCTTCCTTCCCTCCTGCCTTTCTTTCTTTATTCCTTCTCCATTCCATTCCCCCCCCCTTTTTTAAATCTTTCTTTTCTCACAGGTGATATAATAATACCTGGAGTGGAGAAAAGACCAGAGTTAGACCCAAACAAGGGTCATCCAAACAACATAGAGAGTGGGACAAATTTCACTTTGCTACTCCAGAGAGTTTGCAAGGTGAGAGCGGTGAAAACCAGTACACCTGTTGGAAGAGGAAACACATCAACAAAGGAACCACCAACAGATAACAATGGAAGAAGGTGAAAGAGGGAGTGGAAGCCACTCTAAGCTCAATCCAGGACCGATCTGGAAATACAACTAAATGGTGGAGAAATTACCCACAAGAAGCAACTGAACAAGAGTGAGAGAGAAGCCTCAAAACCTTGTGCACACAGAATAATCAGCTTCAACACAACATGTCCACACCTGCATAACAGAATACATGATGTGGTGGACCGAGTGACCCTCAGATAATCACCTGGAGGAAAGGACCCAACAAAGAAAGACAAAACAAAAATCAAAACCCAAAGACATACAGAGAGCCAACATAAATGACAGCCCAAGACCAGTGAGCTCCACAGAGTAAGGAGACTGCACCACTGAATGTCACAGGTATTCTACCACAGAGGGTCACACCATAAACCCAGGGAGCCAGAACAGATCAATTTAAGAAGCAGAGGCTAAAAAAAAAACACGAGTATCACAAACAACGGGAAGACAAAGAAACAATCCCCAAATGAAGGGAAAGGAGGAAGCCTCAGAAAGAATGCTAAATGAAATAGAGGCAACTCAACTATCACATACTGAGTTCAAAGCAATGATTGTCAGGAAGCTCAATGACCTCATGATGAGCTACCAGAAACTACAGGGAAACTACAATAAACTAAATGCAAACTATATCAACATGAAAAAGGAAATAGAAACTATCAACAAGGACCAACAGGCAATGAAGAATGCAATTTCTGAACTGAAGAACACAGTAGAAGGAATCAAAAGTGGGATCAATGAAGCACAAGATTGAATCAGTGAGCTAGAGGACAAAGTAGAAAAAAAAACACCCAGAAAGAGCAAGAAAAGGAAAAGATACTCAGAAAGAATTAAGAGGGATTACTGGGAATGCAGGACAACATGAAAGTAATAATATCCATATAATAGGGACACCAGAAGGAGAAAAGAAGAGCAAGGGATGGTAAACCTGTTTCAAAAAGTAATGATGGAAAACTTCCCTAATTTCATGAGAGAAAAAGTCACACAAATCTAGGAAACACAGAGTACCAATCAACAGGAACCCAAAGAGGCCCATTTCAAGATACATCATCATTAAAATGGCAAAATTCCAAGACAGAGAAAACCTTAAAGGCAGAAAAGGAGAAACAAGAAGTAACATACAAGGGAGCCCAAATAAGACAAGCAGCTGACTTCTCAATGGAAATGCTCCAAGCCAGAAGAGAATGTCAAGAAGTATTCCAAGTAATCAGAACCAGAGGTCTGCAACCGAGGATATTTTACCCAGTAAGGCTCTCAATCAAGATAGAAGGCCATTAAGGAGATTCCCAGACAAAAGAAATCTAAAAGAATATACCTCCACCAAACCAGCTCTGGAAGAGATGCCAAAGAGACTGCTTTAAGGAAATGAAGGAAAACAAAGAGAAAAAGAGGAACACAGCTATGAAAAAATGGCAATGCATAAATACCTATCAATAATAACCTTAAACGTAAATGGATTATATGCTCCAATCAAAAGACACAGAAGCTGAATGGATAAGGAAGCATGACGCACATATATGCTGCCTAAATGAGACCCACGTAACAACAAAAGACCTACACAGACTGAAAGTGAAGGGCTAAAAACAAATTTTCCAAGCAAACAGACAGGGAAAAAAAAAGCCAGCATAGGAATACTCATATCAGACAAAATAGACTTCGAAAATGGCCATAAAGAGAGACCCAGAAGGTCACTTCATAATACTCAAGGGAAAAATCCACCAAGTAGACATAAACATTATAAATATATATGCACCCAACATAATACCACCCAAATACATAAAGAAAATCTTAGAGGACTTCAAGAAAGATATTGACAGCAACACAACTCTAGTAGGTGATTATAATACCCCACTGTCAAAAATGGACAAATCTTCCAAACAAAATATCAACAAAGATATTTTGGCACTGAACAATGCCCTAGATCAAATGGACTTAACTGATATATATAGAGCCCTCCATCACAAAGAAGCTAAATACATATGCTCTTCAAATGCACATGGAACATTTTCAAAGATAGACCACATGATAGGACACAAAACAAGCCTCAGCAAACTCAAGAAAATTGAAATCATACCAAGCATTTTCTCTGACCACAAGGGAATGATACTAGAAAACAATCCCAAAAGAAAAAACCAAAAACACTCAATATCATGGAATTTGAAGAGCATGATATTAAACAATGAATGGGTCAAGAATGAGATTAGGGAACATATCAAAAAGTTTCTGGATTTAAATGAAAATGAAATCACAACAACCCAAAACTTATGGGACACAGCCAAGGCAGTCCTGAGAGGGAAGTTCATAGAGATACAGGCCTACCTAAAAACATAGAACTATTCCAAACAAACACCCTAACCCTACACCTAAAAGAACTCGAGGAACAACAACAAAGACAGCCCAGAGCAAGCAGAAGGAAGGACATAACCAAGATCACAGCAGAATTAAATGACATAGAGACTAAAAGCACAATTCTAAGGATCAATGAATCCAGGAGCTGGTTTTTAGAAAAGATAAATGAAATCAACAACCCTTTATTCAGGCTCATCAAGAAAAAAAGAGACAGGACCCACATAAACACAATCAGAAATGAAAGAGGAGAGATTACAACTGATACCACAGAAATACAAAGGATTGTAAGTAATCACTATGAACAACTGTATGCCAAGAAATTTGAAAACCTACATGAAATAGAAAAATTTCATGAAAAACTTAATCTTCCGAAATGAAATGAAGAGAAGCAGAAAGCCTCAACAGAACAATAACAGCAAATGAAATTGAAGCAGTAATCAAAAAAGTCTCAACACACAAAAGCCCTGGACCAGATGGTTTCACAGTAGAATTCTACAAAGCATTTAAAGAAGTGCTACAGATGACCCCTATCCTTCACAGACTATTCCAACAAATTGAAAATGAGGGAAGACTCCCAAACTCTTTCTATGAAGCCAGCATCATCTTAATCCCAAAACCAGATAAAGACACAACAAAGGAAGAAAACTTGAGGCCAATATCACAGATGAACATAGACATAAATATGCTCAACAAAATACTGGCAAACCGCATCCAACAATACATTAAAAAGATCACACACAATGACCAAGTGGGATTCATCCCAGGGATGCAAGGATGGTACAATATTTGGAAATCAGTAAATGTAATACATCACATAAACAAAAGCAAAGACAAAAATCACATGATCATATAAATAGATGCAGAAAAAGCATTTGATAAGGTACAGCACCCATTTATGATAAAAGCACTCAGGAAAGTGGGAATAGGGGGAACATTCCTCAACATAATAAAGGCCATATATGAGAGAACTACAGCCAACATCATACTCAATGGGCACAAACTAAAATCTTTTCCACTAAGATCAGGAACAAGAAAAGGTTGTCCACTTTCACCACTTCTATTCAACACAGTATTGGAAGTTTTAGCCACAGCGATCAGACAAGAAAAGGAAATAAAAGACATCCAAATCAGAAAGGAGGAAAAAACACTGTCACTGTTTGCAGATGACATGATAGTGTACATAGAAAATCCTATAGAATTGGCCAAAAAAACTGCTTGACCTAATAAATAAATTTGGCAAAACAGCAGGATACAAAATCAATATCCAGAAATCAAAGGCATTTTTGGACACCAACAATGAAACAAAAGAAGCCAAAATCAAGAAAAAAATCCCATTTGATATAGCAAAGAAAAAAATAAAATACCTAGGAATCAACCTAATCAAACAGGTAAAAGACCTCTATTTAGAAAACTACACAACAGTGAAGAAAGAAATCAAAGAAGACACAAACAAATAGAAACATATACCATGTTCATGGATTGGAAGAATTAACACCATCAAAATGTCCATACTACCCAAAGTAATGTACACATTCAATGCAATACCTATTAAAGTATCAATAGCATATTTCACAGACATAGAACAAATACTTGAAATATTTATATGGAACCACAAACCACCCCAAATAGCTGCTGCAATTTTGCGAAAGAAAAGGAAAGTAGGAGGGATCACAATACCTGATACCAACTCTATTACAAGGCTACTGTAACCAAAACAGCCTGGTACTGGCATAAAAACAGGCACATGGACCAACGGAACAGAACAGAGAGCCCAGAAATACACCCAAGTCTCTACAGTCAATTAATATTTAACAAAGGGGGAAGCAACATAAAATGGAGTAAAAATAGCCTCTTCAACAAATGGTGTTGGGAGAACTGGACACCTACATGCAAAAAAAAAAAATGAAACTTGAGCACCAATTTACACCACACACAAAAATAAATTCAAGGTGGATAAAAGATTTAAATATAAACTGTGACACCATTAAAGTCCTAGAGGAGAACACAGGCAGGAAAATCTCAGATATTTCATGCATCAGTACTTTCACTGATATGTCCCTTACAGCAAGGGACATAAAGGAAAGAATAAACAAATGGGACCTCATCAAAACAAAAAGCTTCTGCAGGGCTAAAGAAAACAGTATTAAAATAAAAAGAGAACCAACTGTATGGGAAAACATATTTGCCAATGATACCTCAGACACAGGTTTAATCTCCAAAATATATAAAGAACTCACATAACTCTACTCTAAGACGACAAGCAACCCAATTAAAAAATGGGCAAAGGACTTGAACAGACACTTCTCCAAGGAGGACATACAGAGGGTCCAGGGACACATGAAAAGATGCTCAATATTGCTAGCTATCAGAGAGATGCAAATTAAAACCACAATGAGATACCACCTCACACCAATCAGAATGGCCATCATAAACAAAGCAACAAACAAGAAGTGTTGGAAAGGCTGTGGAGAAAAGGGGACCCTAGTGCACTGTTAGTGGGATTGCAGACTAGTACAACCACTATGGAAAACAGCATGGAATTTTCTCAGAAAACTAAAAATGGATCTGCCTTTTGACCTGGCAATTCCACTTCTAGGATTATATCCTAAGAACCCTGAAACACCAATCCAAAAGAACCTATGCATCCCAATGTTCATAGCAGCACAATTTACAATAGCCAAGTGCTGGAAGCAACCTAGGTGCCCATCAGTAAATGAGTAAATCAAAAAATCTATGGTACATTTACACAATGGAATTCTATGCAGCAGAAAGAAAGAAGGAGCTCCTAAGCTTTGCAACAGCATGGATGAAACTGGAAAACATTATGCTAAGCGAAATAAGCCAGGCAGTGAAAGACAAATACCATATGATCTCACCTTTAACAAGAACCTAAACAACAAAAGAAAGAAACAAGCAAAATATAACCAAAGACACCAAAATAGAGAACAGGCTAACAGTGACCAGAACGGAGAGGGGAGGGAATTTCAGGGGAAAGGGTGAACGGTTTGCAGCAATAAATATAAAAGACACATGGACAATAACAGGGCAGGGTTGAACAGGAGGGAGGTGGGGAAGGTTAGGGTATTGGCCTGGGATGGGGGTACATGGCAGAAAACTGTACTTGAACAACAATTGAAATAAAAATTTAAAAAATTTAATATTTGACAAAGTGGGCAGGAACATAAAATGGAGTAAAAATAGCCACTTCAATAAATGGTGTTGGGAGAACTGGACAGGTTCATACAAAAAAATAAAAGTAGACCACCAACTTACACCACACACCAAAAGAAACTGCAGATGGGTAAATGACTGAAAAATAAGTTGTGACACCATAAAACTCCTAGAGGAAAATGTATGCAGAAAAACTTCAGATATCTCCCACAGCAATATTTTTGCCAATGTATCTCCTAGGGCAAGGAACATAAAAGAAAGGATAAACAAATGGACCTACATCAAATTAAAAAGTTTCTTCCCAACTAAAGAAAATATCAGGAAAATGAGTAGAGAAGCAACCTTATGGGAAAACACATTTTCCAATGATACCTTGGAGAAGAATTTAATCTCCTAAATATATAAAGAACCCCTATGACTGAACACCAGGAAGACAAACATCCAATTAAAAAATGGGCAAAGGACCTGAATGGACATTTTTCAAGGATGACCCACAGAGGGCCCAGAGACATATGAAAGGATACTCAGCATCACTATCCATCAGAGAGAAGCAAATTAAAACCACAGTGAGATACCACTTCGCACTTGTCAGAATGGCCTTCATTAACCAGTCGACAAACAAGTCCTGGCAATGATATGGAGAAAAGGGAACCATAGTACACTATTGGTGGGAATGTGGACTGGTATAGCCACTGTGGATAACAGTATGGAATTTCCTCCAAAAACTAAAAATGGAATTGCTTTTTCACCCAGTGATCCCACTGCTGGGATTATACCCTAAGAATCTTGAATACCAATTCAAAAGAACCTATGCACCCCACTGTTCATAACAGCTCAGTTCACAATAGCAAATTGCTGAAAACAGCCTAAGTGCCCATCAGTAATTGAATGAATCAAAAAACTGTGGTACATATACACAATAGGATACAACACAAAGAAAGAAGGAACTCCTACTCATCATGACAGCTTGGATCAGTGTGGAGAGTATTATGCTAGGTGAAATAAGCCAGGCAGTGAAAGACAAATACCATATGAACTCACCTGTAAGTGGAACTAAATGAACAAAATAGAACTAGAGACATGGAAATAGGAAAAAACTGACAGTGGCCAGAGAAGGGGTGGGGATATCAGTGGAAAGAAGGGGAAGGGTCTAGTCAAGGAATATGTGTAAAGGACCCATGGACAAGAGGGTGGGGATTGATTTTAGGGGTAGGCTGAGCAGGGAAGAGCAACGGGGAAAAACTGTAATTGGGACAACTGTAATTGAACAACAATTAAAAAAGTAAAACTAAAAGAAAAGAAAAAGAATCACAATAACTAAAGCCTCAACATTCTTCTTGACATCAAATAATTTCTAATTACTGTATCTTCCATTCTTCCTCAAAATGTCTCTGCATCTTCAACCTAAGTTTCTCTTCTCTTCTGATTTTGACAAAGAAGACATTCTCCTCCACTGTCAAATTAACAACACTAGTCCCTCTCTTCCTCCCACTTTGGATCACACTGCCTCTCATCTCCTTCAAGACCTAGTTTATTAATTCCTGACTATCTGTCTTTCATAATTTCTCTTAACAGTTGTATTTCTGAGGTTTTTACCTTTGGTCACAAATAAGCTTGCCTCACTTTAAAAACAGGAAGAAAAGTTGGGACAAGTATAACTGAACAAAAAAAAATAATGTTTTCTCCATCCCCAGACATTATCAAGCCACTGTCCTCACTACATATACAAACCTTTTACTCTTCTCACCATTCATACATACACACACACCACATATAGTCTCACAGTACACACATACTGCATTCACTGAACATATACTCTCACTACACAAGCACTATTCTACTGAAGCTATTCTCTCAGCCTTCAAAAAAACCTGTCTTTCATAGAAAAGAAAAAAGTAAAACTATCACTATTTACAGATATGATACAATATAAACAGAAAACCAAAAGAATACACCAAAAAATTAACAGAATAAAAGAATTCAGTAAAGTAGGATACAAAATTAATATTCAGAAACATGTCACATTCCTATACACTACTAATTAACAATCAGAAGGAGAAATGAAGAAAACAGTCCCACTTACAACTACATCAAAAAGAATAAAAGACCTAGGATTAAATTTAACCAAGAAGGTCAAAGAACTGTACTCTGGAAACTATAAGACAGTGAAGAAAGAAATTGAAGAGAACACAAATAAATGGAAGGATATACCACACTCATGGGTTGGAATGATTAATATTGTTAAAATGTCCATATCACCCAAAACAATTTACAGATTCAACGCAATTCCTATCAAAACACCAATGTCATTCTTCTCAGAACTAGGAAAACTAATCCTAAAATTTACATGGCATTACAAAGACCCTGAATAGGCAAGCAATCTTGAGAAGGAAGAACAAAGTTGAAGGTATTACACTCCCTGGTCTCAAACTATACTACAAATCAAAACAGTATGGCACTGGCACAAAAACAGGCATGCAGATCAACAGAATAGAGTCCATAAATAAACCCTCAATTATATGGTAACCAATCCATAACAAAGGAGATAAAAATATACTCTGGAGTAATAACAGTCTCTTCAACAAGTGATATTAGGAATGCTCATCAGAAAAATGAAACTGGACCACTCTCATATCATATATAAAAATAAATTCAAAATGTGTTAAAGACTTAAACATAAGGCCTAAAACCATAAAACTCCTAGAAGAAAACATAAAAAGTAAACTATCTGACATCAGTCTGAGTAGTATCTTTTTTTATACATCCTCTCAAGCAAGGGAACAAAAACAAAATAAATAGGATTATATCAAACTAAAAACCTTCTGCACATTGAAGGAAAACTTCAACAAAACAAAAAGACAACTTACTGAGTGGGAGAATGCATTCACAAATGATTTACCTAATAAGGGGTTGATATTCAAAATATATAAGAAATTAATACAATTCAGTAACAAAAAAATTTAAATAATCCAATTAAAAATGGGCAGAGGACAAAAACAACATTTCTTAAAAAAGGACAAAGATGGCCAGCAAACATATAAAAAGATGTTCAACATCATTAATCATTAGGGCAATGTAAATCAAAATCAAAGCGCAGTATCATCTCACACCTGTCAGAATAGTTATTATCAATAAACAAAATAAAGGAATATGTGTTGAAGAGGATGTGGAGAAAAGCATTGTTGGTGAGACTGCAAATTGGTACAGCCCCTATGGAAAACAGGATGGAGATTCCTCAAAAAACTAAAAATAGATATACCATATGACCCAAAAATTCCCCTTCCAATTATTTACCCAAAGAAAACAAGAACACTAATTTAAAAAGATATATGCACCCCTATGTACACTGCAGCATTATTTAAAATAGCCAAGATATGGAAGCAACTGAGATGGTTTTAATAAACAGAATGGAGTATTACACAGCAATAAAAAAGAATGAAATCTTGACATTTTCAACAACATAGATGGATCTAGAGGGGATATTATGCTAAAGTGAAGTCAGGCAGAGAAAGACACATATGTGGAATCAAAAAAACAAAACAACCAAAGAAAACAAAACAAAAACATAGAAATAGAGACCAAAGAGATAGTTACCAGAAGGGAGGGAATAGGGAGAATGAGTGAAAAGAGCACGGGAAATATAGTCAGTAATACTGTGAACTTTACAAGGTGACAGATGATTACTATAATTAGTGAGGTGATCACACTGTAAGCTATAAAAATCTTAAATCTGAACACCTGAAACTTATATAACCAATATAAGGTTGTATACAAATTATATTGGGTTGGCCAAAAAGTCCATTTAGTTTTTTCCATAAATTAAAAGACATTTTTCATTTTCACTAGTAACTTTATTGATTTGGATATTTTGAGCTATTGGCTTCTAGTGGGTAGAGGCCAGGGGTGCTGCTAAACAACTTCCAAACATAAAATAGCCCCACAGCAAAGAATTATTTGGCCAAAATGTCAACAGTACCAAGAAACTTAGCAAACCACTTTTGACATATTCCATCAGTCACAGCACCTCCATACACTGAACAAATCTTTTTTTGCCTTTCAGTTGTGTTTTTATCTTTCTTGAAATAATAAAACATAGCAAGCTGAAAATGTTGCATATTTCCTTCCATCACCAATAATAAAATGGCTGCACCAAAATTCACCAATCTTGATGTTTTTTTAAATGCACACTGATATGACAGCTATCACAATACAACTGAACAAAATTGTTTCAAGTGAACTTAAAGACAACTAAGCACTAGTACAGCCACCATATGGAAAAAAACATAACAAACTTTTTGGCCATTCCAATACCTAAATTTTTTTAAAGGGTTATTAAAAAAGATCTCTGTCTTTCTCAGTTGAATGGCCTGTTTTGGTTTAACCACAAAGCCTTCTATGTAGCATCTCACACTCCTACAGTAAAATGTTTTCCTTGGATTTTAAAATACTGCAACACCCTCATTCTCTTTTCTTTCTCTCACAACTTTCTCAGTATTTCCTAACTCCAAGGACTTTTTTCCATCACCTTCTCTTTTCCTCTGCAATCTCATCCACTTCCACAGCACCTCTATCATCATCATATAGATTATTCCTATATCTTATCCTGCTTTCCAGCCAACCCTGGATGGTCTCTCAAAACCCAGGCCTTATTTTACAATGGTAATTTAAAATCTAAAATCTGTAATTGATGTGTTTTCTTGACAATTTAGAGGAGAATTATAATAAGGGCTCAGACAGCATCTTAAAAATTGTTGAAACAACCTGGCTGGTGTAGCTCAGTGGATTGAGCGCGGGCTGCGAACCAAAGTGTCGCAGGTTCGATTCCCAGTCAGGGCACATACCTGGGTTGCAGGCCACGGCCCCCCCAGCAACCACACATTGACGTTTCTTTCTCTCTTTCTCCTTCCCTTCCCTCTCTAAAAATAAATAAATAAAATCTTAAAAAAAAAAACAGTTAAAATAATGAAAGGAGTAATCACTATAATTAAAAAAAAATTGTTGAAACAGAGGAAAAGTAATTCTTCTTACCCAAAGGAATCACCAAAAAGAAACAGTGAAACATGGGGGGAAAAATGGGCAAAGGACGAGCAAATATTTTTCAAAGGGAATAAACAGAACTTTCCAACAAACATATTTGAAAAATACTGAACTTCAGAATAATGTCCATGAAGAACATTTTGTTAATATGAATTGAAATCCTTAAGTGTTCAGCTCTATATCTAAGAATTTATCCAATGAAAACTGGAAAGCTGAGTCAAGATTTAGTATAACAGATGTCCAAAGAATTATTGGTAGTAGCAAAACAGGGGAAATAGCCTAAATAGAATAGAATGGTTAAGTAAATTATGATAGAGCTACAACATGGAATAATATAAAAGCTTTAAAACATTTAAAAGGTTGTTAAGACATGTGAAATACCACATACAATGGAATGGGTAAATAGATTATGATAGAGCTTAAAACAGAATGGTCAAATAAATTATGATGCAGCTATATCATGGAATAATATAAAACCCTTAAAACATTCAAAAGATTATTAAGACATGTGGAAATAAATACCAAAGATATGTTGAGAAGAAAAACTGAAATATAAAATTCTGTTTGTCTTTATTCCAATTTTGTAGAAAACTTTAAAAAGGGAAGGTAAAAATATATCAAAATGCTAATTTTATCTGTAGGTGGAAGAATTACAAATTATTTCTATTTTCTTCATTAATCCAAGATCCATTTTTCAAATTACCTACAATTGCAAAATAAGGGAGGAAGTAAGTCAATTTTAAAAAGTACTACATTTATATAAAGCATGAGAGAAAAATCAAGAATAGTCTTGAAAAAATCTTTAAAATATTAAAACTTTAATTAGATATATTACAGCTTAAATAAAAATCTACAATCAATATTTGGAGAGGCTAGCTACTAAGGGATCATTTACTTCAGTTCACTTGAACCACCCTAATGGTAACTACGAATTAGTGAAGACTTGTACTTGATTTTTTGCAATGCACTAACTTATAAAAGAGCTCCACCAAGTGGTAACATAAATCATCTTGAAAATATCACAAAAATTGGCATCAGGGAATCAGTTGTCTTACTATTCATGCTATCATAAGTTAACGAGCATGAATTTAACTGGTAATATTAAAAGTTAAACATACTATTATCTCAAATCTTCACATTTGCAAATATTCACCACCATTAAAGCTAAAATAAGCCATAAGAAATATCCTTACACTTGATTCATGAGACTGTAATGAGTGATTAACAATAAAGTTATTATCTATTACAAATTAAATATGTTACAGGAATGCATTAGAGTAATACAGGAGGTAAAAGTTGCCTTTCTCTTCTACTCTTGGATTTCCATATTATATGTATGAACAAAAGGGATAACATGCTAATATACCAGAAAATCCCCCTCTCTCTTATATATCAGCTGACAGCAATTAGTGTTAACATTCTTTGATGTGCTCAGAAGAATTAAAAAGTAAGGGTAGCCCTGGCTGGTGTAGCTCAGTGGATTGAGCGCGGGCTGGGAACCAAAGTGTCCCAGGTTCGATTCCCAGCCAGGGTACATTCCTGGGTTACGGGCCATGACCCCCAGCAACCGCACATTGATGTCTGTCTGTCTCTCTCTCTCCCTCTCTCCCCCCGCCCCTTTCCTCCCCCAAAATAAATAAATATATATATAAAAAAAAGTAAGGGTAGCACAGCCAAGAAGAGAACTGCAAAACCTAACCTTACCTGTACTCATCACATTTTTTGATACAACATGCAGGAGTATACAACCAGCTGAATCTGCCATCCCATTACACAACAGCTTTGTGGGTAAAAAGTTCACTCTGCTCTCAGAAACATATGAGTTATGTAATTGGCAAGTTCAGAGTTACCTGGTCCTCAACCCAAGAGATGAAGCACCTGGGACTCCCCCGCTTAACACCTACAGCAGGGGTGTCAAACTCACTTTCACGAGGGGCCACATCAGCCTCACAGTTGCCTTCAAAGGGCCAAATGTAATTTTTGGACTGTATAAATGTAACTACTCCTTAACAGTTAAGACAGAGCTTGGTGCTGCTGCTCTGCAGAAACAAGGTGCTGGGCCGGATAAAACAAGGTGGACAGCTGGATTCAACCCTCAGCCTTGTGTTTGCCACCTATGATTTACAGACTCACTGGATAGGCACTTAATTGAACTGGTGATTTACTTGCTCACTTATACATATCTCAATGAGTCCGAAGGCATCTTGAAAACAGAAGAATTATATCTAATTCACTGCTATATCCCCAAGTGTCCAGCACTAACTTGATGTTAAATGTGGGGTTTTTTTGTTTGTTTTTAAAAAAGCAGCAGCAATAGTCATACCCCAATATAGGACAGAATGGCTTTTTTGTCTTTTTCTCCCCTTAGTATACTCAGAGAAACAACCAGCAACTAAATCAATCACCAGTACAAAGTATAAGGCTATTGTAAGTATAAGAACTCTTGGTTCTGCTATAGTTTCTTCAGTCCTTATCCACACGCTGGTAAAAAACTAGTGAGTAACAGCAAGAGTAACTCATACAGAATGAAGATAGCAGCCAACTAGGTGGAAGAAGCTGAGTCCATTTGCTCTTGCTTCCAACTCAGACACTTGGCTGATCTTCCAAAAGATAAAATGGAACATTAAATGGAATCTTAGCTGATACAAAGTTTGGAAGGTGCAAGGAGTACAGAAGCCACTTTGCAACGGGTGATAAGGATGTTTTATAGGTGGAAGGAGAAATACCCCATGAGTGGCACCTGCAGCCTCAGAGAATCTGGTCAAATATGGCAGCGTTGTAGCTCTCTCTGGTCCCAGTTCAGGGAATTTAAGCCAGCAGTGACTTAAATACACAAAGTCAGGGAAATCCAGGCTACAAACACACATGCACAGTGAGCAACACACCCATAGCTGCAGTGGCAAATGCCAACCAGGAGAGTGCCAGAGAGAGTTACTATCTGCACCTGGGTTGGGTGGAGGAGGCTGGCTGCAGCCAGCTGTGACTGTGAAACTTGTGCCTGTTTAGAGAGTTGGCGTATATAAAAAGTCAGACAGTGACTCAGTGCTGCAGTGTGAGTACCCAGAGAAACTTTTTAAAAGGAGACCCTAGGTGTGCTGGGCAGGGATCCCGCTTGCAGCTGCCTTGCTAGCAAGGGGAAAGGATGGAGGGCGTGGTTTGCTCCCACTCAGTGCTGCTGGGCAGGTTAATCAGAAAGATGCAAAGCAAGGGGATTTCTCAGCTTCAGCCCAGTGAGGCCAGCAGGGCCGAGGCTACGCACCTGAGATTATTTAAAGCCAGAGACAGACCCCTCCCTGGCAGGGGAGATTGAACCTCCTGGAAGGGAAGGTCTCACCCAGCCCCCACCCCCAGCAAGAGCAGGGAAGATCTGCAAAATGGACAGGTCACACTCAACAATCCCGCAGGGTGCATTTCAGCAAGAGAAAGACAGCAAAAGGAATGCCTAAAGGACCCATTTTGAACTTCTCTCAGGGAGACAAAATACACTGGTCCCTAGGGCCCTATTTCACTGAGGCAAGTGAAGCAGGGAGATCAGAAATCGGTGAAGCAAGGGGCAATCAGGGCCCCACCTAGCCTCAGCTCACAGACAGAGCTGCCAGGCAGGAGAGAGCTGACACTCTCAGATTGCCAACCCCATTCCCCGTGAAACAGACAGCTAATTAATCAGAAACTATACATCATTGGAAATAAGCTGGAACAGACCAAGATGGGTGGTGCAGAGGCAGAGATAACACACCCTCGATTTCCCCAGAAGACTGGACAGTACCACCCAGGGGAGACCCAGGGGTCCCACCCTCCTGATCATAACAGAAGCTCCCTCTTGAGGCAGGGGAAGGTGATACAGGTGATGTTGTCAGTATTTGGACAACCCACCCCCACCCAACCCTTGACTGAGAAAAAAAACAGAGGTAGGTCCTCTGTTTTTTTAGAGGTAGAAAGAAGTTAGAAGGCAAACACCACAAGACTGTGATGAATTTCACCTTGCTCTTTTTCAGAATTTTGAATTTTTTCTTCACATAACCTCTTAACATTTCTTCTTTTGCTTCAATTGCATTCCAACTAATTCACTACTCTTTGTCTTGTATTTCTTATTCTGTTTATTCAGGTCTTATATTATTTTTTATTATTTCAAATCTCACATTGTACCCTTCCCTTGTCTTACTCCATTTTGTACCCTTCCTGCCCTTTCTTATTTAGTTGTAAATTTATTTTCTCTCCCACATTACACCTTTTCCCATTCTTTAGCTTTACTGATTCTCCTCCCTCTATCCTCTCAAAAGCATTCCTCCTTCCTTTAGTCACTCACATTCTTTTTCCCCCTCTTATAATATTCTTATTTCCTTTCCACCTTTATGAACTGTGGCTCGTTTGGCATGGATATTATGGTTACTACTGTTCTTCTTCAATAGTATTCCTATGTGTTCATTGTTTTTTGTACTTCAAATCTCATAGGTTACTCTCCCCCTGTCTTACTCTATTTTCGCCTTCCTCCTGCCCTTGCCTTATTTGAGTTAGGACTTTACTTTTTTCCCCCTTCTTAGCCTAGATTCTATTCCTTAACCTTACGATTTTTCATCCCCCCTCTTCTCAAAATCACTTTTCATTACTGTAGGCATGTCATATCTCTTTTTTGTATACTATTCTTATCCCTTTCCACCTTTATTAATCTTTGCTCAGCTGTCATTCTTATTGACCCTGCTGTGGTTTTTTCACGCAACTTTTGTTTCCCTTTGGTTCACTACCATTTAATTTTATTTCAAACCTCATATTATACTCTTCCCTTTTCCTTATTCCATTTTGCCATTGTCCTTCCCTGTTTTACTTACGTTTTAAATTTTATTCTCTCCCTTTCTTCCTTGATACTATTCCCTACTCTATTATTTCTCCTCCCTCTTCTCACTCAAAATAACTTTTCTCTCCTTTAGTCTTCTCATATTCCCTTTTTCCTATCTTACAATATTCTTATTCTCTATCTTTACTAATCTTTGCTTAATCACTGTTAATATTGCTGATATGGTAGGGGGTATTTTTGCTGCCGTTGGTTTGGTTTTCTGATAATTTTCCTTTGTTAACCAGCACCTGTACAACAGCATACAGATGGTGGGAGTTGCAACTACCAGTCAGCCAGTTGGAGGACAGAACCCACCAACAATGAGTCACCAATGCCCAGTACAACAAGAAGAACCCACATAAACTGAACAAAGGCAACCCTAGAATATCTAGATCAGGAAATCAAAGAAACTACACCATTGAGACCCACAAAACTACCAAGGAAGTCTGCTACAAGGAAGACAAAAGGCAAAACAGGGCAATCAGAGAAGGAGACATAAAAACAAAAAGTCATGTAAAGTGAGGAGACAAAAAAAAAAAAAACCCCAATCAAAAGGAGTGGAAGAATCCCAAGAAAAAGAGCTAAATGAAATTGAGGCAAGCAATATATCAGACACAGAATTCAAAATAATGCTCATAAGGATGCTCTAGGAACTCAGTGAGAACTACAAGGAATTTAGTGGGAACTATACAGCAGTACGAAAAAGACATAGAAAACTATACACAAGAACAGGAAGAAATGAAGAATACAATACCTGAAATGAAAAATACACTAGAAGGAATTAAAGCAGGCTAGATGGAGGAGAGATCTGAATCAGCAAGAGGGAAGACAAGGTAGAAAGATATACCCACTCAGAGCAACAAAACAAAAAAAGACTTAAAAAGAACAAGGATAGTTTAAGGGAGCTTCAGGACAATATAAAATATAACATTCACATCATAGGAATATCAGAAGGAGAAGAAATGGAGCAAGGGATAGAAAACTAATTTGAAAAAAGGACAGTTCCAGTCAAGAGGGCAGCACAGACAGACATGGCTCACCTCTTTGCACAACCACAACACAATTACAACTAAAGTATAGAACCATCACTCACAACCATCAGAAATGTATTGAATGTAAATCTAACTACTACGGAATTAAAGAAACCACATTCATCCAGGCTGGTAGAAGGGGTGCAAATGTGAAATGGGCTGGTCTCTTTATCCCACCTGTGGTGGATAAAAATTCAGGAGGGATATCTCAGGATTGAGGAGTCCCTGCCCCACACCAGCCCCGCTGACCCAGGGTTCCAGTGCCAGGAAGACAAGTACCACAACTTCTCACTGCAAAAACCAGAGGGAATTGAGTCAATAAGAACTGCTGGAGCCCCAAGGAGTTCCTCTTAAAGAACCCACACATGGACTCACCTACTCAGACTCACTCCCTCTGAGCTCCAGCACCAAGGTAGCTGTTCGAAAGGCACCAGTATCATATAAGGAGAAACTGAACTGTCTGGTATCAAGGCAAGCAGAGGCCATTGTCCCTTTTCTTAACACTCCCTCCACATAGCCCACAAGTAAGCTGCCATATCTGAGACTCCATCCACCTGGCTAACAGAGTTTAACCCACCTCAGAGATCCCCAGAGACTCTGCCCCACCCAACTAACACCCCCTGCCCAAGCTGCTTTTCCATATGAATGGCTGGTTTCCCACACTTTCACAACCTCTTAAATCCTATCAGACAAGCAACAGCTGGCCTCAGGAGCCCCAGGCGTTGGCACTAGCAGCAGCCAGCCTAGATTCACAGCTTGGTTTCCACAGGGAAACACCAAGTCCAGAACAAGCAGCAGCAATTTCAGATTGCTTTAAAGATCAGGGAGGGTGTCACCAGGCAAAACATAAGTAGGGGCTGAACTTAGCCTGCACTTCCCAGGAAACTCCATGGCAAGCACACCCAATGGACAGCTACAGACCACACTGGAGCACCACCACCCTACCCCTGCACAGCTGAACCTCAACGGAAGTGGAGATTGGTGGTCAGTGGTCACAGCCAATCCTTATAGCTGACAGACCTAGTTAAATCCCTCCCATTGATGTGCCAAGAGCAACCAAGGATCAATACAAGAGGAGGATGTACTCAGCACACATGAAGGGCACACCTTGAGGATCCAGCTTGGGTGATAGGGGAGGCTATGCCACTGGAACCTACAGGGTACCTACTACATTAGGCCACACAACCGAGACACAGAGTCAAAGCAGCTCTACCTAACACATAGAAACAAACACAGGA
The DNA here is from genome assembly GCF_004126475.2 of Phyllostomus discolor. Taxonomy (NCBI): domain Eukaryota; kingdom Metazoa; phylum Chordata; class Mammalia; order Chiroptera; family Phyllostomidae; genus Phyllostomus; species Phyllostomus discolor. The sequence continues at coordinate 47,692,952 of NC_040913.2, read as the reverse complement.
GGCTGCCAAAATGAAGAGACAAAGAAACATGGCCCAAATGAAAGGAGAGATCAAAACTCCAGAAAAAAAGCTAAATGAAGTGAAGATAAACAATCTATCAGATGCTGAGTTCAAAACACTGGTTATGAAGATGCTCAAGGGCTTAGTGAGGACCTTGGCAGCATAAAAAAGATTTAGTCAGAAACAAGGGATACAGTAATTGAAATAAAGAAAAATCTACAGGGAAATAACAGTACAGTGAATGAAGCCAAGAATCGAATCAATGATTTGGAACATAAGAAAGAAAAAACAGACCATTAGAACAAGAAGAAAAAAGATCTGTAGGGTAAGTAGAAGCAGTCTGGCTTCCTTACCCAAATGTCCAGGCAACCAAGGGAAATAATTTCCCATAACCTTAAAAATAATCCTGATAAGCAGTGTTCTCTTAGCTTTGAGACTAGGTCTGATAAACTATTCCCATAGCCTTGCATGAGCCCGCATACATAATATGAAGCTCTGTTGCATAATATCTGTTCGTACCTGCGGGCTTTGTCTGTATTTAGTATATAAGGGAATTAGGAGCTTCCCACTGAGGGAGAGGGGACAGGTAACATATAAAGACATGCAGAAACACACAGGGGGACCCACAGCTTATAACATGCGTGGATCATCCACCCTTAAATAAAGGCATGTCACACATCCCAACAGCTCCATAATAGTCTTCCATCTACCCAAATCCCGTAAACTTGTCCAGCCTTAAATAGTCACAACACAATTGATATAGTCAGTAGCATATGGAAGAGCCTCCCAGGTCCCCAGAAGGGAGCCTGGAAGAGTGGCCAGTCATTGGGATATGGCACCCAGCAGCGAGCCTCCTGGCATTGTGGGCCCCACCCAAGGAGTGGCCTGATGTCAGTGGTACACCTGACACATTGGAGAAAGACCTGAAGGTGGTTGGGGAGACCCTGCAGGTGTCTGGGGAGGCCCAGTGCAGGTGCAGCCTATGGGTTGGTGGGCTGTGTGTTTCTTTCAGTTTTGCAAAGAAAACAAGAGACTGCTTCTTGACACGGTGAAGTTCCAAAAGCCCTGAGAGGGAGCGGAATCCCTGAAGACTGAAGAAGAGACTGCATTTCCTGACTTGGCAAAGTTACGAGAACACCAAGGCAGAAAAAAACCATTGAAGGCTTAAATCTGCACTCTGAAATAAAAGCCTCCAAGTAGTGAAGCTGCAGCAATCCACCTCCCCATTTGAAAAATGAAATTACCACAGCCTATGGCTCCTGGTAAACAGTTTGGATCTGGGAAGCCCAGAGTCTCCTTTCCCTCCACTGCCACATAGTGCAGAAAATTACTGGGCCAGAGGACTGTGGCTTGGGACAGTTTCTCTAGCGCCAGCACGGGAAAGCTCTACCCTGAGTATGCTGATAAAGAGGCAGGGACCCTCAGGGGTAAGTAGCCGGAGTGGCTGCCAAGTGGAGCCAAGCATTCTCGCACGAAGATGGGAGCCTAGTGGGTAGGGCGTGGTGCAGTTCAGGAGGCAGGTGTTTAGCCTGGGGCCAGTGGGGCTGCTGACTACAGTGCGACCCAGGGATGCTGCAAAACAGCAAGCTGAAGCTAGCACAAAACAAAGAAGTGAGTGGCAACGGCAAGACAGGTGCTGGTGCCCAGAGCCACAGACCCTGCAGTGGCTGGAGCCAGGGAGACCTCAGCGGCCAAAGTCACAGAAACGACAGCAAAGCAGCGAAGGAGAGGGTCAATGTCTCAAGTTCCCTCTATTTCGCCGTAAAGAGCGACCCTGGGTAGTTGCAAGCTAAACGAGGATTCTTAAGGCCCCAAAGAAAAAAGGCGGCCAAAAATGTCAGGACACAAACACTGGGTTGTGATCAGAGAGGCCCGTCCTGTGCATCGTCTAAAGGACCATTTGGCTGTGCTGACCTCCCAAGAAAAGGAAGAAAATATTATCTTAAAATTTAAATTATAAAAAAGGCCAAAATCCCATCTACAAGGGGTTGGCTGAGACCAGAAGGGCAACTGTCCCCCCATGAGTATACTGTTTAAATGTCCCCCATTCCCAAGTGTAAGCTTTTAAAAAATATTTTGGCATCAGGCCACTCCCTGGGTGGGGCCCCCTGTTCAGTTGCCATCCATAGGAAGGGAGAGGGCAGTTAAACTGATACAATCTGTCTTAATACTAAAATAACTCAACATAGCCAATAAACAGAACTGTGCCCTACGTGGCTCCTGGCTGCAAATGAAACACTGCCCCTGACTGTTTGCACAAATAGTTGGCCAGTGTATCAAAAACTAACATTATAAATCTCCATATAACATGCAAGTAAACAAATAATTATACATAGGCCATTATGAAGGCAGGCCTTATGGCAAAACCTATAAAAAAACAGGCCACCAAACTGTGGCTTCTACCCCTATACTGGAAAACTGGACAAAATGCTTAAAAACCATCCTCCAGACTTACAATAAAAAAAGGAACAAAAAAGGTCCAGTTCCAGTGGAAGCCTTGCTCCACCGGACTGCTGCTCCAATTCAGCGGCAAATACAAACTATGCAGATACAAAAATGCTTTACTAAAACCAGGTATAAAAAAGCAAAGAAATTTTCTCTTGCCTGCTCCCAAGGACCAGGAGCATGGTGTCAAGAAATAAAAGCCTCCCCAAGCACTAGGTGGCTCTTAGTGCCCCTAGGGGACAAAAACTATTTAAAAGCTTACAAATAATGCCTAAATGATTAAGACATAGCCCCCAATCTTAAAAATTACATATTCAAAGCCAGCAGACATGAAAATGCTTCTTTTGACACATTTATAATATCTCTATGGCCCATTATAAGTTCTCCACTGTTACTGCCAAATAAATGCAGAGCCCCCAGTTAAGGCAGAAAAAGTATGGTATTTGCACCCAAAAAGGCCCCTTCTATCAGCCACTATCTTGTCACCAGACCAAAAACATACTTATATATTGCCTGAGAGTTATAATGGGCCATTATTGGTGCCTATAACTGCTTTGTCTTTTCACCCCAGAATGTAGTAAACTAAATACATACCTGTGTCTCAATGGCTAACCAATCAGTGTGTACGTCTGCACTAAAATCCCCCTGAGCATGTCTGCCAGCCTCCCTGGTGTATCTCTCCTGCTTCTGTTTAAAATTAGACTTGGCTTCAAAATTATTTAAAACAGGAAATATCCCTTGTAAAATGAAGCCTAGACTGGCATCTGTGCTGAGGCAAAGCAGCAGTGTGACTTGGCCCCAGCCATTAACCGCTCCATGTTAAATGGTTCAAAAATTACTCAGGGCTGGGACCTTGGGGTTCGCTGGGTCAGCCTGCCTCTGTATTAAAAGCCTTAAAGACAAGCCCAAATAGATTAAACTTGGACAGATCTGTGTCAGACCCATACTGTTAGACATTATTAAAGATGCAAAATGGTACATAAACTACAATTCCCACTAAAACCCTCAAGGTATATGGCTCATATAAATGGCCTTACTTGCCCGAAAAATTTAACTGGCCATGTATACCTAGGGGTGGCCTTATTGCTTGTGTTTTGGCTGTGTGATGCTGCACCTTATACTGCTGCTGCAGCAGCTGGGTGCAGGGCTCTGCCCTCCTGGCCAAGAGACCTTCATGGAAGACATCCTCACATAAATTCTGCAGTAAAGAATCCAGAAGGGGTAGATTATAAAACAAACAAAGGCAAGCTGATTTCCTCACCCAAATGTCTGCACAACTAAAAAAAAACAAGTTCCCATACCCTAAAAATAGGTATAATAAACAATATTCTCATAGCCTTAAGACTAAGTCCCATAAAACTATTCCCATAACCTTCACTGAGCCACATATGTAACATAAAGTTCTATTATATAATATCTATTGGCACCCTGCTGGCTTGTCTATATTTAGTATATAAAAAATTAAAGGCTTCCCACAGAGACAGAGGGAACAATAACACACAAAGACATGCAAAAAGGACATGCCAGTGGGACACATAGCTTGCGGCATGCCTGAATCATCCACCTTAATAAAGGTATGTCAGACATCCCAACAACTCCACAAATATTCTTCTGACTGCCAAATCCCATAAACCTGTCTAGCCTTAAAGCATCACAACACAGAATCAAAAAAAAAAGGGGGGGAAAATACAAGCTGTCTCTGGGACATCTTTAGAGGTCAAACATTCTCATCATGGGATGCCAGAAGAGAAAGGCAAGAAATTGGAAATCTATTTGAAAAATAATGAAAGAAACTTCCCTAATTTGGTTGAGGAAATAGACATGCAAGTCCAGGAAGCACAGAGTTCCAAACAAGGTGGATGCAGAAGAAGCCCACACCAAGAAACATCATAATTAAAATGCCAAAGGTTCAAGATAAACAGAGAATCATAGAGCACGAAAAAGAAGTTAGTTGCCTACAGCAGAGTTCCCACAAGACTGTCAGGTGATTTCTCAAAATAAACTTTGCAGGCTTGAAGGGATTGGTAAGAAATATTCAAAGTCAGGAAAAGCAGAGACCTAAAGCCAAGATTGCTTTATCCACCAAAGCTATCATTTAGAATCAAACAGCAGATAAAGAGTTTCCCAGATAAGAAAAAACTAAAGAACTTCATCATCACCAAACCATTATTATATGAAATGCCAAAGGAACTTATTTAAGAAAAAGATATTCAAAATTATGAACAATAAAATGATAATAAATACATATCTATCAACAATTGAATCTAAAAAACAAACTAAGCAAGAACAGAGACGGAATCATGGATACAAGAGAGCATTTTGATGGTTGCCAGATGGGAGGATGGTTGTGGGGGAATGGGTGAAGAGATGAGGGGATTAAGAAGTACAAATTAGTAGTTACAGAACAACCATGGGGATGTAAAGTACAGTATAGGAAATGGAGTAGCCAAAAAATTTAAACATAAGACCCATGAACATAAACAATGATGGGCGTATTTCCTTGAGGGAGTTAGGGGTGCTGGGGGGCAGGGAGCAAGGGGGAAAAAACCAGGACAATTGTAATAGCATAATCAGTAAACTATAATTTTAAAAAAGAAAAATATGACAGAAAACTTCCCTAACTTGGTGAGGGAAAGCCACACAGGTTCAGGAAACACAGAAGGTCCCAAACAAATTGAATCCAAAAGTCCTACTCCAAGACACATCATAATTAAAGTGCCAAATTTCAAACACAAAGAATCTTTTTAAAATATATTTTATTGATTATGCTATTATAGTTGTCGAATTATTTCTCTCCCCATTATTTTCCTCCACCCTGAAACCCCTCCCAAAAGTATTCCCCCACTTTAGTCCATGTTCATGGGTCACACATATAAATTCTTTGGCTTCTACATTTCCTACATATTCTTAACCCCTCCCTGTCTATTTTGTACCTACCATTCATGCTTTTTATTCCCCATAACTTTTCACCTATTCTGCTCTGCTCCCTGCTGATAACCCTACACATGATCTCTATATTTGTGAATCTGTTTCTGTTCTACTTGTTTGCTTAGTTCATTTTTGTTTTTGTTTTTGTTTTAGGTTCAGTTGTTGACAGTTGTGAGTTTACTGTCATTTTACCGTTCATATTTTTGATCTTCTTTTTCTTAGATAAGTCCCTTTAACATTTCATATAATAAAGGCTTGGTGATGATGAACTCCTTTCACTTGACCTTATCTGGGAAACATTTTGTTAGACCTTCCATTCTAAATGAAAGTTTTGCTGGATAGAGCAATCTTGGATGTATGTCCTTGCCTTTCATGAGTTCAAATACTTCTTTCCAGCTCCTTCTTGCCTGTAAGGTTTCTTTTGAGAAGTCAGCTGACAGTCTTATGGGAACTCCTTTGTAGATAACTGTCTCCTTTCCTCTTGCTGCTTTTAAGATTCACTTCTTATCTTTAATCTTGGGTAATGTGATTATGATATATCTTTGTATGTGCTTCGTTGGGTCTAACATCTTTGGGACTCTGGGCTTCCTGGACTTCCTCCAGGTCTATTTCCTTTGCTAGATTAGGGAAGCTGCCCTTCATTATTTTTTCAAATAAGTTTTCGCTTTTTTGCTCCTCTTCTTCTGGCACATCTGCGATTTGGATGTTGGAATGTTGAAAGTATGCCTATGATTTTCCTCATTTTTTAAATTCTTGTTTTTTCATTCTGTTCCAGTTGAATGTTTATCTCTTCCTTCTGCTCCAAATCATTGATTTGAGTCTCATTTTCCTTCCCTTCACTGTTGGTTCCCTGTGTATTTTTCTTTATTTCACTTTGCATAGCCTTCACTTTCTCCTCAATTTTCTAACCATACTCAACCATTTCTGTGAGCATCCTGATTACCAGTGTTTTGAAGTCTGTATCTGATAGGTTGGCTATCTCTTCATGGCTCAGTTCTATGTTGGGAGTTTCTATTTGTTCTTTCCTTAGGGCTGTATTTCTTTGTCTAAGCAGGCCTGTTAGGTTGTAAAGGGTGGAGCCTTAGGTATTTGCCAGGGCAGGGCTCCCCACTTCACTGCATTGTGGTGCTGTATATGAGGGAGGGGTCAGAGAGGGAACGATGCCCCTTGCTCGGCTGTCACCCAGCTTTCATTCACTTTCCCCACTACCCACAAGCAAATTGGGTCCTTCTGGTGCTGGTTCCTAGGTGAGTGGCTTTGTGTACATTCTAGGACCCTGTGGGTCTCTCTAATGGACTCTCCTGTGAGGCTCAGAGTTTCTCCCACCACCACAATGCCCACAGGATTTTACAGCCAGAGGTTCTGAGGGTTTCTTTTCCCATGTTGCAACACAGGGTTGTGAGGTCTGTCTCACTCCCCAGTTGTTTCTCCCAGTTTATCTGCATGCAAATGTGGGACCACCCAGTCCGCCAACAGCCACCTTGCTATGTGTTCTCTTTGCCCCTGCTGCCCATCTCTGTCCTTCCTACCAGTCTGGTTGAATGTTTCTTCTTTAACTTCTTGGTTGTCAGACTTCCATACAATTTGATTTCTGGCAGTTCTGGTTATTTTGTGTTTTTAAATTTGTTGTCCTTCTTTTGGTTGTGCAAGGAGGCGAAGTGATCTACCTATGCCTCTATCTTTACCAATAATATCATTAAAAATAAATGGATGAAATGCTCCAATCAAAAGACATAGCTGAATGGATAAGAAAATACTACCTGCTGTCTACCAGAGACCCACCTCAAAACAAAAGATCTACATAGGTTGAAATTGGAAGGGATGGAAAATAATATTCCAAGCAAATGGATACGAAAAGAAAACTCGTGTAGCAGGACTTATATCAGACAAGATAGACTTCAAAACAAAAGCCATAGAGAGGGACAAAGAATGTTACTACATAATACTTAAAGGAATGCTCCAACAGCAAGATATAACACCTGTAAATATATATGCAACCAATATAGCAGCACCTAAATACATGAAAGAAATCTTGGAGGACTTCAAGGAAGATATTGACAACAGCACAGTCACTGTAGGGGATTTTAACACTACATTGTCAACAGTTGATAGATCATCCAATAAAGAATCAGCAAGGATATTGTAGCACTGAATGACTCTCTAGATCAAATGGAATTAATTGATATATATAGAATCTTTCACCCCAAAAGCAAAATATTCATTCTTTTCAAAAGAACATGGAACATTTAAAAAATAGGCCACATGGTAGGACAGAAAGCAGGCCTCAACAAATTCAAGAAAATTAAAATCATATCAAGCACGTGCTCAGATCACAATTGACTGAAACTAGAAACCAACCTCAAGGAAAAAACTCAAAAACATTCAAACACATGGAGAGTAAATAACATGTTATTACACAAACAATGGGTCGACAATGAGATCAAGAGGAAATCAAAATTATTTGGAAACAATGAAAATGAACACACGATGGTCCCAAACCTGTGGGACACAATGAAGGCAGTCCTGAGAGGGAAGTTATAGCAATACATGCCTACCTAAAGAAGACAGAAAAATATCAAATAAAAAAACTAACCCAACAGCTAAAAGAAATGGAGGAACAACAACAAAGAAAGCCAAGAGTGAGTAGAACAAAGGAAATAATCAAGATCAGGGCAGAATTAAATGACACAGAGACTAAGAGAACAATTCAAAGGATCAGTAAATCCAGGAGCTGCTACTTTGAAAAGATAAACAAAACCAACAAACTTTTAACCAGATTAATCAAGAAAAAAAGAGAAAGGACCCAAATAAAGGAAATCAGAAGTGAAAGAGGAGAAGTTATAACAAATACCACATAATTACAAAGAATTGTAAGAAATTATTATGAAAAACCTATGCCAAGAAATTTGACAACCTAGGTGAAATAGACAAATTTCTAGAAACATACAAACTGCCAAAACTGAATCAAAAGAAGCAGAATACTGGAAGAGACCAATACACCCAGTGAAACTGAAGCTGTAATGCCAACACACAAAAGCCCTGGACCTGATGGCTTCACAGGTGAAGTTTACCGAGCATTTAAGGAAGAATCCTTAAATGCTATCCTTTTCAAACTATTCCAAAAAATTCAAGAAGGAAGACTCCCAAACTCGTTCTATGAGGCCAGTATTATCCTAATTCCAAAACCAGGTAAAGATACAACAACAACATAAAACTACAATACAGGTCAGTATCTCTGGTGAACACAGATGCTAAAATCCCCAACAAAATACTGGCAATCCAGATGCAGAAATACATTAATATGATCATCACCATGGCCAAGTGAGATTCATCTGAGGGATGCAAGGATGGTACGATATTTACAAATCAATAAACGTAGTATACCATATACAAAAAAATGAAGGACAAAAACCACATGATCATACCAATAGATGCTGAAAAGGTGTTTGATCATATCTAGCACCCATTATGGTAAAAACACTCAGCAAATGAAATAGAGGAAGCATACCTCAAAATAATAAAAGCCATATACAAGAAACTTACAGCCAAAATTATACTCAATGGCCTAACCTAAAAACTTTCCACTTAAGATCAGGAACAAAACAAGGGTGCCTGCTCTTACCACTTTTCTTCAACATAACACGGGAAATTCTAGCCACAGTCATCATACAAGAAAAAAAAAATAAAAAGCATCCAAATTGAAAAGGAATTAAAACTGTCATTATTTGCAGACAACATGATAATGTACATAGAAAACCCAATACCTTCCAACAAAAAAAAAACTACCTGAACTGATAAGTGAATTTGGTAAAATAGTGGGATACAAAGTCAATATTCAGAAATCAATGGCATTTTTGTACATCAAACGTCAGGAAGAGAAACTAGGAAAAGAATTCCATTTACTATGGCAACAAGGAAAATAAAGTACCTAGGAATAAATTAACCAAGAAGGTAAAAGACCTATACTCAGAAAACTATAGAAAACTGAAGAAAGAAATTAAAGAAGATACAAATAAATGGAAGCATATACCGTATTCATGGACTAAAAGAATTAACGTAATTAAAATGTCCATACCACCCAAAGCAATCTACACATTCAATGCAATTCCTATTAAAATATCAATGATATATTTCACAGATACAGAACAAATATTTCAAAAATTTATATGGAACCCAAAAAGATCCTCAATAGCCTCAGCAATCTTAGGAACAAAGTAGGAGGGGTCACAGTACCCAATATCAAACTATACTACAAGGCCACTGTAATCAAACAGTCTGGTACTGGCACAAGAACAGACACAAAGAAAATGGAACAGAATACAGAACTCAGAAATAAACAGAAGTCTCTATGGTCAATATTCAACAAAGGTGGCAGGAGCAGACAATGGAGTAAAGAAGCCTCTTCATTAAATGGTGTAGGGAGGACTAGACTGGTACATGCAAAAAAAAAAAAAATGAAACTAGACTACCAACTTACACCATATACCAGAATAAACTCTAGACTGATAGATGACTCGTAACACCATCTGAGTCATAACACCATAAAATTACTAGAGGGTAACATACGCAGGATAATTTCATATCCCACATAGCAATATTTTTGCCAATATATCTCCCAGGGCAAGGGAAATAAAGGAAAAATAAACCAAGGGGACTACATCAAACTAAAAAGCTTCTGCAGGGCTAAAGAAATTATCATTATAATAAAAAAATGAACCAACTGTAAGGGAGAACATATTTTCCAATGATACCTCGGACAAGGGTTTGATTTCCAAAATATCCAAAGAACTCATATGACTCAACACCAAGAAGAGAAACAATCCAATTAAAAAATGGACAAAGGACCTGAACAGACACTTCTCCAAGTAGGACATACAGAGGGCCCAGAGACCGATGAAAAGTTGCTCAACATCACTAGCCATCAGAGAGATGCAAAAATTAAAACCACATTGAGATATCACCTCCTACCTGTCAGAATGGCCATCATTAATACATCACAAACAACAAGTATTGGTGAGGATGTGGAGAAGGGAACTCTAGTGCAAGGGAACTCTGGTGGGAATGCAGACAAGTGCAGTCACTGGAAAGCAGTATGAAAACTCCCTCAAAAAAACTAAAAATAGAACTGCCTGCCCTGGCTTGTGAGGCTCAGTGGATTCAGTGCCAGCCTGCAAATAAATAGGTCACCAGTTCAATTCCCAGTCAGAGCACATGCCTGGATTGTGGGCCAGGTCCCCAGTATGGGGCACATGAGAGGCAACCACACATCATGTTTTTCTTCCTCTCTTTCTCCCTCCCTTCCCCACTCTCTAAAAAGAAACAATAAAAATACTTGAAAATATAAATAAATAAATAAATAAACAAACAACAACTAATGCTAAAAAAAGAACTGCCTTTTGACCCAGCAATTCCACTGCTGGGATTATACCCTAAGAATCCTGAGTCACCAATTCAAAAGAATATATGCACCCCTATGTTCATAGTGGTGGTATTTATATTAGCCAAATGTTAGAAATAGCCTAAATGCCCATCAGTAGATCAAAAAAAGCTCTGGTACATTCACACAATGCAATACTGTGCAGCAGAAAGAAAGAAGGAACCCTTACCTTTTGCAACAGCATGGATGGAACTGGAGAATACTATGCTAAGTGAAATAAGCCATTTGGTGAAACACAAATACCATATGATCTCAACTATAAGAGTAACCTAATGAACAATAAACTAATGAACACAGGCATGGAAACATGGAACAGATGGAAAGTGACCAGAAGAGGGGGGCAAGGGGATAATGATGGAAAGAAGGGGAAAGAACTACACAAAAAATATGTATGAATGACCCACGAACAAGGACAGCAGTTTGGGAACTGATGGTGGGAGCAGGGGCATCGGTTGGGTGAAGGAGGGCAAAGGGGGAAACATTGGGATTCCTGTAAGAGAATAACAATAAAAAATTATTTAAAAAAAGAGTAACTCATATAAGAAATGATATTACAGACCTCATTTTATAAACGAGTAACATAAAACTGATATGGAAATTAGATGGAGGGGTAGTATACTGCCTCCTTTCACAACTAAAAGGAGGACAACGATTTAGAAACAAACAACAACCAGTACCGACAGAAAATTGAACTGTATGGAGGTCAGACAACCAAGGAGTTAAAGTATACATATTCATCCAGACCAGTAGGAGGGGCGGAGTCGGGCGGCCGGGTGGAGAGGGGTCGCAGCAAAGTGGGTGCTAGCAGGTCCCGGGCACGCAAGAGAGCAGCTGGTGGACCCAGCAAGGCGGTGGATTGTGGAAGGGTACAGAGCACAAGGAGGCTGGCAGACTGGGCAGTCCCATGTTCACACACACATAAATCGGAGAACCTGGGAAGTGAGACAGACATCACAACTCAGGGTCCCAGGACAGGGAAATAAAGCCTCAAATCACTGATTGAAAACACCTGTGGGGGTTGAGGTGCCAGGAGAAACACCCAGCCTCACAGGACAGTTTGCTGGAGAGACCCACAGGGTCCTAGAACATACAAGTGGGATTTATTCTAGGTATACAACATTCAAAAACCAATGAATGTAATCCACTACATCAACAGGCTGAAGACAAATGATGTGATCCAATCAATAAGTTCAGGAAAAGCATTTGACAAAATCTAATACCATTCCAAAAAAAAAAAAGCCTCAGTTTGATATAAAAAAAGTTTTATCGGGGGAAAAATTCAATTAAGTATAAATAGAGGGGGAAGTTCCTCAATTTGATAAAGAACACCTACAAACAACCTCCAACTAACATCACAATTAATGGTCAGAAACTACAAGCTTTCCCATAAAAGGTCAGGAATAAGGCAATACTCCTTTTCAACATCATACTAGAAGTTCCAGAAAATGAAAACAAAAAATAAGGCATACAGATTGGGTAAGAAGAAATGAAACACTCTGTTTGAAAATGATATAACTGTTCATCTAGAAAATCTGAAAGAATAAACAAAAAAATCCTGGAACTGATAAGTGATTCAAGTTGCAGGCTATAAGACTAGCATATATAAGTCGATCACTCTCCTATATATCAACAGTGAATAAGTAGAATGTGAAATAAAAGACATAATGCCATTCATATTATCACCCCAAAAATAAAACACATTACAAGATCTATCTAAGGAAAACTACAACTCTGAAAATGAAATCAAAGTAGAACTAAATAGCCCTGGCTGATGTGGCTCAGTGGATTGAGTGCCAGCCTCCAAATCAAAGGGTTGTGGGTCTTATTCCCTGTCAGCGCACAAGTCTGGGTTGTGGGCCAGGTCCCCCAGTAGTGGTGTGCGAGGGGCAACAACACAATGAGAGAAACACACAATGATGTTTTGCTCCCTCTCTTTCTCCTTCCCTTGCCCTCACTCTAAAAATAATAAATCTTTTAAAAATCACTTAGAAAATAACTAAATAAATGGATAGGAAAACTAATAACTCAATAATGTCAAGATATCAGTTCTTCCCAATTTCATCTACAGATTTAACTCAATATCAATCAAAATCCCGGCAAGTTATTTTGTGAATCTCGACACACACTGATTCTAAAGTTTATATGAAGAGGCAAAAGATCCCAAATGGCCAACATCATATTGAAGACGGACAAATTGAAGGACTAAGACTACCTAACATCACAAATTACTATAAAGCTACAGTAATCAATACACTGTGGTACTGGTGAAAAAACAGACAAATAGTCAATGGAACAGATGAAAAGTCCAGAAATGACCCACATAACAAACAACTGATCTTTGACAAACAAGCAAAAGTAATAAAATGAAGAAAAGATATATATTCAACAAATCGTACTAGAACTATATATATATACATATATATGTACAAAAAAAATGAATCTCGACACAATCTGATACCCTTTACAAAAATTACGTTGAAATGTACCACAGGACTAAATACAAAATGTAAAACTTATAATTCCTAAAAGATAACATAGGAAAAAAATCTAGTTGACCTTGGGTTTGACAATTACTTTTTTCATTGACATATAACTATATTATTACAGGTATACAACATGATTCAATATTTGTATATATTGTGAAATGGTCCCCCACATTAAGTCAACATCTATCATCACACAGTTACACATTTTTTCTTGTGACAAGAACTTTTAGATCTATTCTCTTAACAACTTTCAAATATACAATACAGTATTACTAACTATAGTGACTGTGTTGTTATTTACTTATTTAAAGTCACCTCATTACTTAAAAACTGGAAGTGTGTAACTTGACTATCTTCATCCACTTTGCCACCCCCCACCTTTCTCTGGCAACCACCAGTCTATTCTGTGATCATGAGTCAATTTATTATTATTATTATTCAATATATCAGTTATATCACAGAATATTTATCTTTCTATGACCAACTAATTTTACTTAGCCTTATGCCTACAAGGGCCATTCATGCTGTTGCAAATGGCAAGATTTCCTTCTATTTTATGGCTGAATAATATCCCTGTGTATGTGTGTGTGCGTGTACCACACTTTCTTTTACATTCACCTATAGGTTGCTTCTGTATCTTGGCTACTGTAAATAATGAACCCAATGAGCATGGGGCTGCATGTATCTTTTCAACTAGTGTTTCTGTTTCCTTCAGATACATACTCAAGTGGAATTGCTGCATCATATGGTAGTTCTATTTTTAATTTTTTGAGGAACCTCCAAACTCTTGTCCACAGTGGCTACATCAATTACATCCCTACCAAATGGTGCACAAGGTTTCTCTTTTCTCCACAGCCTAGTCAACATTTTTATTTCTTGTCTTTTGATAACAACCATTCTAAGAGTTGTGAGGTGATACTGTGGTTTTGATTTTCATTTTCCTGATGATTAGTGATATTGTACAACGTTTCATGTACCTGGTGGCCATCTGTGTCTTCTTTGAAAAAATATCTGTTCAGTTCCTCTGCCCATTTTTAATCATATTGTTTGCTTTTTTTGCTACTGAGATGTATGAGTTCTTTATATTTTTGAATATTAAGCTCTTATATATAAGATATATGATTGCATATGTTTTCTCCCATTCAGTTGTCCTTTCCATTTTCTGGATGGTTTCTTTATTGTGCAGAAGCTTTTTAGTTTGATGTAGTCTCCACTTACGTACTTTTTCTCTCCCTCTCCCTCTCTCTCTTTCTTTTCTTTTTCTTTTTTTTTGCCTTTGCTTTTGGTATCAAACCCAAAAAAGAACCACCAAGACCAATTTCAAGCATCTTACCACCTATGTTCTCTTCCAGGAGTTTTATCGCTTCAGGCCTTGTGTTCAAGTCACTTTCAGTTGATTTTGTGTGTTATAAGAGAGTAGTCTCACTTCATTCTTTTGCATGTAACAATCCAGTTTTTCCAGCTCCATTATTGAAAAGACTGTCCCCTACTCTTATTGTAAATTCTTGGCTCTCTTTGTCACAGATTAATTGAATACATATTCTTGGGTTTATTTCCAGGGTATCTGTATTGTACCATTAACTTATGTGTCTGTTTTCATGCCAATCCCATAATATTTGATTACTGTAGCTTGATATATGGTTTGAAATCAGGAAGCATGTTGGCAATGACTTTTAGATACAACACCAAGGCATGATTAATAAAAGAATTACTAACTTAGACTTCATTAAAATTAAACATTTCTGCTCTGTGATAGACACTGCCAAGACAACATGAAATTAAGCCACAGACTGAGAGAAAATATTTGCAAAATATATATAAGATAAAGAACTGTCATCCACAATACACAAACAACTCTTAAAACTCAACAATAAGAAAATGATTATCCAATTAAAATATAGGCACACAATCTGAACAGACACCTCACCAAAGAAGATATACAGATGACAAAAAAAATATGAAAAGATATTCAACATCCTATGCCATTAGAGAATTGCAAATCGAAAAAATGAGATGCCATACCTATTAGAATGGCCATAATCCAAAATACTAACACCAAATGCTGGCAAAGATGTGGAGCAACAAGAACTTTCACTATTGCTGGGAATGCAAAATGGTAGTCACTCTGGAGACAATGTGGTGGTTTCTCATAAAAGTAACAAACTTTTGCCACAGGATCCAGAAATCAAGCTCCTTGGTATTCACTCAAAGATTTGAAAACTTATGTCTACATAAAAACCCACACATGCTTATTTAGAGCAGCTTTATTCAAAATTGCCAAAACCCAAAAGCAACCAAGAGGGGAAATATTACTTCTGGCACACACAAACTAGGGAGACTGTCTATTCTCAATGGCCAAAGGAGAAAACATCATGATAATACAGAGAGCATACCTTAAAGGGAAAGGGCTTACCTCAGTAGTGAATATTTAATGCTATACAAGTGGTTGTCAACCAGGGATGATTTTCCATCCTAGTGGATATACAGACATATGCCTGGAGACAAATTTGGCTGTCACAACCAGGTGGGGGGTACTATTGGCACCAGAAGATTGAGGACAGAAATAATGCCTCTAAATGTTCTACAATGCACAAGGTAGCTTCCACAACAAAGAACTATTTATCCCAAAATGTTAATAGTGGCAATGCTTGCCCGGGACTACACTCATCTCTAGTGCCATGTAATAAACCTTAAAAGTAAAACCTAAGAGGATCAATCTGTGACCAAGAAAAACAACAATATTCCAGAACAAAGCTCAAGAATATTTAGAGGAATACAAAATATCCAATATACACTTAATAAGATTTACAATAACTGACAGCCAAAAAAAAAAAAGGAAATTACCATAGAGACAAAGAAGCAGGAAACTAACTGTAATTATCATTCAATCAATGTTTAACTCAGATACAGAATTATTAGATAAGCACATTAAAGCACTTATAATTCCCAGTCAGGGTACATGCCTGGGTTGCAGGCCATGACCCCCAGCAACCGCACATTGATGTTTCTCTCTCTCTCTCTTTCTCCCTCCCTTCCCTCTCTAAAAACAAATAAATAAAATCTTAAAAAAAAAAGATGATAGATGATCTTAAAAAAAAATATTCACAACTTTTTTTAAAAAAAGCACTTATTATAAATGTATCCCATATGTTAAGGAAGCTAGTGTAGCAGTCAGCAAACTACAGCCAAATCCAGCCTGCCTGTTTTATATATTAAGTTTAATTGGACTACATTTATTCATTTGCATTTTGTCTGACTGTTTTCTTACTACAATGGCTGAGTTGGTGTAGCCTAAAACATTATTATGTGACCCTTATAGAAAAAGTTTGCCAACCCCTGAATTAGAGCAAAGATTGAACATGTTATTGATGGTGGAATATATTTTTTAAAATGCCTAAATTGAACTTCTAGAGATAAAAACTAAAATAGCTGAGATGAAAAATATTCTAATTTTATTAAGGGAAAATTAAATTGTTGCAGAAGATAGGTGAACTTGAAGACAAACGAAAGGAATTTCTCAAAATGAAATGCACAGCAAAAGAAAAAAAGGAAACCAAAACTGAACAGAGGACTGATAAACTGTGGGAAAATGTCAAGCAGTTAAAAATATATATAATTAAAGAACCAATATGTATAATTGAAAGAAATTTTTAAAGAAAAAATTTTAAAGAAAAATATGTATAATTAAAAAAATAGAGAAAAAGGAAAGGGACATTAAAAAATTCTTTTGAAGAGATAATGGCCAGAATTTTTCCAAATTTTATAAAAATTTTAAACCTACAAATTCAAGAAGCACAATGAACCTCAACAATGAAAATCTTAAAACACCACTACAAAACATAATGACCAAATTGCTTAAACTCATTAGTGAGAAAGAGAAGATTGTAAAATATGACATATTACATACAGAGGAACAAGATAAAGATGACACCAGATTTCTCTTAGGGAACAATGAAAGATGGTGGAATAACATCTTTAAAGTACTTAGGGGAAAATGTCAAGCTACAATTCTGAAAATATCTTTCAGAAACTAAGGCAAAATATAGACTATTTCAGACACACAATTCTGACAAATCATTATGAGACCTGTACTATAAAAAGTGTTAACAAAAATCCTTCAAGCAGAAGGAAAATGATGCCAGAAATCTGGACTTATATAAAAGAATAAAGAGCACTAGGAATGGTAGTTATATAACTAAAGATAAAGAATTTTTTCTAATTATTTAAATTTCTTTTAAAGAACTGACTGTTTAAAGGCAAAATATAACAATATGTTGTGAAGTTTAAATCACATGTACAACAAAAATTGTATGACAACAGAACAAAGCCCAAGAGTAAAGAGAGAGAAGCATACTGATATAAAGTTTTTATACTATACATAAAGAAGTAATATTGTTTGTAAGTAGGCTGTGAAGAGTTTCAAATGTATGCTACAAACTCTGAAACAATGACTAAAATAACGGAACAGACTTCCAGCCAAGATGGAGGCACAGGTAGATACACTTTGCCTGCTCGTACAAGCAAAAAAAGGACAACACATTTAAAAATAAAAAATAACCAGAACTGGCAGAAAATCAACTATATGGAAGTCCAACAACCAAGGAGTTAGAGAAGAAACATTTATACACACCAGTAGGAGAGGTGGAGACCAGCAGCCAGGGTGAGAGGACTCACAGCAAGGCATCGGCTGGAGGACCATGGTGGGCAAGCCAGAGGCTGGTGGAGTAGGTGGTTCCACATTTACACGTGGATACACTGGGAGGAGTAACTGGAGAGGGAGACAAACCATGCAGGCCAGGGTTCCAGCAAGAGAAAAGAAAGCCTGAAAACTTCTGACTGAAAAAACCTGTGGGGATTGAGGTGGTAGGAGAAACTCCCAGCCTCATAGGAGAGTTCCCTGGACAAACCCACAGGGTCCTAGAACATACATAAAACCACCCACCTGGGAATCAGCACCAGAAGGGCCAAATTTGCTTGTGGGTTGTAGGGGAAGTGACTGAAAACCAGCAGACAGTGGAGCAAGCGCACTGTTCCCTCTTGCACCCCTCCCCCTCATACAGAGCCACAACAAATTGACATGGGTTGCCCCGCCTGGTGAACACTTAAGGCTCCTTCTCTTACTACCTAACAGGCCCAGAACAAAAAAAAAAAAAAAGGCCCAAATGAAAGAACAGATCAAAGCTCCAGAAAAAATACAACTAAGAGACAGATAGCCAACCTATCAGATGCACAGTTCAAAACACTGGTAATCAAGATGCTCACAGAATTGGTTGAGTATGGTAACAAACTAGAGGGAAAAATGAAGGCTATGAAAAGTGAGATAAAGGAAAATGTACAGGGAACCAACAATGATGAGAAGGAAATTGGGACTCAAATCAACAGTTTGGAGCAGAAGGAAAAAATACACATTCAAACAGAATGAAGAAACAAGAATTCAAAAAAATGAGGAGAGGCTTAGGAACCTCCAGGACATTACTTTAAATATTCCAACATCGGAATCATAAGGGTGCCAGAAGGAGAAGAGGAAGAGCAAGAAATTGAAAACTTATTTGAACAAATAATGAAGGAGAACTTCCCCAATCTGGCAAAGGAAATAAACTTCCAGAAAGTCCAGGAAGCTCAGAGAGTCCCAAAGAAGTTGGGCCCAAGGAGAAACACCCCCAGGCACATCATAATTACATTAGCCAAGATTAGAGATAAGGAGAGAATCTTAAAAGCAGCAAGAGGAAAGGAGACAGTTACCTACAAAGGAGTTCCCATTAGAATGTCAGCTGATTTCTCAAGTCTTGCAGGCAAGAAGGAACTGGAAAGAAGAATTCCAAGTCATGAAAGGCAAGGACCTACATATAAGCTTACTCTATCCAGTAAAGCTGTCATTTAGAATGGAAGGGTAGATAAAGTGCTTCCCAGATAAGGTCAAGTTAAAGGAGTTCATCATCACCAAGCCCTTATTATATGAAATGTTAAAGGACTTACATAAGAAATAGAAGATCAAAAACATGAACAGTAAAATGACTACAAACTCACAACTACCAACAACCAAACCTAAAAAAACAAAAACAAAAACGAACCCAGCAAACACCTAGAACAGGAACAGATTCACAGAAATAGGGATCACATGGGGGGTTATAAATGGAGGACTGGAGGGGGGAGAATGGAGGAAAAGATACAGGGAATAAGAAGCATAAGTGGCAGGCACAAAATAGATGAGGGGAAGGTTAAGAATGGTATGGGACTTGGAGAAGGCAACAGACTTATATGTATAACTTATATGTATAGTTCATGGACATGAACTAAGGTGGGGGAATGATTGTGGGGATGACAGGCCAGAGAAGATAAAGGGGAGAAAAAATGGGACAACTGTAATAGCATAATCAATAGAATGTATTTTAAAATAAAAAATAAGTAACACAACTAAGCTAATAATCAACAAATGACAAAAAAAATCATAAAAAAAATAGTCAGCCCAAACAAAGGCAGAAAAAAGAAAAGGAATAAAGAAGAGACAAATAGAAATAAACAGCATGATGGTAGATTTAAACCCTACCATTTCAATAATCACATTAGCCAATGGCATAAAAAACCTCAATTAAAAGACAAAGACTGACCCAACTATATACTGCCTATAAGAAATCCATTTTAGGCTGGAATGGGAGTAGGGGGGAGAAAACTGTACTTGAACAATGATTAAAATAAAAAAAAAAATTAAAAAAAAAGAAATCCATTTTAAATATAAAGACACAAAGGTTAATAGTAAAAGGACTAAAACGTAGATATACTATACCAAATAGTTAACTAAAAAAAGCTAACATGTCTATATCAAAAAGTAGATCCCAGAGCAAAGAACATTATGCAGGACAAAGAGGGTCATTTCATTATTTATATAAATATGTAATACATATGATATATTAATAACTAAGTATGTTAAGATAATATTAATGTATAATAAAGGAATATTAAAAATAATTTTAT
Organism: Phyllostomus discolor; assembly: GCF_004126475.2. Lineage (NCBI taxonomy): Eukaryota > Metazoa > Chordata > Mammalia > Chiroptera > Phyllostomidae > Phyllostomus > Phyllostomus discolor. Next base: position 47,672,684 of record NC_040913.2, on the reverse strand, counting down.
GACAAAATTCAACTGAATTGAAATGGATAAATTCCTTAAAAAACACAAAACAGCCAAAGCTTACTATAAAAGTAAGAAATAAACATGAATTGCCCATACCTATTAAAGAAATTGTATTTTTAGTTAAGAAGCTTCCCACAAAGAAAACTCCAGGCCCATACAGATTCATGAAACATTTAACAGAGATATATCAATTTTATAAAAACTCTACCAAGAAAACTGAAGAAAGTTATTTCCCAATTCATTCGATGAGGCCAGCATTATTTTGTCACAAAATGAAAAAAATTTTGAAAAACAGAAAACTACATATCACTGTCCTTCATAAGTATCTATGCAAAAATTCTTAACAAAAGTTTAGGAAATGAAATCCAACAATATATGAAAAGGATCATATATCATGATCAACTAGAGTTTATACCAGGAATGTAAGGTTGCTTTAACATTTGAAAATTAGTCAATATTCATCATACAAACAATCTAAAAATGGAAAAGAATGTGACCATCTCAAAAGATACAGAAAAAGCACTTGATAAAATCCAATGTTTATTTTTGATATACTGAAAAATAACTCTGTAAACTAGAAACAGAAGAGAATAGAAGGAAAATTCCTTGATCTAATAAAGGACACCCAAGAAAAATCTACCCCTAATATTATACCCGAGAGTGAAAAACAGAATGATTTCTCCCTAAGAGGAGAAACTCTCACCATTTCTATTGAACATTGTATTAAACTCTTAGCCAGTACCAACAGCCAATTTTTAAAAAAGCACAATGATTAGAAAGGAAGAAATAAAACTGTCACTATTGACAGACTGCCTAACTGTGTATGTAGAAAACCCTATGAAATCACAAAATGGGCAAAAGACATAGACATTTCACTGATGATGACAAACAAATGACCAAAAAAGCACATTTAGAAGACCAAGAACTATGGACTTTGGGTAATAATGATGTAACAATGTAGCTTCATCAATTTTAGCAAATATAGCACTCTTATGGGGATATTGATAATGGGAGAAAGGCTATGCATATGTGGATGGGATATGTGCATAATCTCTGTACCGTCTACCATTTTTTTGTGAGCCTAAAACTGTTCTTTAAAAACAAATCTATTAAAAAGTATGTACCATATCATTAGCCATCAGGAAAATGTAAATTAAAACCACAATGAGATGTCACTACACACCTGTAAGAATGGCTAAAATAAAAATAGTAACACTTTCAAATGTTGGCAAAGATGCACAGAAGATCACCATTTGCTGACATTTGGAATATGACATGGTACAAACACTCCTAAAAAGTTTCACAGTTTCTTATACAATTAAACATATGACCATACCACATGACCAGCAGCTACATTCTTGGGCATTTATTCACCAGAAGAATGAAATTGATGTCCACACAAAAACCTATACATGAATGTCCATAGCAGCTTTATTCATAATGACTTAAACTTATAAAAATTAATTTTTTAAAAAATACATTTTATTGATTATGCTATTATAGTTGTCCCATGTTTCCCCCTTTTATTCCCCTCCACCTGGCACCCCCCTCTCACCAGCATTCCCTCTGCTTAGTTCATGTTTATGGGTTGTACATATAAGTTCTTTGGCTTCTACATTTCCTACACTATTCTTAACCTCCCCCTGTCTATTTTGTACCTACCATTCATGCTTCTTATTCCCTGTAGCTTTTCCCCCATTATCCCTTCTCGCCCTCCCCACTGATAACCCTACATGTGATCTCCATTTCTGTGATTCTGTTTGTTTGCTTAGTTTATTTTTTGTTTTTGTTTTTCTGGTTTGGTTGTTAATAGTTGTGAGTTTGTTGTCATTTTACTGTTCATATGTTTGATCTTCTTTTTCTTAAATAAGTCCCTTTAACATTTCATATAATAAGGGCATGGTCATAATGAACTCCTTTAACTTGACCTTATCTGGGAAGCACTAGATATGTTTCAATGAGTAAATGGTTAAACAAACTGTGCTGGCTATACCCTGGAATACTCCTCAGCAGAGGAAAAAAGGGGATTTCACTCCTACGTGGAATATAAAACTAAAAACAAATGAACAAACAAGACACATAAACAAAAACTCACAAAGACAATGATACAGTGGTTACCAAAGAGAAGGGGGAGAATAGTAAAGTATGAGGAGGTCAAATATATAGTGACAGGAGATTTGACTTTGGGTGGTAAACACACAATGCAATATAGAGATAATATTATAGAACTATACATCTAAAACCTATATAATTTTATTAACCAATGTCACCCAAATATATTTAATAAAAATATTAATTAATTTTTAAAAAGGAACAAACTATTTGCAATAAGCTGAATTGTGACCCCCATAAAAAATTCATCTGTTGAAGCTTTAACCCCAAACACCTGAGAATGGGACTATATTTTGAGATGGGCCTCAAAAAGGTAAAGTAAAAATTAGGACATTAGGTTGGGCCCTAATCCAATATGACTAGTGTCTTTATAAAAACACAAATTTGGACTAAAAAAAAACAACAGGGATATGCACATAAGAAAACCATTCCAGAACACAAGGACAGGTGGCCATCTGCTAGTCAAAAAGGGAGGCCTCAGAAGACACCAAACCTGTGGACATATCTTCTTGGACTTCTAGCCTCTAGGACTGTAAGAAAATACATTTCTGTTTTTAAGCCACTCAGTCTGTAGTATTTTATTATGGCAGCACAAGCAAACTAAAATATAGATACACAACTTCAATGAATCCCAAGAAAAATATACTGAGTGTAAAAAAGTCAGGCCCAAGATTAAATAACACATGATCCCATTTATATAAACTTACTGAAATTATAAAATGTCACATTATCATTGAGGAAAGATCTTATTATGTGTGCATATAAAGCCAAACTGTTCTATTGGTACTGTCAATATAATACTTGAAAAGATAATTATAAATCATTGATCATCTTTGGAGGATGTCACAGAACTAATTAGTTTGAAAATTAGTCAATAAAAACAAAGAATAAAGCACTTATCCTACATTTTCTGAATGAATTACACTTTACAATAAGAATAGTTAATGGAGAAAAGGTTTTTTTTTTTTCATTTTTTTAATTTTATTGTTGTTCAGCTACAGTTGTCTGCCCTTTCTCCCCTACTCTCCCCCCAACCCCAGCCATCCCCACCTCCCTCCCCTGATTCCAACTGGCCTTGGTTTTGTCTATGTGTCCTGTATACTTGTTCCTGAAAACACTTCATCTTTCCCCCGCCACTATCCCCTCCCATCTCCCATCTTGTTACCGTCTGTTTGTTATTAATTTCAATGTCTCTGGTTATATTTTGCTAGCTTGTTTGTTTTGAGTAGGTTCCACTTAAAGGTGAGATCATATGGTATTGTCTTTCCCTGCCTGGATTATTTCACTCAGCATAATACTCCCAGTTCCATCCATGCTGCCACAAAGATAGGAGCTCCTTCTTTCTTTTTGCTGAGTGGTAATCCACTGTGTAAATGTACCATAGTTTTTTGATCCACTCATTTAGTGATGGACACTTAGGTTGCTTCCAGCACTTGACAATTGTAAATTGTGCTGCAATGAACACTGAAGTGCATAGGTTCTTTTCAATTGGTGTTGCAGGGTTCTTAGGATATAATCCTAGCAGCGGAATTGCCAGGTCAAAAGACAGTTACATTTTTAGTTTTCTGAGGAAAAAATTCCATACTACCCCCAAACAATTTATAGATTCAATGCAATACCTATTAAAGTACCAATGGCATATTTCTTTTTTTATACATTTTTAAAGATTTTATTTATTTACCTTTAGAGAGGGAAGGGAGGAAGAAAGAGAGAGAGAAACATCAATGTGTGGTTGCTGGGGGCCATGGCTTGCAACCCAGGCATGTGCCCTGACTGGGAATCGAACCTATGATGCTTTGGTTCTCAGCCCACACTCAATCCACTGAGCTACGCCAGCCAGGGCACCAATGGCATATTTCAAAGATATAGAACGAACAGTTCAAAAATGTATACGGAACTATAAATGATCCCGAATAGTTGCAGCAAATTTGAGAAAGAACAAAATAGAAAGGATCACAATACCTGATATCAAACTGTATTTCAAGGCCACTGTAATCAACACAGCATGGTACTAGCATAAGAACAGACATACAAACCAATGGAACAGAACAGAGAACCCAGAAATAAACCCAACTCTCTATGGTAAATTAATATTTGACAAAGTGGGCAGCAGCATAAAATGGAGTAAAAATAGCCTCTTCAACAAATGGTGTTGGGAGAGCTGGACAGCTACATGCAAAATAATGAAACTTGATCACCAATTTACACCATACACAAAAATAAATTCAAGGTGGATAAAAGATTTAAATATAAGCTGTGACACCATTAAAGTTCCTCAGGTGAACATAGGCAGGAAAATCTCAGATACTCCATGTAGCAATATTTTCACTCATATGTCCCCTAGAGCAAAGAACATAAAGGAAAGAATAAACAAATGGGATCTCTCCAAATAAAAAGCTTCTGCATGACTAAAGAAAACAGCATTAAAATGAAAACAGAAAAAAATGAAAATAGAACCAACCATATGGGAAAACATATTTGCCAATGATACCTCAGACAAGGGTATGATCTTCAAAATATATAAAGATCTCACACGACTCCACTCTAGGAAGACAAAAAAAAAAACAATTAAAAAATGGGCAAAGGACTTTGAACAGACCCTTCTCTAAGGAGGACATACAAAGGGTTCAGAGACATATGTAAAGATGCTCAGTATTGTTAGCCATCAGAGAGATGCAAATGAAAACCACAATGAGATAGCACTTCACACTGGTGAGAATGGCCATCATAAACAAATCATCAAGCGTTAGAGACGATGTGGAGAAAAGGGAACCCTGGTGCACTGTTAGTGGGATTGCAGACTGGTGCAGCCACTATGGAAAACAGTAGGAGAAAAGTTTCTCTTTATAGAAGAATTACAACTAATAATTGAAAAAGGAATGAAAGAGTTATCAGTTCACCATTTAACAACACCAAATGTATTCAGTAATAATAGCTTACATCAAGAGAGAGAGAAAAAACATTCTCAGCCTCCTAACGCCACACACAACAAAATCTCTGAAGTATTTCTTCCAAAAACTATTGAACCAGGATCTAATCAGACCTCTAGATCTACTTCTAGAAAATTAGATAAATATGTTTAACAATGAAGGAGGTGAAACTTCCTTCAGGAAGTTTCCACCTGAAATATAGGAAACTACACAGGATAAAAAATCCAGTTTCTTCAAAAAATGAAGTTAAAGAGAATAGAGAGAAAGGAGGAGGGAAAAAGAAAATAAAGCCTATGGATTAAAAGATATCTAAGAGATTAATCAACCAATCTTTGTATACGAATCTTATTTGAATCCTGATTAGAGCATAATGAAAAAAATAATGAAACTGAGAAATTTTACAGACTAGATATTTAATATTAAGAAATTGTCATTAATTTTGTTAGGTGTAATGAACTGATTATTTTTTCAGTTATCTTTTCCGCATACATACTGAAATATTTATAGAGGAAACGTCCTGCCTGGGATTTACTTTAAAATAATTTTGGCTCAGGGAGAATATACTACGGCCATGGTTAACTGCTGAAATGGGTTAAGAGGTTGGCAAGAGTTCACATTATTTTCTCTACCTACTTTTATAAATGTCTGAAATTCTCAATAATAAAATGTTTTTTAATTAATCTTGGAAGTGGATTCAGAAATAAAAGAAGATGCAAGTAGCCTTCATTAACAAGACAAAATGTAATATTCATATACATGTTCATATATGCTTCCTCAGAAAACTATCTCTCAGCAATACCTGAATGCAGTAAGAATATTACCACCACCTTCAAATAGAAAGGGCACATATATTACTAAGGGCTGGAAAATAATAAAGAACTGTCATTACACATAATTTTTAAAAAGACAACCTGCTTTTAAAGGTTATTATGAAAACTCTTCATATTTCTGTACCATAACTTAAATAGAATGCCCAGAATTATTCCAGTTCTAAACTATTCTTTTCCATTTTCTTTCTAAATATAATGACTCATCGCAAAAAAGAAATGCCTCTATCAATGGCAATATAGTGCAAAGCTCTGAATATGTGTGTGTGTGTGTGTGTGTGTGTATAGATATACACATGTGTATGCTCTCAAATACACACACACACACACACACACACACACACACTACCCTAACAGGTTTGACATTCAGGCATGATTTCTACTTCACAGATGAGCAAACTGAGACTTAGAGAATTAACCAATTTGCCTAAAATCATATAGGTATAGTACAACTACAATCAAAGTTGTCTGCCTTGAAGTCCATGGCCTTTCCAATCTACCACCAAATATTTTTTGGTGTGCCACAGAATTTTAATAATTAGTTTAGGTGTGCTATGAATTCAAGACGCAGAAAGAAAACCAAAATTTTAACATCTGATTCACTGTAAGTCACAATATGAACAGCAGTTAAGGCCAGTTTCTTAACAAAAAGTCCCTTATTCATACCCTATAAGCAGCATGAACACAATTGAATCTTAAGACAGCAATCATGTATTACATACTTATTAAACATTTACACAGAAGAGAGAAACCACTTTTCTAGATAAAATACCACAAAACTTTCCTTAAAAAAATTGTTGTTCATGTATGCATGTATGCATGGACAACTTTTCTAACTCTCAGGAACTTAAAAATATGTATTTTAGCAAAGTTTCACCAAAGTTACATCAAAATCATTACATATACACTTAAAATTCAACTATTTAACTGACTCTAAGTTCTCCTAAAAATTTATATTTATTCTTAAGTCAAATTATTCTGCTTGCATGACTTAATACAGTGACTCATTTACACTAATAAGTGCTTTATACGCATATATTTATTAATCTACATAGTAACTCCAATATCCAGAAATTACTGGGTTAGCCAAAAAGTCCATTTGGTTTTTTCCACATGATGGCTTTAGTAGTGTTTAACTATGTTTAACTTCATTCAAAATAATTTTGTTAGATTGTATTGTGACAGCTGTCCTGTTGGCATTCATTTAGAAAACATCAAAATTGGTAAATTTGAGTATAGCCATTTTAATATTAAAGATGGAAAACATACACAACCTTTTTGGCATAGTGTGCTTTACCATTTCAAGAAAAGTAAAATACAATCAAAATGCAAAAAAGATTTGCAGTGTTTGGAGAAGGTATTGTGACTGATCAAACATGTCAAAAGTGATCAAACATACCAAAAGCTTTGCGATGTTTCTTGTTATCATTGATGCTTTGACCAAATAATTCTTTGCTGTAGGACTGTCTTATGCACTGGAAGATGTTTAGCAGCACCCCTGGCCTCTACCTACTAGATATCAATAGCAGGTAATAGCCAAATAATCAAAATATGAAAATCAATAAAGTTACTGGTGAAAATTAAAAATGTGTCTTTTATTTTATGGAAAAAACGAAACAGACCTTTTGGCCAACCCAATATTACTTGTCCTTTTTATAGATAAGAAAATTTAGGCTTGGAGATTTTAGATAACTTGTTCAAGATCATGGAGCTAATAAATGGTAGATCTGAGACTTGAGTCAGCCTAGTCTGACAACAAATCCTTGCTCTTAGCCCATCCTCTATTCCAGAGATTTTCAACCAGTGTGCCACAAGAATTTTTAAAACATGTGATATCTGACTATTTATTCAGGGGCACTGACCTCTTTTCCTGTAGACTGTCAAATTAAAAAATGATAGCCAATGCCACAATTGCCATCCAGTGTGAATGAAGCAAAATTACACCTATTTTTTTGTCTGATCAGCAAAAAATATTTTTTGGTGTGCCACAGAATTTTAGTAATTAGTTTAGGTGTGCTATGAATTGAAAAAGTTTAAAAATCACTGCTCTACTCCAACAAACATCATCTACTTTCAGTTGCCAAGAAGAGCTCCCTGTGTTACCACATTTTGTTTCAAAGATAACAATTACAATTAGCATAGCTACTTCGAAAACAGGTTCATTTTGTCATTACGTTTGCTTTTCAGCACATACTCTGTCACATTTCCCCTCATAAATTATTGTATAAACAGAGGCTAAATTTTCAGGCCAACCCTCAAAAAGTTAAATATCACTTAACATTTCTAGGTAGAACCATGATGAATTGTAACAGAACAATATATCATCATCCTCTGTCATATCCCCCCAAAAGGTACCCAAAATCCCAAAGGTAACATGACATTCTTTTCTTGTCTTCCTCCGGTCCACAACCAGAAATGATTTCACATGTTTTGATCCCCATCCTGAGCTCCATCAAAGCCAGGAGGAGAAAAGGGTAGGATAAGAAAGTAATAACAAAAATTAGGCCCCTCTGGAACCATGTCTGATGAGAAATGAAAACATGAATATTCTCCAAACCACAAAAATAAGCAATCATCCCCCCATGCTAGCCAAGATGAGTGACTGCAGCTTCCTTACCAATTGCAGGTTTAACCTCACTCTAGTCCTGCTTCCTTCCAGGTAGCACTTTGTTAAGATGGCCAATCACTGAAAATTGCCCTGACTGGTGTGGCTCAATGGATTGAGTACCAGCCTGCAAACCAAAGGGTCACCAGTTTGATTTCTGGTCAGAACACATGCCTGGGTTGCAGGCCAGGTCCCCAGTGGAGAATGAGCGAGAGGCAACCACACATTGATGTTTCCCTCTCTTTCTCCCTCCCTTCCTGTCTAAAAATAAATAAAATCTTTTTAAAAAATAAAAAGAAAAAAGAAAAAAAAGAAAGTAGTAACATTTACTCATACATGTATTCAAGTCTGAGGCCCAAGAAAGCCTCCACAATTAAAACTACCCATATTTTGCCATGTGTAATACACACTTTTTGCCCAATTTTTTTTAGAGAAAATAAGGATGCACATTATAAATGGGTAGTAGCTTAAATACCTTGTATCTGTTCTTATGTTTTGTAATTATTTGTTACATAAAATTTCTTGTACCATAATATGTTCAAAAATAAATGCTAAAATTCCTTTATAATACAAAAAACAAGTATCTAAATATAAATAAATAAATAAATAAAAATTTAAGTGATTTTTTTTCCTAAAAATTCAGGCCAAAAATGTGGGTGCACATTATACACAGCAAAATACAGTATTATTGCTACTGTTAAATACAAAAAAAGTTTTGTATGGACTAACTAGAAACCTAACTACCATATTGTACTACTTGTAGAGATTTAGAACACAGTCCACTTATAAATAGGAGACTACCTATAATCACTAATACTTTCTATAATCAGCTACCTTTTCACAACTCTATAAAAAACTAAAAGCCTAGTTTTTATGGCACAGAGGGAAGTGAAGAAGCTATGACTCCCTTTACTGCATATGCACAAAAACAGCTTTGTATATGAAGTATCCAAATCAATGGTTATACATTAGATGCTTTAGGATGATAATACCAGTCTACATCAAGATACTTTAGTATTCCTTTTTAGTAAGGAGATCTAGAACATGTTCAGATCTTTAGAACTGTGGGATTCATTTTCCCCTTTTTATTACTAGATCCTATTGACTGAATGCTTACATCCTTCCCAAATTCATAGGCTAAATCCTAGTGTCCAACATGATGGTACTAGGAGATGGGGACTTTAGGACGTGATTAGGTCATAAAAGCAGAACCCCCATGAATGGGGTAAGTGCTTTTATAAATGAGGCTAAAGAAAGCTCCCACTCTTTCTGTCATGTGAGGCCAGTGACAAGGCACTGTGAGTCAGAAGTAGGCCCTTGCCAAACACAGAATCTGCCAGCACCATGATCTTGAACCTCTCAGCTTCCGGAACTGTGAGAAATAAATTTTTGTTGTTAATGGTATTTTGTTATAGTAGCCAGAACAGACTAAGACACCAGAGATTTTTTAAATGGTTTTAAATAATTATTTTGGGGGGATGTATATAAATATAGTGTGCTGTGTTAATCTAACCAGTAAAGAGAGACAGCCATAACCCTGACTGGTGTGGCTCAGTGGACTGGATGTCATCCTGCAAAGAAAAAGCGCAGTGGTTCAACTCCCTGCACCACCCCACAACAATGTGGCTGGATCTGAGGCCAGGCCCCAGGTTGGGGGCCTCTGAGAGACAAACCATTGATGTTTCTCGCACATATCTATGTTTCTCTCCCTCTCTTTCTCCTTCCCTTCCCCTCTCTCTAAAAATAAATAAATAAAAGTTGTTTTTTTTTTCATAAAACATACAGATGTACTCTAATACAATGCTGATGAGAAATTAAGTTCAAAAGTGACTGTCTGGAGAACAATTTAGCAACAGTTACCAAGAGTTTTATAAATGTTCCTCTTCTTGATTCAGTAATTCAACCTGTAAATATCTACTCTTATAATCAGAGAGTCATTCATTATTTATCTAACAAATTATCAAGGACTTATTTGGTGCCAGGCATTATTCTTACGAATGAGGAAGGACATTTATCTCATTATTTTATAGAGCAAAAAAGCTGGGGAAAAGTGTCTAATACTAAGTTAAAAAATTAAAAGGCATCTAACAAAATATTATACTAGCACTGGAAACTATATTATCAAATGTTAAAAAATTTAATAACAAAAAAATGCTCATGATATGTTAAGAAAAAATATTTAAATCAAGACACAAAAGTACATATAACTATATATATAAAACGATATGTATGACCCCAAATCTGTGTTTTAGATCTTACTAACCAGAGACCTGGGTCAAGTTACTTAGCCTCACTCTACTTCAGTGTCTTCATCTGTAAAATAAAGATTTTATATTTCACATCCCAGTGGATTGGTAAATGAGTAATTTGCAAAGTGCTTACAATATTTCCCCAGTACATAGTAATTATTTTCCCCAGTACAGTAGTAATTATTTTCAAGTGTTATTATTATTATAAATACACATATGTACAAAGAAAAACTGGAAGAAACATCAAAATATTATAAAAAGTCCTGAATTCTAACAAAACTAATTCTAAGACCTATAAGAAATTTGAACACTCACTGCATATTATGATATTAAAAATTACTTTATCAGGTTTGAGTTTGTTTTTCTTAAAGTATATTATAGTGAAGTACTTATAAATAAAATATATTTAATGTTCACATTAAAATTCTTTGGAGGGTGTTTACGTGGTGATTTTGTTAATGTTATCAGAGGTAAATTACCTGTGGGAAATAGAATTATTACTAGCTTTTCTTCTCTTCCTATTTTTCTATTTTCCAAATTTTCTACAGTGATCCAAAAACTATTTTTGTTCTTTTTTAAATGTATATTTATTTTATTTTATTGATTATGCTTTCACAGTTGTCCCAATTTTTCCCCCTTTGCACTCCTCCACTCAGCACTCCCCACTCCCTCAGGCAATACCCTCACTTAGCTTATGTCCATGGGTCATGCGTATAAGTTCTTTAGCTATTCCATTTCCTATACAGTACTGTACATCCCCATGGCTACTCCTTAATCCCCTTACCTCTTCATCCATTGCCCCATATTCCCAACCCATCTGGCAACCATAGATGTTCTCCATATCCATGATTCTGTCTCTGCTCTTCTTGTTTTCTTAGTTTGTTTTTTAGATCCAATTGTTGATAGACACATATTTATTGCCATTTTATTGTTCATAGTTTTGACCCTCTTCTTTTTCTTAAAAAAGTCCCTTTAACATCACATATAATAATGGTTTGGTGATGAAGAACTCCTTTACTTTTTTCTTGTCTGGGAAGCTCTTTATCTGTCATTCAATTCTAAATGATAGCTTTCCTGGGTAGAACAATCTTAGCTGTAGGTCCCCTATTTTTCGTGATTTTAAGTATTTCTTGCCAGTCCCTTCTAACAAAGTTTATTTTGAGAAATCGGCAGGCACTTTTATGGGAATCCCCCTGTAGGTTAACTAACTGTTTTCTCTTGATGGTTTTAAGATTCTCTCTTTATCTTTAACCCTTGGCATTTTAACTATGATATATCTTGAAGTGGGCCTTTGTGCACCCATCTTGTTTGAGACTCCCTATGCCTTCTGGACTTGTATGTCTATTATCTTCATCAAATTAGGGAAGCTTTCTTTCATTATTTTTTCAAATATATTTCCAATTTCTTGCTCTTTCTCTATGATATGAATGTTGGAATGCTTGAAGTTGTCCCAAGGTTGCTTACACTAGCCTCAATTTCTTTGGATTCTTTTTTCTTCTTGTTGTTCTGATTGGTTGTTTTTTCCTTCCTTATGTTCCAAATAATTGATTTGATTCCCGGCTTCATCCACTCTATTATTGTTTCCCTGTAAATTTATTTCTTTATCTCAATTAGTGTATCCTTCATTTCTGACTAGATTATTTTTGTGCTGTTGAGACCTCATTAAGTTCCTTAAGCATCCTTATAACCAGTGTTTTGAACTGCAACTGATATAGTGCTTATCTCCATTTTGTTTAGTTCTTTTTCTGGAATTTTGATTTATCCTTTCATTTGGGCCATGTTTCTTTGTATCCTCATTTTGGCAGCCTTCCTATGTTTGTTTCTATGTATTTTCTATGTATTACGTAAAGCTGCTATGACTCCCTGTGTTAGTATTGTGGCCTGATATAGTAGGTGTCCTGTAAGGCCCAGTGGCACAGCCTCCCTTATCAGCCAAGCTGCCAGCTTGAAGTGTGCCCTTCGTGTGGGCTGAGTATACCCTCCTCTTATAGTTGAGTCTTGTTTGCTGTTGGCAGGCCAATGGGAGGGATTTACCCAGACCAGCCAGCCAGAGGTGTGACCACTGACCACCAACCTCTGCCTTCCGTGGAGGATCAGCTGAGTGGGGGCAAGGCAGTGATACTCTGATATGGTCTGTAGCTGTCCACTGGGTATGCAGGTTCTAGGTTTTCCTAGGTGGTGCAGGCCAAGCTCAGCCTCCACCTGTGATATGCCCAGGGCCATGCTGCATGAGTTATAAAGCAATCTGAGATGGCTGCTACTTATGCTGGGTTTGGAGATTCCTGGGAGAAGCCAAGCTGTGTTTCTAGGCTGGTTGCTGCTAGCACTAGGTCTGGGGCCACATAGCAAGAGGTCCAGGAGTTGGGGCCTACTAAGGCTGGCTATTGTTTATTTGAGAGGATTTAGGAAGTTGTAAAGCATGAGCCAACACCATCATTCATATGGAAAAGGAGCTTGGGTGCGCCTGTAAGTTGGGTGGGGCAGAATCTCTGGGGATCTCCAAGGTGGGTCAGTGTTAGCCAGGGGATGTAGTCTCAAATATGGCACCAGCCTGCTGGCTCCCTGGCTCTGCAGTGGGAGGACTCAGAAAAGACACAATGGCCCTGTCAGCCCAGATGCCAGACACTTCAGCCTCTCCTAGTATGCCACTGGTGCCTTTCATGCTGCCATCCTATCCTGGATCTCAGAGGGAGTGATCTGAGTAAGTCCATGTGTGGGTTTTTTAAGGGAAACTGTTTGGGAATCTAGAAGTTTCTTCGATCAACTCAATTTCCACTGGTTTTTGCAGCCAGAGGTTGTGGGAACTTATCATCCTGACACTGGAACACTGGGATGGAGTGCCTGGTAAGAGACTGATACTCCTCGCTCCTGAGATATCCCTCCCAAATTTTTATCCACTACACATGGATATGGGACCAGCCCATTCCATGTCTTCACCCCTCCTACCAGTCTGGATGGATGTGGTTTCTTTGGTCTGTAGTTGTCAGCCTTCCATTCAACTTGATTTCTGATGGTTATGAGTGATCGTTGCTCTATATTTTAGTTATAATTTATGATGTGGTTGTGCAAGGAGGCAAGCCATGTTTACTTATGCCACCATCTTGACTAGAAGTCAAAGAAATTATGTTTAAAGTAAAAAACTGTATTCAAAAATTTTAGGGAAATCCTTACCAATACTCCATCTGCAGACAAAACTTTCTCCCAAGTTAACCAAGCTCTTTCTCTGACATGATCTGATATCTTTAATTTCTGACATAATGCAGTAAAGTCAGGTTCTTCAGTTTCTTCAAACTCAAGCCTATTAAATAAAAATATACATTTAATAGACACAAAATTACAAATCAAACTAATTAAGTAAGCATTTGTTTCAATGGTTTGCTAATAATGGTAGTATTCTGAAAGATAGCATCACTAAATACTTTGGGATCTCATTTACCCTTGAAAAAAAATTACCCTTTAAGCTATCTTTTTCATAGACTTTCCAAAGTAAGGATACCACACAATGAAAAATGTTTATTGACTTGGTGAATCACATATACTTCAGAGCAGCAAAATAGCTTTGTGAGGAAAGTCAGTCAATAAAATAGCTAAAGCTGTTTGGGAAAATTGGGATAACAATAACAACAAGAAGAGGAAAGCCCATTATTACAGAATCAATTCATTATCTGTGACTTAGTTAAAATAGAGTCTACCCTTAACAATATTTCATATACACAATCTACCTACTACCATTTCTCACATGATGATTAAATTGACATAAATTATTATTTTTGGTTAATTCCTTTTCATTCATTTAATGTCTTTTTGACATATAATATTATGAGGGATACCTAACAATTTTTGTATATTAGCAGTATGTATAATATTGTCAAAAATATATGCATAATAACATGAGAAATAGCAAATAGTTTCTGAGCATTTATTATGATCCCCTATAAAGTAGCTTAGATGCATATGGGGTTTCACTGAATCCCCATATTGGTCCTATTAGGTAAGTACTCTCATTATCCCTGTTTTACAGATAAGTACCAAATCAGAGAAGGTTAAGCACTCATGTGGAATGACAGCCAATAAGTGAGAACCTAGACAAAAACCCAACGGTCTAACTTCATAATTCATGCTCTTGCCCACTATTCCAGACTGTCAACCCTCTTTCAAAACATAATTAACTTTCGGTTATCTCAACAATGAAGGTAGCATGCTATTACTAGTGAGGACTTTCATTTCAATTACATCATTTAGGCAAGAGATAATGCAACAGAAATAAGATCTCAACTCTCAAGGTAGAAATGAACTCTATCACTGGAGGTGCAGTTGGAATGGGACCTAAATCCATCCCTAAGAAAGTTTCTTGGCCTCAGACTGCCAGTCAGTGGTTCTATTCTTCCTAAGTAGTTAAGCTATACAGTTTGTATATTCACGTGCATTCCCGCTCGCATGGCCACTTCAGCTTCAGAGCCAGTGATGGTACATCAAGTCCTCACCACACTTCCTCTTCTGACACCAGCTGGAGGAAACTGTCCTATTACTTCGAGGTATTATGATTATTACCCGTATTAAAAGAACACTTTTATGGATATAAATAACCAACAGCAAGCTATCTTCTATGGTTTGGCCTAATAGAAGAATTTAATAATTCCATCACTTAAAGTATATTTGAAAAAAGTATTGGAAATAATTAAAGAAACAAAGCACCAGGTGGTGTCCAGAACTTCATTATCTCTGCTTACCATACAATAATCAAGAGTGCTTCCAAAGTTCTGTAAATAACATGGAACACTTCACAAAAGAGACTTTACTGCTCTTTCCAAAGGGAAACTTTCAAGTATTGGGTGCTTCTGAGTTTAATCAGAAATAAAGTAATGTCACCCTGACCAGTGTGACTAAGTTGGGCATTGTTCCACAAAGCAAAAGGTCATAGTTCCCCATCACAGCACATGCCTAGGTTTCAAGTTCAGTCCCAGTGCAAGAGGCAACCAATCGATGTTTCTCTCCCTCTCTTTCTTCTTCCCTTCCCCTCTCTTTGAAAATAGATAACATCTTTTTAAAAAAGAAATTAATCTCTTCTCCCAGAACATCCCCAGACTTTTTTTAACTGGTGAGTATGACTTTCAATTGACCCATAAGACAGTCTTTTTAAATATATTGTTATGGTCTTTCAGAAGCCATTTCCAAAAGCCCATTCCAGTCTTTAACAAGTTTGGCCTGAATTCTGTTAGTGTGTGCCCAGGTGAAAGAAACAGATTTTGGCAATGGACTAGAAAGAGGGAAGGAGTGGTGAGGGAATCTCATTCCCCTGAAATGGATATGTAGTCTCAAAGTAGGAACAGTGCTGACAAGAATAATGACAATTACACTCCTTCAATCTTAGCTTCTTAATATTGAAGCTAAGGGTCTTCTTAGTATCACAATCAAGAAAAACAAGATGTTGCAATATAAATAAATATCTTCCTCCCATGTTCTAATGCATTATCGTGATATTTATGATAACATGACTTTCTTAAATTTAAATTTCATTTAGGCAAAAAAAAATGTTCATGGGAGCACAAGAACACTACTAATTTTGTACTCAAGAAAAAGGGGATGGGGGGAACACCAGGACCCTTGCTGGCTCCAAGCTAAAAGGCAAAATGTAAGAAATAAGACATGCCGAAGCAAACCAACATGCAAGAAGTTTTATGCAATAAAAAGTTTAGAAACGTTTAAGCACTTGGGCTAAACTTTTGCCATACACCAGTTCTTCCAAAGAGTTATATTCCACTAGTCACTACAATGGCTCTGTATCCCCAAATACTCAAAGCACTGCTGTAAGAGAAGCCTACAAAGCACCTCAGTCAAGTACCCTGGGGGCAACTTAAACCTCGCACCCCGAATATACGTCCAATGGCGTCTCTGCCGCAGCTTCCAAGGCTTTTCTGGTTGGCCTCTCCCAAAACAAGGCTTCAGATGCAGTTGCTCGCCCAGAGGAAAACATTTCCAACTGTTGCAATCGGGAGACCAAAACAGAAAGCCACACGACCTCCCAGGGTACTACAGATCTCAACAAGAGGAAACTCTCCACTACAAACTAGTCCTTTGGGGGTTTGGGGCAGGGGGTGTTTTGTTTTGTTTCATTTGATGGGCCCTGAAATTACCCGCCGCCTGCGAGCCTCTAGTGAGGCGGAGGAAAGGCACCTGTCACTTTGCTCAAGGATCCGAGCCCCACCCGCCGAACACCTGTCAAGCTGGAGCCAGACTCCTGCCGGCCACCCTCTCGTCGCTCACGAAATCAGACTCCTGTCACCCTCCTTCGGGCGACCCGCGGCGGTGGAGGAGAGGGAGGGACACTCCTCCCACCCAGACCAGCACCCCAGCGAAGACGCGCCCCCGCCAGACGCCGCGGCGCCCGGCCGGACGCATCCTTCCGGAGCCCTTCCCGCGCAACGGCCAACGCAGCGGCTTTGCTTGCTCACCTAGGCAAGTCCTCAGAGCCACTGTCCTGTTCAGGGTCATCCTCTGGAGGGGGCGGTGGAGGGGGCGGCGGCGCCGCAGGGGATGCGGCGGCAGCGGAGGTGGCTTCTCTCCGGAGGATTTTGGGCGGCATGACGCCCTGCCAGAGCAGGAGCTAGCTAGCAGTGAGGAGAGCCGGGGCGGGAGGACGCGCGCGCGCCCGGGCACGCCCCGTCCTCTCCCGACTCTCGTTACAAAATAATGTGAATGTCCCCTGAGAAAAACCGACAAGCCCTCCCCGCCCGGCAGCTAGCGCCTCGTCCAACCGCGGGAAAACGTCACTTCCGCCCGCGGCGTCACGTCCGCGAGGCTCCTGGGCCCGCCGCTGACAGGAGGGAACCGGGGCGTCCGGCGGTGTGCGGGGCGGAAGCACGAGATCCGGCGGGCTGGGCTGGGAGCCCGGGCCTACGCCCAGGCGCCTTCCCTGGGGCCCCGCCGCCGGCCGAACCTGTCACTACTCGTAACTCCCGCTTGCAGGCTTGGGTGCCGGTAACGGGGCATTGCAGAGTCTGGTGGGTGAGATTGGGCCCGTCTTCAACTGTGAGTGGATCAGGGGGTGCGGCTCAGGCCCCGCCAAGAATATCAGGCGAGTGCACTCACAGCGGGCACGCCCCTCTCCTCCAAGGACAGCGCCCTCGGTCTCCACCGCAGTCCTGCGGCCCAATCTATTAAGTAAAGTGGGCCAAAACAAAAACAAACATTGGTGGAACATATATTAACTAGTATCTGAACTCTGCCAATAACTATGAGATACAAATTGTAGGTCAATTATTGGCCTTTTAGGGATCACTAGTTAGGGAAGGGTGGAGGCCTGTGGGTAAAGAACAGATTATAGTGTTATAAATGTTTTAACAATGGTGTAAAAAACAGGAGGCACCTAGAAATGTCTAAGGCACATTTTCAGAGGAGTAGTGGCAGTTGAAAAGAATCTTATCAAGGAGATGTAAAAAGTTAAGTGGAATAAACATTGCCAAGAGAGTCACTTAAAAGAGTCTATTAGGGAAGTGGGACTCATATCTTGTGCTTCAGTTCTCAGTTTAGCTATTAAATTGCTAAATCTGTTGCTAAACTCAGTTCAAGGCCCAGTCATAAACATCTTGGAATAGTAACTGTTCAATGGATTTATATGTATGGACTTTAACTTCCTCTGTTGTAGGAAGTTTTTTTTTTCCTTTCATCTCTTATTTGCATATTGGAATTAACCAATCCCTGTAACCTACCCAGCAGTCCTTCATTTGCATGAAAAGATTACATTTGTGATTTTTGCCTTTATAAACCCTGCCTTTGTTCTCCCCAGAACAAGTTTGAATTGCTGGCTGAATCTGGGTCTCTCAGATTCTAAAAGTCTTTTTTTAAGACCTCCAAGTGAACTTTTATTTTACAGCTTCAAATCTTTATTGGTTAACATTACATACGGTGAGTTGTGCTGGCCATTTTACATAATTATCTTAATCCTCAAAAATAATTATTTCAAATAACTAGTGATAGCATTATTCCACTTTCCATATGAGGAAACAAGCTCAGAAAAGTTAATTAATTGGCCCAATATTCTAGAGCCAATGGATGGCAGAAGATTTGAACAAGGTATGTTTGACTCTACTTATCTGTTACATTGTATTGGTAAAGAAAACACCAAGAAGAGAGAAGCAGCATGTACAAAGGAACCAACATCACATAAGAGCTTGCCAAGAGACTCACTTAAAAGAGTCTATTAGGGAAGTGGGACTCACATCTTGTGCTTCAGTTCTCTTCTTTTTGGAACCACCTTCATCAAACATTGACTTAGAAACTGCATCTCTTCCATCTCTTAGTGTTTACTTATAATAATAGATGGTCTAGTCTGAGTACATGTTTTTTCTCTCTTTGCCAGGTGCTGTGGATTGCCGAGTCAAAACTTCCCAACTAAGGTGCTGTGAACAAAAGAAGTTGTACTCTGATCTGAATTTCCTTACTGAAAAAGCTGAGCAGGGCTGAGCCTTCAGGAAAGCCATGGCTACAAGCCTCTTGAGGATATCCAGGTGACTGGTGTGATGAATTACCATTTTCTATGTATACCACAGCATGTGCCAGAATGTATAAAGTGTTGGCAATTATCAGCCTATTCAATGACCCAGGTATATTTGTAAGCCTGCTATATCTGCCAAAGCTTAGAAACCCTCTCTTGGAGGCCAAAAGTTTGTCAGGCAGTAGAGTCCTTGCCCAGCTCCAGCCACAGAGAACAGATATCATCATCAAAGTGATAATCCTATTCACTTTGCCCAGGATTAGTGTAGGCAGGGGCTGAGGGTGCAATATTGGTCTTTGCTAGATCAAAGATAGTCCACTGGGAGCCTGCTGAAGTGAGATACAAAGATGAGAGTTCTCCTTAACTATTATGAGGATGTTACCCTTGCAATTGTTGCAGCCATTGTAACTTAAAACAATCTGACCTAAAAATAAAGCAGAAATGTTTAGGATGACACAGTAGGAATATCAAAAATATATATGGGTCTTCAGTGCCACAACTGAGCCTCTGATTTAACTAGAAAGCATCATAGCTTATAATATTTCTCTAATGAGCTCCTACAGGATAGAGACCAAATTATCTTGGTAGTCTTAGTACCTAGCACAATGTTGGGAACACAGTAGATGTTTGTTTGATAAAAGTGGGGAGGGCAGGAGAGCTCAGGAAAGTTCTGGGAACTGAAATAAACTCTTTATATGTAGATATGACTTGCTTTATTAAACCAGTTTGTCAACATCTGTATTTACCACAATTATGATAGACATTTCTTAATTTACAAAAGGATGTATATTTTTACCATGGATTAATTTAACTATTCCCTACATTTAAAATCCTTTTACACAACTCAGGAGCAATTGAGTCCATCAAAATCCTTGCTTTCTGTTGCACTACCAAAGAAATATTAGAAATTGTGCAGATTCTTAAAAGAAGCTTCCCTTGATCTTCCCACACCTCTATAGTAGTTTTAAGATTGCCATTAAGACCAAATAAAGATCTTAGATTTTCTATCGGAGATAGAACTTTTTCAGCTTGAGGCCCCTTCAGTGATACCACAGTATTTTTTTTTTGAGTCTCCTCTAGTCTAAAAAATCTCCCTTCAACCTTCTTTGCCCTCATAAGCTACTACACTGTTTCAACTTCTTTACAATCTAGCTTCTTGAAATAGAAGTCCCCATTTGTTCTCTCTTCTTCCCCATTTCCTCAGCCTACTAGTGCCTGGCTCTCTTTCACCACCACCACCACTATAGCACTCCACTGAAATCACTTTTTCAAAACCTTCTCCTAATATACTAATTATCAACACATGGCTTTCCCCAATTCCCCACCACCACCCCACCTCCCTCTTCAACCTATTTAACCTTTCTGGCAGTTAATACAGCTAACCACTTCCTCTTTCTTAATACCTAACCTAGTCTTCCACAAATCCATGGTCTTCTTGTTTTCTTCCTCCCTTCAGCTACTTCATAAACTCCTCCACTAGTTCTCCCAGTCTCTTCAGTGCAGGTTACTTAAAGCAGCACTGCTCAAAGTGGTCCTTGGACCAGTACAAATTTGCACACTGCTTGTGTTTGGTCCTGAAAGAGAAGTACAGAAATTAAGAGTAAATGCTTAGCAGCATTTATAGCAATTTAACATTTCATAAATATTCAAGCACATAATCACTGGACAACTCTTATTAAACAGAGTATATGGCACAATTCAGGTGTTCTGAACCTGAATTGTGTGGTGAGTTGCAGGTAGCATGGCTATGTCCTTGCCATGCAGTAAGACCACATTATAAGGAATGAAATTTCAAAGTTAATTTGTCAACTGGAACCCAAAATGAGTGAGTATTTATTCACTTCTATAAAGTTATTTTATAGTCATTTAAATGTTTAAGCCTGGTTCTGAAATTCATAGCTAAATTAGGGATGTAAAATTTGTATCATTTGTCTTTTATTATAAATTACGGATGGTGCAGTAAGCCTCACTGCTCTGTTTCGTCAAGAGAAGACAGACACATGTCAGTAGCAAGTTAATAGTGGTAGTAGTAAACAGGCTGGCCCCACGACACCACCCCCTCCAAGGGAGCGGAGGGCTGGGTGGCTTGGCCTCCTGCAGCCGTCCTGCGGCCCCGCCCCCCAGCACGACAGCCCCCCACCAGCGGTGACTCGCAGCCCGTGCACTTCCCACACAAAATCGCGCTGTACTCTCCCGTGGTCTCTTGCCACAGTTTCACCACCTTCCAGGAAGTAGCCGAGACTGGCGGGATGGCAGAGGCCCGGGGTACTGGAGGGAGAGGGAGGGCCGCCACCTCTAAGGCCCCGAAGAGCCAAGGGTGCCCCATAGAGTGGGTCCGGAGCCCAGATCAGCCGCCATCTGCCTAGGTGCCCAGGACCGCGAGGGCATGAAGTCTTGAGGTCACCACCTCAGAGCCGAGAGCCAGGCAAGGAACGCCTGCCCTTCCAGTTCTTAGAGCAGAAATATGGCTGTCACTGCAAGGACTGCAACATTCGACAGGAAAGTGCCTATGTGTGGTGTGTATAGGGCACTAACAAGGTTTACTTTAAGCAGTTTTACAGAACTTGTCAGAAGTCTTACAACCCTTAGGGAGTGGAGGATATTACCTGTCAGAGTTGTAAACAGACTAGATTCAGCTTGTCAAACTCCACCACATTGACCCTAACTGGCCACATCACCAAAGGCGATGTCAGAGATGCAAAGGCACCTGTCCTGTGACAGCACTTTCAGCTTCAAATATATCATTTAAATGAGTGTAAAAACCGGTCCTGCTGAACTTGGGCTAGTGAAGCACACCCTTCTCCTTTCAGCCTCTTATTTTCCTGAAAGGCAGAGTTATTGACAAGCCTTTAAATAAAAGAATTGCAAAAAATTTTTTTAAATAGTATAGTAGTAAACAAATAATGACCAGAGAAGTGATCCCCCAAAAATTAAAAACCTCAGTGTTTGTAATAATTTTACTCAGAAGTATATTTGAGTGTATAGCCATCACTGATAGCAAAGTGCTAAAACTATGAACCAAGAAATGAAGCAATAAAGACATCAAACTTCAGTGGCATTTAATTATAAAATAAAAAGAAACTAATTTGGGGCTTCCAGTCAAGATGGCAATGTAGGCAGACATGGCTCACCTCTTCGAATATCCACATCCAAATTACAACTAAAATTTAGAACAACCATTGATCACAACCGTCAGAAATCAAGTTGAGTGGAAGTCTGATGGCTAAAAATCCAAATCATCAAGATTGATTAGGAGGGGCACAGATGGGAAATGGACTGGTCCCTCACCCACATGTGGTTGATAAAAATTGGGAGAGATTTTTCTCCAGTACCAGGAGCAGGCAAGCCCAGCTCCATACCAGATCCCTCAGCCCAAGTTTCTAGTACCAGGATAGTAAATCCCTACAACTTCTGGCTGCAAAAACCAACAGGGATTGAATCCCTGGAAGAAACTACTAGAACCTCAAGCAGTTCCTCTTAAAGAAACCACACACAGACTCACCTACTCAGACTCACTTCCTCTGAGTTCCAGGGTGGCACCTTGAAGGGCACCAGCAGCATACTGGGAGAGGCTGAAGTGTCTGGCATCTGAACTAGCAGAGGTCATTGTCCCTTTTCTGAGTTCTCCCACTGCAGAGCCAGGGAGCCAGCCGGCTGGTGCCATATTTGAGACTACATCCCCTGGCTAACACTGACCCACCTTGGAGATCCCAGAGACTCTGCCCCATCCAGCTTACAGACCCACCCAAGCTCCTTTTCCATATGAATGATGGTGTTGGCTCATGCTTCACAACTTCCTAAATCCTATCAAACAAGCAATAGCTGACCTCAGTGAGCCCCAGGCTGGGCACTAGAAGCAGCCAGTCTGTATTCAAAGCATTGCTTCACCTGGGAATCTCCAAGCATAGCACAAGTAGCAGCCATCTCAGATTGCTTTATAGCTTAGAAGGGTGTCCCCTGGGCAAAACACAGGTGGGGGCTGACCTTGACCTGCACTAACCAGGAAACCCCGAGGCCAGCACACATAGTGGACAGCTTCAGACCAATTCGGAGCACTGTCACCCTGCACCTGCACCAGCTGATCCTCCACAGAGTGTGGGATTGGTGATAGTGGTCACAGCCAGTTGTTGAAGCTGGCTAGTCTGGGTTAAATCCCTCCCATTGACCTTGCCGACAGCAAACAAGGCTAAACTACAAGGTGCAGGTATACTCAGCCCACACAAAGGGAGCACTTTGAGTAGGCAGCTTGGCTGATAGGGAAGGCTGTGCCACTGGGCCCTTTAGGATACCTACTACATCAGGCCACACTATCAAGACAGGGAGGCATAGCAGCTTTACATAATACATAGAAGCAAATGTAGGAAGCCTGCCAAAAATGCA
This sequence comes from Phyllostomus discolor, assembly GCF_004126475.2. NCBI lineage: Eukaryota > Metazoa > Chordata > Mammalia > Chiroptera > Phyllostomidae > Phyllostomus > Phyllostomus discolor. Next base: position 47,649,084 of record NC_040913.2, on the reverse strand, counting down.
GAAACAAAGAAACATGGCCCAATGAAAGAACAAATCAAGACTCCAGAAAAATAACTAGACAAAATGGAGATAAGCAATCTCTCACATGCAAAATTCAAAACACTGGTTGTAAGGATGTTTGAGGAACTTAGTGAGACTTCAGCAGCATAAAAAAAGATCTAGTCGGAAACAAAGTTTACACCAATTTAAATAAACAATTCACAGGGAAACAACAGTAGAGTAGATGAAGCTGGGAATCAAATCAATGATTTAAACACGAGGAAGCAAAAAACAACCAATCAGAATGAGAAAAAAAGAATCCAAAGAAAATGAGGCTAGTGTAAGTAGCCTCTGGGACAAGTTCAAGAGGTCCAACATTCACACCATAAGGGTGCCAAAAGGAGAAGAAAAATAGTAAGGAACTATTTGAAAACATAATGAAAGAAAACTTGCCTAATTTGGTGATGAAATAGACATGCAAGTCCAGGAAGCACAGAGAATTCCAAAGAAGTTGGACCCAAGGAAGCGCACACCAAAGCACATCTTAATTACATTACCCAAGATTAAAGATAAGGAGGGAATCTTAAAAGCAGCAAGAGAAAAAGAGACAGTTACCTGCAAAGGAGTTCCCATAAGACTAACAGCTGATTTCTCAAAAGAAATCTGGCAGGCAAGAAGGGGCTGGAAAAAAGTATTTGAAGTCATGAAAGGTGAGGACCTATATCCAAGATTACTCTATCCAGCAAAGCTATCATTTAGAATGGAAGGGCAGATAAAATGCTTCCCAGATAAGGTCAAGATAAAGGAGTTCATCATCACCAAGCCCTCACTAAATGAAATGTTACGAAGACCTATTTAAGAAAAAGAAGATCGAAACTATGAACAGTAAATGACTACAAACTCACAGCTATCAACAACTAAACCTAAAAACAAAAACAAAAACAAACTAAGCAAACAACTAGAACAGGAACAGATTCACAGAAATAGAGATCACATGGAGAGTTATTAGTGGAGAGTGGTGTGGGGGTTGGGGGAAAAAGTACAGGGAATAATAAGCATAATTGGTAGGTACAAAATGGGGGAAGTTAAGAATAGTATAGGAAATAGAAAAGTCAAAGAACTTATATGGACAATCATGAACACGAACTAAGGGTAGGAATGCTGGTAGAATGTGGTGTGCAAGGGAGAGGGGAATAAAGGGGAGAAAAGAAATGGGACAATTGTAATAGCATAATCAGTAAAATATACTTTAAAAAAAAGATGTCACCATGAGACTGAGACTGAACTGTATTTAATATGGAGTAGTGGCAGGTTCATAGAAGAATTAATGAAGTGCGTTTTCATTCAGAATAAGGTCTCAAAGGATGAACAATATGCAGACAAGTGTTTCTCTTCATTATAATTGTATATACAATTCTATGTATGTTTTGTAATAAGTAAAAGCTATATAATTTTTCATTTATATATATATATATATATATATAGACAATCATTTGTGAGGTTCTTATCTTACCTTACATATAAAGTTGTAAAATATTAATTCATCAGAGATGCATATTATAATCATTATAGCAACCAATCTCCATAAAAAAAGAAGATATAACTAAAAAGCAAACACTAACATAAGAAAGTTAGAGAGCTTAATTTAATATGAAAGTAGGTTTTAGAGCAAGGAGTTTTACCAGAGATGAAAAAGATACATTGATAAAATGGTCACTCAAGAAGACAGAGCAATTTTAAATATTCATGTATCAAATTAGCTTTAAAATTCACAGTGTAAGAATGGACAGAACTAAAGGGAAATATAGACAAATATCCAATTATTATAAAAGATTATAGCACTCCTTTTGCAGGAATTGATAGGACAAGTACAACAAAATAATGGAGAATTTTCCAGGTATTTTTGAATTCTAATTTCACTCTGCTAATTTAAAACAAAACTCTATTTGATTTCAACCATTTGAAATGTATTTAAACTTGTTTTATGACCCCGTCTGTGGTCTATCTGGATAAACATTCCATGTGTTTCAAAAAAGATGTATATTCTGCCATTGTTATATGTAGCATTCTATAAATATCATAGGTTAATTTTGTATACAGTGTGAGTTAGGGGTTGCGGCTCATTTTTTTAATATAAATATTCAGTTGTTTCAGTGCTGTTTGCAAAAAAGACATTCCTTCATAAGATTGCCTTGGTACCTTTTAGAAGTCAACTGATTTTAATGGTGTGGACTATTACTAAACTCTTTATTTTTGTTTTTGTTTTTCAATTATATTGTACTGATTATGCTATTGTCCTGATTTTTCCTCCTTTGCTCCCCCTCCACCCAGCACCCTTCACTCCCTTAGGTAATCCCTCCACCATTGTTCATGTCCACAGACCATGCATATGAGTTCTTTGCTACTTGATTTCCTACACTGTACTTTATATCCCCATGGCTATTCTGTAACTACCAATTTGTACTCCTTAACCCCTCACTTCTTCACCCATTCCTCAAACCCCCTTCTGTCTGGCAATCATCAAAATGCCCTCTGTGTCCGTGATCCTGTCTCTCTTATTCTTGTGTGCTTAGTTTGTTTTTTATACTCAAATGTTGATAGGTATATGTTTTGCCATTTTATTGTTCATAGTTTTTATCTTCTTTTTCTTAAATAAGTCCCTTTAGCTTTTCATATAATAATGGTTTGGTGATGATTAACTCCTTTAGATTTTTCTTCTCCGGGAGTTCTTTATCTGCCCTTCTAAATGATAGCTTTGCTAGTTAGAGCAATCTTAGTGTAGATAACAGCATTTCATGATTGAATATTTGTTTTCTTAATTGTTGCTCAAATACAGTTGTCTGCATTTTCCTCCCTCAACTCCCCCCCTTGCCCTCGTCTGCAACTCCCACCCTCGACCCTATCCACTTTGGCTTTGTCCCTGAGTCCTTTATACATGCTCCTTGATGATCCTTCCCTACATTCCCCGATTATCCCTCACCCCCTTCCACTCTGGTTGCTGTCAGTTTGTTCTTTATTTCAATGCCTGTGGTTTTATTTTGCTTACTTGTTTGTTTTGTTGATTAGGGTCCACTTATAGGTCAAATCATATGCTATTTCTCTTTCACCACCTAGCTTATTTCACTTACCATAATGCTCTACAGTTCCATCCATTGCTGTCACAAAGAGTAGGAACTCCTTCTTTTTTCTGCTGCATAGTATTCCATTGTATAACTGGACCACAGTTTTTTGATCCACTAATTTAGAGATGGGCACTTAGGCTGTTTCCAATATTTGGCTATTTTCAATTGTGCTTCTATGACCATTGGGATGTATAGGTTCTTTTGAACTGGTGTTTCAGGATTCTGAGGGTATAATCCCAACAGTGGAATTGCCAGGTCAAAGTTAGTTCCATCTTTAGTTTTTTAAGAAAATTCCGTACTGTTTTCCGCAGTGGCTGCACCAGTCTGCATTCCTACCAACAGTGAACTAGGGTTCCCTTTTCTTTCCTTTTTTTAAATTTTAACTGTTCTTCAAGTACAGTTTTCTGCCCTTTATCCCCATCCAAGCCCACCCCCCAGCCCTCCCCATCTTCACCTCCCCACCTCCTCCCCATCTCCATCCCCCCACTTGTTATTGTCCGTGTGTCCTTTATACTAGTTCCTTAAAACCCTTCCCCTCTTCCCCTGAAATTCCCCCTACTCTGGTCACTGTCAGCCTGTTCTCAACTTCAGTGTATTTTGCTTGTTTGTTTTGTTGCTTAGATTCCTGTTAAAGGTGATATCATATGGTATTTGTCTTTCACTGCCTGGCTTATTTCACTTAGCATAATGCTTTCCAGTTCCATCCATGCTGTCCGAAAGGGTAGGAGCTCCTTCTTTCTTTCTGCTGCATAGAATTCCATTGTGTAAATGTACCAGTTTTTTAATCTACTTATTTGCTGATGGGCACTTAGGTTCCTTCCAGGACTTGGCTATTGTAAATTGTGCTAGGGTTCCTTTTTCTCCACAACCTTGCCAGTACTTGCTGTTTGTTGATTTGGTTATGATGGCCATTCTGACTGGTGTAAAGTGGTATCTCATTGTGGTTTTAATTTGCATCTGTCTGATAGCTAGCGATACTGAGCATCTTTTCATGGGTCTCTGGATCCTCTGTATGTCCTCCTTGGAGAAGTGTCTGTTCAAGTCCTTTGCCCATTTTTTAAGTAGGTTGCTTGTCTTCTTATACTGGAGTTGTGTGAATTCTTCACATATTTTGGAGATTAAACCTTCTCTGAGGTATCATTGGCAAATATGTTTTCCCATATGGTTGCCTCTCTTCTTATTTTAATACTGTTTTCTTTAGATGTGCAGAGGCTTTTTATTTTGATGAGATCCCATTTGTCTATTCTTTCCTTTATGTCCTTTGCCCTAGAGGACATTGCAATGAAAATACTGCACCTGAAATATATGCAATTTTTCTGCCTGTGTTCTCCTGTAGGACTTTCTGGTGTCATGACTTCTATTTAAATCTTTGATCAATCTTGAATTTATTTTTGTGTATGGTGTACGTTGGTAATGAAGTTTCATTTTTTTTTGCATGTAGGTGTCCAGTTCTCCCAACACCATTTGTTGAAGAGGCTATTTTTACTCCATTTTATGCTTCTGACCACTTTGTCAAAAATTAATTGACCTTAGAAATTTGGGTTTATTTTTGGGCTCGCTGTTCTGTTCCATTGGTCTATCTGTCTGTTTTTAAGGCAGTACCAGGCTGTTTTGGTTACAGTGGCCTTGTAATACAGTTGGTATCAGGTATTGTGATCCCTCCTAGTTTGCTCTTCTTTCTCAAAATTGCAGCAGCTATTTGGGGTTGTTTATGGTTCCATATAAATTTTTGAAATGTTTGTTCTATATCTGTGAAATATGCCATTGGTTCTTTAATAAGTATTGCATTGAATCTGTAAATTGCTTTGGGTAGCATTTTGATATTAATTCTTCCGATCCATGAACACAGTATATGTTTCCACTTGTTTGTGTCTTCCTTGATCTCTTTCTTCAGCGTTGTGTAGTTTTCTGAGTACCTGTCTTTTATCTCCTTGGTTAGGTTTATTCCTAGTTATTTTATTTTTCTTGTTGCTATATCAAATGGGATTTTTTTCCTGATTTCTGCTTCTTTTGTTCATTGTTGGTGTACAGAAATGCCTTTGATTTCTGGATATTGACTTTGTATCCCGCTGTTTTGCCAAATTCATTTATTAGGTCCAGCAGTTTTGTGGTGGAGTCTATAGGATTTTCTATGTATACTATCATGTCATCTGCAAACAGTGACAGTTTTGCTTCCTCCTTTCCGATTTGGATTCCTTTTATTTCTTTTTCTTGTCTGATTGCTGTGGCTAAAACTTCCAGTACTATATTGAATAGAAGTGGTGAAAGTGGACAGCCTTGTCTTGTTCCTGATCTTAGTGGAAAAGATTTTAGTTGTTGCCCATTGAGTATGATGTTGGCTTAGGTCTCTCATATATGGCCTTTGTTATTTTGAGGAATGCTCCCTCTATTCCCACTTTGCTGAGTGTTTTTATCATGAATGGGTGCTGTACCTTATCAAATGCTTTTTCTGCATCTATTGATAGGAATATGTGATTTTTGTCTTTGCTTTAGTATTTGTGATGTATTACATTTACTGATATGCAAATATTGAAACATCCTTGCATCCCTGGGATAAATCCCACGTGGTCGTGTTTTATGATCTTTTTAATTTATTGCTGGATGTGGTTTGCCAGTGTTTTGTTGAGGATTTCATCATCTATGTTCATCAGCAATATTGGTCTGAAGTTTTTGTTCTTTGTTGTATCTTTATCTGGTTTTCGGATTAGGATTGTGCTGGCTTTATAAAAAGAGTTTGGGAGTCTTCCATCATTCTGGATTTTTGGAATAGTCTGTGAAGGATAGGGGTTAGCTCTTTTTTAAATGTTTTGTAGAATTCTACTGTGCTATAGAACTATCCATTCCAGGGCTTTTGTGTGTTAGGAGTTTTTTGATTACTGATTCAATTTCATCTGCTGTTATTGGTCTGTTCAAGCTTTCTGCTTCTCCTTCACTGAGTTTTGGAAGATTATGTTTTTCTAGAAATTTGTCCATTTCATCTAGGTTTTCAAATATCTTGGCATATAGTTCTTTGTAGTAATTTCTTACAATCCTTTGTATTTCTTTCGTATCAGTTGTAATCTCTCCTCTTTCATTTCTGATTGTGTTTATGTGGGTCCTGTCTCTTTTTTTCTTGATAAGTCTGCTTAAATGCTAGTTGATTTTGTTTGTCTTTTCAAAGAACCAGCTTCTGGATTCATTGATCCTTAGAATTGTGCTTTTAGTCTCTATGTCATTTAATTCTGCTCTGATCTTGGTTATTTTTTTTTCTCTACTTGCTCTGGGCTGTCTTTGTTGTTGTTCCTCCAGTTCTTATAGGCATAATGTTAGTTTGTTTGTTTGAAATGTTCCTATGTTTTTTAGGCAGGTCTGTATCTCTATGAACTTCCCTTTCAGGACTACCTTTTCTGTGTCCCATAAGTTTTGGGTTGTTATGAGTTTATTTTCATTTGTTTCCAGAAACTTTTTGATTTCTTCCCTAATTGCATTCTTGACCCATTCATTGTTTAATAGCATGCTCTTCAATCTCCATGATTTTTACTGTTTGGGGGGGTTTTCCTTGGAGTTGGCTTCTAGTTTCAGTCCTTTGTGGTCAGAGAAAATGCTTGATATGATTTCAGTTTTTTTGAATTTGTTGAGGCTTGTTTTGCATCCTATCATGTGGTCTATCTTTGAAAATGTTCTATTTGCTTTTGAAAAGAGTATGCATTTTGCTTCTTTGTGAAGAAAGGCTCTCTATATATATCAGTTAAGTCATTTGATCTAGGGCATTATTCAATTCCACAATATCTTTGTTGACATTTTGTTTGGAAGATCTGTCCATTTTTGACAATGGGGTGTTAAAATCACCTACTAGAATTGTGTTGCTATCCATCTCTTTCTTGATGTCTTCCAAGTTTTCTTTATGTATTTGAGTGCTCCTATGTTGGGTGCATATATATTTACAATGTTTATGTCTACTTGGTGGATTCTTCCCTTGAATATTATGATGTGACCTTCTGGGTCTTTCTTTATGGCCCCTTTTTGGAAATCTTTTTTGTCTGATATGAGGATTGCTACCCCAGCTTATTTTTCCTGTCCATTTGTTTGGAAAATTTGTTTCTAGCCCTTCACTTTCAGTCTGTGAAGGTCTTTTGTCCTGAGGTGGGTCTCTTGTAGGCAGCATATGTGTGTGTCATACTTTCTTATTCACTTGGCTATTCTATGTCTGTTGATTTGAGCATTTAATCCTTTTATGCTTAAGGTTATTATTGATAGGTACTTATTCATTGCCATTTTTTCATACCTGTGTTCTTCTCTCTCTTTTCCTTCCTTTCTTAAAGCAGGCCCTTTAGCATCTCTTGCAGAGCTGGTTTGGTGGAGGTGTATTCTTTTAGACTTCTTTTGCCTGGGAAGCTTTTTATTTGGCCTTCAATCTTGATTGAGAGCCTTGCTGGGTAAAGTAGCCTTGGTTGCAGGCCTCTGGTTCTCATTACTTGGAATATTTCTTGCCATTCTCTTCTGGCTTGGAGCATTTCCATTGAGAAGTCAGTAGCTAGTCTTATTGGGGCTCCCTTCTATGTTACTTCCTGTTTCTCCCTTTCTGGCTTTAAGGTTCTCTCTTTGTCTTGGAATTTTGCCATTTTAATGATGATGTTTCTTGAAGTGGGCCTCTTTGGGTTCCTCTTGATTGGGACCCTCTGTGTTTCCTGGATTTGTGTGACTTTTTCTCTCAGGAAATCAGGGACAATTTCCATCATTACTTTTTCAAATAGGTTTTCCACCCTTGCTCTTCTTCACCTTCTGGTATCCCAATTATATGGGTATTATTACATTTCATGTTGTCCTGCATTCCCCTTAATCCTTCTTAATTCTTTCTGAGTCTCTTTTCCTTTTCTTGCTCTTTCTGGGTGTTTTTTTTTCCTACCTTGTCCTTCAGTTCACTGATCCTATCCTCTCCTTCATCAAGCCTGCTTTTGATTCTTTCTACTGTGTTCTTTAGCTTAGAAATTGTATTCTTCATTTCCTCTTAGCCCTTGTTGATAGTTTCTATTTCCTTTTTCATGTTGATATAGTTTGCAGTGAGTTCATTGTAGCTTCCCTGTGGTTTCTGGTAATTCTCTATGAGCTCATTGAGCTTCCTGATAACCATTGCTTTGAACTCAATATCTGATAGTTAAGTTGCCTCTATTTCATTTAGCATTCTTTCTGAGGCTTCCTCCTTTCTCTTCTTTTGGGGATTGTTTCTTTGTCTTCCCATTGTTTGTGATACTTTTCTTGCTAGCCTCTGAGTCTTACATTGATCTGTTCTGACTCCCTGGGTTTATGGTGTGAACTTCTGTGGTAGATACCTGTAACATTCAATAGTGCAGTCTCTTTACTCTCCTGAGCTCGCTGGTCTTGGGTTATCATTTATGTTGGCTCTCTGGGTATGTCTTTGGGTTTTGATTGTTGTTGGGTCTTTCTTTGTTGGGTCCTTCTGTCCTGCTGCTCATTTGAGGGTCACTCTGTCCACCACACCTTGTATTCTGTTATTGCAGGTGTGGTCAGGTTGTGTTGAAGCTGGTTCTTCTGTGTGCACAAGGTTTTGAGGCTTTCTCTCACTCTTGTTCAGTTGTTTCTTGTTTATAATTTCTCCACCATTTAGTTGTATTTCCAGGTTGGTCCTGGTGAGGTTAGTATGGCTTCTACTCCTTCCTTCACCTTTTTCCATTGTTATCTGTTGGTTGTTCCTTTGTTGGTGTGTTTCCTCTTCCAGCAAGTGTACTGGTCTTCACAGCTCCCCCCTTGGAAGTTCTCTGGAGTAGCAAAATAAAATTTGTCCCACTGTCTCAGTTGTTGGGATGACTCCTCTTTGGGTCTAACTCTGGTCTTTTCACAGCTCCAGGTTTTATTGTCTCACCATCTGATTTTTCAATGTCCTCTACAATTTTTGATCTCCAGTCTTCATATATGCTGGAATACCATTGGCTATTCACTCTGTTTTTCAGAAGATTGCCTTGGTGTTTTGCCCACATGCAAGGGAAAGTAGAGTCTGCTCCCACCTACTTTGCTGGAGTCTTCCCACTGAGTAAACATCAAAATATCTGAAATCTTCCTTCTTGTGTTCTCCACTAGGACTCTTATGGTTTAGCAACATATAATTAGGTCTTTCATCCACCTTGAGTTTATTTTTGTCTATGGTGTAAGCTGGTGGTTGAGTTTCATTTTTCTGCATATAGCTGTCCAGACCCCCCAACCCCATTTGTTAAAGAGACTATTTTTACTCCATTATGTTTCTGCCCCATTAGTCAAATATTAATTGACTACAGAGACTTGGGTTTATTTCTGGTCTCTTTATTCTGTTCTAATCATCTATGTGTCCGTTCTTATGCCAGTACAATACTGTTGGGATTACTGTGGCCTTGTAATTACTTGTAATGTAGTTTGATATCAGGTATGGTGATCCCTCCTACTTTGTTGTTCTTTCTCAAAATTGCTGAATCTATTCAAGGTCATTTATGGTTCCATATAAATTTTTGAAATATTTGTTCTGCATCTGTGAAATATGTCATTGGTGTTTTAATAGGGATTGCACTGAATCTATAAATTGCTTTGGGTAGTATGTACATTTTGTTGATGTTAATTCTTCCAATCCATGAACACAGTATGTGCTCTCATTTACTTTTGTCTTCCTTAATTTCTTTCTTCAGGATGTGTAGTTTTCTGAGTACAGATCTTTTGCCTCCTTGGTTAGGTTTATTCTTAGGTACTTCATTTTTCTTGGTACTGAATAGTTTTTGGCAATCCCCTCTAACCTGCATAGATTCTTTGGACAGTCTCATGGCAACTCCCCTGTAGATAACTAACCTCTTTTCTCGTGCTGCTTTTAAGACTCTCTCTTTATCTTTAACCCATGGCATTTTAATTACGATGTGTCTCAGAGTGGTCCTCTTTGCATCCACCTTGTTTGAGACTCTCTGCTTCCTGGGTTCACATGTCTATTTCATTCACCAAAGTAGGGAAGTTTTATTTCATTATTTTTTTCAAATAGACTTCCCATTTCTTGCTCTTTCTCTTGTCTTTCAGGCACCCCTGTCATATCAATGTTGGACTTCTTGAAGTTGTTCCAAAGCCTGCTTATACTATTCTCATTTTTCTGGGGACTTTTTTTTCTTCCTGTTGTTCTGACTGGTTGTTTGTTTCTTCCTTATGTTCCACATCATTGATTTGATTCTCAACTTCATACACTCTACTATTGTTTCCCTGTAAATTGTTCTTTACAATTTAAATTTTTAAAAATTTAAATTACAGTGCTGGCATATAAACAGACACATAGATCAATGGAACAGGATAGAGACCCCAGAAATAAACCCATATCTTTATAGTCAGTTCATATTCAACAGAGGAAACAAGCACATTCAATGGCTAAAGATAGATTGTTCAATAAATGGTATTGACAAAATTGGACAGATATATGGAGAAAAATGAAACTAGACCATCTGCTTGTACCACACACATGAATAAATTCAAAATGGATGAAAGATTAAATGTTAGAACCCAAACCATAAAAATCCTAGATGAAAACATAGGCCATATACTCTGGGACATTGCTTGTAGCTGCATTTTTTCTGATATATTTCCTCAGGCAAGGGAGAGAAAAGAAAAAATAAATGCTTGAGACTACATCAAACTAAATAATTTTTGCATTGCAAAGGAAACCATCAACAAAATAAAAAGACAATCCACTTAATGGCAGAATATATTCACCAATACATTTGGTAAAGGGTTAATATCCCTTTACCAAAGAACTTATAATACTCAACACAAAAATAATCAAATTAAAAATGGGCAAAGGACCTGAGTAGCCCAGTAATTTCTATGGAAAAGCCTGCTGGGATGTTCATTGTAATCTTAATCTATAAATATAGTATACTTCTCAATTTATTTAGTCCTTCTAAGTTTTCCTTGAGTGGTGTTTGTAGTCTTTAGTGTAGACGTTTTGCATATCACTTGCCAAATGTATCACTAAGTATTTAAATTATTTATGTAAATGCTATTAAGTCTATTTTCTATTTGGTTGTTGGTAGTACAGTTGAGCCTTGAACAATGTGGGGATGAGGGGTGTGGACCACTTATGCAGTCAAAAATCCATATATAATATTTAACTCTCCCAAAACTCAGCTACAAATAAACCTACTGTTGACCAGAAGCCTTACCAATAATAAACAGTTGATTAACACATATTTTGTATGCTTTATGTATTATGTATTATATATTGTATCTTACAATAAAATAATCTAGAGAAAAGAAAATGTTATTAAGGAAGCAATAATAAGGAGAAACTATTTATTTAAAGACCCACACATAAGTGAACCTAAACAGTTCAAGCCCATGTTGTTCAAGGGTCAACTGTATATAGAAATACAGTTTGCTTTGTATATTGTTCATGTGTGCTACAGTTAAATTCACTAATATCATCTATGTACAGCATAATATTATTTTGGAATAAAGACAATTTTGTTTTTCCCTTTCTAATCTTTATGGCTTTTATTTCATTTCTTCCTTTACTGTACTGACTAGGGCTTCAGGTACAATGTTTAACAGAAGTGGTGTGGGTGGACAGACTTCTTTGTTCCAGAATCTATTGAAAAAACATTACACTTTTTCTTTAGTCTATTGGTATAGTGAAGGACATTGACTGATTTTTTTGAGAATTATTTTTGTGGAGATATAATTGTCATACTATAACATTTACCCTTTCAGAGTGTATAGTACATCCCTGGATCGTGTGGCTCAGTGAACTGAGTGCCAGCCTGCAAGCCAAAGAATTGCAGTTTGGATTCCCAGTCAAGGCACATGCCTGTGTTGCAGGCCAAGTCCCCAGTAGGGGGCATGCAAGAAGCAACCACACACAGATGTTTCTTTCCCTCTCTTTCTCCCTCCCTTCCCCTCTATTTAAAAGTAAATAAAATCTTTATTTAAAAAGAGTACAGTTCAGTGGTTTTAGTATTTTCATAGAATTGTAAACTCTTGCCACTATAAAATTCCAGATTTTTTCTTTCCAAAAAGAAATTCTCAGATTACCTACTAGCAGTTTCTATTCCTTCATCTCTCAGCCCTTATACCTACTGATCTACTTTCTACATCTATGCATTTGTATGTTCCAGATGTTTCATATAAACTGAATCATACAACATATTTTGAGATTCATCCATATTGCAGCATGAATCTGTACTCATTCCTTTATATGGCTGAATAATATTCCACTGTATGGAAATATCACATTTTATTTATCCATTCATAAGTTGATGCACATTTTATTGTTTCTACTTTTGTTTCCTGCTTTAGAAGTAATGATGCCATGAACATTCATGTATAAGGTTTGTGTGGATGTATGTTTTCAATTATCTGGTTGTATAATTGGAATGGAATTGTTAAAACTTTACAAGGATTTGCCAGTTTTGCAGAGTGGCTGCACTATTTTACATTTCCACCAGGGGTATATGAAGGTTTCAGTTCCTCCACATCCTCATCAACATTTGCCATTGACTTTCTTTTTTATTTAAGCATCCAAGTGTGAAATGGTATCTTGTTGTGGTTTTGATTTGTATTTTCTTAAGAAGTAATGATGTTGAGACTCTTTTCATGAGGTTTTTATCTATTTGCATATCTTCTTTCAATAAATGTCTACACAAATTTTTTGCTCATGTTAAAATTGGGTCATTTGTATTTTTATTATTGAATTGTAAGTATCCTTTATATGTTCTAGATACAAGTCCCTTACCAGATATATGAGTTGCAAATATTTTTCCCATTCTGTGAATGTCTGTTAATTTTTTTATTGTGTCCCTTAAAGCAGAAAAGTTTAATTGTAATCAAGCCAAATTTATCTATTTTTTTCCTTAAACATGCAAACCTAATCTATGATGAAAGAAATTGAACCAGTGGTCACCTCTGAAGACTGAGGGCAGGCATTGACTTGGAAAGGGCACAAGACAGCTTTGTGCAGTGATGGATATGTTCTCTATCCTGATGATATATGGATTACAAAGGTATATGCATTGTTCAAAACACTTTGAACTGTACATGTAAGATCTGTGCTTATGTGAGCTTTAATTTTAAAAAATAAGCAAAACAAAGGACAAAGGCAATACTTGTTTGGTAAACAGTAGGTATATGTTTCAAGCCAAATTACCTCAAGATGTTTGCAAAGATAAAGAGAAAAACAGAATACCTGCCATGTGAAGTCTGAAAGAACATAAGGTTCCAGGGAAAAGACACCTTCTAATTGTTTCTGCTCTCTCAGCTGAGCTTTATTGACTCCATCTACCCAAAGAATGTCATTCCACCCAATGAATGCTGTGAACTCTATATACCATACTTTATCAATAATTAGTAATAATATGACCCATACACAAACAAGGCTGCTAAAATGCTATCATACTTATCATGTAGTTATTTCAAACAGGATTTGATTTTCACCAATTATTAGAGATGATGCTTAATTCAAAGTAATATTTGTTGTGGTGCTCTGCCAAGTAATATCGAGAGATTAATTTATCAAAAGACCTATGGACTCAAAACTCTCAAGGACATCAAAAACAAGAAAAGTCTGAGAAACCATTGCAGTCTAAGCATCCCAAGTAGAAGTAACTAAATGCAATTTGGTATCCTGGATGGGATCTTGGAACAGAAAAAGGACATTAGGTTAAATAAAAACTAAGGAAATCTGAATAAAGTATGGACTTTATTAATAATAATTTGTCAGTATGGTTTCATTATTTGTAACAAATGTTCTATATGATGTTTAAAATGTTCTAAATGATGTTTATTTTATTTTATTTTTATTGTTGTTCAAGTACGTTAATAATAGCAGAAATTTGTGCCAGGGATGAGAGGACATGTAGAAACCCTCTGTACTAGTTTCTTAATTTTTCTTGTAAACATGAAACTACTTTAAATATAAGATCTATTTTATAAAAAAGACCTATGTGCGCGAGCTATTTATATTATGGTAGGATCTGAGAAACAAGCCCTGCAAAACACAACTATTAAAAGACTAAGAGAGGACAGATTTAAAACATGGAGTGGGAAGAAAAGGGGCAACACCCCAGAAACACAATAGATGGTTTTAAATGTTTCTGTTACTGTCTTTAGAAGCTCCTTTCCTCCATATAGTTGCTTCAAATATAATCAGTGTTAACAATCTCTCCTCTGGCAGCTGCTGTTTCTATTTTCACCCCCTGATAATCTGGATATGGGACATCTGCAAATTCCTCCAAAGAAATTACTAGCATAAAATATTAATGAAAAATGTAGTTGTTTCTGTTGATTTTGTAGGGGAAATGGTGAAGGCTTTTATGTTGAATGTGACCTACAATCTTTATTTATTCCTTCCATTGGAGGTTTATAAGGATATTATTAAGTCAGTTAGGGAAATTTGAATATGTACTGAATATTATACATTGTATTGTATCAAGTTTAAGTTCCTGAGTGGGACAGTTGTACTGTGGTCATATAGGAGAATGGCCTTGTTCTTAAGAGACACATGCTGAAATATATAGTGGTAAAGTTTCATGATGTCTACAACTTTCAAATAATTCAGAAAATAACATACATATACACATTTCTCTCTGTATCTACTTTTTTTACCTGCTTATGGATATACAAAATGTAACAACACATCTATTTATAAAGCATACACACTCAGCGGACAGGTGGTGGCTAGGGGGTGTGGAAAGGGCAGGTGTGGCCTCTCCCTCTTTGTGCACTGGGACGCCGAGATACCGCCCAGGCTTAGGCACCAAGAAAATCTAGACTTCACAGCATGTCTTTGACCACCTTAGGGAAACTGCTATAATGGCTGCAATGTAGAAATACATAAACTTTATGAATCCAAGTGTGGTTGGAGTTGACGTTCAGGACAAATACATATAAATCACTCTATAAAGTTGCACAGCCATTTACTTCCAAGCGCAGGGTAGTGACTGCTTTCCATTGTGAAATCTCTTATTAGTGCAGCAAGAACCAAAGCATATGTGTAAGAACATCCCCCTGTAGAGAAACAATGGAACATAAATCTACTAGTATTGCATTCACAGATATGATTTCAGTAAATGAGAGACTTATATACCAACCACACCCTCAGGACCCAGAAAAACTTTTGACTCAAGAATTCAAAATCACTGTGAAAGAAATCAGTCTCAGTAGTTGTCTCCAAGGCTGAGAAGCAATGAATTTGGTAATACAAACATAAATTAAGTGCTGAGATTGACGAACTGACAGCTTCAGCAAGAGAGAGCATAAGAACATGCTCGATGATAGCAGCAGCAGCATGTGTAGAGAAATAATGATGAAAGTTGGCAACACCCAGTCCCCACAGGTCTTTACTAGCTGGCAATATATTTATTTGTTATGTTAAAAAACAACTATGTTTTAGGTAGAATTTTTTTAATAAGCTGAAGAAAGGCTGTGTCACACTTTTGATCAAAACAAAGAGGTGCAGGTTTCTAAATAAAAGGGATCATCTGAAATTATTACTTTTGTTCAAAATGACTGTGGTTTTGAGGATTCCAGTATCTATGTGAAAAATTAAGTTTTTGAAAAGTGCTTGGAAATTGATGTTACCACGTTAACTTTCTTAAGGTAAATTTTTTTTTTCCTTAAGGTAGATTTTTAAAGCTTTTCATGCACTGGAAACCTACCTGGCTTTGGACCACCCTTGAAACAAAGCAGAGCCATCTTCTAAATATACACAATTGCCCTACTGCAGTAAACTTCAAGAAGGAATTCACTTTAAAAGGGGAAATTGCATATATTTAAAAAACATTAATTTATGTAAAATAACTTGCTCTGCTATAAACCACCTTTAAAAACAACAGTGTTTTAATTTGGTACTTACATTATATTTTTGGAATAAAAATTATTACTAAAGTAATATATAACACCAACAAAATATAGTTTCTTTGTATTATTGAGTACTATATTGATATACCCAAGATTTTTAACTTATTAAATAAATGTATTACCATCCTTGAATTTGTACTTTATGACTTAGTATGCTGTATCAGGAACTGGCTATGTTAACTAACAATAATTAAGTCATTACCAGAAAAAAATACATATTCTTTCTCTCTCTCTCCTATATATATTGATGTGTATATCTATCTATATCTATCTATATCTATATCTATATCTATATCTATGATGTGGACCCCGACTCGTGGGGACTGCCACATTGTGGATGAGACATGAGACAGTCACATGGACTACTGAGTCCTGTGGAGGAAAAGAGCGAGCATGGCTTTTCCCTCAAGGGGAGCAAAAGCCACAGCCCTTGCCATTGACAGGCCTTTATTTCTTTTCTCAGCACATTACATGATGGTACTCATTTACTATGCACAGGTTGGCTTTAGGTGGTTACCTTTTACAGAAAACAAAGGAGATGATGCCACTAATCACATCACAGAAGGATATCTGCAAATGAAAAGGGAAAGGTAGTTGAACCAGTTACACGCATCCTTGGAAGGTTTACCATGGATTTTAGGAAGTTACTTTGCAGTAAACGTTTGCTGCCCCAATTCAGGGTGAGGGAGTTTTAGCAAAAGCAAGTCTCAAAGTACCCTAGGTTGTAATTACTAGACTTCAAATCAGTATATCGGCGTTTGCCTCTGATGCCCACATAACTCCTTTCCTTTTTTTCCTCCTCTTTGCACTACTTTTTTCCAGTAAGCCTGCAGTTCTTGTGTTGAACTGTCTGTATAAACACCCTCAAATGGCACCTTTTGCCCCCATGTGCATTCTATACCTTTGTTCTCTTTCCCCATTGTCTTCTCCACCACAAATGACACCCAACATGGTACAGGGGTTTCGTTGTTGGTGTTGTCTTGTTTTTGTTTTTGTCTTACCATTTACAAAACTCTTTTATGTATATCAACTACATCCTCTAATCATTTAATAGGATGTATTTTATTACACCACGTCACAGTTGAAGAAACTGAGGTTTAAAGAGTTTAAGAGATTATTCAAAGTCACATATCTATTAAATGGCAAGGACAGAAATTTAACTTTGATTTTAAACCTAGCATTCTTTTTTCCACACCTCAGATATGGTTCCAAAATCAGCGGTCTAGGTTAAAGCATCCTTCATGAATATGCTAGAAATATGGGGAATCTTATTAATTCAACATGAGTATCATAATGGAATAAAAAGACACTGGATATTCATTTTCCTATTTTTTAATATAAATCTTTATCTTTTTTTCTATTACCATTTGGTCCCCTTATACCACTCTCCCTCAGCAATCACCACCCTGTTGTCCATGTGAACAAGTTTTCTTTGCTCAATCCTTTCACCCCCTCACTTCCCCCAACCACCAACTACCTGTCATCTATTCTCCATCTATGAATCTGTCTCTGTTTTGCTTGTTAGTTCAGTTTGTTCATTAGATTCCACATATGAGTGAAATCATATGGTATTTTTCTTTGATTATTTTACTTAGCATAATGTTCTCCAGGTCCATCCATACTGTCGCAAAGGGTAAAATTTTCTTCTTTTTTATGGCAAAGTAGAATTCCACTGTGTGAATATCCCATAGTTGTTTTATTCACTGGTCTATTGATAGACACTTGGGCTGATTCCATATCTTGGTGATTGTAAATAACCCTACAATAAATATGGGGGTGCTTATGTTCTTTCAAATTAGTATTTTGATTTCCTTTGGTATAGTTCCAGAAGTGTGATCGCTGGGTTAAAAGGCAGATCCATTTTTAATTGTTTGAAGTATCTCCATACTGTTTTCCACAATGGCTGCAGTAGTCTGCATTCCCACCAACAGTACAAAATAGTTCCCCCTTCTCCAAACCCTCACCAGTACTTGTTGTTTGTTGACTTCTTGATAGCCATTCTGACAGGTGTGAGATGCTATTTCATTCTAGTTTAAATTTGTATTTCTCTGATAATTAATGACATTGATATCTTTTCATATGTCTATTGGCCATCTATATGTCCTCTTTGGAGAAGTGTCTGTTCAGTACTTTGCCCATTTTTTAAATGTGGGGGGTTTTTTGGTGTTTTCTTAAATTTTGGATATTAATTCCTTATCAGATGTATCAGTGAATATGTTCTCCCATTCAGTGAATTGTCTTTTTATTTTGTTGATGATTCCCTTTGCTGTGCAAAAAACTTTTTAGTTTGATAAAGTCCCATTTGTTTATTTTTTCTTTTGTTCCCCTTGCCTGGGGAGATATGTCTGATAAAAAAATTTCTATGAGAAATGTCTGTAATTTTGCTGCCTATGTTTTCTTCTAGGATTTTGATGCTTTCAGGTCTAAACTTTAAGTCTTTGATCCACTTTCAATTTATTCTTGGGTATGGTATATGAAGGTGGTCTAGTTTCATTTTTCTGCACATATCTGTCCAATTTTCTCAACACCATTTATTGAATAAACTATCTTTAGCTCATTGTATGTGCTTGCTTCCTCTGTCAAATATTAATTGAATATAAAGGTGTAGGAGGTATTTCTGGACTCTATTCCATTCCACTGATCTATGTGTCTGTTTTTATGACAGTACCATGCTGTTTTGATTGCTATGGCCTTGTAGTATAGTTTGTTATTAGGTAGCGAGATTCCTTGAACTTTGTTCTTTTTTCTCAGGATTGCTGTTGCTATGCAGGGCCTGTCTTGGTTCCATATAAATTTTTGAAATATTTGTTCTAGTTCTGTGAAATAAATCACTGAAATCTTGATAGGAATTGCATGGATGTATAGATTGCTTTGGGTAGTATGGATATTATAATGATGTTAATTTATCCTATCTATGAACATGGTATGAGCTTCCACTTTTTTTCTTTCCTTAATGTCTTATAATTTTCTGAGGACAGGCGTTTTACATCTTTGGTTAGGTTTACTTCTGGGCATTTTATTCTTTTTGAGGCAATTGTGAATAGGATTGTTTTCTTAATATCCATTTCTGTTAGCTCATTATTGGCATATAAAAATACAACTGGCTTCTGGATATTAATTTTGTATTCTGCTACTTTGTTGCATTTATTTATCTGTTCTAGTAGTTTTTTTGGTGGAATCTTTGGGCTCATTTATGTGCAGTATCATGCCATCTGCAAATAATGACAGTTTTACTTCTTTTCCAATTTGGATGCATTTTATTTCTTCTTCTTGTCTGATTGCTGTGGCTAGGACTTCCAGTACTATTTTGAATAAGAGATGTAAAAACAAACATCCCTGTCTTATTCCCAGTCTTAAGGGGAACACTTGTATTTTTGCCTATTGAGTATGATGCTGGCAGTGTGTTTGTCACATATGGCCTTTATTATGTTTGGCTTTGTTCCCTCTATTCTCACTGCATGAGAGTTTTGACCATAAATGGGTGCTGAATTTTATCAAATGCTTTTTCTTCATCTATTGATATAATCATGCGGTTTTTATCCTTCATTTTCATTACATGGTGAATCCCATTTATTGATTTGCAAATGTTGTATCATAGTTGCATTCCCAGAATAAATCCTCTTTGATCATGGTGTATTATCTTTTGATGCATTGCTGTATTCAGTTTGCTAATATTTTGTTGAGGATTTTAGCTTCTATGTTCATCAGTGATACTGGCCTATAATTTTCTTTCTTTTTAGTGTCTTCATCTGGTTTTGGAAATAGGATAATGCTGGCCTCATAAAATGAGTTTAGAAGCCTTCCCTCCTGAATTTTATGAAATAGTTTGCATAGGAGAGCTGTTAGTTCTTGGAGTATTTGGTAAAATTCACCTGTGTAGCCATTGGTCCAGAGCTTTTGTTTGTTGGGAGTTTTTTTATTACTGTTTTAATTTCATTAGTTGTAATCTGTTTACTCAAATTCTCTGATTTTTCCTGATTAATTTTTGGAAGATTGTATGTTTCTAGGAATTTATCCATTTCATCCAGGTTGTCCAGTTTGTTGGCATACAACTGTTCATAACATTTTCTTATAATCCTTTGTATTTCTTTGGTGTCAGTTGTTTATCCTCTTTTATTTCTGTTTTTATTTATTGGGGTCCTTTCTCTTTTTTTTCTTGATTAATCTGGTTAAAGCTTTGTCAATCTTGTTTATCTTTTCAAAGAACCAGCTCTTGGATTCACTGATCTTTCATATCTTTTTTTATACTCTATTTCATTTATTTCTGCTCTGATCTTAATTATTCCCTTCCTTCTACTCGCATTAGACTTTGTTGGTCCATTTCAAGTTCCTTTAAGTGTGAAGTTAGATTGTTTATTTGAGTTCTTTCTCTCTTTCTTTCTTTCTTTCTTTCTTTCTTTCTTTCTTTCTTTCTTTCTTTCTTTCTTTCTTTCTTTCCTTCTTCTTTCTTTTGAGATAGGCCTATAATGCTATGAATTTCCCTCTTAGGATTGCTTTCCCAGTGTCCCACAGATTCTGAATTTTTGTGTCCTAATTTTTTTTTGTTTCAAGGTATCTTTTAATATCTTTTTCAGGGTATCCTGATCTCATTGATCCATTCATTGTTTAGTAACATGTTATTTAGCTTCTGTATCTTTGCATGTTTTTCAGTTTTATTTTGGTTGATTTCTAGTTTCATGGCATTGTGGTTAGAGAACATGCTTGATATGATTTCAATCTTTTTAAATTTATTGAGACTTGTTTTGTCTCCTAGCATGTGATCTATCCAAAACATGTTCCATGTGCACTTGAAAAGTATATAGATTCTGCTGCTTTGGGGTGAAATGCTCTGAATATATCAATTAAATGTTTCTGATCTAGTGTGTTGTTTAAGGCCACTGTCTCCTTGTTGATTTTCTGACTGGAAGATCTATCTATTGAAGTCAATGGGGTGTTAAAATCTCCATTTATGACAGTATTTATGTCAGTCTCTTCTTCTATATCCATCAAGATTTGCTTCACATATTCAGGTACTCCTATGTTGGGTGCATAAATGTTTACTAGGGTCATATCCTCTTGTTGGATTGTTCCCTTTATCATGTAGTGTCCTTCTTTGTCTCTTACTAGCCTTGGTTTTTAAAGTCTATTTTGTCAGAATAAGCAACACTATCCCAGCTTTCTTTTCTATTTGCCTGAAATATCTTTTTCCATCCCTTTACTTTTAGTCTGTGTGTATTTTTTGATCTGAGATGTGTCCTTTGGAGGCAGCATATATATGGGTCTTTTTTCTTTTCCATACAGTTTCCCTCTGTCTTTTGGTTGAGCATTTAAGCCATTTACAGTTAAGGTAATTATTGATAGATATGTATTTAGTGCCATTTTATTGTTAGATTGTTTTCTTCTTTTTTCTTTCTCTTTGCTCCTTCTTCTTCTCTTCTTTCTCCTCCTCCCCCTTCCCTCCCTTCTCCTTTTTCTTCCTTCTGCTCCTTTCGTCTTCCTTCTTCCCTTCCTTCTCCTCCTTCTTCCCAGCCCTTTAACATTTCTTGCAGTACTGTTGTGGTGTTAACAAACTCCTCTATCTTTTTCTTGTCTGGGAAGCTCCTTATTTCTGCTTTGATTTTAACTGATAGCCTTCCTGGGTAAAGTAGCCTTGGCTGTAGGTCCTTCCTTTTCATCACTTTGAATATTTCATGCTGCTCCTTTCTGGCCTGAAATGTTTCTGATCAGTAATCAGATAATTGGTGCCCCCTCGTAGGTAACTACCTGCTTTTCTCTTGTGGCTGTTAGAATTCTTTCCTTATCTTTAAGCCTTGTCATTTTAATTTGATGTATCTCTGTGTAGGCCTTTTTGGGTCCAACTTGTTTGGGACTCTTTGAGCTTCCTGGACTTGCGTGACTTTTTCCCTTCACTAGAGTAGGGAAGTTTTCAGTCCCTTTATTGCTCTCAAATAGGTTCTCAATCCCTTGCTCACTCTCTTCTCCTTCTGGTATTCCCATGCCACAGTTGCTATTATGCCTTATGTTGTCCAAAATGTCTTAAGCTTTCCTCATCTTTTTTAAAATTTTATTGTAATCATTGTTTAAGTACAGTTTTCTGTCCTTTACTCTCATTCCAGCCCACCCACCCATCCCTCCCCACCTCCTTCCCATTTTCAACACCTCCCCCCCCCCCGTTTTTGTCCATGTGTCCTTTATATTTGTTCCTGTGAACCCTTCCCATTCTCCCCTGAAATTCCCTCCCCTCTCCCCTCTGGTCACTGTCAGCCTGTCCTCTAGCTTTCCTTATCTTTTAAAATTCTTTTGCTTTTTGCTGCTCTGCCTGATTGTTTTTTTCTACCTTGTCTTCCAAATCACTGATTCGGTCCTCTCCTTCATCTAACCGAGTCTCTATTCCTTCCAGTGTATTATTTATCTCGGGTATTACATTCTTTATTTCTGACCCTTTTTTTATGGTTTCTATGTCTTTTTTCATGCCGTTGAATATCCTTATAATCATTACTCTAAACTTTCTATCTGATAAATTGCTTACTCCCATTTCATCTAGTTCTGGAAAATTCTCTTGTCCTTTCATTTGGGGTCTATTTCTTTTTCTTCCCATTTTGGCTGCTCTTTGTATTTTCTGCCTTTGATGTTAAACTAATCAGCCATCAGACAGATGAGTCATTAATCTAATCAATCTGTACTCTCCTCAAGCATCCCTAGTCCACTCTACCTTTCCTCTATGGCAACCAGGGTAAGTGACTACAAATGAAATGTTGTGCTTTGGCCCTTTAAAAGGTTATCTGCCTCTACAGCCATCTCTTTCTGGCTGACAAAACTCCTGTTGCTTTTTATAGCTGGATGTTATCTGGGTTCCCTTCCAGCTCTGGTGCTGGGAGCCCAGATTGGGGTTTAGATCCCACACTTCTTGGGAGGAACCCTAAGCTGCTGAAATATCCCTCCAGTCCTTCAACTGCTGCCTGTGGGAATCCAACCAACCCTCTTGTGTTTCCTCAGCATTGCCTATTGGTCATGCTGTGCTGAAGTGTTTGTTTTGTCTGTCCGTGGTTATGAGGCGTCTCTCCAGCTAGTGTTCAGTGGGTTATTCAACATGATTTCTCTATAATTTAGTTGTAATTCAAGATTGATCCTGGGAGGAGTTTAGTGTAGCTTTTGCTTACTCTTCTGCCATCTTGGGTCTCCTCTATTTCCTTTTCTGCCTTTTTCTCTTAACTTTCTCTCTTTCTCTTCCCATTAGAAAGAGAGTCTTTTCACCAGTCTTCACCTACTTCCTTTCTTCTTCCCCCTAAAGCACCCTCTCTTCTCCCACCTCTTCATTAGGGATCACATCCCACTCAGACTCGCTTCTCAATAGCAAAACTATGAATAAAGAAATATTTATTTGTGTTCCTATAATAATATGTAAATGAGGGACACTGGCATTTTAAAAGAGGTTTGTACAATGGTTTCACCTTCAGCTCACAAACAACTGAGTAAGAAATAACAAATTTATTGTCCTCTAACTTATTTTACCCTCTACATGATAAAAATCCAGATATAGTCAATATATACTCAAGGGATATGTCTAATTTCCAGGTTGCTTGTAGAATGTCAAAGCATTAAGAGATGGAGCATCTGATCCTTGACTGTCTGTATCACCTTAGCTTCATTAGCCATCATCTTGTTTCATATTTGTTTATTGGACATGCTGATGATTGCTGCATCTTCCCCATGATCCCATTTAAAAACCTCCTGTGGGTACAACAACTATCTTTTCAACTTCCATACATACTCTAGGGTACACAAAAATTAATTCCACTCTCAGAATGAGGCACAGATACTGTGTGGTACCTAAGATCCCATCAATTCCTGTGGCACTCTCAGGCCACAGAATCATCCATCTGCTTCCAGGCCACATTATGATGCCTGAGACTACTCTGCAAGCTGTGCCAGACTCATACCTGACACACAACCCTTTAGCCTGTGAAATCTTGGTTCTCCTTGGGTCTCTAAGAACACATCTGGATTACCTCTCCTCTAAGTTCCCACAGACTTACCTGGCGTCTTCATCATTTCACTCCTCTTCACTCATTCCTTTTTGGTAAAAGGAATCAGGGCTCTTCAGAAACTGCCCAATTCCTGATCTGGAGAAGAAAATGGTAAAAACAAGCCTGGCATAGTTTGTCTTTCCAGAAAGCTAGAAGGCTATCAAAGATTAACATGCTTATTTCAAAAGGAGTCAAGTCAAATTGAAGAGGCTCCCATGAAAAAGATGGAGCTGGAACACAAAGGAGATTAATAACTATGATCAATTAAAATACACTATTTTTTTCATAATGAATGTATGATGTATTTATAGTAAAACTAAAAAAGAAAATGCATTTTTCACTATGAGAGGATACAAGAGAAACAACTCACTTTGAAAATGGTTAAATTGAAGGAAAGAATCAAGTATTTATCCCATTTTTCATGTACAAATTTTAAGTTTGGCTAATTAATCCATTGATGATGATAAGTTTCTCTATTTTTGATTTTTCCAATAAACATGTAAAGAGAGAATGAGAAAATTAGAATATCACTTTCTTTAACCCTTGTGAATCAATAGCCCTATCCAGGTAATTATTGTCACAATAACAACAGCAAAAAATAAATTAAAAAATATCCCAGATATTATGTGCCTCCTGATGTGCCTATATAAACTATGAAGTATTTTTACAAAAAAAAATTGAGCTAGAATCTAATCATACCTTTAGAGCTAACTACCAGTTCACAGGAACTGTAGGAAAGAAAAATGGGAACTGTTAAATAAAACCAAAAGTCCGCATCAACAAAACCTAGTCTGCAAGACAAACAACCCATTTTTTCAACAACAACAATAAAAAAAATGCAAAAAAATATTAGAGGAGAAGAGAGAAAGAAGAGATGGAAGGACCCAGAAAGAAGAGATGGAAGGACCCATAGATTAAAAGAGATTTAAGATTCATACTTTATACCACATACAAAAATTAACTAAAAAGGATAAAAGACCTAAACATAAGAACTAAAATTATAAACCTCTTAAAAGAAAACATCAGAGAAAAGCTTCATGACATTGACGTTGGCAATGATTTCTTGAATATGACACCAAAGCACAAGCAACAAAAGTAAAAATAGATAATTGGACTACATCAAAATTCAAAACTTCTGTGTATCAAAAGACACACTTAACAGAGTAAAGGGTAACCCCTGGAATGGGAGAAAATATTTGCAAATCATATATCTGACAAGGGGTTAATATTCAGAATATAAAGAACTCCTAAAAATTAACAACAAAAACCCCCAAACAGCCTGATTTTAAAAAGGTGGAGATGGGAACAAAAGACTTCAATAGACATCTCTCCAAAGACCATATACAAATGGCCAAG
This sequence comes from Phyllostomus discolor, assembly GCF_004126475.2. NCBI lineage: Eukaryota > Metazoa > Chordata > Mammalia > Chiroptera > Phyllostomidae > Phyllostomus > Phyllostomus discolor. Next base: position 47,623,775 of record NC_040913.2, on the reverse strand, counting down.
AAGCACATGATAAGAAGCTCATCCTTAGTCGTTAGGGAAATGCATATCAAAACCACAATGGAGCCCTGGCTGGTGTAGCTCAATGGATTAAGCACGGGCTGCAAACCAAAGCATCACAGGTTCAATTCCCAGTCAGGGCACATGCCTGGGTTGCAAGCCACGGCCCCCAGCAACCATACATTGATGTTTCTCTCTCTCTCTCTCTCCCTCCCTTCCCTTTCCAAAAAAAAAAAAAAAAATCTTAAAACCACAATGGAATACTACCTTACACCATTAGAGTTGTTACTATTTAAAAACTAAACCAAAAAAAAAAAAACAAACAAACCTAGAAAACAAGTGTTGCAAAGATGTGGGAAAATTGGAAACCTATGCACTGTTCGTGGGAATGTAAAATGTTGTAGCCTATAAGGGAAATGGTATGGTGGTTCTTAAAAAAAAAAAACATTGAATTATCTAGATAGACTTCTGGGTATGTATCCAAAATAATTGAAAGCAGGGTCTCAAAAAGGTATTTGTACACTGATGTTCAGAGAAGCATTATTCACAATAGCCCAGAGGTGGAAGCAACCCAAGTGCCTATCAACAGATAAATAAACAAAATGTGGTATAAACATGAAATAGAGTATTACTGTTTTAAAAAGGAATGGAATTATAACATATGCTACCACATGGATGAACTTTGAGAACATTATTAAGTGCAGTAAACCAGTTAGTCACAAAAAGACAAAGACTGTATGATTGCACTTATATGATGTACCTAGAATAATCAAATTCACAGAGACAGGAAGTAGATAGTGGTTGCCAAGGGTCTAGGAAATAGGGAATTGTTTAATAGATATAGAGTTGGTTTTGCAAGATGAAAACAGTTCTTGCGATAGATGGTGGTGATGGTTGCACAACAATGTGAATATACTTACCACTGCTGAACTGTACACTTAAACATGGTTAAGATGGTAAATTTTTTTAGTTTTTATTTTAATTGTTGCAGTACAATTTTCTATCTTTTACTCCCATCCCAACCCACCCACCCAGCCCTCTCCTCCTCCCTCCCATTTCCACCCCCACCCCAATTTTTATCCATATGTCCTTTATACTTGTTCCTGTAAACCCTTCCCATTCTCCCCTGAAATCCCCTCTTCCCTCCCCTCTGGTCACTGTCAGCCTATCCTCTATTTCAGTGTCTTTGGTTATATTTTGCTTGTTTCTTTGTTTTGTTGTTTAGGTTCCTATTAAAGGTGAGATAATATGGTATTTGTCTAAGATGGTAAATGTTATGTATATTTTATTACAATTAAAAATAAAATGTTTCTTTAAAAAAGTAATAGCTGATTGCAATGTATGAATCTTATCTGAACACTGGCTCAAACATAAATTTAAAATAAAAGAACACAAAAATATTTATGAGACAGTTCAGGAAATTTCAGTAGTAACTACATGTTTAATGAATTAAGTTATTATAGGCCATCTTTTTTTGGTGTGATATGGTATTGTGGTTGTCTTTAAAAAAAAAGAGTTCCTGTCTTTTAGAGATAAATACTGTAGTATTTTTAGATACCATAATTTGATGTCTGAAATTAGCTTCTACATATTCAGGGTGGGAGAATAGATTGAGGCAAATTAGATTGGCTATAAACTGATAATTATTAAAATTTGTTCATGGGTATATCAAGTTCCTTTTCCCCCCATTTTCTATTTCTTAAAATACCTCTTTGACTTCAACATGAGTGGAATCTGATATTATTCTTTACTACTGGATATGACATATGAATGATACTACGTTTATCCCAATTCTCAACCCACAATGACATGCTTCTTTTCAACCTTACCTAGCAAATTCATTACTTTCTGTCAAGTACCATGGAACTAAATAGCTGTCTGAATTCCAATTGCTTAAAAGCTAGAATAAATAGCTATATAATACATGGTACAATTCCCTGTATGCAGTCTAGAAATATCATTAGAAAATGGGTAACTAGTTCCCCATATCTGTCTACTGAAGGATAGCCTATAAGCCACGAAATGTCAAAAAATGGTGGACTTGCCTTGCAAACAGGATGGCACTGGGCACACTGAGACTGTTTTTTAGGTTAAATTTATCCATAAAGGAAACAGAGAGCCAATGTTTACACAAAATGGTAGGAAACTGGATACTGAATACATCATCCAGCTGCTTCAAACCATTGTCCAAAGAGCTAGTCACTGAATAAACAATTAGCTATTTCCTATCATTTACTTCTTTTATATTTGCATTTTAAAGTATAGCATGATAAAATATTTTCCCTAGATTTCCCTTAATGAGTTTTACATACTTTTACTTTTCTATAGTCACATATTTCTATTTTTTAAAAGTGTGATCAGTAATATTATAAACAAGCCTATCATATTTCTACTTTTGTTTTGGAATTAAAGTATTAAAAGCCACATTTAAACTCTCCTACAGAGAATTAAAAAAAAACTCTAGAAAAAATATAATTATAGCCTAATTTAAAATGTGTTTTCTCTCCCTTTCTGAAGTCCCTCTTTTTACCCTTACCCTCAGCTTTCACAATAGTAGGAAACCATTCTTGACAGATGTTTTACAACTGTAGGACTTTCTTCTGAATCTGGTAAAATCAGAACCTACCTTATGTGTAATGAAAAGATTGTCTAAACATTTCCTTCTGTTCATAGAGAAAAACTGTTTCAAAAGGGGTTAAATTCACACAATGGCAATATATTCAACTGAAGTTCAAAGATATTGAATTCAAGCCATGCTTGATTCAAAGTAACCCAAGGAAAGTTGCTGAAATGACTAGGGCTTTAGACTCTTCATTGCATACTGAGAATGTTCCAGAAGATGATCTTTAAGGCAGCTTCCAGTTTTAAAATTCTGTACTTCTTGGAATTAATTCATACGATTAAGAATTGGTATGACACAAGATTTATAAATAACCTAAAACCCAGTCTCCTCCATCACAGATTTTTATCCACTTTTCCATTTTTTTACCTGCTTTAAAGATTTTTACTGCCAGTACCACAAGAAAAGATAAAAAGTAAAAATGAAGTATACCATGAAAAAATGCAACATTTTTCTAAATCTCTGAAAAATGGAGAAGTCTCTATACTTTGTTTCCATATGCCTAAATGAGTTTACCTTGCTAAATATCAAATAAAAAGCTCTCAAGCATTTTAAATAACTACTAAGTTTCTTCATGTCTATAAAGTACATTCTTAACTGACTAGATAGAATAGTCACATTTGGTGTCAGTACCACAAAATTCAGGAAGGAAATGAATGTTAGGACTTTTGCTTTTGGAATCAGAAGAATTCGAAGTTCTTGAAAGCACCAACAGTGCTTCAAAGCACTCAAAGTCTGAAAACACCAACAGATCTGAGTTTCAATTTCCTCTTTTATAAAATGGGAATGCAATACCTCCCTGACAAGGTCATTGTGAAAATTGGTAAAAAACAAAGTAAAAGAAATAGCTACATAGCAGATGCTCAAATTATGTTTCCTCCCTCCTTCCCTTCCTTCCTTCTTTCCAGTATCACACACAAAGACACTCCAAAATATTTGCACCCCAAAAAGGACTTACTTGGATGGTATTTAAAAGGGCAGTATAGCCCAATAAGGGAGAAAAAGGAGAAAATTTTAAGATTAATCAACCAAAATAGAAAAAAATCTGGAAAGGCAGATATTAAATGTAAACAGTAGTCATCTTTGGATTGTGGGAATCACTTCCTTCTTTTTTCATCTTTATTTCTATCTATATTTTCTAATTTTCCCACAATGAACATATTATATTCATATTTAAGATTTTAAATAAAATTATATAAACCTACCTAAACCCATTAATCAAACTGAACATCACTTCCTATTGATGTGATGCAACAGGAAGATTATAGCACAGCCAATGAAGTATTCTTGCCTAAATAAATAACCTGAATTAAACCCTTCCTCCAGATCTATCAGTTAAAAAAAAATACAGGGGATGCAGGAATATTTTAAATGATACTGTGGAAACATAATCAGAAAAAAAAATTGAGGAAATTCAGGACACATGACCCAACTTTTTAATCAATATATGTTAGTGGAGATAGAGAAGAATTTATAGATTAAAATAGACTCAGGGAATAGCAACCAAATGATTGAATCCCAGTTCAAATAAATCAAGTATAAAAAAGCCATTTTTGAGCCACCTGAGGAAATACAAACACAAATTTAGATGACAAAAAGAATTACTGTTAATTCTGTTAAAGATGTGTTTAATGGTATTGTGATTTTGTTTTTTTTTAAAAATATGTATTGCATTATGTATAAGTGAAATGATATAATATTTGAGAGTTGCTTTAAAATACTCCAGCACAAATAAAATAAGGGGGGATAGATAAAATAAGAAAGACAAAATGTTGCTAATTGGTAAAACTGAGCAATGGTCTCATGTGAATTTATTACACTAATATTTCTATTTTGTGTTTATGTTGGAACACATAAAGATGTATGTGATCTTTAAAAAACAAAAAGGTAGTGGTTGGTAGGCAAATGTGTCTCTTCTGTTTCTGCTCTCTCCTTGTATAGTCTTTGCCTGGTCCTCTGTTCTGATCACACACCAAGTGACCATACAATCTGCACATCTAGGAATGGCTGGGTCAGTAATATTGAAAATTGTGTTTCAAAGTCATTGCCAAGAGATCTGGGATTTTTAACAATGACTGCAGGAAACCCATGGCTTCTGGGATAAGGTATGACTCACAGAAGGACTTTACATTTTCTGGTAAGGATCACTTTTTGTGAAATAACAGATCAACAGGTCTTGTCTTAAGCTCATTGTTTTAAGTGAACTTTACTGACAAGTCATCAATGCTGAAAGAAGGAAGTTTCTGACAATTACCTTGTTCTTTACTTTATTTTGGGTTTTTTTTTGTTTGTGTGTTGTGTTGTATTGTTTGCAGTATTTTTTTTAGTCTGAACCACACTCTGTGACTTTTTTGCTCTGGTTTAACTTCTCCTTACTTACATGCCTCATGTGTGTGGTTCTGTTATCAACCAGAACTGGCCGTTGTCAGGGCCTTCCTCATCTTTGGCCAAAACCCTTCTGCCTAGAATTGATCATATTTACCAGACTTGTTTAATTTAGCACAGTCTTTCACAGGCGCCACATGAATTTTTGACTTAGAAGGTTCAGTTTTTATGTATATGTCGTTTCTTAAAAAACTAATTACAGTACTGTTTTCCATATTTATTATTTCTGACCAGAGTTTGATGTGGAATGTTCTTGCTTTTAAAAGAACCATAACCATCTTCCTGACCTTGGTCTTAGCATATCTGGGGAGAATGGGTCAGGTATACAAGATTCAAAACCCTCCTAGGCATGAACCTCACCCATGGCTCCAAATAGAGTTGACATAATAACCAACTGATATTACATCAATATTAAATATCCTATCAAAATCAGCAAAACAAATTCTGGTTGTTTAAATATTACAAAAAGAGGTGTCCTATAAAACAGTTTCATTACTCAACATCCTTTCTTTCACTGGAAGCAGTGAGACTTACAGAGAAAGAGAGTCAAGCTTATTATTCCTTCAACCACTACATTCAGGTTGAAATGGCCAACTTCTTGGGCAAAGTTTAGTTCTGCAATCTACACACATGGGTGTTCACTGAATGTTACTTATTGATCACCAGGGAGTTGGATTTTCTGGGTCATCTACTAGAAAACATTTTACTTTAGAGACAATGTAGGCTTAAAAAAAGATCACAATTAGGATTGCATATTTGGAGTATCTGATAAATGAAACACTTGATAAAATTATTAGAATGAATCGATGAGAAGAGGTTACAGTTTCTATTTTGAGTCTCTGTATCATTCAGATCTCAAAATATGCAGATTTTTTAACAAGCAGGACCATTCTCAGAATGTTATTTCCAAACAGGAGTTTCACTTGTGAATCAGTATGAATTTCAATATACTCTTTTCCTCTTTTATTCTCCAGTGTGATTCGGCATTATCACATTCACAGGATCTCTATATTAGAGGTAATTTGAACTTTAGATATTAAAATAAGGAAATAGATTTTTGGCTACTGAAGACACAATGTCCACCTCACTTTCTTAACATGGCAACAAAATTAGTGCCAAATCTGAGGTGTATGCAACTTGCATTCCCATGGCCATTCCAACCCCTAAATAAAAATCTGTAACTAAAAGTGTCGCAGGTTCAATTCCCAGTCAGGGTACATGCCTGGGTTGCAGGCCATGACCTCCAGCAACCCCACATTGATGTTTCTCTCTCTCTGTCTCCCTCTCTTCCCTCTCTAAAAATAAATAAATAAAATCTTTAAAAAAAAGTGCCTACAAAATCCGTAACTAAAAAAGAAAGTCATAAAAAAAGAAGGTTTGGCTTAGTTTGACATTAGCCACTGAGCTGTATATGACAGTGTCATTTTTTAGGAGACTATATAAAATCATGTTAAATACACTGAATAAAATTAATTCAGTAAGTATTTATTATTTACTATGTGCTAGGTGCTATTCTAGGTAGTGGCAATATAGCAGGAATCAAGAGTAGTCTCTGTTCTCAAGGAATTTACATTTTACTTAGGGAAACTGACGGTAAAATATGAAACAAATGTAGGTCAGGTGATCAGAATCATGAAGAAAATAAGGCATTGTGGTAGGTAATGGCCAGAAAAGCCCCTAAGGTAGCAGCCTGGAGAACACTTAGTTCTAGTGAAGGCGTAGATAAGAGATTGTCAAAGCCACAAAGACACCCAGGCCCAAGGCCTTATTGATCCATCTCAATGTGTGAAGAATAATGATAAAATAGTACAATTTGTTTCTGGTTGTGGAATGGCTGGGTGTTGTAAAGCAAGGCATAGCCCAAGTGGGCTATGGAGACCACTGAATCCCAGAGAAAACTTTATGAGAGAATAAGGGAGGCTGTGGGAAGGTGTCCTCAATCACTTTATCTGTTTATTCTTTGCATTGCTTATTAGCTGTTTTAAGCACATCGAGCCAAGTTCTAAACATTATTTTTGCCCATCTTGAATTTGACACAGTCTTCACAGTCTGCTTAGAACAGATAGAGCTTTGGTAGGATTAAATAAAAATACAATACAAAGGCTCTGAGTGGTAGGAGTTGGTGTAAATTGAGATTCTTGGAGGCCAGACTACTTATGATCTTACAGTCCATCATAAGAACTTGGGCTTTTCTCCTGAATAATGTTGACATTTGGGCAGAGGAGTGACATTATGTCACTGAAATTTAGAAATGATCACTATCTGCTCTGTTTAGAATAGGCTCTAGGGGCTAATACAGATGCAGGAAGACCAGTTAGGAGACTATTACACTAATCCAAGCAAAAGATGAGAGCACCTTTGACTAATATGTTAGCAATAAAGAGGGAACTAGTTGAATTTCTGATAATCTATATTTTGAAGATAGAGTGCACCATATTTGCTGATGGATTAGATGTGAGGTTTATGAAAAAGGGGAAATAGAGAAGTCAAAGAACTCATATGTATAACCCATGACCATGAACTAAAGGGGGGATGATGGGGGGTTGGGGGATATAGGGCAGGGGACATAAAGGGGGAGAATGGGATAATTGTAATAGCATAATCAATAAAATATACTTTAAAAGAATAAAAAGGGGAATCAAGGATAACTCCACATTTTTAGCCTGTGAAACAAGGAAAAAGAGTGAGAGAAACCATGAAAGGGCTAGATTTGAAGAGAAAATCAAGTTTAGCTTTGAATATGTTAAATCTGATCTGCCTGCTGGACAGAGAAAATGGGGATTTGGGAAGATAGCTACCTATTCATATACCATGGGGGATTTAAATGAAAAGGTATCTAAACTGCAGAAGTTTCTTTGAAGGAATAAGTTATGTATCTATCTTGGTCTTCAACTCTGAAACAATGGTAATTTAAATTTGCAAGTTATTTTAGTATTTAAATTATGAATATAAATCTAATCATACTAGAATTGCTGTATTTTTGTGTATTTATTATTTATCCTTTGCCCATTCCCCCCTCATAAAAACATGAGGTTTATAGTAAAGATGCTTTCACAGTTACATCATTAAACAAAGATTTTTTTCAATGAGGTGTCAACAAAAATAATTATACCTGAGTGTTCATAGCAATTTTATTCACATTAGTCAAATATTGGAAATAATCTATATATCCACATGAAGGAGAAATAATAAACAAAGTATGGTATATTAAAAAAGTGAAATACTACACAACAATTGCAAGGAAAGGGCTACTGATTCATGCAACATGGAATAATGTTAGAAATGTTAAGAGAAAAAACCCAGACTAAAAGATTACATACTATATGATTCCACGCAAATAAAGTTCAAGAATAGCCAAAAACTAATCTATGGTCATAGAAACCAGAAAGTAGTTGCAACAAAGGAAGGAGATACTGATTGGAAAGACACACAAGGACATTTTCTGGGATGAGGGAAATGTTCCAGTGATGTTAACATGGATGTATAAAATTGTCAAAATTCATCGAATATTTATGTGCATTTTATTGCAAATAAATTCTAACTAAAATATACAACAAAACAGGAACCCACTACTGAAAGGATTATAAACAGAAAAATCTCTGCTAAAAATAATTAATCTAATTGAGCACAAAGTTAAGCTCCAAGATTCCTGGCAACCAAAGCAAAAGGAAAAAATTACTTAGTTCTATTATCTAATATCAGCATGTATTAAAAATTTTTCTAACAGCAAACTTAAGAATATTTAGATGAGAAACAATACATATTATGTAACATTTTCACTAACATTTTCATAAAGTTGAAGAAACATTTTCATCTTTTACAAAAATACAGAACCTTCAACTTTTATAAAAGTTGAAGGCTCATTTTTGTTTCTATCACTCCTCAACAAAAGCTATGACAGTAAGTCATGGTTCTATGAAGGCTTTTCTATAGGGAGCTAAACGAAGGCATTTAAGGTAGAGTAAGTAGCTTTCTAGAGTGTCAACTAACTAGAGGAATAAAGGATTTTCAGATTTCACAGTCTTCCCTTTCCTCGACACCTCAGCAGGGTTTGTGACAGGAGTTGGGTATCAGATTATTAGGGGTTAACTAAAGTGTAATGTTCTCTGAAGTTGATTAAAACTAGGTAAAACTGGGGTTTAGCTACTAAACTTATATTTGGTTAATTATGTTTTAAGAAATGCTCTAAGAAACTGCCATTTTCATGCCCAAATGGAAAACCATGCCTGGCTCTGGGTAAATTAATGGATATGGATACCTTTATCTGGCATTCTGGAAACTCAGTTCTGAGTCTCCTTCCATGCTTCCTGGAGGGATATAAAACTGACAAATTAAGCAAGGCAGTATTTTTTTGTGCGTGTGCAGAACTCTCTACTTTTAAGGTACCTAGCATCCTTGGCTCCACCCACTAAATACAAATAGCATTCCCAGTTCTTATGACAACCAAATATTCACGCTACATTGTAAAACTCACTACCACCCCTTTGTTAATCACTCAGCCTTAAATGAATGTTGCTATCCTTTTGAATGTGGAAGAGCATCTGGCCCCAAATTCCACTCTGTAAAGCATGCAAAAAGACATAATCTTGGTTTGAAACATTTTAAGAGATATATTATCCAGCACCCACTTCTGCCATATAAAAAATATGAATATGGCCCCCACAGAACCTTTTATTATTTAGAATGGTGCTACATCTACATTATGAGCCTGCAGGATGAAATAGCCTCCAAGTAAAACCTTCACCAGCTATATGAGTTGATCCACAAAAATGTAATTCATTCATCAAATAGTAATTTAGTTGCTCACTCAAATGCTGAAGATTATCTGCCAAGAAATACTTTGGTTTTAAAGTTGATGAACTTTTTTTTAACCTACAGTTGACCAAGAAGTTAATTTCTTCATTCAATATTAAACCTATTATGTACCAAGTGGAGAAGACAGTGCTGTTACTAATAGTCTAGTAGAGCAATTTTCAACCTTTTTCATCTCATGGCACACATAAGCTAATTACTAAAATTCTGTGGCACAGCAAAAAATGTACTTTTTGCCAGTTTGACTAAAAAAAATAGATGTAATTCTGATTTGTTCACATCAGTTATTGTTGTGTTGGCTGTTGTCATATTTTTGCTTGACAATCTAAGGGAAAAGAGGTCAGTGCCCCTGACTAAACAGACAGGTATTACACATTGTGGCAAAAATTCTTATGGCACATAGGTTGAAAATTGCTGGTCTCGTGGAAGATTTCAGGGAGACAGATAATAAATAGCTATGATGGCCTCTATGAGGCAACTTTTAAACTGAGACCTAAAAGATGAATAGGATTAACTACATGCTTTTTTGTGTGCATATGTGGGGAGGGGAGAAAGAAAACTGTTTCAGGCAGTGCCACCAACTTATATGAAAGATAAAACACAAAGAAAGAGGTTAGAATAAAACAGTAAAGTACTCCAAGTCTAGTGAGAGATTTTTATGGCTTGGAAGGGATTTGGATTTTTTCCTAAGTACAGCAGAATACCATCATAGAATTTTATAAAAAGATGTAATCAGATTTCTACTTAAGGCAACTTACTCAGATCCAGAGAGAATAAATTTGAGGAGTCCAGAATAGATTTTGGAAGAGGCATCCAGGCAACTGGTTGGGAAATGTTGTTATCCGTAAGAGAGACAAGGTGGTACAGAGAGGAATGATTTAAGTCACTCGGACAAATGAGCTCCAACTAGGTGCAAGGCACCCTGTTAAGGATATTGAGGAACCTAGTGGTGGAAATATATTAATCAAAGAACCAACAATGACAAAATATGAAATTTAAATCACATTCAATACCACAGAGGAGAAATACATGATGCTGTGACTGTGAAACAGAAGAAACTTTCCTAACACTTCAGGAAAGTGTTCTCTTAAAGAAGGGAAATCTATACTAAATTCCGAAGGTTGACTACAAACTATCTACAATGGCATAATGGAAAATAGAAGGAAAAATAAGTAGCATTTACAGTAAAACTGTAAAATAGCCAGTGTGGCAAGATGCGAAATGCAAAGGGTGATGTGATTAAGGTGAGTTGGAGATGTGGGTTAGGACTGGACCATTCATCATTAAGTATTTTGGTCTTTATCCCAAGATCCAGGAGAAGCCCAGAAAATGTTGGGTTTTTTAATTAAAAAAAAATTATCCATTTCTATAGAGAAGGGAAAGGAGAAAGAGAGAGAAACATCAATGTAGGAGAGAAACATCAGTTGCCTCCTACACACCCTCCACCGGGAACCTGGCCTGCAACCCAGGCATGTGCCCTAACCAGGAATTGAACTGGTAACCTTTCGCTTTGTGTGATGACACCCAATCCACTGAGCCAAACCAGTCAGGGCCCTGAAAATGTTTTCAGCAGGGGATGAGATAAAGAAAACATTGAATTCATGTCTAGAAAGATTGTTGACTCCAAGTGTAAAGAATGGATTGTAGGGGTGAAGTTGATGTTGTAAAATGAGTTAAGCCATGATTACCTAAGACCAGAAAATACATTGAGAGGCAGAGGACTTGGTGACTGTGAAGAGCATGAGATTTCTGCTTCTGTCTTCTTAAACGTACTCCCATCATCTGACCAGAGGAAAGTATTTCTTTTTACTCACTAGGATAAGAGCCAGGTTGTCTAAAAATTATGATACACATTAAACTGTTCACAATAGTCTCCCAACTGTATTATTTGATTTTTTTAAAAATGTAAATGTTTAAAATATGAGTACAGAAATCCCATCCAATTATTTACAAACATAAGCAGGAAAGAGCTAGAACTTCCTTGTTTTATGCTATTTAGGAATGGATTTTGAGCATTCAAGGGCCCCCTTCATGACTAATCTGTAATAGGTTAGAGTAGGATCTACAAAAAATACTTAAATTGTGATTCATACTTTCTCAATGAATAAAAGCTTAATAATGACCAATAGTAAGGGAATTGAGACTAAACTATGCTTCTTCCTGACATTATATATTGAGAAACACCCAGCTAGCATTGACTTTGGAAGAAACATTCAATAAACTGATAGCTCTGTAGTTCTGTGGAGATGAGGGCTTGTTCTTTTTATAGAGATTCACATCAAGTCCTTATCTAGAAAACTAATTCTCAAGAGTTATATGTGAGGACTGGTGTCGAACAACCAGAGTGGGATTTATATAATTCTGGGCAACAAACTCTTCATTAGGCAGAAGAGGGGATATCCAGTAAGCTATTATGGATTCAGCCATGGCATTCAAATGTGGAATTGGGACTTTTTTATTCCAATAATCCATCTGCTTTTCATTCACATTAAACTGCCTTTTGAGTTTCTTTATATTCTATAGTCCCACTTTTGCTATTTGAGATAAATACCATCTAAAACACTGTGGGGTTTTTTATTTCATTTTTGTTTGTTTGCATCCCACTTACTAACATGGATGTGGAAACTCTGAAAGGAATACAGGAAAAGCAGAAATTTAAAAAATCTGCATTAGAAAATAAGATCAGTGTTTATTTGCTAACAAATAGCAGCGATAGGGTTCAAACAAAGCATTAATTGCCCATAACTCTACGGAGCTGTACAAAGCACTCTCACATCCACTATTTTATTTCATCTCCTGTCACCTTTAGAAACCAAGATTCTCACTTGTGTCATGATCAGAGGCCTAATAAAACTTGCCAAGATTTTAATCTTCTGACTTCTGTGCTCTTCTCAACCAGTACAACAAGGATAGAATGTTACCAGAGAGGAAACTGGATTAGAGTTCTCGTATAAATATACTCATACACAGGATGGAGTGCCTTATGGAAGTATAACTCAGTCTCCTTACAACCTACCAGGAAACTAAGCAGTCCTCTCTGCACATCAGATTCTTGGTCATCCTCTCGTTTTTACTCTCCAGAGCTTCTGGTTTTTCCAAGCCCATGGCCACACTAAGACTTCACTCTTAGGCATGGCACATGAACTGAAAGGGTACACTCCCGAATCTCAGTTGAAGTTCCAAAATTCTGACAGACAGCTGACAAGGCTGGGGTGAGAAGGGTACCTTTATTCAACTGACTCTCAATAAGGAAAATTGTCTTACTAGTGATGGAAATGGAGTAAAATCATGGGCACCACATTAGACCAATCTGGTTAAATCAACGATTGTAAATGTTTTTGAATAAGTGTTTTGTAATATGATTATACTAAAATCTTGAAAAATTCTAATGAAACCATTATGTTGTAGAAAATCATAAGCCTTTTCAATTTAAGTAGTCATTTCAGTTACTGGCATCAATAAACTTTAAAGTCTAATAATTCAAGGGTGCTGGGGAAAAGAAGTCCATGCCAGCAAGGTAGAGAGAAAAGTGATCGAAAAGGTTGCCAGACAGGTAAGAGCATGAGGACATTCTAAACCTACCCAGGCCAGTACTTGGGGTAGGAGAATAAAAATTCCAGTTGAAAATGTCAAGAGGCAGAATCAAAAATCTGCTTCTAGTGATTTAAGGACTCCAGAAAAAAGACCTGTGGATACTAACAGAGGTCAGTAACAACAACAAAACAAACATCAATATTCAGAAACTGAGAAATGAAGAGAAAGAACTCCGATTAATGAAATCAATGAAACCTCCATAAAGAACAGTAAAACAGATATGAAAATAATCAAGCAAAGAGCATAGAGAATCAATCTAGGAGGTCCAACAGACTATTAGAAATTCCAGAAGGAAAAATGGAAGAAATTATTGAATGAGAACATTTAATAAGCTGAAGATTTATGAGGAATATCATTATGAAGCATCAGAGCAAACCTATAATAATTTCAAGAGATTCCTGGTCAGGGGATATGCCTGGATGGCAGGCCTGGTCTCCAGTTGGGGTGCCTGCAAGAGGAGACCAAGTGATGTTTCTCTCACTCTTTTCCTTTCTAAAAATAAATGAAATCTTTGAAAAATTTCTAGAATGAAAAAATGTGTCTTATAGGCTAGAAATTTTCCATATTCGGACTGAAAATCTCAATTATTATGTAAATATTAAGAAAACATTTTCTTAGAAAGCCAATTGAAAATGTATACCAATTCTCCTACCCTTTAAACACACACAAATACACATATGAAGGAAATACTGGATCTAGTAAACAGAGAATGAAAAACAGACACGTGTGGGAAATGGTATAAAGCCAAAATGACATATTGGACTGCAAGCTATAAAAGTTTTCAGTTGAGTGAAGCAGGACTCAGAGCTGTATAGGACGTCTACAAAAAAAGTGAACTGGTATGCTTCAAAACTGGGAAAGAAAAAATCTAGTGCATACATACTCAACCTGATAGAGAACATTGGAAATTTATGATTAAATTTATTAGAAATTATGAAAGTAAAAGGTAGTCAAAAAATGGGGTACCCTAATACCCCTTCTTAGCTTTGAGCTAAGTATCGTCACAGTAATATAAATACTGATGACTGAAGAAAATTTTTCCTGTCACTACACTGGGAGTGTGAGAAGACAAGGGCATGTGTATGTATGTGTGCGTATGTACATGTGTGTAAAGAAAAACATGTAAGGAATAAAATATTTGACATAATAGAAGATAAATGATGTTTTCAAAGAGATATATAAGAAGTTTCCACTTTGCGCTAACAAGTAAAAACCTGGACCAACTGAAAAATCAACTCTTAATAAATCCATAAGAGAAGGGCGGACCTGGGACAAATGGCTGCCTCTGCGATTGGAAATATAGTCAGAAGAGTACAGGGAGTCACGGCTTACTGGAGCAGAGACTCACAGGACTGGAAACTTTAAAATTACCAAAAAAAAAAAAAAAAAAAGATAAAAGAAGATAAATCCTGAAAGAAGCCAGAGCCAGGGAAAAAACAATCTTACCTAATAGAAGAAAAAAAATAAAAATTTTATTCAACTTCTCTGAAACCATGCAGGAAAGGAAAGAATGGAGTAAAATTTGAAGTGTTGATAAAAACCTCATGAACTTAGAATCCGTACCCTGCAAAGTTATCCTTCAAAAGTGAAGGAGAAATACTTTCCCAGATAAAACATGATGAAATCTGTTACCAGTAGACCTGGCTGCTAAGAAATGTTAAAACAAGTTTTTTAGAGAGAAGGAAAAAAATGTCAGAAACTCAGATCTACAAAAAGAAAGGCAGAGCACTGAAGATATAAACATGATAAAATAAAACATTTTATTTTTATTAACTAATCTAATAAAACTTCAAAATTATAATAGCAACAATGTATTCAATTATGTATATATCTTATATAGCATAAGCTTGTATATGTATGAATTGATGGCAATTATACAAGGAATAGGAGAAAGAAATTAGGATTATTTTGTTGTTATAAGGTACTCATACTACCCATTAAGTGGTTTACTATTATTTGAAAGTGGAATTGGATTAGCTATAACTGCATACTGAGAACTTTAGGAGAACCTCTAAAGTTTCTTTAAAAAGTATAACTGATATACTAAGAAAAGAAAAAATGGAATCATATAAAATGCTAAATTAAAACCACAAAAGGCAGAAAAAGTGAAAGACAAAAATAGGAATAAAGAATAAGAACAACAAACGGAAAATGGTAATGAATACAGTGGACTTGAATCCAATTCTGAGTATCAGTGTTGTAAATGCACTAATTTAGACTGAGATTGTTAGAGTGATTCAAAAAACATCATCCAACTATATGTTGTCTATGACCCACCTTAGATATAAAGACACATAGGAAAAAAACACAACTGTATATACCAAAATAACCACAAAAAGAACCTCAAAACAGTGAGTTGGTGGTAGGGAATATACAACTCTCTTTCCTTTTCTTGTTTCAAACCTACCATGAATATGGTGCTACTGTAATAATATAAGTTATTAAACACACACAGTTAAAATCTTATGATTTTTTTTTCTGGGTGGTAGAATTGGCTGATCTTTATTTTCAGGTTATTTTGCCTTTCATCCATTCATAATGTCTATTTGTGGCAAAAACAATGCTATTTGTTCAGCAAATCACTTGGGTTTTTTTCCTAACACATATGATGATTACACTTCCCCGACTCCCTTAGTGGGAATTGTTTGGCTGAGTACTGGCTGATGCAAATGTGGAGAAGTGATGTATGCCTGCCAGGCCTGGCCATAAAACCCCTGCAGGATCTACCATTCTAGCTCATCTGCTTCCACGGCAAGTTTGGAGATTAAAAGTTGGCACTGTTATAAAGCAGACAAGTCTGGATCCCTGGGAACCTAGAGGCTGCCATGCTGAAATATGATGAAGCCACTAATACAACATTACTAAATATTGTCAGTGGAAAACAGAAACTAAAATGCTCCTTCCAAAATACAAACCTTTAATAGTGGCCCATGATCTACTGAATGAAGTCCTCAGCACAGCATACAGGGTCCACCATGATCTGGTCCCATGCAGTTTACATTCTAAAAATCTCACCATCCTTCCTAAATGCTCATGTAACTGCTAAACCTGCTCTTCCCTGTTACAGTATTGATCACAACTGTGTTGTAATTAGTTGGTTACTCATCAGTCCTTTTCACTAGTTTGTGAGTGTCCAATGAGGCAGCAGCTATCCTTCTTCTTCACAGATGTTATTTTCAAAGCTTAACACTTCATGTGTCAGGCATATAAAGGATGGTCAGTTAAGTATTTGCTGAATAAATAAACATGTTCCTGAATGTTCATAGCTTCCTAAAATACCACAAAATTTTAGAACCTTAGAAAGCAGAGAAAAGCTATTTTCATCTATCAGAACACACTCTCTTCTAAAATAAATTCCCAATCCCTGAATATCTGACTGGCTAGTCCAAAGCTTTTACAATATTACTGGAATGAAACCAAGAGCCAGGAATCACATAACATCCTTTTAGAGTAGAAATGGTTTCTAGGTAAGTCTTTTATGGGTCTTCAAGGCTTTAAAAATTCTGACTTCCTAAATTCAGAAATATTTTTTTTGTCTTGGAAATCTGCAACAAAATTATTCTTAGGTATTTTAAATGGCAGCAAATTCTGAATTATTTTGCATAAAAAGCAACCTTAGAGATATAATAAAAATCACCACCATAACTCAAAATGTTCCCCTTGTGAGGAGACATACTCAGAAAAGCACTGTATTTTATGCTACTTAGAAACTTTAGGTTTAATAAAAGCCCTTCCATTAAATATAAAATCATTATTTTACAATGTATTAAAACTGCACCTTTCAAAGTTGAGAGTCTTAGATGTTACTTTAATAGTATTCATGAAATATAGTTATTTAAGAAGCTTAGTGTTTTTAAAAATCTGATCTTACTGTATACAGAAAACTAGATTTTTAAAAAGTGTCTTCTTTTACATGGATTATATCTTCAGATACGAAGAACCAAATTACTCTTTGGTTTTATTACATGAGAAAAACAACACGCAGGCCTTTAGTTAAACAACTTTTGATATTTATATTACATTGCACAGATAAGGATTATACAAATTAATAACACAAGTTATTTCTTAAATTTCAAACATTTTCTAAAATGTTATTACAGCAGATGCTTAAGATATTAAAACACAGAGGTGGAAATCATACTCTAAATAGTTAAATATGACACTGAAAATACTGCATACTTTAAAGAAAAATTAAATTGTGTGCTCAAATGCTCTACCAACTAAGTAGCAGGGCAACTAACAACTACAAATAGGTCATGGTAGTCCATCTTTATGTATGTATTTATATGATTATTCTTTAACCATTCCTCTGGAAATGCATAATGAAAACATAAATCCTCTATACCTAAAATATATGGTGCAGTGTACTATTATCTATGATTTTATACAACTACTAACTCAAAGATAAAAGAGACCACACTAGGAAAGAAGAAAAGATTTTTAATAGGAACTGGTTTTAATTGAATTAACGAAATGAAAAGATAGTGAAGCCTGGGGTTGCTACTTACATGAAAGAAGATTTTAAAAAATAATCACTGCACAAAATACAAAGGGTAGGCTTATGCTGTAATATTAAATTTTTCTCCAACTTTTCCTTGACTGTTCAAGAACAAATTAAAGTTTCCACAGCAAATTTGTTTTCAAAATGCCGAATCGTAACACAATTGCTGACTTCACGTTTCTGAATACCTGTTTGGGAGGGGAAAGTTTTTAAATTTTTGATTCTTTAGTAATAACAACAGAGATTAATCCCCATAGTTATTAGACATATATGAAAACACTTTACTCTATATTCTATGAATGTCTATAGTTTGATTTCTTAACATTAGAGACAATAATTTTCCTCCTATCTGAACTAAGTGTCTTACCAGATCTTAGTAACAAATAACAATGTTATATGTGTAAACTTTGAAATGTATCTTGACTATGGTTGTGATTTGTTGAAACTTCACACTAAAAAGAAAGTATTTCATTATATGCATTTCGCCTGACTTTTTCTAAAAAGTATGAATCATGAAGATAATTTAAAAATTTGAGAAATCAAGGAGGAGGTTTCAGGTGACTCATCAGCCCAGGTAAAGAACACTATTATTAAAAGTACTAACAAAAGCCAGGAAATCACTTTTACTGGTTACTGCAGTTCCAAAGAAATCACACCATAGTGTATTTAAATGTCACTTCTTCCTTTCTTACAACTCTGTCACATGTACTTCCATTTAATTTTTATAATAATCTTCAAAGGAAATGGGGAGATACTATAATCCTTATTTCTTCAGATGAAAAAGCAAAGTTTTAAGTGATTTGGTAAAGCCATATTAGTTGTGTCAATAC
This sequence comes from Phyllostomus discolor, assembly GCF_004126475.2. Classification (NCBI taxonomy): domain Eukaryota; kingdom Metazoa; phylum Chordata; class Mammalia; order Chiroptera; family Phyllostomidae; genus Phyllostomus; species Phyllostomus discolor. Next base: position 47,605,036 of record NC_040913.2, on the reverse strand, counting down.
CTTAATTCTTCAGCCAAATACCTTAGTAATTAAACTGTTGTTATCTTCAACAAGATTCAAAAGGCAAACAACCTGTTTAGAATCTAGATCCCTGAGCACACAGCTGAAGAGCTTCTCCAGAGACCTATCAGATAAAAAGAACCCTTGCAGTATGGCTGTACCAAAGGGGTAGGATGGAAAGTTGGACTGGGTGACTACAGAGAGTAACAAGGTAATGATATTTCACATTCACCTGTTCTTTCTGAAAAGAGTGGACTTAAGAGTCAAGACGATTCTTCAGAAATCTACAAATATTACACAATGATAAAGGAGATTTTTTTTTCCTTCACTCATGGCAAGCATATTGGTAACAATGACAAGCCCATATCTACATACAGTTTAACACAATGAAGTAAAACAAACTTTTCTGTTAGCACTTTAGAAAGTATTACCTTTAATGGTTTCTCTGCGTTGCAATTTGTAAGTTTCCTTGTCATGGCACAGTCGATAAATAAAGAAACCCAGGTGGTCAACGTTTTCAATGCGATCAGTGATAACCATGTGTTCATGAATCAGATATGACTGAGGCAAATAGGTTCCAGCCTATATTTGAAAAAGAATATATTATATAAATATCTCAAGGCCTATGTTGAACAGACAAGGAAAATACACAAAATTCCTAAAAATTATAGTGGAATAGATGCTGGCAAACTACTGCCTACCATCTGTTTTTATATAATTTTATTGAGAAACAGTTATGCCCTTTTGTTTACATATTGTCTACGGTATCAGAATTGAATAGTTGTAATACAGATTTTAAGATTTTATTTATTTTAAGACAGAGGGTAAGGGAGGAAGAAAAAGGGAGAGAAATATCAATATGAGGTTGCCTCTCATGCACCCCCTACTGGGAACTGGGCCCTCAACCCAGCATGTGCCCTTGCTGGGAATCGAACCTTTTGGTTTGCAGGCCTCAGTCTACTGAGCCACACCAGCCAGGGCTGTAACACAGGTCTCACTTCTTGAAAGCCTCCTATTTATTTTCTGTCCCTTTAGGAAAGCTTAAATATAATTTCCAAATTATATTTTAATTTCAAAATTAAAAGGGAAACAAACAAAACCATGAGTCCCAGTTCTTCTTAGCTGTACTTCCAGTAAAATGGGACTCTATAGGGCTAGATTCTCAAAAAGAAATTTCAGGATGCTACAGCAGCATCATTAATAGTATTTTACAATTGTATACCTTTATGTTAATAAGTAACTCCAGCAGGTTTCTGGGTGGCATAACAATGGAAGTATTCAGAGGAATCACATAGCACTTATCCAGGTTAAGATCTAAATAGGCTGTGAGTTTCTGAGAAGAAAAAGATGCATTTTTATTAAATTAATATTTATAACACAGGCAACAACTGGACTTTTAAGAATAACATGTACCATTACAATGGGTTGGCTTTAGAATGCGTGAATCACTTGTACATCAACATCTCAAGACTTTGTAGCAACAGGAAGGAAAGTAGTAATGGTGGAAGAAAAATTATTGCTACTAAGAAGTAAAATTCTTATCAGGGGTTTGTTTCTATAATAACTGATGATAAACTATTAAAATTAACTGCAAAAAACCTATCACCTGATTAACATATTCAGTTAGTTCCCTCACTTATAAACCCTAATGCCCTCCAAGGCATCCATCCGTTGTATGTAAAAATGAACTTCTCTCCTATGCATCTAGAATAGCACCAATTAATACTATCCTTACAGAACTGAATTAACAGACAATTGAATAATTGTCTGTATTCTTGTGATTTGTGCAAGAAATCCTGGTTAGAAAGACTGTGAATAGATAGTTTTGAGGGTTCAAATGAGTTAAGTAAACCATGTAAATAAACATTTAGATTTTTAAGAGCTCTGTAAGCATTAGCTATTATTATTTACTACTTGCTTTGGATTAAGTTTATTACTTTGACGTTCAGTGACTTTCCAAATTGGCTAACAAACATTCATCAGATGTATTTTATCAGGGATGAAATGTCTGTGAAGCTAACTTCAGCAATATGCCTCAGTCTTCAAAATGGCAAACATATGCTGATATAAAATCTACAAGTAACATGAGAACTTCTGAATCCAGATTTGAAAAACACAAAACATTCTTGGGACAAAAATTATTGAGGGAATTTAAATATCAACTAAATATCAAATAATATTATATCTATTACCTTGTTAATTTTCTTAGATTGGTAATTATGTGGATATGCAGACTAAATCCTCATTCTTAAAGAGATAATAGCTTAAGTATCTAGGAGTTGAGACAAATATGAGAAAAAGAGATGAAGAAAATGATAATATTTTGTAATCAGGTGGAGAATTTGGGAAATCAACGTTTCTGCATTGCACACCAATTTTGAATAGCTGGGGGAAAATGCAGAATGAAAACTTAAAAATAGATTAACAAGCCCATCAAATATTGAGTTTATTTTGTAGGATAGAAAAAACCCAAGTTTATTTTTTCAAGTAAAAAATAAATCTAAATAGAATGAATTAGCAAATATAGAAATTAAAACTAAAAAAGTATTAAGAACTTGCATTGTTTTCACAATTTGGGACACCTGGCTCACCTTGTTAAAGTCATGAACAATGTTGGCAGGATCACTGTCTGCGAACTCTGGGACAGGCACGCTGATGAATTCAACTTCATCTTCCTCAAAGATCTTAATATTTTCCTCAATTGTCTGGTAGCGTGCAGCTGGGGCATCTGCAGAAGGCTCATTTAAGATGACATCATCTTTGATGTACTTTATTCCACAGTAGTACACATCATCTGGCTATAGAGAATTTAAACACTATTTCAGTAATTCAGTGGCAGACAAGTTTCTAAATGTAAGCATTACTTAAGCTGTCACCTCTATCTAAATAGTAGTTTGCTTATAAACTCTTACTTTAGATGATAAGTCAGAAAGTTTAATTACAGAATTCACATGTTCTTTAAGATCAGGTTTTGAGGTTTTATAAAAAAACAGATTCAGGAGAAAAGCAGCCGATTTCCCCTTTTTGTGATGCACAAAAATAGAATATAAAAGCAATTATCCATCTGGTGACAAGCAAATTTAAAGAAACATATAGGCCTATTTCTACCTATAGGCATTTTGCATGTTTCTTCTGAAAAAACATACTTTTAAAACTTTTGATATGATTCACTGATTCAATAATTTTTCTTGTATTAGCCAAAAGAGGATTACTTTTTCTGAAATTTTCACAGGTATACAGGTCTGTTTTTTTTCCTTAAAATATATCACAATTAAGTGGAAAATATCACATTACACCAAATTACAAATATTGTAAAAAGTATACATGTGTAATAAAGACCAGAGTATTTAACAAACATTAAGACAACAAATATCTCTAGATAGTGAAACTGCAAATTATTTTTCCTTTATTAAATATATTTCTTATAAAAATCATTTTCAACAAAGTGGTTTTCACTAATGTCTATTAACACACTGTCATCTTGAAAACAAAGAAAATGAGCATGAAATTTATACATCTTCTGGCAGAAGAGTTCAAAATCAGTTACTTAAAATATCCTAATTAAATCTCATTAAAATAATTTAGTTATTTTAATTATTCAGATTTTATATTTTCTCTAAATTTTAAAAATATTAAAACGTTTGAGGTAGTCAGTCATAAAAGCTCATCTTCCAAGATTCCTTCAAGAAAAATAATAAACCTATTGAATTATTGCCCAGAAAAATTTATCACCAAACAGGGATGATAATTATAATCTAAAGAAAAATCTGAAATTAACCCACTAGGATTACTATTAAATACTTAAGTTTCAAATAACCTCCATCTTAAGTTACTTCAACATACTGCTGAAGTCACATAATTCTTTGGAGAAACTAATGACTGAGAAAGAGGCAAAGAGAAGTACCCCAGTGTATCCTGTCTGTCAGTCTAAAAGGCTGTCACAGTCTAAAAACTAGGCAAACAGGTTCAGGAGACTTTTAAACATACCCTCAAAATGGGACCACCACTCTGGTTAAAGGCCACAGACTAAAATGCAGGCTTAGAGCAACTTTCTAAGGAAAGGCAAAAAAGTCTTAGCATTTTCACACTTACTTGAAGTGCAAAATATTTGTACAGGTATGCTCCTCCTAGAATGACACCTGCAAGCATAAATTGCTAGTCCAAAACACATGCACCAACACCAGGCTCTTCTCTGGCCAACTGGCACCACTTCATCTGGGTCCTAAAATATGAAAACAGAAAGATGGTCAACATCACATTTATAGTCAGAGTCACAGAAAGGTCAGGCCTGAAAGAAACCCTAATGATTACTGTTTTATAAACAAAGATAAAAGACCAAGGAGTCAGGTGTCTAATCAAGATCAAAGTGGCGGCACTAAGTCTCATCATAATGCCTCTGGAGCTAAGAAACCAGTCCCTTGGGAGATACACTCCACCTGCTACCCATATCTCTATAGCAATAGCACACTCCATAATTTCTATTTTCTGTGTACAGCATTTGGTGATTAATATATCTTGACATATAAAAATTCAGAAAAGGTGACAACACAACTTAGTCGTGAAATATTATGGTGCTGAGCCTTGTATATTACAACTCAGGGTATAATTATTTGCAGTAGAAAAATAGTCTAGGAAATCTTCAAATAAGAAGAATGGCAAAGGAAAGATTCAAGGGGGGGGTGAGGGGGAGAAAGATCCAATTAAAAAAAAACCCTTATATAGTCAAGATACATAACTAATATAACAATTGTTGGGATTTTGATACACTCAAGGAAATAACTGAACATTAGAATGCCTTCTGGGGTCAAGTTCTGAGATACTCCTTTTTCCCTCCTAACTCAGTTTCCTCCTCTTGTCACTTCAAAGTAATAACTAATCTCTTATTTATACCTAGTTTCACGTGCAAACATCAGACAAAGGAGACTCACTGCTGGCATTACATTACTGCTGGCTCAAGAAATAATCTAGTCAATATATTGCAATGACTATGTATGGTGCCAGGTGGGTAATGAAAGTATCAGGGGGACGGAACACTGCAAAATATATGATGGTCTTACCACTAAACTGTGCGAGTGTTCTATAGTACTTTGCTGTAGTCGGCCGTACTTATCAATGTACCAGATACATAAGACAATGAGGACACTGCAAAGGAGTAGTTTGTAATGAAAATAAGATTAGGAGAATTTATTAAGCCATATAAGATATTCCACCTGTGAATAAAAAGTTATAAGCATTCCATGAAGTCATAAGGTAATAAGACAATTACATGATAAAATACAGTGTTTTGCTTGAGTCCTTATGTGACTGACATAATACCCAGGGAGATAAGAAATAGTTTCTAGTATAATTAATTTTAGGTTGGAGGCAGAGAGAAGGGACAGAAATAGTCCATTTGTAAACATTAGGTATGAACTGTAGACACAGTCAAACATACATACAACACCCACCATTTGGCAGGCTCTCTTTTCTACTAGCACATAACAGAATGGCCAAAGAGCATGGGCAGACACTTGTAAAAGACATACAGCCCTACCAAATTGATGGCAAGGCCCTGTGGTTATATCATTTTTTAACTGGTCACCAAACATATTTCCAAGAATGTCACTATGTTCTAGACACTAGTTATATCTATAGCCTCTGTCAAGAAGAAATCATTCAAAATCAGCCTGGGAAATAAATATGCAGAAAGAACATATGTATGATGATACGGGTTTCTACAGAATTTACGAGAGCACAAGAGGATGATATTGTTTAGGGAAGACTCTCCCAGGGCAAAAAAATACTGGAATGGGATGTTTAAGGACAAATATCTATTGCCCAGCAGAAAGACAGAGTTTAAAGGGCATTATATGTAGGGAAAAAAAAATGAAATCATGAAACTAGAATGTGTATCTCCAAGGGCCACCGGTGTTACAGCTGGGTGCCTAATATGTTAGAAAGGGGAATAAGATGAGAATGGAAGAGGTAACTAGAACAGATCAAAACGTGAGTGTGTAGCCATGCTATGGAGTTTGAATTCTCATGCTCCACTAAAAAATCACCTTTTAGGTCTCTGCTCTCCGCCAGTGAGAATACAAAGAGAAGACAACTATCTACAAATCAGGAAGCAGGCTCTCTCACCAGAAGTGAATCTCACTACGCCTGATCTGGGACTTCCCAGCCTCTAGACTGTAAGACATAAATGTTTTTGTTTAAAGCTAAAGAACAAATAAACAAACTAACAAAAAGCACATTTTTAAGAGTATGACAATAAAACAAAAAATTTGAATTTCTCAAAGAATTTATTTATAAAAATACTCCCTATCCATAAGCCATTTGTTCAACCCTCAACAATGTGAACCATAGCTTGAGAATCAGAAAATAAAATCTTGAATTGCTAATGATTAGACCCAAAGTCATGAAATGCTATTAGGTATTTGAAGCTCATCTAAGTCTTTTTTCTTCTGTAAATTTATAGTGATCACTTTCTACTTGCATTATAGTAACTCACATACAGATCTTATCTCTCCCCTATTAGGCTACAAGGTTCTTATAAATATCCATTCATATTCATGTTATAGTACAGTCATACAGGCATGTGCTTCATGCAAGGATGTACATATACAAATGTGGTTCCCATAGATTATAATGGAGCTGGAAAAATGCCATAGGCTAGTGACTGCATAGCTGTCATAAAGCAATGTGTTATTCCTGTGTTGTGGTGATACCGGTTGTAAACAAACCTACTATACTGCCAGTTATATAAAAGTACAGCAAAAAATTATATACAGTATGTAATAATCTTGATAATGATAATAAACAGCAACGTTACCAGTTTATTTATTTACTATAGTATACTTTTTATTGTTACCTTAGAGTGCACTCTTTCTTAATTGGGTTGGCCAAAAAGTCCATTTAGTTTTTTCCATAAAACAAAAGACATTATTATTCATTTTCACCAATACCTTAATTGCTTGGATATTTTGAGTATGTTGTCTCATGCAGAATTTTATTAATTAGTTTATGTGTGCCATGAGATGTAAAAGGGCTGAAAATCCCTGCTCTATAATGTTCACACAATGACAAAACTGCCCTAACACATTTCTCGGTATGGATCCCATCATTAGGTAATACATGTCTGTACTGGTAGCTTGCAACAACCTTGGCACTTAGTTGGTACTCAACAAATATTTGATGAGTAAATGAAATTTACTCAGGTTTTTTTTAAAACTTTTTTTTTAATGACCCATAAGTTGTATCAGCAGGCAGTATAATGATATGGTGGGAGCAACATAAGAATTCATGACATACAGTGGCTACTTAACAAAGAATATTAGCCCTAAGTACTTAGCCCAGTTTGACATTTATTAAGGGCCTGTTATTTGCAATGTACTGTATTAGATCCTATGGGAAATTCAAGTGTGATTAAGACATGGTTTCATATCTTAAGCAATTTAGAGCCAAAAATAACATTATGCATGACAAATAAATGACATGCCATAATACAACTTGAGTCATAGAGCGGCATTAAAGTATTTTCAAGATAGAGTAGTTTTAATCTAAGTAATTTATTAAGTAATTTGAAATTATTAAATTTTACACTTGAAAGAGTAAGCTTAAAGAAAAAGTCACACACAGCTCTGCCTGGTGTGGGCTCAGTGGATTGAGCACTGGCCAGCAAACCAAAGGTTCACCAGTTTGATTCCCAGTAAGGGCACATGCCTGGGTTGTAGACCAAGGGTCCCAAGTGGGGGGGGCACGAGAGAGAGCCACACATTTATGTTTCTCTCCCCTCTCTTTCTCCCTCCCTTCCCTTCTGTCTAAAATAAAAAATTTTTAAATTTTTTAATAAAAAAATAAAAAGACACATAAATGCAAGAAAAAAACCCCACGACTATCTCAAAATATGTAGAAATGTACTGCACAAACTCCATCTCCCATTCATAATAAAATCCCTTTGCAAACTAGGAAGCAGTGAAATTCTTTAACATGAATGAAATTAACCATCAAAAACTACAGCAAACTCCATACTTAATGGTGAAACTTCAGACTTACATCATACCCTTTCAAGTCAGGAATATCTTAAGCAATTTAGAGCCAAAACTGTTCTTTGTTATCCCTTCAACACTGTGCTAGAGATCTTAGCTAGTACACAAATGACAAGAACGGGAACAGATACAATGATAGAAAAGAACCCAAAAGGACTGACATGTGTAAAGAATATAATTGCCTATAGAAAAATCCAAGAAAGTCAAATTATTCCAAATTAGAGTTCAGCAAGACTGCTGAATATCAGTAATTAAAAAAAATCAACTAAGTCATTATAACTGCCCCAAACTAAAAACAACACAATATCCTCTAACCAATGGATGGACATACTCATATAAATTTGGTATAGTCGTAATGAATCAAAAACATGCAAGTGAAAGAAGTCCAACACAAAAGACTACTCACTGCATGACTGCATTTATATGACATTCCAGAAAAGGCAAAACTATAGTGACAAAAAAGTTGCTTAGTGGTTGAGATGGCCAAGTGTTGGTGAGGGGAAGATAGCAGAGGCATGAGGAAACCTTTGAGCCTAATGGAAATGTTTCATATCTTGATTGTAGTGGTGAATATATTACTTTATACAATTATTAAAAATTCAATCAAATTGTACACATAATATGGGTCAATTTTATTGCATGTAAATTCTATTTCAATATGGGTAATGAGGGAAAAATCAACAGATCCTACATATCAAGCAATTAAAGAAAGTCCAATACCACCAAATGCTTGGAGGAAAGTATCAACAAGAAGAACTGGGACCTTTTACACAGCTGATAAGAGTTAGTACAACTGCTTTGGAGAATAATTTGGCAGCAACTAATAAAATTAAAGACATATACCCCAACACCCAGCAATTCCATTTCCACGTATATAGCCCAGACTTTTGTACACATACAAAAAGATATAGGTCTAATAATAACTACTGCAGAATTGTTAATAAGAAAAAAATGGAAATAACCTAAATGTCCATCAAGTGGAGAATAAAGCATTATAACAGGGGTGTCCAGCCTTTGGCATCTCTGAGCTGCACTGGAAGAAAAGTTGTCTTATTGGGCCACACATTAATACACAAACACTAATGAAAACTGATGAACACAAAAAGGGTTTTAAGTAAATTTATGATTTTGTGTTGGGGCACATTCATAGCTATCCTGGGCCACATGTGGCCCACGGGACTGATACCCCTGTATACAGATTCACATAGTAATACTTAAAATGAAATCAACTATCATGGTTGATTTTGACATAAGTCTCAGAAAATATAAGCTGAACCCCCCAAAAATAAACAAAAAAGAGGCAAGTTGGATAATACATACAGGTATGATTATGATATCTAAGACTTTAAAAACACAAAATTGTATTCAAGCTTCTTTGTTTTTGTATGCTTAGATTACTTCTAAATTAAAGAACAACACCAAAAATCAACAAGAAAAAGGAAATAACTCATAGAACAAGAACTTTCTTCACTAGGGTATATGAACTTTACCTGGCTTAATTTAAAGTTACAAAAACATAGCCTTCCCCCATGTACTGCAATAAAACTGATGCACCTTAAATTATGCTGATGAGGTAAAAGATCTCCCATAGGTACTATACAATTATCATTTCTGATCTTTTAAAATATAAAGTTTTACCCCCAATTTATAAATGAAGGGCACTTAAGCACACACTGGCCCACAGTTACCACTCAACAGCAGGCATAGAAAGACAAGACTTTCAAAAGCATTCTCACTCTCGCACTGTGCTAGTTTCTGGTTCAAATAAATCTTATCACATGATAAAGTAAGACTGTTTAATTATATTTTAAGCAAAATGAGGGACAAATTCTGTTCTGGTACTTCAATTACTTAAGAATTAGGTCACCTCAACCAGTCCCCTAAGAAGCCTCAGCAATGTACTTCAATATAAAGTCAGTCAAAATGCAAGGGTTTTCATATAGCAATTTTATTCTTTTCCCATATTAACAAAGCACTTCATATCCTGGGCACTTCTATTTGAGCCTTCTTTTTAAGGATGAATGAAGAGACATATTTTCAAAGTTCTCAGATATACTGTTTTGCATTATTATAGCAAATGCAACAATGCTTTAAGAATCAGAATACTAAAGAGGAAATATCTGTTAGGGATTAAAAATTATATTACAAAAAAGACAAAAAGCAATGTCATAAAAACACTTTAGGTATAAAAATAAGACAGAAATACAGAAAAGAATCATTACAATTTATTTAGTTCAGAGTAGCATGAGCTACTGAACATTCAGAAGCAGATTTAGTTATTTAGAAACATGTACATTTTAAACATATTTGGTAATATGGATAAACATGGGGATGCACAGGCCAGCTGCCCATGGATATGCTGCTTGGCATGTACACTGTTTTCCAAAATATAGAATTAGCTGCAAATGAACACTTGAAAATTAATGATTCAAGTTTTCAAATAAATGGATTTCTGATTAATGGTCTAGTTTTCTCAATTCCTTTCTCATCATTTTCATCCAGAGTTAAAAACAAAACACACCAAGTTCCTGGTACAGCACATGGTTTTAAACCTTGATCCTTATTTCCATCTATGACTAAGGTATGCTCCCTTCTCAGAACCTCATTTTATAAAACAACCAGTCTAAACCACTTCCCTTATATAAAGGCTTTTGAGTTTCTGGATAAAGGCTAAATTAATATGGTTAATAAAACACCTTAATCTTTAAAAGACAGAATAGACATTCTTTTCTTAAGACAAATGGAGGTAGAGGAGAGCAGGAATTGGATCAGACCAAAGAAAACCCTTGTTCCCAAGGGCTGCAGGAATCAAAGAGCTGTTCCCAGAAAAGGTAAAACGAAAATGACAGAGGGCCACTAATGTTATACCATCTGTATGACATTCTAGAAAAGGAAAGCTCTAGGAACAGACACAGGGAGGGGGTTGAGAGACAGGAATGACTGCAAAGTTGTATGATGGAATTTCTGAAGTGTCAGGAAAATACTCTGTATATGACTATATACATTTGTCAAATTAACAGACCTAAATACCTAAAAAGGCCAAATAGTTCAGTATTCAATATTTCAGTAATTGAAATTCCTCTCTTTTACCAAGTTATGAGCAGCAAGGACATGTTTGCCACACTCCCCCCCCCCAACAAGACCCAATTAATGATACTGAAGAAGCTGAAAAAGATTATAACTTATAAAAAAGAGAAGATAAGACTGGTAGCAGAAAAGAAATGTCAAAATTTTTGGAGGATGGCAAACAGTTGAACAAGTGGTATTTAACTTCTCCATCTCAATGACCTCATCATAATGTGGATTATCTCACAGAGTGTTTGTGGGGATTAAATGAGAAAATATATGTGAAGCATTTAAATCATTATTTGGTACATAGTAAACAGGAAATGCTTAATAAATGACAGTGATTTAGCTGGGAAAAGGTAAGCTGAAAACCAGTACCTACTAAGGTTGAAGCCAATAAAAAGCAATCTACAGCAGAATGAAAAAGGCCAATTGGAAAAACACATTACTGGAGAAGCAAAATTAAATAACTTTGAATAAGAATTTCAAAATAAACAAAAACCCTGATTATCATTTAAAATCTACTTTTAAATTTCCAAAATGCTTTCTTACTATATTCTTAAACCACAAACATTATGTTGAAATTACTCCAACATAATTTACTTAAGATTTTTACTGAATTTACTGAAGATTACTTATTATTAAGCTATAAAAAATCAAACATTGTTTGCATTTTCCCTCATTTAAATCAGTATTTGAATTTTGCTTTCTCATTTGACTTTTCAAAGAAGCTAGCTACTACCTCAACTATGGTGTAATTGAGGGTAGTAGCCTACCTTAACTAGTTCAGGTAGTAGCAATCTCACCTATCCATACTGGACCCATCCACCTTACTGGACCTCACCTATCCATATACTAGGTGACAAAGTCCACAAGGGGAAATAATATGTCTGACATACCAAAAGGGAGCAGTTTTCCAAGTGATTGTCATTTACATGGGTTAACAGAGTTATTGCATTACTTGGAATTCCATGTCCTTGGAATAGGGGAGAAATTCAAAAATTAATCTAAAATTACATGCCTACAAAACAGATTTCTCATTGTTGGGATCCGCCTTGCCTGGTTTCAAAAGCTGTAAGCCCCCCATGGCTAAGGCTGGGTTAGGGACCTTCAGACCATAAACCACTAAGGAGACAAAGCTTATCTCCCTGGCAGGGGTGCCACCTCAGCCCCTTTTACTTCACCCTGCCTGACCCCCAATGCATGATCGGTTAGCCAATGACCAGTAAGATACCTCAAGGGAGGGCCGACCTGAGACAGGCATGATCATGGGGGGCCCCCAGGAAAGGACTTGGGGGGATATAGCAAAAGGGGGTGATGCATCCTCGCCCCTCGGCTTTGACATAGCCTGAGTCCTCATTCTGTCTGCCAGAAGTCTCCTAATCTCTTGGCTACCTTACTTCCCCTGCCTGACTTAAGCCTGAAACAATGACAGAGGGCAGTGTAGCCCTGTGCTGGAAAGGGCAGGTTCCCCAGGGTGATCAGACCTAAGAAAGAATACATAAAATCCTATGAAACCTGCTTTGCTAAGAATGCTCTCAATTTTCTGATAAGAGTCCAAGCAGGATATGAGTTTGTTTCCCAAAGTTTTGTAGGCCTTTAGCTAACAGACCCTGACTCAGAATAAGCCCTCATAGTTCTTTGTGTGTTATCTATTGTTTGATCATTATTGCCTGCCAATAATTGATGAGCTTTACCTGTATTCCTGTGCAAAATGAACCCAATAAAACCCATTGAGGAAAAGGCTCTTGGCCCTTCTCCTTTGAAAGATCCTCCCCAAGCAGATCATGTCTTGGTAGACTTATTCTCCTTTGTGGCGGATGGAGGGGCTCTGCAGGTGGAGGCCCCCCACATCTCATTAACATCCTTTACTGTTAACAATTCCTACAATAAACAAGCAGCAGTACAGGCACAAAAAAATAAATTTTAAAGTTGCTGCATAACAATATATTGTGAGAAATCTGTAAAATCTGAACCAAGTATTGACATCATATAAAATCAGTGCAGGCCTAGGTTAAAAAAATAGGTCAGAACTAAAAAAGTAAGCGATTCACCAGATGGAGAAAGGGCTGACAGCTAGGGGTAGGGGCTGGAGAGGTGGAGACATTGAGTAAAACAGAAAAAAAAAGAAAGAACGAACTCATGGACAGGGACATCAATGTGGTGATGAAGGGAGGTGGAGGAGGTTATAGGAGGTATAAATGGTGATAGATGAAGACTTGACTTAGGGTAGTGAACACATAATATCAGTGTACAGATGATGTGTTGAAGAATTATGCACTTGAAACCTGTATAATTTTGTTAACCCAGTGTCCACCCCTGATAAATTCAATAAAAATAAATAATAAAGGAATAAAAAATCAGGCTGAAAATGCTTTTAGTGCTAGAACTTAATCACTTTTATATCATTGGGGCAAAGAGATATCTGGTCAAACAGAATATTAGTGTATGAATATGTACCTTAAAAATTTTCTATTCTTTTTTCTACAAATTTTTAACACATGTCCTGTTTGCCCCCAAAATATTCATCAGTGGCACTTGTAGCTGCAGCTTTTATTTACCCCGAAATAACTCCTGAATTACAGTCCTAACCTTACCCATGAAAACATCTCGCTTTTATTACTATTTTCCCATCACCCTAGTATATCCACAGTCTTTGGAAACAAATGACATCATTCTATTTATAGCATTCTGTTGTTAGTAGTGGCAACGAGCTGCACTTTTTTTTTACCTAAGCCAGGAATGGGTTAAGACACATTTTGGTGAGAATTAAAGGCAATGGATAGTCCAAAAAAAAAAAAATCTTAGACCACTAATAGGCAGGCATTTATAAACAATAGCATTACATGAAAACGTTACTTACTGTGAATTATACCCTTTACTAGGAGTAAATAAATTGGTCCAGATCGATTTCTTCTGCCACTAACTAAACCATGAGTTTATATTGTTCCTAAAAAAGAGTATCAATTGTCTTCCTGAAAATTTTAAAGTATGATGCTCTAATCTCTATAATTCATTATAAAATTAAGTGTCAAGATTAGAAGAGAGAAAAAAAGCAAACTTGTTCTAGACTCATTTTTATATAAATCTTGGGTCTCAATGTTATTCAACAAGATAATTACATTCATATTCAAATATGAATTATTCCACTTAAAATGCAGAACTTTTAATAAGAGAATTCCAAGTATATTATTCTAAAAGCATAAAATAATTTCATCTTCTAAGTTGAAAATTTTGAAAGTTATGCAAGATGAGTACTAGAAAAATAATTCCAGTTCCTGAGATTAGGGATATGTATCTCTATATAGTGAACATGTAAAAGGTGCTTTGAACCCTTATGCCTAGCACAAAATGCATGTACAATCAATATTCAGTAGTCATTTGATCTTGTTCCCTTATTCCATCACTCCCCTAGCTTTTTGATCCAGGGGTGTTGTTTTCATGTGAAAGCAGACACAGGCATTTAAGTAGGTTGTGATTAATGTGGTTTACGTAATTGGTTAGTCTATCTGAACTACACTAGGTGCTTCTTGAATGTTGGGTGCTTAGTAATTTACAAATTCCTAGTCTAGTGTCTGGCCATGCAGCAGGTACCTCTGAATATATGATCAGTTCAGTTCTCAGAAAGAAAAGATCCTGTGTAAAAGGACCATGAAAAGTCCAACACATCATTTTACAGACAAATACAAGGACAGAGAAGCTAAGATAAATTATTTGCATACTATCAAAGAACTAATAAGGCCTAATATCATCTAACCCCATGTGCATCTTAGGGAAGGAAAAGCATGAAGCTATTAATTAGGTCAATCATCTGACTCAGGTAAATTAACTCTGGTAATAGATAAAGTGACACCATGTCACAATTGGATAATACTCATATTCAACAATAGTAGCAAACAAACAAGAAAACCTCAGCGTAAGTTTCTATAGAATTCTGCTATCATAATGGGTTTACTTCAACTGAACCATACATACAGCAAGTACAATGTGTTGGATTTTTATTTATTATTCATCAAATTACAAAGCATAGTAACAAAGAGTATTAGAATCATATTCACAGAAGCAAAAATAATAAAGAAAAATAATTCAGGCATACCAGCATAAAAGTATTTTGAAATAAATGAAAAAGATATTAATTATGAAACAAAACCTAAAAGTATTAAAGCCACAAATCACAAAGTTGGTAGTGAGTTGTTGCTCTAAAATTACTCATGAAAGAGACAGTTTGAGGACTTTGAAAAGGGAGAACAGAAGATGCTTTATGTTATTTTTCTTTAGGCCATCCTGTCTGACTTTAAACTAGTGCTAATAATAATGCAGATGGTTTCCATTATTTATTATTAATTATCATTGAGTCAATTTTTAATGTAAAAGGAAATATTCTAATAAATCTTTAAAAAGCCATCAAGATAGCTAACTTGAAGCCCTACTATTGACTTCCAGTTAAACGTTTGTTTTTACTTCCTCCTGAAAGCTGGATACAGTAATAGTAAAAAGGATAAGCCCTGGCTAGTTGGCCCAGTGGATTGAGTGCAGGCCTGTGAACTAAAAGGTCGCCAGTTTGATTCCCTGTCAGGTCACATGCCTGGTTTGTAGGCAGCGTTCCCCACTTGGGGGTGTGTGGGAAGCGGCCAATCAATTTCTCCCTCACACAATGATGTTTCTCTCCCTCTCTTTCTTCCTCCTTTTCCTTCTAAGAAATAAACAGATAAAATCTTGAAATAATAATAATAATAACAATAATAAAGATAGTAAAAAGGATAAACAAGTAAATCTTAAGCCAGAGAATGAAAGTGAGTGATAGAAGACAAACTATGTCAATACAAATTTTGAAAGCCAAATGCTTATGGAAAAAAAATCTCAAGCTTCTAGAAGGGAAAAAAAATAAAACAAAACTGGCCATGTACAAAGAACCAGGAATCAGAATGGCATCAGTCCAGAAGATATGGAAAACTGCCATCAAAACACTGGATGGAAAAATGACTGCTAACCTGCAATTTTATACCTGGGTAAGTTATTAACTAAATGTGAAGATAAAGATTCTCAGATATGCAAGGTTTAAAAAAAATTATCTCAAGACACTATTTTTCAGATTCATAACCTGCAGATCTAACATGGGATGGAGGCAAAGGTAATTCAATTCCAGGACAGTCATTACTCTCAGGACATCTGCATAGTAACAAGCTCGGAGTGCAACCAATCTAGATGGTGGGACTGAAGAATAACAAGTAGAATGTCACCAAGAAAATAGGAAACATGATAAGCTATCTGATAAGTTTGTATATAAGGAAAAGAGATTATACTACTGTCAGAGGGTCTGATGAATTAGCAATAAATATATAGAAAAATAAGCAACTGTCCTAGGAGCAATTATCAAATAATAAACAGGTTTTATATGAGAAAGGAAGAAGTACAGTCATTCGATTCTACTCAGATGTAAGTAATGTTTATGTCAATTATAAAAAAACAAAAAATATCAATTTAATCATAAATTAATATAACTATGCCAGGAGAATAGATTATATAATATGTAAAAACATATAGAAAAGCTAAATATTTTTCATATTAGGAAGCCAGTAGGTAATACATAAAATTGCAAAAAAAAAAACAAAAAATAGAAACAAAGAGAAACCATGAAACAGCAGTATAAGCAAGTATTTAGAGTAGTTCTCCAAATCAGACACCCTTTCAAAGGATCCACAGGTCAGAACTATTCTTATAATAAAACTAAGACATTGTTTTCTTCATTCTTATTCTCTGACTAGTGTACAGTGGAGTTTTCCAAAAGCTAAATGTGTGATACTACAACAGTCTGTGGAAGCTGATAGGCAAATGTGTCTTCTATTAAGGTATTCAGTAAAGAGTGCTGCAAAAATGTACAATGTGACTCTTAGCTACTGAATGCTAAAGTGCTGATTCTCAAACTTTTTCATTTCATGGTATACATAAACTAATTACTAAATTTCTGCAGCACACCAAAAAAATGCACACTATTTTTTGCCAATCTGACAAAAAAAGATAAGTATAATTTTGATTCATTCACACTGGCTGGTTATTGTTGTGTTGGCGGTTGTCATTTTTTTATTTGACAATCTCAGAGAAAAGAGGTCAGCGTTCCTGACTAAATAGTCAGGTACTGCACATTTTAAAAATTCTTGGGGCACACCAGCTGAAAATCACTGTGCTAAAGGGTTTTTATATTGCAGGAATGCATCCTCTCCAGTTGGTGGGAGACTGTATGTGAAATAGCAATAATATTGTTATGTAATTGACATGTGAGGGAGAGTATTATTATAAAAATAAGAATGAGGGGAATAAAATTGGACTCTAATAGATAGGGATAGTGCAAAAGCACTAACATTTGATGAGTTTCTAATGCACTGTTGTTGTCACCACAGCACTGTAAGGTTGGTACCACCACTGTATTTTACAAATGAGGAATCAGGATTGGGAGGATTTCTAACTTGCCCAAGGTAACACCCAGGTTACAGTATTATCACTTGTCAGTAGGATCTAACATTATCTGAAAATGGCTTTAGATTTAAAGAACTTATCTATAAAAGCAAAAAATTAGTAACTGCTCTGCTTATTTTTTGTCTTAAAGTCTGCTACTTCTAAAAATCTTTAAGATCAGTTTACTTAAAACAAGTGACAGCTGCAATGCTGAATCAAAGCAAAAAGGAAGCCTGGGTAAATACTATATTTGTCTCACATCATGAACTGTTTCATGAATGCCAAACTCTGTGACAGACTTGCAGTTGTAATAATTGTAATAGTAGTAATAGCAATAATAGTACCTAATAACTATTGAATCTTACTCTTTTTCAGCCATGGTGATAAATTTTTTATAGATTATCATATTCCCTATTTTGCTTATGGAGAAACTGAGGCAGAGCTGAAGTAACTTACCCAGTTTCACTGTAAATGGTAGAAGCAGGATTTAAACTCTGAATTATACTGTCTTGAGTCCTCAGTAACCAGACAGTAATTTTCTCCTTAACTGTATGTACCCTTCTACTGCTTGAGCAGACTGGGGTAAAAAGGAAAAATATTCTTTTGATTTTCCCCCCAACCATTTAAAAATGTAAAAATCACTCTTAGTTCACTGGCTATATAAAAACAGGCAGCCACAGTCCACACTAGGGCTCATAAGCCATAATTTGCCAGCACTGCTCTTTACTATAGAGGAGACTATAAAACAGTGGTCCATGTCAGGCCTCCAGTGTCTCTGCCTAAAATTCTTGTATGAATTAGTTGATTTCAGATAAAAACCCTGATTCTAATGTGCGTTTAAAAATTAGAGGGTCAAGCAACACTGAATCCATTTTTTAAAAAAATAAAAAAGAAGAATGTTCTAACTTGTTTAGAACAAAGCATCCAGCTTCAGTAATTCATCTGCTTGGGCCCAGGAGGCATTGAGTTTGCCCTCTCAGCTTAATATAACTAGCATTGCACTAGCTAAAACTGATGGATTTGGAAAATTTTTTTCACAATATTAAAATGAAAGCAAGAAAAATATTTTTTCCTACAAAATATGATGTTAGTAGTATATACAACAGAACAGAAATAGTAGAAGGGTTAACTAACATGGTAAGTTTTAAGAAATGCAGATCTTAGATCAACTAGCTCTTAAAGTTATTTTTCCCAGCATAAAGATGAGTTTCCTTTTGGATGTTGCAGTGATCCAAGTGATTTGCTTAACAATGCAACTTACCTCTTTGGCTCTATATTAAATAAAAAAAAAATCTATCAAAGTGGGCCAAAGAAGGCTTATGCAAATACTCAAAATCTAAAAGTATTAACTATTTCGACACCATACTTAGTGTCCATTTCCCAAATAAATTTCCAAGATACTTAATTTCAAAATGTTAAAGTTGTGCATATTTTATTTCAACATTAATTTTTCTTCTGACATACTTACATTAGCTCTAAGTCATAAAATTACTGCTGGAAACTTCTCAGCACTAAAAGATAAAACATTAAATGAAAAATGAAGATATCCCTCTATTATCAAGAATAATTTCTGCATTTCTACAACTAAAGACTCAAATTCGTCTGCTTAAGAATATTTGTGATTTTCCCCCAAATGACAGAATTATAGAAATACTCCATATAAGTTCTTTTTACCACTAATGAATTTAAGAGTGTAAAAAATCTTTAACAGTTTAAAATAATTTTATTCATTCAATTGTTGGTAACACTTAAAAGGTTATTAACATTATTAAGAATATGGATCACAAATACTGAGTAAAGGGGATAATCATAATTAAATAATTTTTCAACAATTTTTTAGGATCGTATCTATAATACAATTGCCAGTTTTCAGACATCTACCCTGTAAAAGATTCTCACTGTTAAGCTTTGTGCAAAGAACACAAAAGAACCAACTCTGTATACATAATATAATCTTCTTGAAAACATAGCTCCAGTGTTACTATTTTCTATGTATATAGACAAAAACCTCACTCAGAAACTCTAAACTATCATATCCTTTAACAGGTAGCAGTTGTGGCAGGAAGAAATCCTTTGATGATAAAATCCTTTACTCCTTCAGCCTGAGCACTAATAAGCAAAAGCTTAAAAGAATACCAAAAAGCTTAAAAGAATAAATTTATCAATGTATTTGAGGAGAAACATTATTCTTCTGGATCTTCCTCTATTGAGAACAATGACAGACAAAGCAGCCCAAGAAGCTTCAGTTATGTGAATTCAGAAAGCATTTCCTTTTGAAAAACCAAAATGCCTTTCAAATACACATTTCAGATATTTATGTTAGATATAATAGCACTAAGAGAAATACAGTGTCCCACAATTACTACTGAAAATATTTTTCAGTGTACACTGTAAGCAAGACAAGTAATACATATGAAAACCTCAAGTTAAATTGTAAATCAACTTCAAACGGCTTGTGTTCGGAGAGATATTTCTGGTTAAAAACACTTCTACTCACTTAAACCTCTCTCTTGTATGGCAGAGCTGAATTCTTGTAATGTCTTAAAAGACTTATGATTTTGCCAAGGATAATACACTTGCTTGTCTAGTCTGGAGAAAATATGTTTATGATGACACTGGGAATACCCTAAGCAGGTAACTTGTCCGCCAATTATACAATATGCAACCTTGTCCATTCTCTACAGCTGCAGCCACAGTAGCAGCATCCACTGGGGCATGTGTACACAGGAGGTCCTGACAAGTTACTTGGTATGCGCAGGGCAATTATTTTATTTCCCAGTATTAACACTTCACTTCATCTATCAATCTTCATGGAGAACCAAAAATGTAATGACTGTAAAGATTTTACTGATGTTTACAAACGCTAGGTAACGAACGATATGCTCTTGTTAAAGAGAACCTAGCTCCCAATCCCCTTTAATAAACACATCTCAGTAAATGTCATATATTTCACATTTCTCCTTCCCTTCACTCTCCTTAAAAAAAAACGCCAGAAAAACAAAGACCACCACCACCTCAAAACTAAATTACCAAACCTTCCAGCCCAGTTTAATACAAACAAGAAATGACAGTAAGTGTAAAGAACTAGGGCCCAAATAGCCATTTTGTGATGCATAACTCAGATCTGACTGGGTTAGCAGTCCACTTTTCCTCAAGCTTCCATCCTGCCCCATCTTCTCATCTACACAAGCACTTTACTTCTTCAGAGTGCCTACAACTTCAATGTAGAGTAGAGAAGAGGCAAAATGATTTATCGGCAAAATGCTCTACAGGAATATCTATGAAGCAAATTTTAGCTTTTTTGAGGTCAGGTATTGGGAAAGATGTTTCATAATTAGGCATTACAACAAAATGAGTTGTTGACAACTATTGTTCTAGAGTGAGGTAACCCAAAATTAGTATCTGATTTACACAATACCTCTATCCATCTCCTTTTTTTGACCTATATTGCTACTTAATATGAAGAAGGAATATAACATGCTCAATATAGGAAGGATGAAAGGGAACAGTATTGTTAGGGAGAAGAGATAGCTATTTTTCACAATGAAAACAATTTAATTCCTATCAAATATAATTATACAGCCCTAGCATCTTCATAGAATTTTAAAGCTGGAAGAGTCCTTTCAGACCATTTGGTCTACTGTCTAATCTTACAGACAAGAAAAACTAAAAACTTAAGCCCAAGTTCAAACAGTTAAATAATGACAAAACTGGGACTTCTGACCCAGTACATTAAATATTCTCTTTGATATTTGCACATCTATTGTAAACAACTTTTTAAAAAGATTTTGCTGATTTATTTTTAGAGAGGGGGAAGGGAAAGAGAGGGAGAGAAGCATCAATGTGTTGTTGCTTTTCATGTGCCCCTGACTGGAGACCCAACCTGCAATCCAGGCATGTGCCCTGGCCAGGAATCTAACCAGCAACCCTTTGATTTGCAGTACTCAATCCACTGAGCCACACCAGCCAGGGCTATAGTAAACAATTTTTAACACTCAAAGTTATAGACACAAACATAAATGAATTTCTGCTTACAATATAAAATGTGCATATAATTTCAAATTCACCTCTGTTGCATGAAACATAGATAGTACTCTTTGCTGTTTATATTCCTCTAAGACCTTTGTGCTAACTGGGACAGGTGGAGGAAGATGAATGTTAAGGGGAAAATGTAGGAAAAGAATAAACAGCACATTGGTTAAGATAAAACAATCAGTAGGCTATTAGGATTAACAACTACTGAAAAGAAAAGATTGAAAAATGAGGCAACGGAACGACTTCCAGGGGGTTCTCACCCTGAAGGTAGAAAAGAGCTAAAGAACTAGCAAAAGATAAGAGCAGTGTAAAAGTACTAGAATGTGTGTCACATAAGCCCTCTGAATGAAGTGATGGAATTCTTGAAGCATGTGGTAGTGAAACCTGCATTTTTAAACCAGAATCCCAAGATGATACAAGAGCAGATGGCTCTTAAGAGTACATTTTGAGAAACACTGTTTTTCAGCATATTGTGGCCTAGCCAAGGTTAAAGGTATTACAAATTCTTATTTAGGAGTTCTGGTCCATAACTAGCTGTACTTGATCCTCTCAACCACTGAGGCAAGGAAATACCCCAGTTGAGTTCTTTGTGCAGCATCCAGGCAGCCAACCTAGGAAGTAATTGTACAGTCACCCCAAGGAGCCAGAGAACATTTATATAATCACTGCCCAAGCTCTAAGATGAAGACAGCTTTTTTCACAAATGTCTGTTATAAAGTAAGGTTTTCATTTATCATTAAGTGACTCATTGATTATAAGCAAATGAGCAAAACAGAATGGGAGACATGGAAATAAATAAACTGACAGTGACCAGAGGGGAGGGGGAAGAGGATTAAAGGTCAAGTCAAGGAACAAAAGTATAAAGGACCCACAAACAAAGACACACGGGCAGGGGTGGGATGGAGGGGAGCAGGATTGAAAGTAGGAGGTGGGTGTGGGTAGGGGAGAGCAATGGGGGAAAAATGGGGACAACTGAAATTGAACAAAAAAATGGAAAGAAAATAAGTATTCTACTTTCAGTGTGAAGCAGTATTTTGTTACTCGCTGAAGTCTTTGAGCTTATAGCTATAAAAAGATTTAGTCATTTTTTATCTGCCCATTCATCTATGACTGTGGTGTGGTCACAAAGGAAAATTCTAGCCATCACAGCTTAGCTCCAGTGTTTTTCTTTGGATATGGGAATCTGAGGAAATAAAAATGGAAAACAAAGCACAGAGCTATGAGTGGTTACTTTTTTACATCTGCTATGACCACAAAATTTGCATGTGGTGAAATTGTGAGAAATTCTGAGGATCTAAAAACAAGGTCACCGTTTCAGAAATAACAGAAAATGTCAAAAGTTGGATTTAAAGCTTCCCAGCAAATTAACTCTGATTTTTGTGTAGTTTCAAATCTCCTTCACTACAGTGGAACAGAGCAAAGCTGTCTGAAGTTACATAATAGGACGCTTTCTCTCGACACCTTTTTTTTAATGAAAGGAATCATATTTGTTTTATATGATTTAAAAAGATATAATGGAAGTAAAATACACCTATGTATATGTATTTGAGACTTGTTACTGGGCACTTGACTATCTATCTACTTCAGGTACAACAAATGTTACATAAATACAGAGATAAGATAATTTGCTACTGGAATTATGGCCTGTGCATTCCAAACATTTTCTTTTAAAACCAATTCTATTTGCAATGAATTCAGAAAAATAATACCAATATCCAAACTCTTCATCGTTTTTAGGAAATCAATTCACTGTTCCTATCTCAAGGAAAGGCAGTCATTTAACAACCAACCCCTGACCTTTGTATTTTCAACTAGAACACTTCCAAAAATAAGTACAGGCAAACATTTTTACATTCAAATTAACATTACATTCTTAAACATGTTGTAGTATATGAGTGACCTGTTTTTCGGCCTATTTTTCAGGAGTAATTTCCATTAGACTATATAAAAAATAACATTCATTACTCATACCTACACACAAATTACTGAGTTTTTCGAGTTAAAACTGGGTTTACCTACAGATAATAGGTCTTGAAAAATGCTAAAGAAAATTAGCACGATTATGCTTTCACTCCTGATTTTACTTAGGACTAAAAAAGGGATTTTGTAAAGTAAAGGAGAATTTTATAAGAGATGTAGCACAAGTTCCCCACATTTAGTTTCACTTAACCCAAGGGGTCCTATAAAGATTCTGACAGAATTTAAAACCAAATGTCCGTTTTACACTACCATCCACATAGTAATTACAGATCTTTACCTGCAATGTTTCAGTTATAAAATCAACAGCCAGAACCTACTCACGAGTACCTTCACCTTGCTTTCCTCCCCCCCCCCCCCCCCCATCAGCTCCTGGCTCCCTCTCCGGACCCTACCCTTAAGTTCACCTGCCAATACCGAAGGGACATGGGAAAAGAAGGTAAAGAAGAAAATGCCTTTAAACTTAAGAGGCTCACAGTAGGTGGATTTAGTCCAAATATTGTTCGGCCTAGAAACGAAATGTAGAAAGCAACAGAGGTTTAGGCTTGTAATGATGTCAGCCATTTTAGGCACATTATTTATACCCGGAGGAAGTGCCAAACTCTGTTGTTTTTGTGATTCTGCCTGTCGCCACTGGTCTCCATGTCAGACGAAATTCGTCCTGGCGCCACGAACATTCCCCCCCGACTGCACCAACGACTGTAAACTCGGCATAATTCTTCAATCCTTCTCTCTCCGGGCCTCCCAAACTGCCAATCCTGTATTAGGAACCGCTTCCTGTACTCGCACTTCTTACAAAGAAGCTGCGGCCCGACAAAAAAGGGCAGAAGCCTGAGAAAAAAGGAGTGCTCGGCTCCCTCCCAGACGCGCGCCCTACTACTGGCACCGCACCACCTGGGCGCGCAGGGCCGCACGAGCGCTGCCCAGCTCTCCCGGCCTAGCGAAGAGCCCACTCCCGGGACCTCCCAGGCCCTCTCGAACCTTGCAGTCCACCGCGACGACGTCGGGGGGGATGATGAGCGCCTCCTCACTGCTCTTTGGTTCGTCCTTCTTGGCCTCCTTCTGGGCCAAAGCCGAGTTGAACGTCACCTTCACCATGGTACTGCTTGAGGTGTCCCCGGAGGGCGGCGGCGGGCTTCAGTCGCGGGCTTCGGGTTTCTGGCTGCGGCGGCACCTTCCTCTGCCGGGCTCCTAGCGCGGCTCAACGGCAGCGGCTGAGCAGGACTAGGAGGTTCCGCAACGACTACTGCAGCCTCGAAGCCTCCCACCTCCCGGCCCCGGGTGGAGACAGCACGCACACCCAGGAATGGGGGCGGGGCGGGAGCTAGGCAGACCGGTGGGGCGGAGCTGAGAGGGCAGTGGGTGGGTGCGGGGGAGCGGTTCAGGGCAGGTCAGATGGTAGGCGGTCGGGAGGGGCAGATCCTGGAGTGGAGCCAGGCCCTGCCCTCTCCCACAGGCTCCACGGGTGATCTGGCAATGAAGGGAGGGGCGCTCCTGGGAGCGGACCTGGATTTTCCAGTTCTGATTTCGCTACCAGTAAGTTTACCAGACTCAGTATTTCAGCTTTGTAGCAAAATCAGGCTCAGTATCTTGGCAAATTATTAACTTCTGGAAGCAGCAGGCCAGTCCTCGCCTGCCTGCTGCCTGTTGCGAGTCTAAAGGCCGTGAAATTTTGGGGCGTCCACACCCGCATTTTCTCACTTTATTATGGAACTGACTCATTGGGGCACAGAAATGTTTAATGGGTTCTGTCTTTGTGATCGCAATCCATTATCTTCCCGGACCTCACCCAAGGGCGTTACCTGACTCAAACTTGCCCTGTCTTCTCCCTCTGCCACGGAGAGTTAACGCCTGCCTGCCTAGTCCCAGAGCAATTCAGAGGATGCTTTTTGGCAGATTTGTATTTCATACATCTCACATTCCAAAACAAAATATTCCACTCTTATGCATACTTGGACAAAACTCACATGCATACTGGCCTGATTTGTGATTTGAGGCCTCGATGATTCTAAGACTAGATGATGATGCGTATTCAGGGGAAAAACTTCTAAGGATAAAACAAAATTATATTTTGAAGAGATTTCACTTACAACTAATTTGAGAGAGGATACTGGCCTGCACTGTTATTGGGTTAATGACTGTGTCAACATATGGCCCTTAGGACAAATGGTTGATCTTGTATCCTTCTCCCACCCAATTCTCCTGGTTCAACCAGATATGTGGGTGTACTTGAAAATGTTTCAGCTTTGACAGCTCTGCGC